>NW_026947504.1:24077473-24677473 GCF_034190915.1 Cavia porcellus
ACTTTTCGTATGGCTGAGACAAAATACCCAACACTGAAAGCTAAAGGAGGAAAGGTTTATTTAGCTCTTGGTTTGTAGAGGTTTTAGTTCACAGTCGGCTGGCTCCAGGCAGGATGACAGCACAGAGGAGAAACAATTCATGGTGGGCAGAGGCAGCAAAGTAACAAGGGACAACCTCAGCTCTTTCTATCCCTTGTATCTTATCAGGCCACTCAGAGCAGGCTGCACCCAAACCCTTAACCTTAGGGCCCCCGATCCTAGCACTGCACAGTGAATCCATCCCTGTGTCACACATCTAGAATCCCATCTAGAATCTGAAAGAGTCCCATCTAGAATCTCATGAGGTTTTGGGGGAAATTTAGACACAAGTCATAACAGACCTGTGATATCACCTATATTTTACAGCAATTAGAAAGGAAGGAAAATTGTTTAATCATATTCTTTAAAAGTTTTTTTAAAAATTTTATTTAAAAGGAAAAAGAGAAAAAAACAAAACAAAACAAAGCAGTGTAAGGGTACAATTAATACAGAACTACAAAATAAAAAAAAAAGTAAGAAATCACCAGTTAATAGATTACAATTATCATCCTAGAGACAGTTGCTCAAGTCACAATATCAAAGCATACAAAGTGGACATTCAAACAGTGAGACTGCAAACAGTTGTGTTCAATGATCCAACCAAAAATATTAATATGGGCATCTATTTAACACTCCTAAACACACTTGCAGTTGTATACCTCAGAGCACTTTTTTTTCCCTCTTTTTTACAACAAAATTTACACATTTTGGGTTTTATTACTCCTTAGTTCTTATTACTTTTTTTTTTTTTTTGGAAGAGAATAAAGTCAAATATGGCAAAACAAAGCTCTCACTCAAAACCAAGGATAGACATAGCACACGATATAAAAACAGAGTACAAGGTTATCGACAATGGTTACCATAATGCCTCTTGCTTCCTTAAGAGAATTGTCTATCTCATTGGGTATTATAAAGTTGAACAAAACAATAGAGAATAAGACCAATAAAACCTAAACCTTGTAAACACTACAGGACTTCCAAAGGAGATAATAGTCAAACCAGAATGGGCATCATAGTGAATCTTATTGCCTTCAAAGTAGTTGCCTAATACCTTCAAAATTGATACTATCATACAGAACGGAACAGAGTCTAATCAGTCAAAACAAGATAGTGGGAGTATTACAGGACTTCAAATCAAATTAATAGGAAATAAGTTACTAGAATATATCCTGCTAATTTTTTTACTTTTCCCCTTAATAAAAAAATCATAAAAATAACCAAATATTTTTTTAATGAATAAGGAAGAGATTGAGATAAAAGAGGACATAACATCATAACAGTACAGGTCAAAGCATGACATCAGCAACATAGCGCTTCACCACCAAATAACCCGGTTCAATAGTAGTTACCATAGTGTCTTTTTCCTTGAAATATTTGAATATAACTTCATATACTATAGCTTCAAACATATCAAGTTAAGCTGAGAAAAATAATCAAGCACATAGGGGAAGCTAGCAAATATCTGACTCACAGCTGGACAGTGTGGAGGATTTTTCTATATGTGCCCTTGTGAGGTCTACAGCTTAAACGCACAGCCGAGTGAAATGGCTCCTATGTCCTGTAGCTTTCCTATAGACTTAATTCCACAAATCAGCAATGCCAGGTTGCAGGATGGTTCCACACTCCATGGGCTCTCTTAACATGTGTTTGTGAATCTATGAGATGTATAGTACAAACAAATAAAAACAGTCAGGTCAGATTTCTGAAAACACAGCCTAGCAAAATGTGTTGCATTAAAAACTTTTTTGTACCCACTTAACAAATAGATTTATTTAATTTCACAAATATTTACTAGGCCCACCTAGAAGATCCACTAGGCTGTGGGCGAGGGTAACAAGGTAGGAGAGAAGAAATAAAAAGTAGAAAAGAAACAAGGATATCACAGTTTTTAAAATTGTACTTTAGAGAAAACTCCAGGGTCAGAACACCAGCCTGGTTTATTCACTCTTTTCTTCTTCCTCGTCCTCCTCAGCTCCTCCCTCTTCTTTCTCTCCCTCCCCTTCTTCCCCCTTCCTTTCTCCTTCTTCCTCTTCCTCTATTTCTTCTTCTTTTTCTTCTTCATCTTTGTCTTCCTTTGCATTCCTCTTCTTTGACCTTCTCCCCAAAACAGCAAACTTGGGCAACGCCCTTATAGCTGCAGGAGTCTGCCAGTTCCTTTTACTTACAAATGTTTCTCTCCCCCCCACCCCAGGAAGGGACCGCACCCCTCTGACCTTGCCCCTAGAAATAGCTCTGTAAGTGTGGCCCATCTTCCCACCCTCTTCCACTCTCTAAGACTAAGACTGTGACTAACCCTTAAAGCAACACTCAGCCTGAGCCTAAAACAGAGTACTGAATTCCACAGATACCCACCTCCCTAAACCCCTAAAACACCCCCAGTTCCCAGTGCATGGCACCTCATTTCTTTGAGCACCCAGACTCTGCTCTCGATGCGTCCTGTATCTTCCCTAATCTTTCCTCTCTGACCTCCTTTATTGACACATCCTGAAAATTATTATTCCTTGGTGGGAGTCTGCAAACCTGTGCATTTATGTTAGAGAGGTGGTTTAAGATCCTTATCTCAGCCCTGGGACTTGCAGACCCAGCTTGTGAGGGTAAGATGACGGTGTGGCAACAGCAGTGACCATGATGATGATGACCATGACGATGACTCTGAGGGCTCTTATGCATCCAGTGCACGCTCACCTCAGGAAGTGCTTACAGCAACATTAGAGGTTAGGTCTAACTGAAGAGTTAATGGGAAACTGAGGCAGGCTGGCTGCCTTCTCTGCCTGGAGACTCAGGGCAGAGGCAAACAGGCCTTGAAGAAGCCCAGCCCTTCTCTCCTGGCTTGTCCCACCCTCCTGTGCCACAGTCAGCAGAGGAACTGAGCACCGAGGTCACAGAGTGGGAAGTGGACCCCTGGGTGAAATCAGAGTGGTGAGAAAGTGTGCCAGTTCCGTCCCATCATATTGTCTGTGTGACATAAAGATCCATTTAGAGGTTCACGAGCAGCCCTGAGAAAAGTTGTCCTAATTGTTGATCGTGCTGGTTAATGAGTAACTGACTCATTTTAACCTTAATTATCACATGACAGCGTGAGTGCCTCTGGTGAGAAAATGAGAGTGTTTCTAATAAAAAAGAAAAAGAAACTGTATCTCCTAAGAAACGCTGTATATTTATCTCCTAGGAGTTTTAGGAGCTTCTCTCATACTAGGATTTTTAAGCATTATTTTCATATTGGAGTAATTCCTTCATTAAAATGACTGACCGTCATTCTGTACAGTGGCTGATAGGAATTTTTTTGACCCAATCAAAAAATGTGTAAACTGCCACTTGCAACGACAAGAATGTATACCCATTTGCTTTACTCTCTTAGAGAAAAGCTTGTAGCTTTTAGAAATGTATTTGTGTTTAGTTTATTAACATTGTTTCAATAGTAATATAACTGGCACTGATTTATTGCCTGTACCATGGAAATATTTAAACATTATTACAACTTAGCTCCACATTCCAATTTTATCTCTAAAATTAATGCTTTTAGGTTCAATCTATGCCTGTCAACAAGTAATGATCATAGATGTGAGCTGGTTCATAATCCCAAGGTACTAGGTTACAATGTGTTACCATGGAAACTGTGTTTTATTGCATTTTCTCTTCTTGATTTAAGGCATTTGACAATCGTAGCAACTGTGTGCCAGTCTTCCCACATCATAAAAAATTCGAAATCACAAACAACAAATAGAAAAAAAAAAAAAAAAGAAAAGAAAATGCTCAACTAGCCTTGGACCTCACTAGAAACATAAAAAAGACAGGCTTATATTTAATACAGACATTTTGTGAATAGTTTTATCTCTCACAAAGTCCAAGAGTGTCGGAAAATTCAATCAGTGGTTACGTATCAAGTGGACCTATCTGCCTATGGCTCACTTGTTTATTGCATCATGTGTCTTTTATGATCACTGGAACTTCAGCCTGAACCAGCATTTTCTGTAACAAGGGCTGCGTTTCCTTTAACATCGTTTATTGCATTTGGAACATTACTCTGTGATACCATGGTACATTTTCCATTGAGCAAAGGTCTACAACTGAATCTAACATCAAGGTGTTTATTCAAGATCTAGACTTCAAAAAAAGGAGGGGGGAGGAGGAGGAAAAACAGAAAAAGAAGGAGAAGAAGAGGAGGAGGAGAAAGAGGAAGAAGAAAAACCTTCATCCAGTTCATGTAACGTTAATTACCTTGCCTCCATTCCGTGAGGTCATTGACACATTCTTAGCAGCATTAAAGCCAATCAAGATTAATCATGTATATTAAACCTCACAAAGGGAGCATGTGGGAAGAGTCTCACATTAGACACTGCTTAGAAGACAGAGAAGGGGCAGAAGCAAATGAGCTCAGTTGGCTGCAGTTTCTCTTGAACACAACTTTCAGCTTTTACTGCACGTGATGATATCAAATGCTCTGAATCGATGGGCCATTTTATCCTATTTCTGGAAGTTTATAGGTCAAATATAAAGACTTCCTGAGCATTCAAAATGAAGACTCGCTTTTCACACATTTTTTGGTACAATCTAAACACCAGGTAGGAATTATCCATAGAAAGATGAATGAGTCACAACCCTCTTTTCTCCATCTCCTGCAAAACACTCAGCATCACCCTAGGAAGACCAACCAATACTGGTACCCAGGGAAGAAACAGGGGAGAATGACTGATTGTGTGGGCGCTCAGAAAACACCTTGCAGAAGTTACTTCTGAGAGGGAGAAAGGAAAGGGAAGCATTGCAGGAAAAGGCCTAACAAGTGTCTGGAACACCGGAGCTCCAGAAAGCTCTGTGAAGAGCAGAGGGGAGAGGCTAGAGATGGGCTGTGCAATAAGCTGAGTGAGAGGCAGAAGCCTCAATGTGTTCATTGTTTCAAAGGCATCAAGAAAGCCCCGAAGGACTTCAAGTGGAGAAATTAGAAAAACAAGGTTGTGTTAGAAAGTTTTTATAATATGGGATAATGGCATGTTGGACAGCATTAGTGGTTAAGAAACTAAGTGACTGTCTCCAAAAAAGGAGAATATAATCACCCAGAAAAGCTGGAAAGGTGCTTACATTTGAGCATGGAATGGAGAGAGAAACCAAGGAACAAGATGTGACAGGAACACACTGTAACCCCAGCACTCTAGGAGGCAGAAGCAAATAGATCTCAAGTTCAAATCCAACCTGGGCAACTTGGTGACTTAGGGAGACCCTGCCTCAAAAAAAAAAAAAATTAAATTAGAAAAGTCCTGAGGATATAGCCCAATGTGAAGGCGCTCGGTTTAATTCCAATATAGAAAGGGAGGAAAGGAAGAAGGAAGACAGACAGACAGACAGACAGACAGAGAGAGAGAGAGAGAAGACAGAAAAATAGAGAGAACAGAGTACATAGGATAATAACTTCTAAAAGACAGAAAATCCAAGAATTAAATAGTATATTAAAATATTTTATACTGTAAATATATACATAATGCAATCTCTATTTAAGATGCTAGTGGGCTCATATTCAGAGAGTAATGTTTTATATAAGAGGCTTAACATTACTTTGAATCATTGCAATTTTAAATGTTCTTAATATGCATATTTAAATATGTCCTTACACTGCATATGACAGATTTATATACTTCCCGTGTCAACCATCATACACTTCCATTAAAGATTTATTTATTTTAAAAAATACATTTCATATTCCTATAAAAAAAGAGAAAATTGAACCATAACACACACACAAGTTAGTGTTCACAGTTTAACTACAGCTCACACACAACCCTCAGAGCCTGGAACTCTGAGTGTGAGAGTTCTGTTTTGCTCATGGAGTTTTGCATTTCGACGACTGAATCTTCTGCCTAATCCATATGTGACAAGTGTGAGGCACAAAAATGTTGTCTGCTACTAAAGCAGGAGACTGAAATTGTATTGAGCCTTTGCTGTACCTTTGTGAATACTGAAAATTTAAGAACTGGTTATCATCTAGTAGCAAGAAACTACTAAAAAATCAGTCCCATGCTCTAGAGATGGAGCACAGTGGTAACAAGTTTGGCTAGCATGTGTGAGGTCCTGGATTATAGGCGGTGCAAATTTGTGGAATTTACCCTTACTGCAGTAAAGTATACTGCACATAAAATTTAATATATGAACCATTTTAACACATCATAGCACTAAGTACAATTGTAATGCTGTGCAACCATTAGTCTCTCTTCAGAAACTTTTCCTCATCGTTAACTGGAGCTCTGTACTCATTAGACAATAAACAGTAACATTGCTCCATCTCTGGTAACCACTAGTCTACTTTCTCTGTCTCTGAGATTACTTATTCTAGGTATCTCGTATAAGTGGACTCACAATATCTGTCCTTTGTATCTTCTTTTTGTTTAGCATAAGGTTTATTTTTTATTTTTTATATATATATGTATTTTTTGGTCTTTTGAGACAGGGTCTCACTGTGCAGTTCAGGCTGGCCCTGAGCTCACTTTGTAGCCTAGGCTGGTCTCGAACTTGCAACAATCCTCCTGCCTCAGCCTTCCGAGTGCTGGGATTATAGGCATGAGCCACCACGCCCGGCTACAAGCATAAATTTTTCAAAGTCAATCTATGACATAGCATATACATTCCATTTTAAATGTCTTCTCCTTTTCCCTAAAAAAATATTTATCTCTTCTATTTACAAACATAACATTGTGCCAGGTGCCTGCAGTAGCCAAAGGCATATATGTATACTGTCCCAGTTACTCCAGAGTGGGGAGGTTGAGTTCCAAGCTAACCTGAGCAACATGGTAAGATCCCAGTCTCAGGGCTGGGGATTTAGCTCAGCGGCATAAGCACCTGCCTTGCAAGCAGGTGGTTGTGAGTTTGATCCCCAATACCGATAAAAAACTAAAAAAAAATAAAAAAATAAAAAGACCCCAGTCTCAAAAGTTAAAATATATACTTTAAAAAAGGGAGACTTTAGGGTTCTGAGGTTAATAAAGAAAGAAGGAGAGAGAGAGAGACCAAGACCGAGACAGAGACGGGGGGGGGGGGGGGGGATAAAAGGGAGGAAGGAAGGGAGGGAAGAGGGGAGGAAGAGCTTGTGCCGGTGTAAAAACTAGTTCCCACTACCCAGGTGTACATGGACCTCTGGCAAGGGGGCTGCCCTTGATAACCCTAGCGTGAGCAGGCCAGCCTGTGACCGCAAGCTCTCTGCATCCCGGCCAGAGTCCACTGCACACACTGTACATGCATGCATACACTCATCCGTCTCAATACCTGCTGGGTCAGTGCACCCTACATGCTCCAAGCACTTGCACCATCTTCTCAGAAAGGCTTTCACTGCCTAGGAAATCAGTGCTGATGAACTCCTACGGCCAGTGGGACAGGAGCACATATTAGGGGAAATAGGACATTTACCTCTGCATTTCTTCCTCTCTCCAGTCTCTTATCCCATTAAAGGTAAGTTGAAAGCTGGACATGGAGACACACTTAGCTGGCAAGGACATTTGTTTCCAGAGGCAAAGAAAAGTAGTTCAGAGGAGCTTTTTTCCCAAACACAGAGCAAACTCTACGTTTTTGCTTGAGTACTTTAAAAGACATGGTGGAATTTGACTCATGTGACTCATTCTCCCTAAATTTGGATCTTTGTTAAATGAGTGACTGTGCATTCAGCACTCATCTATAGTTTAACTTAGTGGATGGCATTTGGGTACACATTGGGGGAAGTCACATGTCTTTGCTAGAGGACAGACGATCGGTTAGTTGGTCAGTGCAATCCACAGCCCTGGATCTGTATCTTAGCTCCACCCCTTTGCTTCCTATGCGATGGCAAGCGACTCTCCAAACTTCTTTTAGCAATTATTTATTGCTGCATTGAAAAGTAGCACCAAAGATAGAGGCTTAAAATAAGGACCATTGGATTTGATTGTGATTCTGTACATCGACAATTTGGCCTCGACTCCCTGAGGCAGTTCTGCTTGCTCCTAGGATGAGTCGTGGAGGTAGAGCCATGAGTGACCCCTGCAATGTCAGATGGACTCGTGTGTGTCTGTCAGGGGAGCCCCTGTTCTCCTCCCTATCACCAGCAGACTGGCATGCGCTTGGCCACGCAGCGCTCTGAGTTACCACCAGAAGTAAAAGGGCACGAACTCCCTCTCAAACATTTTTAAACCTGTGCTTTTGTCACTCTTACTAACTATCTCATTGGCCAATGCAAGTCTCGTGGGCAAGCCCAGGTTCGGAAAAGATGGAAAAAATTATACTTTTTGACGGAAGGAAAGCAAAGTCACATTAAAAAAAGGCAAGTATAGAAATTGGAAGGATTGTGGCCTTCTTACAAACCAAACTCCATCTCTCTCTGTAAAGAGGGCATAATAATATATGAGCGACAGCATTATCATAAACACTAGGCTAATCCATCATCCCTGGGGGCACAGAAGTGGAACGTGTATAAAGGAAAGTGGATAAGGCAGAGTGAGTCCCTTCCTTTGTGCTTGACTGAGGCATGGCACGAATCTTAGGCAGCAACAGGACTTAATGACACACACGTACACACTGAGTGATGCAACCAGAACTTGTTTAGGAAACTAGAATAACATGTATCCGAGAATGAGGTGGGTTAAGGGTAATCCAACTGGTTGCAAGGAAAATAATGGAAAATAATAATGGGGAAAAAATCCTGGGGGAGGTAAGTCCGAGGACAGTCCGAGATTCCTGATGCAATTCCGTGCAGGGTGAGGGAGAGCAGGAGGCTGCGGTACCCTCCGGGGGCCTGGTGCACTAGTGGCTTACACAAGCAGAAACAGAGACCAAAATAAGAGACGCCTGCTCGTTGGGGAGGGGGACAGATTCTCTCTGGCCTCCATCAAATGTCCCTGCTCTATGCCTTCTCTTCTCTTTGTCATTATCTTATTTTATTTTCTTCACAGCAATTATCACTATTTAATACTATATGTTTCTTGTACTTGTTTTATTTTTTGATCTGCTTTTAGAACTTCAAGTACAAGGAGCTGAACAAGGACTCTCAGGTCACCGTACGACACCTCCTCTGGTTTGGCTCCTGGATTTCACAAGCCTGACGAGCTGTGTCCTCACTGTCCTCCAGGACCAAACACAGCCCCCAGCAGAGGTGATGCCACCACAGAAGGAGAAAGTACTTCTTGATCTGATAACCGCGCTATGAGGTACGCTAAGCTTGAACTTCTGGTTCATATGAAACTTGTACGCAAGTAAAACCATATTTTCCCCAGACAGGTTATCCTTCATCCAAATCTTGAGATTATTTAACCCCAAATTGTCACTAAAATAACTTTTGAGTAACATAAATACATAAGCTTTGATGGGACTTCTCAGAGACCGTATTCTACCACCAAACACAATTGCTTGCCTTCCTGGTTTTCCTTCAAATTCAAATTTGATGGGCACATTTCTGTCTTCAGTAAAGTAGTGAATAAATGTTAGCTGGGGAAATGCTAACACAGAGCCCTCCCACTGTTGGGCCACAAGAAATCTCCCCGGGTTAAGCTGGCCGCACTCCTGCCCAGCTGCCTTCTCCCGTTTTACATCACTGCTCTTCCTGAGCGGGGCCTTTGTCCTCCATGTCTCAGGTCTCCCCGAAACTAACATCAAATACTGATGGCATTCTTTTTCTCTTGATTTCACTAATCCTATTTTTAAAAGTGAAAACAGAGGCTGGGTAGTGCAGTGGTAGAGCACATGCTTAGCTTGCACAAGGGCCTGTCCTCACCCCTGGAGGGGAAAGAAGGTTAGCTTAGCATGGTTTGCTTTTATCTCGTGGTTGCCTTACCTGCAACTTTGCTTCTTTTACTAGGGGAAAACGTCCTTAATTCAATCAAATTCTCTTCTACGAGGACTTTGGATGATCTCTTTTGATCTCCCTCCAGACTTCAGGCATTTCCTGTTCTCTGTAACATAGGTCCTCCCGTTAGATCAGAGTACATGCGGACTGCGTGAACCCACGCTCTTCATGCATGCTAGGTAAGCGCTTTACCACTGAGCTTTACCCTCAGCCCTTGATTTTTCATCATCAACTTAGTCTGTGCCTAATTATTCCTGTAGTAAACCAAATAATCCCCAAAGATACACATACACCAATCTGTGGAAACGGTAAATATGTTACTTTACACAGCAAGAGAGATTTTGTACATAGGTGTATGTGCAATTAAAGACCTTGACGTGGAGAAATTACCCTGGATTACCTGAGCTGACCTAATATAAGGATGGGTTCTTAAAAGCAGAAGAGAGAGAGAAGACACAAGATGTAATAATGGAAAACAAAATCAGAGATACAGCAGTGTGATGGTCCAAGTGGACTCGATCTAATTCTTAAAAACAAAGAAATCTTCCGTGATCAGAAGGAAACAGGAGAATGGAAGAAAACTCGGAGAGATTAAATGCAAAAGCCTCCTGTCTTGGCACCAGAGAGCAGGGAAAGAGACCATGAGCTAAAAATTCCTGGTGGTCTCTAGAAGCTGGGATTAGCAAGAAAACAGATTCTCCCTGGAGCCTCCAGAAAGGAGCACAGCGTTGCCAGCACTTGGAGTTTGGCCCAGTGAGATGCAAGTTAGACTTCTGGCAGTGGAAGATAATGAATTTGTGTTGATTTAAGCTGCTAATGTTGTGGTGATTTGTTACAGCACTGATAGTAGCGTCTCTAGAAGCGGCACCAAGAACTACTGATTTAGCTAGGATGAAACTTTGATCTACTTTTCTTTTTTGAGAGGGGCTCTGGAACTTGAACTCAGGACCTTGCACTTGCCAGACATGTGCTAGTGTTTCTGAGCTACATCCCCAGCCTTGATCTACCCACCTAATTAACCAGTACTTTCCAATGCGTCCTACTCTTGGACAGATCCTTCATCTGGCCCTTTGTCTCCATATCTGCCACCACTCAACACCCAGCCATTTTCATTTGGAATCTGTACCAGTGAAGCAGCCTGGTAAATGATCAGTTTATTTCATTAATTGATTATTTTTTCCTTTTTATGGTATCAGGGACGGAACCCAGGGTCTCACACAGAGCTCAATCTCCAACCTTTTTTATTTTTTATTGAAACATCCCTCTGAATAGATGACATTGCAAGTATGTGCCACCATGCTAGACCACCTGATTCATCAGAGGGAAAACGTTCTTTTCAAAAGTTCATATCACTTTTCTTCCTAAATCTCTTCTATATCTTCCACACACTCCAGAGTACAACCCAAGCTTCCGAATATGACTTACAAGGTCATACACCCCCTGGGTCTTCATTACCTGTCTTTCTCCTTCTGCATTTATCCCCACTTATTTTGTCTACCATATTGGACTTTTATCTTTTCCTATGACAAACTCAAGCCTTTTTATTTGTAAGTCTTTCTTTTACTGATTTTCTTCCAATGTATGGTTTCTGTGATATGTAAGTCCGGAAATAAACTTTAAGTTCCTTAGGAAGGACTTCATTGGCCTCTCCAGCTGAGGAGCACCATAATACCAATAAGTTTAGTCATTTTTTAAAAATGGTTTTTGTTTCGTTGCTTTATTCCTCCAGCTAGAATGCAGCCTCTGCAAGACTCGTTGAGCTCATTAAGCTTTACACTGAGTAAGTCAGTGCCTACTGCTGTGCATGGCAAGTGGCTGGTGGTCAGCAGATGCTCCTGGAAGTCATACAAGAATAAATCAATGAGTGAGGGATGCAGCCACCTTTTTTCACTGGAGTGGCATGTACATAACATAAAATTAATGATTTTAAAGTAAAGGAGTCAGTGGCATTTAACACATTCACTATGTGGTTCAACCACCATTCAAGTTGCAAAACATTTTCATGGTTACAAAATGCCAGCCCATTCCCATTAAGCAGCGGTATCCCCTTTTTTTCTCCCTACCCAGGCCCTGATAACTATCTATATGCTTTCCCCATCAATGAATTTCCTTAGTCTGGATAGCTCCTATATAGTCAATGATACAACATGACATTTGATGCCCTTCATTTAGCATAATGTTCTGAGCTTTATCTACAGTTTATCTCACAGCAGTACCTTGTTCCTTATTACTGCTGAATAAGATTTCCTCACATGTATATTCTGTAACTGGGTTAAGCATTCATCTGCTGATGGATGGTGGATGATTCAGTGGCAGCTACCTCTTTGCTTTTTGGATTGTGCTTCTATGTACACTGTGTACATTTCCTTGTAGTGGGTTACAAAGTCCATTTTGGAATTTGGGGCATAGGCAGTGGTTTCTAGAGTATAAGCTCATTCAATTCTTGCCTGTTTCTGGTTTTCTAGAATGTAACTTACGTCCCAAGATTTACTGATCATTGAGAGCAACTTTATGTCATATCTGCTTCGCCATCATAGAATTCTTAACTGAGTCATTTGCTCTGTGGATTCCTGTAACAGGTCCCACATTCAGTAGGGCTGTAGACAGGATGCGGTATACAGAGAAGGGTGGAGAGGTATTTAAAATTATGATTTTTAAAGAATATCCACATTAAAAGATAATAAATTTACTTATGCAGGGACAAACTCTGTTTTTCTTGCAAATATTAGTAGGTGCCAGTGCTTTCTGAATTAAGCACTTGGACTCCCTGGGGAGTATGTCCAATGCCATCTCCAGTGTTAGAAAGTTTTAATCTGCAATTAGATATATATTAAGCCATTAAAATATCATTGCATTTTAATGATTTGAATCTATGAAAATATGTAAATTAGTAATGGCTTATTAAACTTTACAATTTCGGGTTATTGTAAAAAAAGATCTGCACATTCAAAATGTTGGGGGAAAGCCTTTTGTGTATTTTACATCCTTCTTCAGTGAGGATGACAAGAATGGAAGTGTTCATGCAATTAATAATTCAAAAAATAAGTGTATTAGCTATTATGAATAGGAACTATTTCCATGAAAGCTGAGTACAAACAGTTGTTTAGGTCTAAGCACTTTATCTCCATCTCTGGCACTCTAATTTGTGCTTCGAACAGCTCTCCTCGATTTAGAACATAAATTTAGCAAAGGTTTCCTCCCTGAAACCTTCTGAAAGCCTGTAGTTTTGGTGGTTACTTAAGTATTATTTCCATAGCTACGCTGGCTGCCAGCCACCGCTGAAATGCATATCACCAAGCTTGGTGTGAAAATGGGCGGGAGGGAAGAGAGAGGAGACCGAGGACACTAATTTTCCTTCTTCAGAGTAGGAGGTATAATGTCTTTATAAAGTAATAATTAAAAGAAAAACAATTACTAGGACCTTATCTGGACCGTGCAGCTGTTGGCCTCCTCTTGCATTAGCAGTGTTTCTAAGGTTATGACAAACCAGGAAAATTGCATCTTTAGAGGAGTTTTATTCTTTTTCCTATGATTTGATTGAAACAGACAGCTACATTTTGTGTATATATAATTAGGCAGTAAAATAAGCTTTGAAGGCAGGTTTCCATTTAGTATGTGAGTCACACGCACACAGCCTTCATTCAGCAGCTCAGGACTGATCTTTTTAACGCCTCGACCCCCTCCACATGGTTTCTGAGTGCTTCATCTTGCATGGAGGAAAAAAGGAAAAGAAAAAAAAATCAGCTTTTAGCCCGTATTTCTTTCTTTCTTTTTTTCATCTACTTTCTAAAGGAAAAACAATCCGAAAAGCCAGTCTAGGAAGCCTTTGGTGATTTAACCTTACGACAAACTGATTTTTATCGTCTTTTTTCCAGATTGTGGTCGGGGCACCGGCTGGCGCTGCACCAGTTCCTAGCGTATCTAATCCCCCTCATAAAAGGCCATTGTGGCAGTAAGCTGAGACCAATGGCTTTTCATTCTCCGACTCTCTCTCGGCCCTCCACAGTAATGGCACCGAGGCTCCTCATCGTGTTTTTCCTTTCAGATGCATACTTTCTCCCTTTAACAAGGTCTTACAAAAAGAGACAGGGAGGCTTGGGGGGGAGGGGGACGCCATTCCTGTCCTCAGTGCTGTGCCCATATGTGGCACTAAGTGATTTTCTTCCTGTACTTAAATGAGGAAGAGCTTTAACGTAGTGCTGTTAGGCGAGACGCAGCCTGTTTTTGTGAAAGATCTTCTTCTGAGATTTTGTGAGTACAGTGACAGCAGCCTTGGGTGTATTTTTTCCCCTTGTAATAGGAATCAGACCTATCGCCTATGCATTATCATCCCTTATCTGATTAAAAAGTGGTCCCTATTAATCTCCAAGCTTTCATCTCACTGCATGCCATTTGCTATCTCCTATCCCATTCTGGCAAATCCAAAGATGGAGAGAAATAATATCAAGCTACTTGATTGATTTATGCAAGTGATAGTTTGCATTGGTTGGATGTCTTTCATCTAAAGACCTCAAAGAGCTTTAGGAACATTATCGCATTGACAGGGCCCAGTTCCAACATAAAGGGCACAGAAGGGCCATAGTCATGTAAATCTAAATTTCCAGAGTGATTAGTACCCTGGTAACAGCAGAGAGATGAACTAGGTTCTCATTTTTCTGATGTGAAATTCGATGTCCATGCAAGAATTTCAATTTCCTATTCAGGCCTATCATTGGGTAAAGCACTCAGTATTCAATTTACTTCCTGGGATGCCCCCTGGGGAGCCTACTCCCCAAGACGAAGCACTTTACATGACAGGCAGGTGTATATATTTCTTCAATTGGCCTAATCTAATAAAGCTGGACATGATTTATATGTGCAAAATGTTGCCATGTTAAATAATTCAGAATGAAACTGCCTCTCCTAGTTGTGCTACAAATAGATGTCAATCTGCATTTGATAGTGCCTGTATCCCACAGGGATTTGGGATCAGCTGAAAGGAAATGCAGTCCACCTTCTGGTTCTAAGGGAGCAGGCGGGCGCTTCTCACTGCAGCCTATGGATTTGTACCCAAACTAAATGAGGTTTTCAAAGCAGACCATCATCCTTGCTGCTGAGGTTTCGTTAGAGGAGCAGTTTCTGCAGAAAGACGTGTTACCCAGTGAGCTTTCCATGTAGATAGAATACAAACACTGCTTGTAAGGAGATACATGGACAATCAGCTTTCACCTCCCTAACGTTTCTCGCGTTTGCTGACTTTCCCACTTCTGTTCACCCACCTCACAATCTTTTCTCTCTCCACCGTCTGTTTTCCTCCTAAACTGTGGATCTTTAAAGAGATTTTTTTCACAACAGCAGTATCTGGAACCAAGTTTTATTTATTATGGTTCATCTCAAATAAAGTTACAAAGTTTTTGTTCATCACTTCCACGTGAAGCGCACAGACAGCAGGAGAGCTGTTGGCTTACAGGACTGAGGTGTGAGCTCCAGGCTGGCTGGTGTAGAGCATAACGGAGGATTTCCCAAACACAGCCCCTTGGTTTATGGAAATGAGGCAGAAATATTCTGAACATGACCCAGCTGATACTGGGAGTTTCTTGATAATAATTTTAGGACGCCAGTTTGTAATTTTCCCTTGTTAGCCCAATTTTAGGAATAGGTTTGATAAAATAAGGGAATTTGAACCTAGTGCCCTTATTGGTGGACTAACCAGCCACGACAGTAATTTCATCAATTTTTAACACGCGCTTGGGATCCCAGCATTGAGTTACCCTGAAAGCTGATGCAGCAGGGGCTGAGGCCGGAGTGGAAAAGGCCTCCTGAACTCTAGCCCTGTGGCTCCCTGATGAGTGCAAAACCAAGGCACGGTTATTCTAGGACTGGCCTTATTTCAAATGGGCAATGCATATTTAATAGCGCCATTAGGAAACATTGTTTTTGAGGTTTATTTTAAATCTAACCGAAAAGAGTATTTGACAGTTATGTAAAGGAGACCTTCATGAATTTTTTTAACAAAGGGCAGGCACAGTTAAAGAGTGGCACCCCCAGAATTGATTCTCCATACCACCAAAAAAAAAGTATGAATTAGTATCAGTATTCTAAACAGATATATCAACAATTTGATAGATCTCTTTTTCTATATTACTACTATACAAAATTTTTTTGGGGGGACTGGGGATTGAACTCATGACATTGTGCTTTCCAAGCAGGTGCTGTGCCACTGAGCTAAATCCCGGGCTCCTACTATACAAATGACCTGATTATTTTGATTGTTATTTGATATAAACAGTATAAGAGAACGAACAGTATAATAGTATTTGATTGTTGCTTGGTCCACTGAAATTAACTGCAAGCTGAGGTCTGCACTGCCACTTAATTACATCTACACTCGGATGAAAAGCAAGATGCATAGGAATGGTCCAGGATTAGTGCAAGATAATAAACAGAGCCAAGTTATAATTGGGAAACAAAGTTTAGATAGACAGTGGGTCCTGGGGAATTCATCATGTTAGAATTATCTGATAATGTGTCCGAGTCCTACATTGCCCTGTACCTCCAGGCTTGTGAAGCCCAGCACATTTCTTCCTCCTCCTCTCATGGTCAGAGCCTCTAGACCACAGTGGTGGCATGTGGACTTCTGCAGATTGAGCTGTATCTCCCATAATGCCTCCATGTCCTCCTCCCCCCAGATGGGGTAGTTCCTTATTCTTTTCCTTCTTTGTTTGTTTCTTTCTTTGGGGGGGAGGATTTTAAAATGACATTTATGTGAAACACTTAACACCATGCCTAACACATAGCACTGAATACAAAATAGCTGTTAGTTGAAGCATTATTCTCTTGCTGTTGCTTTCCACTGTGTTTGGGTTAGCTAGGATTGACTTCTGAAATTTACACTTGGTGCTTACAGGTTTTCAGTCTCTAGTCTCCCTTCTAATGCCTTTTTGGTAAAATTTCTTCTGTCCAGTTCTGGTCATTTACTGGAATGAATCATTCTACTAACTTGTCTTTACTCACCACTGCCCATGAGGCTCATTTCATCTCCTAACCCAGCCGTACCAACATTGTTTATCTTGTCTATCTGTGGAAGCTTAGTTGCTAAATCCAGCTACTAAACCAAAGGACGGTGGCACATGTCTGTAATCCCAGCACTTGGGAAGCTGAGGCAGGAAGATCTCCGAGAGCTCAAGGCCAGCTTGGGCTATAACATGAGTTCAAGGCTAGTCTGAACTGCATAGTGAGACCCTGTCTCAAAAAGACAAAGATAAATCAATCAATCAATCAATCTAGCTACAATCTTGATTTAGTCTCTCATCTGGGGCTTGAAATTGGTTCCAAAAGTAATTTTAAGTAGTTAGGATATTAGGATAACCTTGTCAGTATTTTAGATATGTGTCTTCAAAAAAAAAAAAAGATATGTGTCTTCAGAATAAGCACATGTGAGTTTCCATGTTTTTATGTACAAAATGAAAGGCGTTGGGTCAGAATATTCTCTAAATAGTGAGTCAGGGTACACCTTAGGATAAGAATACTTGCCTAGCTAGCATGCCCAAGGCTGTGGGTGTGATCTTTTGAACCAAAGCAGAAGAACATAATAATCTCAAATTGCTCCCAACTGGGTATGTTTGATTCTAATGATACAACTTCTTTTTGACTTCTCTATCACTGTTGGCTAAATTTTTTTAAAAATCTCTACCACAGCAAAATATTCTACATCATTACTATTTTACTAAATATTAGACTAACTAATCTGGATTGTCCATGTACTATTACATATTTTGCTCAGCATCTCTTACAACTATCTGTTTCTAACGTGCTGCTAGGCTCGTATGTACACAGCTGTGGGATCTCTGGCGATTCATACTAGAAACACAATGTTAGCTCGCACTATTAGCAGACTTTGTTATGCTAGTTTGCATAATACACAGCAGTCAAATGGAGTATTATCTAACTATATGTTTATTTGATCATTTTACAGGGAACATCTAAAATAATGATGTATTGCATTTGTAGATGGCTTTGTTGGGGTTCAGAAAAAAATACCCTAAAATGAAGACTGCAGAAGTAACCTCAAAAGTAACTTTTGTCCTGACCCCCGTCTCTTGTCTCTCAGCCCCTCTGAAGCATCTTAGAGAGACCAGAGCCTCTTCTCCCCAAAGCCAGTCACAAAACTTAAAAACATCACTCTAGCTTTCCTCCATCTTACGGCACAGGCGCTCACCAGAGAGACATTTCCTGACCACCTGTGTTTGACAGGAGGCAATCAGATCCCATTCTAAAAAGGTCTCTGAGCCCCACCTGGGACGAGGCAGCAGAGAAAAATCTGAGCAGACAGGCCTTGCTGGTTGCCAACTCATTTATTACTACCAAGCTGTGCTTGCTTCATCAAACCTCAGCATGTCACAATGTTGTCTTCATCCTGAAGGCTCCCGTACCACGTAGAACCACCACGAAATAACTCGTCATGCTTTTTTCTTGTTAGCTTATATTTTGCTATGGAAGTGTCACTGGTGGTTCTTATAATGGGTGAAGTAGGTGTCACTCCCTCCCTCTCCGCAGCTTCGCATCTTAAAAGTACACTCACACACATCCGCTCCGGTGACCCCTACAATAAACGAAAGAGGTAAGTAGGGCAAGGCTCATTGTCCCAATTTATACAAGAAAAACTAGAGCACAGAGGAGCGCTGACGTGGCTCGCCCTAGGCAGCACGGGTGATTAATGACAAGTAGGACAGGAACCCAGGATTCTAGCTCTGAATCCAGGGTGACTTCAATGGCACCTGTCCCCATTCTCAGCAGCTTACTTACCCCAAATCTCAGCACCGATGCCTCACTTCTATGTGAGTTATGTCCAAACTGGTCAAACAATTCCTTATACAAAAATAGAAAAGTGTATGTGTGTGTGTGTGTGTGTGTGTGTGTGTGTGTGTGTACGTGCATGAAAATTTGATTCAGGCAAGTATTTGCAGGTTGTAATTGTTGCTAGAGATAAAATTTCTGACAATGCTTGGCTTTAGTGTCCTATTGAGTTCTAAAATGCATCTTGGGATGGAATCATCTAATAACCAGATAAAAATAATAACAAACTCCAGTATTCTAGTGCAGAGTGTGTAGCACTGGGATTTCTAAGAAGAGCGAAAAGTGGTTAACATTTGAGCTGTGAAGTCTTCCTATTTCAAACCTGAAATGAAGCATTAAATCTGATGTTTATTCTTACTGACTCCACTCACTTCCCAGTTTGATCACGGTACCCACTGGCGCTGGCGTCCTCTTCCACCCTCAAAAGACCTACAAGTTTTAAACGTTTGTCCCTTCATCAATCTTTTATCACACATCTCCTTTATTCTAATGACCTCATGTTTCTTAGTTGTCTTTCCATCCTGCAAATTTTATGAAAGCAGAGTTCATTTTCATATTGCTTGCACATCTACTGCATGTCTAGCCACAGAGAAAACTGGTTGAAAAAACAAAAATGGGTTAAATGTACCATTGGGTCGCTTGAGGACTTGAAAGACAACGTTCTTAGAAGAAGGGACTTGCTATACAGTGAATGTCTGAAGCCTCTGCCACATTCATACTGAGTCTCCCATTGCCTCTGGATTTGGAGACAAAGCCTTGAAGGAGTACGCTAGGGTTAATAAGATCGTGGGGCCCTGATCCAATAAGGACAGTGGCCTGATGAAGAGATTTCAAGGATCTTTCTTGCTTCAAACCCCCTTCCTTGCCACATGAAGACAAAGCAAGAAGGTGGCCATCTGGAACTAGGCAAAGAGCAGCCACTAAAGCCTCACCTTGCTGGACCTTGATCTGGAACTGTAAGCTCCCAGAACTGGGAAGAAATAAACTTCTGTGGCTTAAGTCACCTAGTCTATCTTATGTTGTCATGATAGCCCAAAATAATGAATATGATACTGAAAGAAAAAAAATGCTTGATTACTTACAAAAAATTAGATCATATAATATACCATATGAAGACATAATAAGTAGCCAGGTATAGTGATAAGCCCTTGAAATCCTAGCTATGTTGAAGGCTGAGGCAGGAAGACTGCAAGTTTGAGGCTAGCCTTCTTTCAAATAATACAGAGAGCTGGGGATATAACACAGTGAGTATCCTGGCATTGATCCTCAGTACTATAAAAGTAAATAACATAAAAGAAATACAAATTATTTGGGCTACTATTTCTCAATATAGAAAATATGAGACGTTTAGGTTTACTTCCTTAACCTTGAAAGGCTATATGATTTGGAGGGCAGAATCTAGTGAAAGAAATAGTGAATTTGATGGATACACACAGGACTTTGGTTTTAGGAAGATAATATACAGAGTTGCAAAGAAGTACAGGGAGGCTTGGGTTTAAATAGAAAGATGGTACCTCCGGAGACTACAGCAATAGTTATCAAGCCTGTTTAGCGTAGATACCGTGCCACTTGCGTAATTCCACTCCGTCCTCAAGCAATCTGCTTTTCAGTGCCCGGCACATTGAAGGAACTCAGTATATGTCTTAAATGAGCGCCCTGCAAATGCCATATTGTTTGCTCAGGACCACATAGCTAACCAAAGAAATGGAACTAGAATTTGAACAAAAGCTACATAATCTAAAAATGGAGATAATAGCTTTTTAAAGTCAATGTGTAGGTTAAACAAAATACAACAGCTAAATGTTTAGTATACTTCCTGGCATGGAGAGTGCTTAAACAAATGTTAGAACAAAATGTCTCGCAGAGGCAAACTGACGTGGAATGAAGGAAGAACAATACAGAGTAATGGTTGAGATAAGAGTCCTCGACAGATAGAAAAACGACGTATTGGATCCAATGCTATTGATCCAATCAATGAGCAGGAATATTGAATCAGGTGAGCTGCCAGAATCCTGCCAAAAGGAAAAAGAAAAATAATGAAGATGTGTTATGCACGTGTACCAATTCCCCAGAAGGGATGTAATCACTATGTACTGTAAACAAGTACAAATAGAAACAACATTAAACAAATAAAATCAAAGGACAGTGCAATGTGCTTGACTATATTGTCCCTAATGCTATTATGGTTTAGCTATAAAATGTCCTCCCAAAGTTTCAAAGGTGCTTTCAGGTTATTGGATCATGGAGTCTTTAACTTCATCCATGCCTTAATCTACTGATGAAGGTATGATGTCACAGGTTTTTTTTTTTTTTTTTTTGGTTTCTGTTTTATTTTGTTTTCTTGGTCCTGGGAATTGAACTCACAGTCTCACGGTTACTAGGCAGGTGCTGAGCTATACTCCCAGCCCTGATGAGATTATAAGGCGATGGTGTTACTGGAAGGTGATAGAGTGGGAGATGGGCCTCTAGATGGGAAGATACAATGGGTGTGACTATAGGAACTATGTCTTGTCCTGCTCTTTTCTTCTTTCAGACTCTTCCACCACCAGGACGTTTCTCCCTCCTCAGAGGCTAAAACAATGGAATCAGCTGACCATGGACAGAAACCTCGGTAAGTCTTTCTTCCTCTCTGTTGCTTTCCTCAGATCCTGGGTCACAGCAACAACACCATCCCTCATACCTGTTAGCCGCAGAATATTATTGTGTGTGCAGACAGGGCCACTGCAGAGGTAAGTCAAGTTACACCAGGCGATCCTAGGGGGTCCTGATTCAACCTGACTGATTTCCTTACAACAAGAGGAAATTTGGACACACACACAGAGACACTAAGTGCACGTGCCTTGGTAGGAGATGGAAGATAAAAGAAAATAGTTATAGAACACAGGAACTGTATACAAAAGTTTTAATGTTATTCACAAAGACTTCTGAAGGTAAAAGAGAGATAACCAAAGAAGCACTTCTCAGAGCTAAAGACAAATCACTATCCGCTAAGATTTCCAGGTATGCTAAGCAGAATTCATTTAAAAACAAAAGCCACATCAGGGTAGAGGCAGAGCGCAGAGCTAGAGAACCTGTCTCCACGCCCTCGGCCCTGGGTTTAATGTGTAGTCCTGGGAAAAACAATTGTGTAATTTGATAAACAAACTAGAAAACAGTGATGTGAACTTTCCTTTCAGCGTGCTAATCTATTTTTGGCCCACTATATATGGTTTTCAGAATTTTCACATCAGTTCTGGTCCACTCTTTGCTGTAACTTACCACTGTGATTTTTTTCTTCTCAAAATAAATAGAGATTTTCTTTACTACACTATTGTATAGCTATTGTACTATAACTTTCAAGAAAGTAGTCACATTTATTTGTCTTTGTGTAGTAAACCATCATTTGATAAAGAAAGCTATATAAAGCAGATTTTTAAGGCAGATATTTTAAAAACAGATATTTCTTAGTTGTAGTATACATATCAGCTAACACAATAGACACAGAAATAGCAAATAAGGGGCTGGGGATTTAGTTCAGCGGCATAAGCGCCTGCCTTGCAAGCAGGCAGTTGTGAGTTTGATCCCTGGTACCGATAAAAAGGAAAAAGACAAAAAAAAAAAAAAAAAAAAAAAAAAAAAGAAATAACAAATAAACATGAAACATCAGAATTAACAAATATAATACAGTCACTATCCCTCGTGCTGGGATTAAGCACCCACAGCATAGTTCTCTGCCCACAGTCTCAGAGCTAAGAGCAAGGCCTTTTAGAGAGGCCGTGGCCTAGCTACTGGGTAGTGAAGTGAGGGGAGTTTGCAAGGACTTACTAGAGTCCAGCCTCAAGATTATTCGGGAAAGTTAAACCCCTTGTGGGCTACTGCGGAGAGACTGCCAGGAAAGCTGCAGGCCAAGGAGCCCCGGGGGTCACACACTGTACCTCAGGGCTGTGGCTTCTGCTTAGCCAGGACCTGACACTGAAGGAGTCACCAGGAATCTGCTGCTGAATTTGCTGAGACTGAGGGTAAAATCCTTTCCTCCCACAGAGCCTGTCTGCTGCTCTTTACTGATAATGTTTAACACTGTGCCAGCTTCTAAGAGACAGTTTGTTTTTTAGTTAGTCTTGGGGATTGAACCCAGGAATGCTCAAGCACTGAGCCACATCAGTACTCCTCAACCATTTTTTTGAGTCAGAGCCTCATTATGTAGCCTAGGCTGGCCTCAAACTCTCAGTGATCCTCCTGCTTCAGCCTCCCAAGTGGTGAGATTACAGGTTTGTGCCACTGTGCACTGCTTAGTTCCTTTTTTAAAAAAAATTTTTATTTTTATTAGTCCATGTCTGCAGTGCATAGTGATTACACTCATCATGGGGAACTGGTACACGTATATAACGCATTGGAATTCTTTTTGTATGCCTTTTCCATTCCCCACCTTCCTCTTTGCCCTTTTGAAAACATACTTCAAGACAGAGTCTCCTTAGGTTGCCCATGCTGGGCTCGAATTTGTGATCTGCCTCAGCCTGCAAGTAACTGAGAGGACAGGTATGTCCCACCATGCCAGCAACGAAAAGCATTGGAAAGGTTCAAATTTACCTTCACAGAGCAGGTGAAAAGGGTGAACTCCGAGCTGAGAGGTCAAAAGGAGAAGTGATATAATTATTACGAGCTCTGTGTCAGGATTTCACTCTATCACAGCCTTGACTCCTATCGAGTTCTATAAAATTTTGCCAAGGTGTTTTAAAAGGTGAATTTTTAGCTAGAAATGATCATATATTATCATCAAATTCATTATGTTCTATTGCTAATTTTTATAATGAGTATCATTCCTTTTGGAATATCACATCAGTAAATTTGGTTTTTAAAACTCCTCTTTAAAACTCCACCTGCAATTCCAAGCACACATATAGTTTCTCATTTAGGGTGATGAGAACGTTCTAAAATAAAATTGTAAATATACCAAACTCATTTAATTGTACATCTACAATTAGTAAGTCTTATGGCATATATATTATATCCCAATGAAGCTGTTTTTAAAAAAAAATCAGCTATTATATGCCAAAAGGTCAAATGGAAGAAATAGGCACACAGTGTACCTAAAAGTCTGAAAAACGCTGTTAACCTGTTTTTCTAGTGCTAGCTTGTTACACAGTTGTAGTACTATATGCACATATTTATGTGTTTCCACACTTTTCCTTTGCAGAGTATTTTCCCAGACTCATATTTCCTGACCTCTTGAGAGTAACATATCACTCATCACTAATTTTTCCATTTGAATTATCTTTAAATATTTTGGAAAAGAATTGTGACTTGTAGAATCACCTTTAGTATATAGCTTGATTCTATTGGCAGCTAAAAGGTATTTATCATCTTAAAACTTTGCCTTTTTAGTTTATTTATTCTATTGAATTGAAACACATTTATCACGAGAGCTGATAACGCTGTAGGATATTTTGATTTTGGCATTTTTCTTGAAGCAGGGTCATTTTCTTTGTGATCTGGGGTTGCCCGAGGTCTTGGCACCTACAGTCTTGAGATCCACACCCCAGGCTCTACTTTCTGATATTGATCTGTTTCAGTAAAGGGATGCAGGGAATTCACTAGTTACCTTCTGATTTTCCAGAATGCAAAGATTAATTACTCTGTTGAATGAATTTTATTCCTGTTATCTGCTTATACAAAAATTCTAAAATAAAACATAAGAATTGAATTCTCTCCAAGAATTAACCAATACAATTTTTTATATCATCAAGTCTAGTTTAGTGCTTGGAAGACAGTAGATGTTTAATAAATGAACATATAAAACACAAACTGTGAACCAGTGGGGTTTTCTGAGCAGCTCCACTTTGCATGGAGGCAAGCGTGATTTGCAGGTCAATGACTGACATTCAGCTCAAATACAACCTAGCTAAATAGGCTTACATACAGCTGCCTGGGCAAGCACAGAAGCCACTTAGCTCGGACAGACGGGGCCTGACATGGTATTCCAAGTTAAGCTTGCTTCGCTTTCATCCGTCCCCATCGCAGGAAGACCTTGTGCAGATTGACTATTAGGAACCTCACACGTCCACATAAATTCTGACCGGTTTGTCTTGCTTCCCCCTCACCATGTGTGCTTCCCTCAGCCCGCTGAGGCTGTCTGTGTCTCCACAGGTGTGCTCCCGGTGGGTTTTCCCGGGCTGGGAATGAACACCTAGCTTACATCTCAGGTGGACACAGCTGCATCTTCCTGGTGCCTTCCCCCAGGTTTTCAGCTAGTGTCTTATTCATCTGCAGACCTCTGAACTCCTACTCTTATTTGCACTGAGTCCTTTCTCTCAAGATGGGTCCTCGACATCGTTTCATGCTGGAAAAGTGCAAAAGGCAACAAAACCTCTTTCCATCCCTTTTCTTTGAGCGATCCTGTCCCCTTTCGATACAGATTCTGCAAGAAGGGGATGCAACTGAGCGCTCCATGTACTCCCCTGGATTTTGATCCTACACCCCTTGTGGGCCATGAGTGCTTGCCAGGGTTTCACTCACAGGGCTCCCGTGAGGTTACCGTGACTTTTCCAAAAGAACATCAGGGCCTTTCCCTGTTAATCTTTCTTTCTTTGTTGTTGTTTCCCTGTTAATCTTTCTGTTTTGTTCTGTTTTGATATGTTTAATCTTACCCTCTTTAAGATAAAAAACAAGTGTGTAGGACTGATAACCATATTACTAAGTTTTTGCTGGATCATTGAGCAGTGAACTGTTTGCAGTGTCACTATTTGTATGTCACTTTATATGCTTCAATTTTTTTAACCTGAACAACTATTTCTAAGATGACAATATGTAACTTACCAACTAGTGATTTCTTACTGTTTATTTTTCTGTAATTCTGTATTATTTCTACCCCTTTTTTCTTTTTTATGTTTCTCTTTTAATAATAATAAAAAAATTTTTAAAATCTTGATATCCCTGAGGCATGTGGAATTGTTGATCTTTCTCTCCTCAGACGTAATCCATCCCTTTTATTTTTGTTTTGTTTTGCTTTTATCTCTCGCTTCACTTAAATCCCATATTTAGATGTCAGTATTTTCTGACCCACATTTAGGTATCAGTATTCCCCAAGGATCCCACTTTTATCCCGTGCTGTGTTTGTTGGTATTAACTGTTGCCTCAGTCAGGGTGTTTTCATTCATAAGGTCCTACCTTTCAACAGGTCTTCATTCACAAGGCCCTTTTCCCTGCTCTGTTTAGTATAACTTGGCTGTGTATTATTCTTACAGAATTTACACCTTCTAATTGGAGAGTTTCTGCCTTTAGCGTCCCTTCATGATACACTTGGTATCTCTCATCCATATTGGTACTACTGGTGAGTGACTTGCTATCCATTACTGTCTCCTACACTTCTGAGAATAGTTCTGTTCTAATCATGCATGTGGAAGTTCAGTTGGTGTCCACTAATTTAACATTTCTGAGCATTACAGTTTGTAAGAACTTCCTCGGGCATGGACAAAATTCATTAGCCCCCTCTCGGGCCTCTGCCTTTCCTTTTTTGTATGTGTCAACAAAAGACTGTAAATCATTAAAGAGTTGTCACTAGTTCCTACTAAGGGTGGGCCATCACCCTGTGATAAACACAGCTTTTCTTGAGAGGTAGAAAGGCAACTGTGTAGTCCTGCAGGGCTGAGATCACACTTCCAGTGGACTTTTGACCAAGGCTGCCTGTCCTTCAGCTGAGCCAGCACGGAGCCAGGACAATCAGCTGGGTGGACAGAGCTTGGCCTGAAGTCTGCTTCCGCTGTTCCTTTAGCAGCTCACTCTCGTGCTGGTTCATAAGGACATGTTTCTGATAGGACATCAGCCTACAGCCTGACCCCTAAGATCTGGGCCAGCGCAACTAACACTGCCACTCTCGATTTTTATTACCATCTGCTTTGCCTCTATGTCTGCATCCATTCTGCTTCTTCTTCAGCAGACTCCTTCCATCCCCACGACTTCTCACAGCCTATACCGATTCTTTAAAGTTAGCCTTTCGTCTCCCTCCAGAAATACTGAGTTTTGTACTTGCTATCATAAATCAAGTACTTTTCAGAGTTTGGCAAGTGTCTTATCTCACTTAGGAAACTCAATCATCTCAAGGGTGGAGACAATGTCTTATTCCTTTTGTACCTTTTGTGAGCCTTGTATAATTCAATAGAGGCTTACTGAGTTACTGAATGAATGGATAACAAACTGAATCACAGGAATGAGCTACAATTTGTAAAACTCTCAACGTAGTGCCTTGTGCAGTGTGTTGTACAGGTGTTTGTTAAATAAAATGAAGCTTGATAGGATGTAAGTTTGAATTTAGAAGGACTATTATTACTATAATTAATAAAAATTGTGTCTATAATTTATTAATAGACTCAGATACTTGACTCTTTATCGCTATACTTTTACTAATGTAGAACCATGGATAGAAACATTGCTTCTTTTTTCTAATTGCATATCATTTCTCTCAGTGATAGTTAAACCTCATTATATTTAATGATTTATCCATTTTCTGTTATAACAGTTTTATCAGTGACTCCTTGTGTTATAATCTCATTATTTCACAAAATTATATCCTATTTGTTAATAGTAATGGTACCCTGATTTTATCTTCTTCAATGTTCTTTTCAACGCCTGTCTTAGCTCCCCTGTGAAAAGATTAAACCTTTTTTTCTCTAACTCTAGTTTGCCTAGATTATGTGTATTCCACTGTATATTGTTATGTAAAGAATTTAATTCAGTGTCTGAA
Organism: Cavia porcellus; assembly: GCF_034190915.1. Taxonomy (NCBI): domain Eukaryota; kingdom Metazoa; phylum Chordata; class Mammalia; order Rodentia; family Caviidae; genus Cavia; species Cavia porcellus. The sequence continues at coordinate 24,104,893 of NW_026947504.1, forward strand.
CTATGTCTGCCTCATTTCTATAAACTTTTTTTTTTGTCTTTTTGAGACAGGGTCTCGCTACACAGTTCAGGCTGACCTTGAGCTCACTTTGTACCCCAGACTGATCTCTAACTCACAACAATCCTCCTGCCTCAGTCTCCCAAATGCTGGGGTTATAGGTATGAGCCACCACACCCAGCTCTATAAATTTATGTCTTAGAATAAGATGGAAAACATGCACTAAAGAAATCCAAATTACCAGATTTTTTTCTTTATTTCAAAGTGTTGTTACAAAATATTGTATTTTGTACTGAATTATATAGTGGCTAAATTCTTTTTTACTGAATATATATAGTTGCTAGACTGATTTTTTTACTTCTTGACTAAAATGTAGTATATGCAAGAAAGTTAAACGTGCTCAATGGGATCTTATAGGTGCACACTGGAAGTATAAAGAGAATAGTTCAGAATTTTACCACACAGGACCTTGCAAGTACTTTGGCTTAGAAAAACAAAAATCTGTGCAAGCAAAGGATGGGGATGCAGGTGTAACTTATTGCTTGTTTGAACCTATAACAATATCACTTGAGACAATTTTACTTGTTGGGTGAATGCCAAAAAACAATGTTTCAAAACAAAGGATTATATCATTTCTGAATAGTTCATTGCTTCTTCAAGACTTTTCAATCAATATTTAATACAGAAAATTTCTAGTATATATGTATATATGTGGGTTACATGAAGAATAATATGATTCCAACACAGTGCCCAGATTTCTAACATTTTTAATCTCACTATGCAACCTATTTAGGTAAAGTTTTAAAATTTTCAAGTGGAGATGAGTTGCCTAGCATATGTAAAGTCCTGTGTTCAAACCCCAGCACTGGAGGAAAAAAAAAAAGTTAAATTAGATGATAAGTAACTGAGGCATAGCACCAGACGCAAATACTTTGTCACGTAATTTGCTTATCTAATTAACAATGTCATGATTTCTTCTTGACATAGAACTCATATTTGGCAGAAAGCATTACCACACTGCTTTTCTTTGATAGAAGAGCAGTCAAATTCATTCTTTCGGGAGAAAATAATTGACCAATCACTTGTTTATGTTCCTGTGCTGAACAAAAAAGACAGCACTGTCATGAGACATATTTTCAGTGACAGTGGTTACCTGCAGTTTTCCTAGATTAAATATTGGCTGTACCACAATGTAGCTACAATACTTGGGCAAGTTACTTCCTTCTGCATCTGCCTCCTCTCATCTGATGATAATCATTCTTAACTTACTGAGCTGCTGTGAGGACTAAATGTTCATAAATGTGAAGAATTAAGAATTTCCAAAACATGGTAAAATATATAGTTCACTTGAATTATAAACCTATTTTAAGTATGGAAGATGTGTGTCCCTCAGACACCTGTGGGTCTTTTGGAATAGCAAAAACTTTAAAATATTTTTAAAAATAATAGGTAAAATACAATATTTCAATTATGAGGAAAAATACATTGTCTCCTTTGCTCACAAAAATGATTCAATAAGACCACTTTTAGCATTAAATTAAAAGATTTTTAATTTAGTAATTTAAATAAAAAATACTCAGAGAAGAAAAATCTTTGTCAGGATCAATAATATTTTCAGAGTTGTAAAAATTAAAATATATATTACAGCAGTTTGTTCATTTAACTTTTATGGGTTCGTATAAAATCTAACACACACCATGCAAACGCAAACAGAAAACATTAAAAGATGGCTGACAAAATGTCCCTGCACATTAAACTTCACTCTTAGCAGATGCTCAATATGTTAATTATGTTTAAAATTTTTTAAAGTGCAAAGTGATTTCTTGGATGATCTGCACAGCAGCGGGGTGTAGAAAGAGAAGGAGGAAGAGGAGGGAAAGGGGGAGAAAATGGAGGAAAAGTGGGAGAAAGGGAGAAGAAGGGAGGAGGGGATGAGAGGACGAAAAAGAAGGGTGACCATATTTTTGGAAGAAGTTGCCTATGTGTGCTGAGGTGTAGAACCTCAACAGCCTGCCCGAGAATCAACCAATCAGGAGGCCGACATCTACATGTCCACAAAGATAATTGGCTAGTGCAGAGGGCTGCACAAAGCTGATTGGCTGGTTCAAGGAGTGGTGAGGGAATTGGGGGAAACTGCTCCCTGAGAAAACAGAGAGCAACGTTCTGGCTCTCTGCCGCTTACTGGGTATTCTCCAAATGACTGTAGTGATTTATCCTTCAGGAAAGCTTGTTTGGAAAACAAAAGAAGCACAGTTGTTCACAACAAAAGTGATATTCAACAGGCGGAGGAGCTGAGTACAATGGAGCTCCTTTATTCTTGTTTAAAACAAACTTTAGCCTTCGGGTTTCTTCTAACAAATATGTTAAGATTGCCTAGAATATGCATAGACATTTTAAAATTATAAATTATTAAATTAGGCAAGACTTATTGTTTCTGATAATCACCATTGCTTTATTAATCTTGTGTCAGATTTATAAAATTGTGCAAATGGAGTATAATTCTTATCGTGCTGAAATCTTTAAATTCTGTGCAAAATATATTAAATTCTTTCACAATTATAAAGGTTCTATCACTCATTAAAAAGAAGCTACTGCTAGCTGTGGTGGCGCATGCCTGTAATCCCATCACTTTGGAGGCTGAGGCAAGAGGATGGCTGCAAATTCCAGGCCAATGAGTTTAAGGCACTATGTAGCGAGACCCTGTCTAAAAAAACAAAGAACAAAACAACAATAGAAACAAAACAAAGAGAACCTCTTTCGGAAGTTTCCTCCTGCAGTTAAATATGTATGAAAATGAGATACATTTACCAAAGTGATTGATACTGTTCTCACAATTTTAACACACATGAAAAGATCTGCTGCCACTCACAGTGTTTCTTTTATTTTGGTTTTGTTTTTGTTTAACAGCAAAAAAGGGAAGCAGAAAAGGAAACAGAAGAGGAAAAGCAAGTAAGCAGGGTGCCGAGGAACGTAATGAACGTGCCCTGCTGCCTTTCTGCCTCCTCCTACTTGACATTATTGCATTTTGTTGTCACAGTTGTTTTAAATTCAAATAAAGTAGTGACAGCATTTCACCTACAAGTTTTTAAATTCAGTTTTGCACACACTGTTTCTACAGGCCATCTTTCTGGAAATGAGAATAACTCTGTAATGCAGATTAAGCAGAAGTATTTTGCAGTCTTTCCTGGTGACCATTCCTTGGCTAGCTAACAGACCAGCCATTCAGAAGCAATTTTCTTCAGGCTGAAATTATGTGCTGACCGCAGCAGATCACTTCCCATAATAACCCTTCCCCCACCCAACGCTAAATACAATCTGTCTCCTACTCACTGTAATAACGTGCAAATGACTGTAATTTTGCAGACAAGAAACAGCCCAAAGTGAAACGTGTCTAAACAGAGGTCGATTTGAAAAATCAGGGCTATTACCTAAATCTGTAAAATACATATTGTAATAAAACCAGCAACAGCAATCTCCAATAAGTAGTCTTAAAAAATGTAGCTTGTGTTTTGATCTTCTTTATTTAAGCAGTCTCCACTAGCATAAAAGAAAAATCCTTTTCCAGAAATGGTTTCAGTACATGAGACCTAAACTGCTTCACTCTGCAAACCCGATCTCCGGCCCTTGCTAGGGCACCCTTTTAGATATAGTGGGGCACCCCACCCCGCAAGAGCCAGAGCCAAGCAGAGCTACAATTTCAGACACTTAACACTGACCTACATTACAGCGCTCTCAATGTGAGCAATATACAGCTGTTTCCCTTTAAAGAATGTGCTGTTTTGTAACATTTTGCTGGGATCTCTAACACTCAAAAGCATGAAAGGCACACACAATCTGCTTTTCGGGGGGTCGGGGCGGGGAGTGCGTACAGGAATCGAACTCAGGACCTTGTCCTTGCTAGGCAGTCGCTGTGCCGCTGAGATACATCTCCAGCCCCAACCTGCTGGGTTTTCTTTTTGTTTATTTTAAGGTGTAGGGTTGAGGAAAGGGAATGATGTGAACATCCAGGCAGAAACATCACCTTCTGTAACTTTTTTTTTTTTTTTTTTTTTTTTCGTCTTTTTCCTTTTTACCGGTACCGGAGATCAAACTCACGACTGCCTGCTTGCAAGGCAGGCGCTTATGCCGCTGAGCTAAATCCCCAGCCCACCACCTTGAGTAACTTTTTTCTTCTTTCTTTTTAAGCTCTGGGGATTGAAGTCTGGGTCTTCTGTATGTGTGTCTGGCAAGTGCTCTACCACTTGTCTTAATCTTAAATCAGTGATGCAGTATTTGCTCTATAGCACTTGGATTTGTTTAAACTACAGTGTACCTTAAAGATCTTTATTGTCTCACCTTTGAATGCAGGGCTCCTTCTATTTTATATTCTTGAAGGTGAGTTAGGAGACCATAAAAATGACCTGAAAATTTGACACAGCGATGTTATACGTATAAATGTCTATATTTGCATATCGTATGCTGGAAACGCCCAAGTCTTCCTTGGTGGGGACATAACTGGTGTCTTTGTCTTTGATAATCCTCCCCTTACCAACAGGGCCCTGAAATGTTTAGGTCTCCAGGATCCTTTCTCCCCTCTTCTTTGTCCTTTTTCTTGATTCATTGATATTGCAGGATAATGGGAATGTCCAGTGTTTGACAACTGCTCATCTCTTTTTGATGACAAATATCCATAACTGCATATTGTTAGAAGTACTTCACAGAAACTGGAATTTAGTGTGGCAGTGTCAAAGGACAGAGACAGTTTCTCTAAAAGCTCTTTAGCAAACAGGAGGATATTAATTGTAGGTAAAAAGAGTGAATGAAGAATGTTTAGTGATTGTGTGAATGTTTAATAAATCACCAACCATGCTTTCTATAGAAGCTAGAGCAGGTTGTGTAACCGTTACCTTCAGGTAGCCCAGTGTATAACAGCCTCAGACAGATAAATATGTTTCTTCATTATCTATTCAGGTTGCCACTGTGATCCTCATTAGGATGAAATTGAATTCTTTTTCTCATAGAAGCACTGTGTGCTTTAAGCTGATCTTGAATTCGTTACGAATAGCCCACGCTGGCCTTGAACTTGTGGCAATCTCCTGGTCTCAGCCTTCCGACTGATGTGATTATAGATGTGTGCACCACCATGTCCAGATGTCTATATAGGGCTTATTTTTTGTTAACTTTGTTTGCTATTTTCTCTTCTTGGTCTTAAGTAGATATCAGATGGTGATGCTGAAAAAGATTAGGCAAAGCTAACCTCATGTTAATACTTGATTCCAAATAAAAGCTCAGATGATTTCTGGTAAATAATGTATCCCAAATAGAAGATAATAAAAAATAAAGACTACTATGTTTCTCTATATAGTTTTTGCAACCCTCAGGCTCCTTGTATTGAGCAATGCTATCTTTGAAAAGGAGAGTCTCCTGCCATGGGAGGGCCTGGTTGTTTTATAAACAATACAGTGTGCACTAGATAGACTTCATTTGGGGGCCTAGGGGTGGAGGGTGCTGGTAGCTATTGGTGGTGAGAAAATTGTCTCTTTTACATTATCTTCAAGCTTTTCCCACTCCTCATTCTCATATATTATTCTCATTTGCAACCTTTCCCTCACTTCTACATCTCTGAATAGAGATGCACTCAAATGTAAAATTACAACCTACATGCTGCACAATAGCATACTGGTACTAATCAGGTATAAGCATATGGATATTAACATAGAGAAAAACACATTCCCTATTATCTTTGTGTCTTAGTTACTTCTTTCTTGTTGCTGAGACAAACTACCTGATACTCAAAGTTAAAGGAGGAAACGTTTAACTTAGCTCACAGTGTGTGGAGGTTTCCGTCCATAACTTGCTGGCTCCAAGGTGGGGTGGCTCATGGCACAGGGGCATGGCAGAGGAGAAACCTTCGGTGGCAAGCAGACAGCAGGCATCAAGCAGCAAGCAACAGCCCTCCCTTGCTTCTGTCCCTTTATACTCCATCCAAGCTGCAAATTTATTGCTCGGTGCCACCCACAACTAAGGTTGGACACCCTTAATGCCAGAATCACACCCTTATCCACACATACATACCTAATCTAACACCTTCTAAACTCCTCACCCATAATTGCATGAGTCTTTAGGGGGACAACAAATCATAATGTTTGGTAAGAGATTAAAATAAAATTTGCAATTCTATAAATATTTAAAACACTTGGGAGGCTGAAGCAGGAAAATTGCCATAAGTTCAAAGACAGCATGGGCTGCACAGCAAATCACTATGACAAAAACAAAGGGATGAACTAGGCTGACTCCTTCAGTTTTGTAAGGGAAATAGCTCTGATTTCAAGACTGGCAGTTAATTACCTTGGTTTCAGTCATCAATTAGCTGATAGTCCTTTGATGCTTCTTGATTGAGTCCTTTGTGAAACAAAACAAACAGCAAAGCCAACACATACTGATTTATACAAAAGTTTCCTGGAAAACTTTGAGAGAGACAGGAAATGGGAGACGGTGTGAGTTAGAATGGGAAGAAATGCTTTAATTTATCAAAATGGTTTGAGTTAAATATGTGATTGTATTGGACATCAGTTTTCATACTTTGGTCATTTTATCCAAAAGGCTTAAGATACTAAATGTTGAAGTTAGGATTGGTTAATGATTTGAATAATAGATGTGTAAATTTTGCTTTTGGTTACACCAAGTCTCTGCTGTAGACCTGAGATTTGCTTCTATGAAGGGGTCTGTTAGAGAAGATGCCACTCATGAAGTCAGCTTTTTAAATATGCCCTTTGAAGTTCTGTTATTCTAAGAGCTATTGATTTTTCCAAACTAATATAATATATGGGATAACCATGAGTTCACCAAGGCTGAAATCTAGACGACACCCCAGGAACACAGAAAGTGCGCAAAAGTGATCTGGTCCTTTGAGAAACCACTTTTCTGAAAGAAGAAAAGTTAAGAATCACCATATGGTGCTGTGTTATTATCAGCCGGCCACACAAATGTATAATCTGTACATTTCAAAACACAAAACAAACATCAGAGCTGAGATGGAGGGTAAGTAGATACTAGGTCTCAAATTCTCATTTTATTCATGCCCAGCTTTGACTCTAAATGGATTTAAGGAAATCTAAGAACTATTATAGATGGCATTCTCTGGTTTATATACTCCAATAAAGGGTAGAAACTACTGTTTATTACTATTTGCAACATCAAGTCTAGTTCATCTAGGGTAGTGAAACAACTAATTGGCAATTTTTAATGGTCTAAATATATTAAAAGCCCAAACAAGTCAATAGCTATTACTTAAAACATGTGACATAAATATTTGTATTGATCCACAAAGTCATCACTGAATATTTACATCCTATGCTATCTTCTGCTTGCAATAATTCACTGTGTGTCCGTTTGGCTCAGTGAAGAGGTATTTTTAAAATTCCAGTTGTCATGTATCAATTACAATCTCAGTTGCACTGGATTTCCTCAAATTTGGGATCAACATGCTTTTGATTAAATTCAGAAAGTACCCATTGGCTTTAGATTTTCAATATTATAGCTCCTAAAAGTAATGGAAAATAATACTGAAAATTTTAAAAATAAAACTTGTTCTAAAAGCTTAATAAGAATATAGGTACATTAGTGTAAATATATTGGCAACTTGTTATTCTGTATTAACTTCTCTTGTCCTGTGACAGGAGTCCATTCACTGGTTACATCTGTCCTATGATAAATTCTAAAATATTTTGTTTTTGTAAATTGCAGATGTAAAATTCTGAAGACACTACACTACCTTTCCTCCCCATACAAAAAGTGTGAAACATTTAGGGAAGAGCAATTCTGAAAATTACGCTTGTTTAAAAGTGAAAAGACTTTAAAATGAGATGTGGGACTGTTTCAGGGGTTAATACTCCTGGTATATTTTATCTCCCACAAATCGATTTAAAAAAGAAGAATCTGGCCCGAGGTGTTAATATGGTTGGCGGTGGCGGATTTTGCTTTATTTCTTTGGAGCCATCAAAGCCCAGGTGGGGGGCTGGCTGCTAAATTAGGGGACAGATCCTCTGCGTTCCCCCGGCTGAACGTCTGCAACCTTCTCACTCCAGTGCTTGTAGACCCGAAAGCTGGAAACAAAAGGGTTACTTGTTTCCCCTCACTGCCTTTACCCCCAGATCGATTTTTCTTATTTAATCAGCAAGCAAAAAGAGACACTGGGAAGAGGGAAAAATGCAGGAAGGGCAAAGTGTTGGGGGAGGGTGGGAAGCCGGAGCCGCAGAGGAGAAAATCCTTCCCGGAGCTGGGTCGCCGCGTCCTGGAACGAGGCGGGGAAGCCGGCAGCACAGCCAGCCTCCTCTCCTCCTCGCTGGCTGGTGGCTCATTTGGCTTCCCTCTGCCACCGAGCGATCACATACATTATTTCCCCCAAGATAACACAACCCAACTTGTATTTACCGACATCCTCTCTCCGCAGCCTGTTTGAGATTTGTTTTAATAAATAAGTGTTTTATGTGAATGATGCAGTAATTGAAACGGGCAGACCCCCCCCCCTTTTTTTTTTTTACTGCGGGAGGTTCCTCAACCCCAATCTGGTTGGAAAATAAAACGCTTTGTCTCCACAGCCACCCCCCACCGCACCCCCACCCGCGCGCAGTGTGTGTTTTATACGTGTGTGTGTCTCAGCCCCTCCAGCAGCCCAGAGAAAGCAGCCAGCCAATGAGAGAGCCCGGTTTCATAAAAGCTGCTCGCTGATTGGCCCGATGCGAAAGGGCATTGGGAACAAAGAAAAGTCCCTTTCAGGTACAGAGGCTTAGAGCTCCTTCTGCTTCACTCCCCCTGTGTGTGTTGTGTTTCAGTCCTGATTTCAGTGTTGCAGAACAAGCTTGTTGTGTATGTGCACCAGGGGGATTTTTGTTTTCTGGTTTTTTTTAATTTTAATTTTTGTTTTTATAAAAATACACAGGAGAGTCTGACAGTTGATGGTCCATCTTCTTTAATAAAAAATTTGTTGAAGAGATTATAATTTCCAAAATAAAGCGGCTGCAACCAAACACATTCAATGCAGTTAGAAGGAAAAGGTCAACTCGATCCCATACAGACCGTAAGTACGGTTGCGTGGTGTGTCTCTCTATAGCACTTAGCGGGGACTTCATGCAGGGGAATGTGCGACTTTTATGCATTGAAATGAGGAACTAGTTACAGGGCTTGGCTTTTTCATTTAGAACAACCCAAGAAGGGTGAATTTTATTCAGTGGAGGGTGAAGCATTTGTAACTTCTTCACACAAATGAAGCTTGACTGGGCGCTCCGGGTAACTTAGAGTAAATTACCTTTTGGGCTCTAACCCAAAGGAGGACGAAAGCGACACAGTTACCTGTCCTGCTCCGCAGTGTCAGCTCTCCAGCCTACCTTACTCTCTCCCTCCTATCCTCATCGGGCGACCCCCTCCCCACCCAGCCAGGAAAATGGGACAGGGGCAGGACGAGCCGATTTCTGTCTCCTGTCACAGCCTAGTGCCCAATAATTTAACAGCAAACAAGGGAATATTCACCATTACATGTAATGGTTATAATTATCATTTTCCACCTTCTTAAAAAGGCAAGCTGCAAAAACACCATGGGGAGAGGGGAGGAGCCCCACCCAACCCAAACATACCCACAAATAGTTACCGTGGTGTATTTATTACATTTAGGGGCTAGCAAAATGTGTTCTTTGTTGGATACACGGAGGGGTCCCTAAAATCCGAGGCATTGGGAGGTGCCCCCTCCCCTCTCTGGCGCCCATGTCCCTGGCCCCTGGGGAAAGCCTACAAATTGGAGATAAGTTGAAGAAAGGTTTATAAGGTGTTTCTTTAAAACATCTGCTTTGCTCTGGTGCTCTCATTTCACTCCTGCCGAACTTCCGAGCCTGGGATCGCGGGGAAATGTTTCACATTCATAACTAGATGCTCAGCCGGGGGGGGGGCGGCGGGGGAGGGGGACCTTCAGCTTTTTTTAAAGACCAGATCAGTATTTTCTTGATACGCTTGTCACCATTTTTGTTCTCACGACAACCAATTGAGCCCTTGATCCTCACGTGATGTGAAAGGCTCGCACTGTAACCAAATCGCTGCTTTTAGTGGTTGGTTGTGGCTGCTCGCGCCCATCCCCCGCCCCACTTGCAGCGCAGCGGCCCCGCGCTTCCAGTCCATCAACAATTCATTACTGCTTTTAGCTTCCCAACGCCGGCTAATTAAAAATCCTAAGCCCGGCTCCTGGCTCCGAGGCTCTCCCTCGGACCAAACCCGGGCGGGGCGCGCGGTGGGGGGCGGCGAGGAGGGAGAGCCGCGGGGGGGGGGTGCTGCGCCGTGGGCCGCGCGCGAGGGGGGACTGTCCGGAAAAGGTCGCCCAGAAAAATCTTGTTTTGACTCTAATTATCGAATTACCACATGACTGATTGGCGTGAGCTGAGAGGACGCACCCCCTCCCCCGACCCTACCAGGAACACGGTTCCTTTTTCTTAAAACAACGTGAAACAGGAAAACATCGCATCCTGGGGCTCGAAGCCGGAGCCCACGGGAAAGGCGGCCCCCACGCGGCCCCGAGTGGGTCCCAGCTCGGCCCCCGCTCCGGCTGCGCCGCACCCCTTCCCGGCCCGCTCCCCCCCCCCGCTCCTCCCTTCCCCCCGCTCCCCCTCCTCCCCTCCCTCCTCCCCTCCTCCCCTCCTGGGCTCCTAAGTTAGTTGGAGAAATCAAATCTGTCAGGACGGGCGGAAAAATGCCACTTCCCGACTAAGAGGCGAAATCCAGCCCAGATTTTCAGTCCTTTCTTCTTATTCTTTCTTCCCTTTCACTAATTTATCCCGATGTTAGCACATTCTGTCTTGTTTCTCGCAGACGCCTGTAGGTTTGCTACATGGGATCATTACTTACTGATCATGGTGACTTTCAAGTCTGGGACTGAAGGCGGAATGAGAAGTTGGGAAAACTTTTTTCTCTAAGCTTTTTTTTTTCTTTCCTTTTAAACCTATTATTCTCGATGCTTGTTCAGAGGAAAAAAACCCTTTGGTGCTTCTGTTGTGAATGTGAAACATTATCTTCCAGCCGTACAGTGACACATTTTTTTAAGGCGAAAAGGACTCCTGATCTATTTGCCAAAAGGGGGGGTGGGGCGGTGGAATAATGTTATCAAGTGATTATTCTGGCTGAGATGTGTTATTTGGTTTCTTCCTTCTTGATCACTTGGTGTTTAAGTAAAATGAGGCACAGGCTTGTTTGCCGAGTGGCGTGGGAAATGTATTTTGATTTGCTGGCCTAATTAAAAATGATAAAGGATTAAAGGTAAGCCATGTCTTATGTGTGTGTGTGTGTGGATATATATATGTATATTTATTTATTTTTTCTTGACAATCAACTGTTAAAAAAGGGGCTGATCCCTTTAAAAACCGTTTTAACTGCTCTTTGTCAAACACACACTCATTTGCGGTCATGGAGGCCACCTTGCCAGATCACTTAAAGTGTATGTCTTAATCAGTTTCCTCTAGTCAGGAGCAGCGCATTTAGCAGACTGAACAGTTCTGTGACCTAGGAATAGAGTAGAATTGTTCAGGTGGATTTTTTCTTTTCCCAAAAGGCATATGTTTAACCTTTCATACAACACTGTCTTTTATGGAAAGAAATGTTTTTACAGACACGTGTGTATATTCCAAAAAATTCTCTGAACTGGGAACAGAGGATAGGGAGTTATGTGTGTGAGGAATTGCTGGTTTTTTGTTTTGTTTATTCCTTTCTCATTGCCCATTAGACAGTTTGTAAGAAAGAGTATTAAAATTAGAAATAAGGAAAATTTAGTGACATCTTTTTGAAAACTAGCCTCAGAGGACTTCCAGGATCTAGTCTTTTATACTGCAAGAGATAGTCCATGTTTAGGGGTGTTTAATGCCATGTTCCTCTTGTCTGAGTGTTTGGATTTTGTTTCTGGGCTTAAGATATCACATGTACCAGACAAAATTCCTAAACTTAAAAAGAAAAAGCCATGAAAACCTTTCAGGACTTGAACAATCCTTAAGATATGTTAATGCTTTTTAAAAATTACTTATCTTTGTGTTGTTGATAAAGGGATTTTCTTTTTGGTTAATGTGAGATGCTTACTGCCATGGGTATATGTTGGGGGATCTGGTTCTTTCCTTTTAAATGTGATACTGGACTGTGGAGACAATACATAAGCCACTTCACTTTACCCTCCCCTGTTCCCCTTACTGACTCCCCAGTGTTAATCAGTTTTTTTTTTCCTTTTTTAAAAAATTCTGGTAACACTCAGACAAGAAATATTCGGCTTTTCCCCCCTTCACAGGAGAAGGTGGACCTGGACTGACTGGTGTAAAATTCGTTGGACACATTCGTGGAGCAGGAAGAAGAGGAAGATTGGGAGAGTTTTTCTGTTTTTGTATTTTTTTTTTTTTTTCTCTTAAGAGAAAGCCCAGCGGAGCTAAACGAATGTCCCCTCATCTCCAAAGGAAAGTTCATCGGATTTTTATTCTAGAGAGCTCATCTTCAGGATGTCAGTGAATATTTCTACAGCAGGAAAAGGTGTGGATCCAAATACAGTTGATACTTATGACAGTGGTGATGATTGGGAAATCGGGGTTGGAAATTTAATCATTGATTTGGACGCTGATTTGGAGAAGGACAGGCAGAAATTTGAGATGAATAATTCCACCAGCACCACTAGCAGCGGCAGCTCTAAGGGTTGTGGAGGTCCGGCGGCGGTCAGTGGGGCTGGTGCTCCTGCAGCCTTAGCTGATGGCCTAAAATTTGCTTCTGTTCAGCCCTCTGCCCCCCAGGGGAATTCACACAAAGAGACCAGCAAATCAAAAGTGAAAAGGAGTAAAACTTCTAAGGATGCTAATAAATCTCTGCCTTCTGCTGCCTTGTATGGGATTCCCGAGATCAGCAGCACGGGCAAAAGGCAGGAAGTCCAAGGGCGCCCTGGAGAGGCTACTGGCATGAATTCAGCGCTGGGTCAAAGTGTGAGTGGCGGCGGCGCTGGCGGCGGCAACCCAAACAGCACCAGCACCGGCACCGGCACCTCGGCTGCCCCCGCGGGGGCAGGCTCCTGTGGGAAGGGCAAGGAGGAGAAGCCAGGTAAAAGCCAGAGCAGCCGAGGCGCCAAGCGGGATAAGGATGCGGGCAAGTCCAGGAAGGACAAGCACGAGCTGCTGCAGGGCCACCAGAATGGCAGTGGCGGCCAGGCCCCCGGCGGGGGGCACCTCTATGGCTTTGGGGCCAAGAGCAACGGAGGTGGTGCGAGCCCTTTCCACTGCGGGGGCGCTGGGAGTGGCAGCGGAGCGGCTGCAGGGGAAGTTAGCAAAAGTGCCCCGGATTCAGGGCTCATGGGAAACTCTGTGCTGGTCAAGAAGGAAGAGGAGGAGGAGGAGAGCCACAGGCGAATCAAGAAGCTGAAAACTGAGAAGGTAGGAAACTATGGCCTTCCTCGGTGCCCCCCTCTGCTCTGTGTGTTTGGGTGGGGTGTGGGGGTGTGGTTCGGTGTGGTTTCCACTCACCCAGCTTCCTGGTTCTTTGTGAGGTTCCTCTGATATACATGCTTTACGTTCGATTTGATATGGGGGTGCTTTCTGGGGTGCAGGGTTCGGCTCCTGCTGCTGCTGCTGCTCCTGCTGCTGAGGTTTAGTGTTTGCGTCCCCAGGTGGGAAGGGCCCAGTGATCCAGTACCTTCTGCCCTACAGAGGGTGGGCTCCTGGGCAGTCAGCAAGGTATGCGATGCTTTAAGTAGAAACCCTGCCTGTGTATCCACTTGACTCTGGTCCTGGTTTCTTCTTTAAGGAGCATTGCCACGTTTTAATTTGCACATCTGTATTTTTGCTAGGTATGTGACCTTTGGTGCAGGTTTCAAGTTTCCTCTGTGGAGAGGTATAGGGAGGATTCTAGTCTGCTCGCCACCGGCATCTCTTTCATGGTTTTGTTACTGTCTCCAAAACAGTGCCCTCAAAGAATGACCTTGGATGGGTCTCTTCTGTCACTGGTCCTGAATTACCCTCCAAGCTTGGTGTGTTGGCTCATTGGTTTCATAACTGTAGCAAAACTGGGACGGTTTTGGTGGCTGCTAGGGCTCGAACTTTGTTCCCTCACCAACTTTGTAGCTAGAGATTTAGGAGTGTTGTCCTCTGGGGTGTCCACCCCCCTGGAAGCTGCAAGCTTGGTGAGAAAAATACAACACACTTAGTGGCTTGATGTTCCTGAAATGTGAAGATATAACCAAAAAGGAGACCGAAAGAGTACAGCAAGTTGCAAGAATTACTCCTTGCATAAACAATGTGGACAGTGTCCTAGGCCATTGGGGCCCATCTTTCCATCTCTGTCATTGTCTGCAGTCGGACACTGCCTTGCAGAAAGTGCCCCAGTGCTGTGCTGCTTGAGCATGGAGGCCTCTGTCCTGCCTAGCTTGGTGCAATGGTGGTGTACCGAGTAAGGTCTGGGAACAAAGATGGTGTGTCCAGCAGGCACTGAGGTAGCTGAGGGTATGTGTGGTCCTTCTGTAAAACCAGTCTGTAGATGGATTTTACAGCGCTGTTTTGAAGAAGCCACTTTCTATCATGTGACTTGTCGTGCAGTTGTTTGGAGATGTGCTTGGAGATGTTCAGTGATGAATACTTGCTTTTGCTGACTTGATTAGAATGATTAGAATTGTAACTGATGTCTTTAGGTAATTATTTCTGTGTAAATTTATGCACAGTTCTCTAAGACTTTTTATTTGTTTTGTGTGCTCAATAAATACAGTATAAGAATAAAGTTTTGATTTTAGAAGTTCATTTTAGAGGGTGAAGTGTAAAAGATGCCAAATTTAAAAAGGCATTGAACTTTTTTGTGTGCTTGTTCATATCCTTTTGGTTAGACTGCACTCTAGATTGATGAATTTAAATGAATTTTTTAATCCTAGGTTTCAATTTTTATATAATGGGAAATATATAGCTCTACATAATTTCCACCAAGGGCATTGTGAAGTCTTCTTATTACTTAGTACAGTAGGGCATTTACCTTTGTTGCCAATGGTCTTCAAATTGCAGCTCTAATCTGCTCTAACTATCTAGATGAATTGCCCTAATCCAGTGCACACAATGGCTGCGGTTAAGGAGTCAGAGCCGTTTGATTGGATTCACTGGCTGCGTGGAATGTGGGAGGTACTGCCCTTTTGCATTCCCCTTAGCCTTTTAATCTTCCAGCCAAATGTTCGCATTCAACAATTTTGTTTAGCTGGCAATTGGAGCATTTCAGGATCTCAAAGGCTGCTGTCATGGCAACTGAGATTAGAGCACCGTGTCACTTCTCTAGTTTTTGTGTTCTTTTAGCTTTCCAGTCACAGAGGAAACTGGATGAAGAATGGGGGAATTAAATTATTCATATGCATGCAACTCATCTTCCATCAGAGCAGTATAAGTGTGATCATATGAGTTACATAAATGAAAAAGCAAACAAACCATGGTTGGCCTGAGTGGGGGAGGGGAGTGCATGTCCTCTGAGACTGACTCCTGGCCCAGTGGCGGGAAGGAGGGTGTGAGGCCAACTTCACTCCCTGGAGCTGACACAGAGGTCTTGGGATCCCTGCAAGGGGCTTGGATCCTGTGGGGTTGGCTGTCCTTGGCAAGCTCTGGTGTTGGCTCAGGGTCTCAGATGTTCCATGAGCCTTTCCTCCTCACCACAGGAGCACATGGCACTCCCTGGCATGAATGCCACCGTGGGAAGGAACTCTTAATGCACCAACTAGTGGTTGTGTCAAATGAGGCTTCCATTTAGATAATACTTCCTAATGGAATGAGTATACTTGTCTAGGAAGTAAATATTTAGTAGGGCAAGCTTCACCTAAGTAAATGTTTCAACTTCAGGCTCTTGCAGAAAGATTTTTTGGTCAATTTATATGATGTTTCAGTTCAGCCTTGCTTATCTGGGTTTGTGAAGAATAAGTGCCTTACAAGTGAGATGATTTTCAATAATCATGTGGCATCACGTGCAAAGACCAAATAGGAGGATGTGTTTGTGCTCATCTCTTTTTTCCTGCTTTGAGCATTTGCAGGAGATTCATAGGGCTGCTGTCACACCATGCTTACCTACCTATTTTTGGGCTGTTTATTCTGCTTCTTCACTGCACAAAGTCATGTAAAATGTGATAAATTGGGCCTTATGAAACCTAATTAAATCAGTGAGTGTTCTACTCCTTTATGTGGAAACCACAAGTATGTTGTAAAAGTCGCCACTCCCTTAATACGTGAACAAAAATCAAAACATGCTATAATTCTCAGATGTTCCAGCCGTATTTCTATAGCCTATTTTGTGGTTAAGCCACCAGTGACATGTCTAAGTAGATTTGACAGTTTGGCTTTTGGTTGTTAAAATCTGCCCCTCTACCTTCCTTGTCTTTTTTTTTTTTTTGGCAGCAGAATAGTCTTGTATTGCAGCTCTTTATGTATCCTCTTAGTTTTGACTTATCAGAGAAGCAGGCATTCAGCTGGGATAAATAGTGATATAGAGTTGTGTACATACGTTTATTCGATTGCTGGCAAATTGCAAAATATATGGAAAAATTCTTAAAAGCACTGATACTTAAATAGAAATGAAAGGCAGGAAGTCACATAGTTGTATTATAGGATTCTACTCAGTATATATTCCAAGAAGAGAATTACTTCTGTAGTATCATATTACCTTCATTAATATGGTCCTTGTCATCTTAAAAGGAGTATCTACAAATGGACCTGTCTATAAAGGATATCATTCATTTTTGTTCACTTGTAGAAGCCTTTTTACACTTCACTTGGGAATTCTGGCACATTTTCTAAATGAGTGTGAGCAGTTTAAGGATGTATTTTGATTAATGAGGGTTTTTTTTTTTTAGCTGATATGTTCCCCCCGCCCAGTACAGTGCCCCCTATGAATTCTGCTTAGAGTGCAGTTTATCCATGGCGAAATCAAAGGGCAAGAAGGTCACTTGCTATAATTAAAGAACAAAGTCCATTGTTGTTGGACAGCAAACTGTTCTGAAAGCTACATAAGAGATTTAGCTGTTAAAAACATTGGTCACTAAGGGCGGCTTCCAATCAGCACTGATTCAGCTCCTTACTTTTCTATAGGCTTTCTTGGAGGGCAAAGGAGCTTTTTAAGGTGGGTCTCAGGGAACTTTCCCTAAGAAAGGGCTCTGTTAGAACTAATGCAGCTTGTAGTATTTGGGTGAGCAGGCCAGTCACTGAATTCTGGAGATTAGTATTTGAAATCTTAGGTTTGGTGGGGAGATTAAACATGTCCACAACTATTCGAGATTGAACTAAAGGAGATAATGTATAGCAACTTTTAATAACTTTGCAAATAGTCTGTAAAAGAAAAATGGGGGGAGGAATTGATTGTTCAAATTTCATGAGGCGAAGTATGCTTTTCTAGAGAAGGCTGCATGGCTGCAAGATGGTTTTAATTAGAGTGTTATAAAGACTTATTTTTCCTAAGTAGCATTTTATAGTTAGTAAATGAAATGTATGCTGAAAGTGCTAAGCAGAAATCTCCCTAACCACAGAGGTGTTCAATAACCAGATTTAAAAAACATGGAAAGAACCATCTGTTCTTCGTTTCCAGCATGAAAAACAGGAATTGAATGGCTGAGATTTGCTCCAATTTTGACGATGTCTGCTTTTTTTTAATTTAAAAAAAGTTCACCTGGTACTTCATAGAGACTTGAAACTGCAGTAATGTGAGCAGCGCTGTGAAAACACATGTTCCTCCATTTATGTTAACCAGTTCCACTTTTATTCAAAAGAGTTCCAGAAGCTCAGCTCTTGACCACTTTGTAATAGTTACTCAATTCCTGCAGCACTCCCAAGCGGGGGTTCTTTTTTCAAGTATGTACTTAGTGGGTACCTGAATTATTCTGTCAGTTTTCTCCCTGGAGGCAGCGAGGTCTCTCCCTGGCTCACCATGGTCAGCATTTATCTGTTAATTTGACTGTGTGTGATAGTGCAGTGGACTGGTGGTTACCGTGTATAGACCATGCTCCATTTCTGAGTGTATAGACCATGCTCCATTTCTGAGCTGTAGTCTTTCTAGGATTCTTGATAACAAGCAAAATATTCTTTTAAGACTAATTTTTGAGTCCTTGACTTTTAGACACTAAGATTCTTAGTACTGGGTTTAGTAAGAGCCCTGGGTAAAACATTATCCTGCCTTTGTTTGAGGTCTTTTATTGAAGTTAATGACTGGGCTTGTGCCTCCCTGAGATAAATGACATTATCTCTGAGTGGGCTGACAGGAAACAGACATGTTAATGGTGAAGCTGCAGGGAGGATCTGCTCCAGTTCTGACAAAAGAGTTGAGAAGGGACCCCTGGTTGTGGTCATTAACACATAATGCATTCTTGCTCTTCCTAAGAGGCCCTTGATAATTGGAAAGCTATTTTAGCCACAAGTACTTAAATCATAAATCTACTATTCCTAGTTCCTTTGCACCCTTAAAAGTAGCAAAGTAATGTGTTTTTGTTAACAAGTGTGCATGCATCTGGCTTTCCAGTGTGACGGCAGCTCTAAGCCACAGCAGTAACATTTGGGAGAGCTGTATGTTGAACTGTCTTTATCTGATAGGTTCATTCTTTGTCTTTAAACTTTGCCTAGTGATCTCACAGCTTTAGTAAGGCAGAAACTTGGTGAGGCTGAATAGAAGTCATTTTGATAGTTGAAGATATCTCATTGGAGAGAGGATGAAATCTCTTTTTATAAGCTAGTTAAAGATTTTGCTCAATGATTTGAATGTGATGGAACCTCTCTTTTGAAATGTATGTTAAAAAAATCATGAGTTTCAGTGCAGTTTAAATGCTTCTTGAACAAAGATAATTGCCATGTTGAGCACACTCTAAAGGTGTAGAAAAAGTGGAAGGCTCATGTTACTCTATTCTTTAATATTAAGCACTGGAAGTTTTTCATAGTAATTATTACAGCACAACATATTTTTGAACTTGCCAGCAATCTGAACATAAAGCGTTTTCCCTGAATATAAAATAGTTTATTCCTAAATTACTTGTATGGTGTCCTGTGTAATGTAGAAATGCGAATTAAGTAAATACTAGGCTGTCCTGGTTAGCAACATCATAGTAGACATAATAACCCTTCTTCCCCAGGATTGCTGTAAGTAATAATAATACCTTCGCATCATTTAATATTATAGAGAAAGGGACCAGGTGAGGTCTCTGCTTCAGTAATGACTTAGGTTGTCACAGAGTAAGTAATACAGGGTCACACTGGTGCCCTCTAACTCATGTTTCATAGTGAGTGTGTAAAAATGTTGAGTTGTGTGCAAAGATACTGGACTGGGAGCATTAGATGATAGGGGCTTTGTTCATTAAGAAATAAACAAAACCCAGAAGTTCCCACTGATTTTATGATTCACCCTGCTGGACAGTAGAAGTTTCCCTCTCCTGTGTCCAATTCTTTCAACTGAAATTTCAGTAGTGTTTGCTTGCTTTCTGTTTCATGTTCTTTTTAATTTAAGCGAAAGGTTTTGGCAACTGGAACAAAACCACTGTAATGAAAGGTTGTTGAACTATTTATAGTTGACTGACTAGCAGTTGGGCTGTTTGTGATGTTATTTTGAGAACCCAGATGCTCACTTTGTTGCTAAAGCTGAAAGTTGCATATTTGCTAGATTTTGCTTAGATACACCTTCAGGAATGTAATGGAAGAGCTTTTTGCATGAATAAATGAATGCTCACTTGGCAGATACTTATATTTTGGTTGGTCAATGGGTCTTGAACCACAGGTTTTGGCAACTGGAACATGAGATACTCAGAAAGTTGTTTTTTGTTTTTTTGAAATCCTTGCCACAGCTAAATGAAAATTTAAAAGTATGTATTCTAACTGTAATAGAGAACTCAATGGGAATAGTGTTTCAGTTAGGACAAGTAGGTTTGAATCCTGATTTTTCAAAGCGTCCCTTTCTTCTTTCTTACTGTCTTCCCAGTCTGATTATTCTGTACTGTGACTGTTCCTGCTGGGAACCCTCAGTGTCAGTGAGCACCTGAAGAGAGATGTGCCTGCAGGGACATTCAAGCACATTCCAGTGACATGTAGCTTTTACAGTGTACAAGTGAATAAAAACATATCGATTATATTTTGTGTTGTATGTCATGGTTTTAAAAAGTAGATATTTAGGTCGTGGAATTGGCTTATTATGTTAACCAGAGAGCAGATGGCATGGTGCCACAGACGTATAATTTTACTTAAAGGGACTTCCAGGGTTTTGATGTGTTTTCTTTTCCTCTTATTTCCCTGATGGCTTCTTTTTATTCAAGGGTAACTTAAGGAGACCTGGTAGCAATTTTACTGCTTTCCCCTGACAGTTTGAAATAATAGCTTGGTCTTTGGTTGCACTGATCTTCTACTAGTCAACTGGATTCTGGTTTTTGTCATGCGGCAGTGAATTGAAAAAAAAAAGTTTGTAGTGTGTTTTAAGAAATGGACCCTTTTATATGCTTCAATTAGTAACAGACGACAAAGTTCTAGTTGGTCACACTTTCATAAAGTACTGGAAAGTCACTGTTCGTCCTTTTGATTAGAGAAAACTACTGGTTTGGTTTCTTAGGGAAGCACACCTGGCTCCTAACTGCTCACTGAACACCTTTTTGTCCCTCGCATTAGTTGCTAAAAGTTCAAAGGTCGTGTCTAAATTGTTCCAGGTTAGGTGAGCAGGCTTTCCTCATGTTGGAGGGCAGTACTTTTGATTACTTCAACTCACCACACGTTTGAATACATTTGGCTTAAAATGCGCCATTTGTTTCTGTGCCTGGATTTTACAGTTTAACCCGTTCTTTACCTAAAATATCATCAGACAGGAAAGCACCCTCCTCTTTGTTTCCCCAAAATGTGCATAGGCAGATAGAATTACTTTTGGATTTCCTGTCACTTCCTAGACTGATTTTGTGGATGGCTCATGTTAAAAAACAATAATGTTTGAATAGGAAGGTTGGAGACCTTGGATTTTCATTCTTCATGGAGAATTGTTTGTGTGTGGTGCACCCAGTACACGGGTAATGCTATCAAATCTGTGCTTTACTAGAGGCTTAGGACCAGCCCAGCAGCCCTTAGCGGTGTGCCTCAGCCCTTTAATTCTTTGCCAGCTCTTTTGTGATGGAAATGAAAGCAGAAATGAATCTTTGCTGCTAGGGAGAAAACAGGCACAACACGTGGAAACTGACCCCTGCACCACTTTAGAAGTAAGTAGTGGAGAGTACTTTTTAAAAATATTTAAAAAGTGAAACTTAGAGAAAATAGTTCGGTTCAATTTTTTTTTTTTTTTTTGTCTTTTTTCTTTTTATCGGTACCGGGGATCGAACTTACGACTGCCTGCTTGCAAGGCAGGTGCTTGTGCCGCTGAGCTAAACCTCCAGCCCCGAAAATAGTTCAGTTCAATTTTTGCGTGAAGAGAAGCGGCAGATGAGCCGAGCACTTGACAAACGGAGGGCTGACCCAAACCTGACTTGGTTATCCCTTTGCACCGGTCGAGGTCTTACGTAACTGATGAAAAGCAGTTCACAGTCCCAGATCTTTCAACTGCTCTGAGGGCGGATTGAGAGTTAGGGGGAGTTTGCTTCGGTCGCCCGAGGGAGCAACACGGTTTTACCAGGAGGGAACTGCCCTTCCGCGTGCAGTCCTTTTGGGGAACCGTCTCCGCGTTCTCTCCAAGAGCCCAGCCTGCGCCGGCCTCTCCAGGATGCCTGGCGGCCGCCAGAGCTTACAGTGCACAGCGCACAGCTGTTCCCATCGCTTCGTGGCCGTGCTGTCCTCCGGCCTGCGCTCCTTTCGCCTCCCCTCCCCCGCCGTAAAAATGAAGACGCTTTTGCTCTCCGTGACTCTGGCGTCCTCGGGTTGACCAGCCAGCAGCTTCCCAGCTCCAGGGCTGCAGCGCTACGCCCCGCAGCGCGCACTGTTTTCCTTGGTAGCAGCTGGAGCCGGCCGGGGGCGTGGCCGGGGGGCGTGGCCTACGCCTGGGCCAGGCTGCTCGCTCCCGCGACGGCGAGCACGCTCGCCGCTCCCCCGCCCGGGACCCGTTTGTGGCCCTGAGCGCTGTAAATCTGTCAGCTCTTCGCGACGCCTTCACCTCTTTCTTCATTTGCTCTAGCTTC
Organism: Cavia porcellus; assembly: GCF_034190915.1. Lineage (NCBI taxonomy): Eukaryota > Metazoa > Chordata > Mammalia > Rodentia > Caviidae > Cavia > Cavia porcellus. The sequence goes on from NW_026947504.1 coordinate 24,126,986, forward strand.
TCGTTTGACAACGTTCCCCTGAGGCGGAATTCTAATCTGCTTCCAATTAGTTGCAAAATGTGACTGAAATTTCCACATTATGACTGCAGTTCTACTTGCACGCACACATCTAGAAACAAATTAATGCTCTTGAATATTTATTTTTTGAGCCCTTGAATGTACTTTAAGAGGGAAGGTTTCAACTGTTTGGAATGGCTTCCGGGATTTGCATTTACCCCCTCCGCGTCCCCAGCCTCATATTGGGGTATGTTGAAGCCAAACACCACGACTGTGGTTGGGGGCTGATCTCATCCTGCAGTGCGCTTTTGCCATCGGTTCAAGATTTTCCGAGATGTACTGCATCTGTTTAAGTTTTGCAAATAAATATTGTAGTGTTTCTAAAATAAACAAAGCGAGGATGTTTGGCTAAGGAAGGGTGCCTGCACAGTGTTTTAACAGAATACAAGCACACACAAATTTATATCAAGTATATTTGGCCAAAGCACAAAGACTTTTGTTCTACACTTTTGAATTCTTTCATCTTGTGTTCAAAAGCTGTAAAGCGAAAAACATGAATTGGGTGATTAGTTGGCTTGACAGATATAAGTGCAGTGGATACTGTGTGCCCCAAGTTTGTACACAGATCCTTGGAGTGATCACCCCGGGCTGTAGGAACTTATGTTGCATGAGTCCTTTGATTTAAATCCCTCTCCTGGTACCTAATCCGCTGCTAAGAGAATAGACTGTCCTCTGAGTTTGGGGGTAGTATCACTATGAAGTAGTTAAATATTCTTACTCCAATACAATTTTCTTCTTTTCAGTGATTTTTTTTTTTTACACACAGATGTTGGTCTATTTGATTATATATAAATATTAGAGTGCTTTAAGTCTTAATTGCTGAGACAGTCAGGACAACTGTTCTGTTACTTGCTTGGAAAAATACTTTATCAAGTCTTGTACAATACCAGGAGGTATCCAGTACCAGGATAGTGAATCTCTGACCTAATATTTACAGATAGGTGCTACTCTGAAGTTCACGGATGTGAACGGTCTGATTTACTGGTGCATTTCATAGTAAAGTTCATTCCTCAAGCATATTGGTAAGTTGATATCAAAAGTAATAATGGGCTTTAAGGAGGTGTGAAGGATTTTATTGATGGTAAAGTGATTATGTTGACCACATCACTCTGTATTAGTTTGTAAGTTACACCTTCTCATGTAAATGGATTGCATTCCTTGTTTTTTTTTAACAGTGAGATATAACCATAAAAATTATATTGACTGATTTTTACTGCCCTTTTTTATGTCTGTTTTCAATCTCTGTAATCAAGAGGTGGAGCACTTATTTTAGTTTATTTAAAATGTTACTTATTATATATGTAGAATATACATTATTTAAATGGTCTTATATAAAAAAAAGCAAACCCTTATGTTTTAGCTAAGCCAGAATTCCATAAAAGAGACTTCTTTGTATTGCTTCCCTTTTTCTTACTCAATGACTGGAAGCAAAAAAAAAAAAAAATCCAAATTGAAATCCATAAAAATTTAAAACGTGAGCCTTTCAGATTGTAGAAACCTCCTGGGCTAAAACAAAAACAAAAACAAAAAAACAGTAGCTCTATGGTGAAATGCTCACAATGGGCGTGATTGTGGTAGCCCCTCAAGTCCTGGGGTTCACTAATTACCCTTTAACGAGGTCCTTCTGCCCCAACATTTTTCCTACCTTGGGTAGTTTGGGTTCAAGTGGATCTTGCTGTATTTGCAACTTAGCATAACTGCTTTGAAGCCCCCGCCCGGGGTGGGGTGGGGGGAGGCGCTTCACTGGGGGCAGGCATTTTTGTTTGGGAGGAGGCTACACACAGCTTCATATTGTACATGGAGAAGCCACTGTGAATCTTGGAAGCATTTCATTCTTTTGTCGATGGTGCATAGTTTTATAAACTCCAAATGAGCTTATTGCCTTTTAACCATTGGGAGAGCTAAATAATGGAAGAGCCCAGAAGTTTCTGAGTTGGGCGGCTGCCAAGCAGTTAAAAAAAAAAAAAAAAAAAGACAAATGAATGGTTTAATTGTAGAGCAAACCATTTGTTTACAGATTAAGACTTATTGGGTCACTAAATCCTATGGGCCATAAGGCACAGAAACTGAACGTCCAGTGTGAGGTTTTGTGATGGTGCTCAGCTGTTTTCACTCCCTCCCCATTTTTTTCACAAAAGAAGCAAAAACACAATGAATTGTTTAATGGTGAGAACGCCTGGCCATGTGCACTTTCTAAGCTGCAAAGAAAGGCAGGAGGAAGGGGACGCAGGTTGTTATTCTTTGGTGCCTGGTCTAGAAACTAAAACTTAAGATTTATGGAGGTGAGAGAGGGATTGTAAGATAGCTATGGAATTTTCTGTTTGTTAGAATGAGAGCATGGATGATGGTTGGTAGAGGTCGGAGGAGTCCTAGAAGAAAGGTGTGTGGGAAAGACGTGGTTGGTGGAGGGCCTTTGTTGCTTTCTCCTGAATAGCAGGGACCCTTTGCAGAAATTTCCCCTGCTTCATTCAGTTAGTGGCTGTGTCCCTGAATAGAAAGGGACTCTCCAGCAATGGCAGTCAAGTGGTGTGGCAAATTTATGGAGAGGGCGGAGCTGTTGTCTGACAGTCTGTATTCAGCATGACTTAAAAAAAAAATCTTTTTAGAGAACTAGATTATATTTAAAAGTAGATGATGAGAACTTGGGGTGTTTGTTTCTGTAACAGATGTAGTTCATATTTCTAATCTTATTAATAAATAGATTTAGGAGAATATCTAGTAACATGTTGGTTTCTGGCAGTGTCATTCTAAACACTGGCCAACTCACTATGGTTACATTAATCTCGGGAGCTCAACCCTTTATCTCAAACCCTTTATCTCAAGCTCTTTTGTATATGAATTGTCACCCTTGCTGATAACTCAAGATTTTAGTGCCGTTTGAACAGGAAGCCTTTGTGTTCTGTTGCTTTGAACAAATCCATTCTTTCTGTTACATTAAAATCATTTGCTCATTACTTGATACATAGTTGATCAGTTGAACTTTTAATACTTTGATTAGCTTGAGGTGAACTTGGTTTTCTCCTTTACTATATTGCTATTATGGTCCCTTAGAAATGGCTTGAGTTTTGAGGTCGAATCCTGAATCCTGACAGATGGCTCAGACCATCCACAGACTTGCCTTTCCTTTGGAGAAAGTGAGCAACAGGATGTAGGAGCCCGGGAATAAACATGGTCTAAAAACTTAGGTCTAAATAGTTTTAGAACTGTTCAACTCTTTGTCAACTTTTTAGTGTGCTTTTCTTCATTTATGATGCTTTTATCTTAAAATTTCCTATATGAATGAAGACTGAATTTTACCTGTGAGTATCCAACATAACTACAGATACTGAGATCACGTTTGTGTAAACACATTTTTAAAAGCTCATACAAAAATTAACTCTTTATCAAAATGGTAAAACTCTGCAAGTGCTTACCTAAATGTGACTTGTTTGGTAGTAGTTTGAATATTAATATATGTTCAATCTAGGTTTACTTAGCAAACCAAGATAAGTGAAAAGCTTAAAAAAAGCCAACCAAAAAAACACCGTGGCTTGCATTAATATTTATGACAGCCTTGTGGCTGTGCAAGCTTGAAGTCTCCTGGCAGTTTTAATCTTTCTTGAAAAGAATGCTTTCTACCAAATTGTTAGTGCATCCATCACATAAACGCTTCTGAAGAGTTAGAAGATGTGCTTCTTCTTAAACATGCTGCCTGTTTCAGTAACTTTGTGTTCACAGTTGCGTGAGAATAGGAAGGAAGTAAGGTGCTGAGCTTTCCGCCTGTTAGAACTTAATATGAACGAGAATTTTCCTGGTCACTTCTGCAATTTAAAAAAGAAAGTGTGTATTTTTGCAGTGTTGGGCCAGGACCCAGGACACTGGGTGTGTTAGAAAATGATCTATCGCTGAGCTACACGTCTGCTCCCTCTTTTCGCCTCCTGTTCTTTCCGCGTTAGCCTGTTCTATGTATTGTTCAAGTGGATTCCTTTTACTGTCCATTTAAGTGTGAAAGGAAAAACAGCAATAACCTGTGCTCTAAAATGCTCTGAGAATCATTTTATAAACCTGAATATACCAAAGTCTAATACTGCAATCTTAGCTCCTAGGTCTTAAGGTCTGCTTTGAAAACCAGCCTATGAACCTGTAAGCCTGTTGTGAAGTCGTGCACATTACGCCCTCGTAAAAACCAGCCTTTCTCCATCTTCCTGGAAGAAGTACAGCTGCAGAGCTACTCCCAGCAGATAATCCTGTCTAGTTTTAGGTTGATGAAAGTTCTGAAGTATCTACAGTTATGTTCTGATGATTGGATGACAGCACAAGATCACTGGCCTTGTTATATTTCACTTCTCAAGTATATTAAATCTTAAACTTGCTGAGTTTTGCTTGCTGACATTTGTAGTGAACTCTGAAGAGGTTGGGAAGACTTTTGTACTTGAAAAATCTAGAAAGTGCCCCATGTATTCAAATCACACTTGTATTGGCTCAATCTATAAACACAGACCTCTTTAAGAGAGGAAAGTTAAATGGTGGTGGAAAAAATAGACACTTTTTTCTCTCTTCTGTAAAGTAAATTCTGAATTTTTTTTTTTAATTTCCTTTTGGATTTTTTTGAAAATCACTTTGGAGACCTAAAGCATAACACGACAAATAATTCTGCCCAGTGAGGAATGATTGCCACCATGTTATTTGAGCCAGAATGTGCATGCATAATTGGAGAGATTATTGGAGAGAGAGTGTTTTGCTGTGGTAGATGTGGTTTAAACCCCCGCACGGAGCATAGCATTTAGTTTCTCAGCTTACCCACAAAATCTGTGACTAATTTAGTGAATGTGAAAATTTTTGCCCAGATGGTGAGGTTTAATTGTAAAAACTGGAAAGATTTCAAAGTACCCTTTGGGGGAGTACAGGAAACAACAAGTAAACAACAAAAGAGAATTAAAAGTAACCATAAATCACTAAACATAGCACATAGAGATCATAAACACATAGCTGTACAGACTTAAACATAGACACACATGTAAGTATTCACAGCCATGGAAAAGCTTAAAGAATTAATGGCAACAGCATGAACAAATAGAATCTATAAGGGGAGTGTGGGAATGTTAAGGACTTACTGTGTTTTGCTCTTAGGTATTTTTTGCTGTGAGTGTGTTGGGCCCTTCTTGGATTCAGAGCTGTCATCCCCTCAAGGGTACTGATGTGTCTCTTCCAGTCGCTGGCTGTTCTTGGTCAGTGCGCTCTGATAATTGCCTCTCCAAACATTAGGGAGCACCCTGCCTCCCCCAGGACTTGGATAGTTCAGATTCTCTTGCTGGGGCTCTCCCGAGCCAGGGCTGCCTTGTTTTCTCCATGCTTCAGCTATGTAACCCAAGTAAGAGTATGGAAAGGAGCAGGTAGATAGTGATCAGTACTACCCGGACCCCGCTTCCTGTACAGTATCACTTGGTTTTCACACTTCTTGAATTTGATGGCCATATCAGAATGAGTATGACAGCCTGAGGTAGGACTTTTAGAGCTTCTAAGGCCTTTTCCTTTGGTTGCTTCTTGTGCAGATCATAGTTTACAGGAAAGAAATTGGCCTTCTTCCTGTGGTAGTCAGGGCACTGCTGGCCTAAACCTTGAGCCTGTAAATAACCTTTGAAGTTGGTAGGCTGATAGGGTTCTAGAATGCGCTTCGCTTGTGTGAATTGTGATTGTGAGGGGGAACGAAGAGCACTGTGACTTGGGCTTTAGGAAGTGACAGGACGGAAGGTGAGGTGGAGCTAGTCTATTGATAGCATCCACCGTGTCTTAGAGTCTGCGGCACTGTCCTCTATGAGGCAAAGGACGTGGACACATTTTTTGGTGCAGAAATGGAAAAGTACCCACATATTTATAAATAAATGTTTCATAATATTCAAAAAGAATAGATAAGCTAAATTTAGGTGCTTGACATATTTACTATAAGCAGTTGCTTTAATATTTGATGACAGTCTTTAGCATTTTGAAATGGTCCAGTGAAAGAGATTGAGGATGTTTTGTGTGTAAGGAAGATAAAAAGCCAGAAATGTTGGGATAGTGATTTTCAGGTACAGGGAAACTTGTATAAGATGGATTGGGTCCGTAAAAGGTGCTTCCTGTAGGGGAGTACATGTCAGCAGTGAAGTCATTATTACCAGTGGCATGGCAGAGCATGATAAACAAAGGTCAGCCACCCCAAAGCAGATCCGATCCTTACTGATCTCCTTGGCCAGCTTCCTTTAAAGAATATCTTTTGTGCCTGTAATCCCAAATAATTGGGAGGGTGAGACCAGAAGACCTAAAATTTGAATCAAGCCTGGGCATCATTAGTGAGACCTTGTCCCAAAATAAAATTTAAAAAAAGGCTGAGGACGTAGCTCAGGGTTAAGAGTGTTTGCTTATCATGTACAAGGCTCTGGGTCCAATTTCCAGCATTGCAAAAGAGCAAACAACCACAACAACAAACTTCATTTTTACCTTCACTTGTGTTCCTGTCTGCTTAGAGGCTGAGTTCTGGTTATCAAGAGCTTTGGTCTCTGTTAACAATTATCTATTAAAAGATCCTTAAGATTGTACTACTACCCTGTTGGAGGTAGAGAGCTTTCCTCATGTAAATGATACTTTTTGGGTAGTCATCTTGGCTACATATTTGTAAAGTTGGATTGGGGACAGCTTTTTCCTAGGGATTTTTAAGATACTTAAGATTTGGAAATAAAGTTGCAAAGAATAAGGTTGAAAGAGGATCAGACATAGTTTCTTTTTTTTTCCCTGATTTTTTTTGTTTCTGTCTTTTGTCTTTGTCTTTTTGGGACATGGTCAGTTCAGGCTGGCCTTGAGCTCACTTTGTAGTCCAGGTTACAGTCAGATTCACAGTCATCCTCCTGCCCCAGCCTCCAGAGCGCTGGAATTATGTGCCACCACACTTGGCCTTTCCCTTGATTTTTCTTTTTTTTTTTTTGTCTCTTTCCTTTTTATCGGTACCAAGGATCGAACTCACGACTGCCTGCTTTCAAGGCAGGTGCTTATGCCGCTGAGCTAAACCCCCAGGCCCTCCCTTGATTTTTAAAAGGATTTTTACATCTAACATAAGGCCTAATATTTAACAGACTCTCAGTAAAGCCAGTGAGATCCTCAGGATAAGGACTGCCACTAAACTATGCTGAGACAGAACTGAGAGTGTATCGGATGCTTTTCATGTTTGTCAATACATTTTAGCATATATATCCATTTAAGTTGTGCTTTCTAGAAATTCTGATACACTTTAAAAATTGTTTTGGGGACTAGAAATAATGCACATAGTTGAAGATGTTGTAAAGGAAGCTGTACAAAGTTAAGGCCACAAACATTCGAGGCAGAAAGACAGTGGCTCTGATAAACTCAGCACAATTTGTCTGAGTACTAATATTTTATTTCCTCAGAACCCTTGATTTGGGACAGGGAGAGAGTTTAAGCTTCACAGAATATGTGTTTCTGTGTTGCAAGTTCTGCAGCGTCCAAAGCCAGAAATGGCAAACCTTTGGGAGACTGTGTGCCCAGACTGGAGCCCAAACCCAACTTATTTAATGCAGTGTGCCAACTGTGTAATTAAACATGAATACTGAGGTTTTAATTCAAGGAAAACAAGTCATAGATTAACAACTTTAGTCTTAAGAGAAAACATAAGAACAGAGCTTTTAATGATATAAACAAATGTGTTTTAATTGAAAGGTAAAAGTTTGCATGTGACATGATTTTGCACAAAATGTTGATAGTGTCTCTGTGTGCTGGCTGCAGCATGCCTGCCCAGGGTTTGCTACCAGTCTTCTGGGACACAGTGGAGAACACTTGTTACTGAAAAAAGACAGTAGGAGATTTGCCTACTTGTGGCAAACCTCTTTGATTTGGTTTTTGAGACTCTGATGCTAGGAAGTGCACGCACAGCATGAGGCTGAAGCACAGGGCTGATGCAGCTGCAACTCTGAAACTCTATTACAGGGTAGAGAGTCATGACCAGTATGAGCTTGAGGTGACAAAGCGCAGATTCAGCTGAAGATAGCACTCACCAGACCTGGCAGCCTACGCACAAAGAAGAGGGAATGAAGCCTGCAGTCCCAGCTGATTGGATGTTACACTATTTTCTGGACGCACTTGCTAGCCTTTCTCTTGGCTGGTTGCATATATAAGTCCCCTCAGATCACACACATGGAATATGCTTTGCACAGATGTGCACAGATTGGAGTGGAGGTGAAAACAAGTCTGGGCAGGCAGGGCCTTGGAGGCTATGGGAAGAGTTTGAATCTTCAGTTTTGAGAAAAACACCCCCCTCCTCCCCATGATGTAGTCTTTTATGTTTTTAGGCAGTCTTGTGGATTGAGGCCAGGGTCTTTGTACTGAATATACCCCCTGTCCTTTTTCCTCTTAAAAATGAGTCAGAGCCTCACTAAGTCACTCAGTTGCCCAGACTGGGCTTGAACTTTTGCAATCTTTCTGCTGCAGCCTCACAGAGTGCTAACATTACAGGTATGTACCACCATGCCCTGCTTAATCTGTTTTTTAAATGTCTCATTTTGACTGTTGTATGGATGTTTTGCCATAGAGAAGATGGAAGAGGAATAGAGGATCAGTTATCAGCCTGCTTTAGCAGTCCCTGCGGGAGATGAGAGACTCCTTGGGAATAACAGAGGTGATGGGAAATGGTCACAGATAAACAGAATAGGATATAGATAAACAGATAGGATATAGGATATAAGAGGATATGGAAAAAATGAAAATTAAGGGTAGTATCTGGATTTAGGGGATGGATGATGGCTCAAGAGTTTCCACTTGCTTCTCTTGGTATATCAGATGAGTGCTGAATGTTTTCTTTTCGAGCTGGACAGGTGGGTCTGCAGGTACAGATTAGGAGCATTGGGAATAGATAGGAGTCAGCCTGGGAGAGGTCACCCACAGAGTGATCCAGTTAGGAAAGACCTGGGCTCAGTGCTGAGCCACGAGGACTGATGGTCCTGAGGAGAAGAGGGATCTGAATGGAAAATAAAAAGTTCGATTGGAAAGCTTGAGTTTTTTTGTGGGTGGTGAGGAAAAACAAAACGATGACCATTGCACTCCTGGGCATTGGCCTAGGAGAGATCTGGTCCACAGGTGTAGCTGTGGGCCACAGAGCTGAGACAGCTCCTTCACTAACAGGAAAGAGCATCTGTGCCTGCAGCGGGTTGCCAGGCTTTGTGTGAACAGTTAGTTCTTGTTTAGAGTTGTTTAGGCTCCATGCAGTGTTAGGTTTTTCTAAAGAGATGTTATAGACAGCCTTAAATATTATAATGCCTTCCTCCTTCTTTGCCTCCTCATACTTTCAGACGTGTGAAAGCTAGGACGGAGGGCGTCTGTGCTGCACAGGTTTGCCCCCAGTCCAGGAGGGGCATGCTGGGGCCTCCAGGAACTTTGTAGAATCTGGATGCCTGTGGCCTTGTGGTGGGAACTTTCTAGAAGGCGGAGGAGTGGGAGCAGTTGGAGCGAGCCGGTGAGGGAGTCTAGTGAGGTCCAGATGCCGTGGACAGGGACGGTGTTGGGCGTGGCCAAGTAAGACAGAGGTGGGCGGTGCCCGGGAGGGGGCGGTGCCAAGGAGGAGGGGAGCACGAAGGGGCGGGGCCCGTGAGGCAGGGGCGGGGCCCGCGTGAGGAGGCCCCTTGGCTTCCAGCACTGAGCGCTGATTTTAGTCTCATTTTTAAATTTAAGGAAGAATTTGCAGCACAGTCATCTTAGCTATGCTAAGTATGTTTATACAAATTCAGACATTTTTTCTTTTCCTTTTTCTTTTTCCTTTTCCCTGAGATATTTTTTTTTCACCTTTGAGCAGATTCTAACCCTTGTATTGTATTTATTGAGAATTTTGTATCTTATGTACTCTTAGCAGTTCTTACACTAGGCAGACAATACGGTAAATTCTATTAAGTCCATGGAACAAAACAGCATTCATAGGATTGGAACAATTTTGCATGTTTGTGTCTGGTGATCTGAGGAACTCTTGAAACTCACTGTGTAAAATAACAGCTGGGGATTTAGCTCAGTGGGGTAAGTGCCTGCCTGGCAAGTGTGAGGTCACGAGTTTGATCCCCAATAGCAACAAAACAAAACAAAAAACCTTAGTCCTTTTCCTGCACCTTGTTTTGAAGGCCTATATCATCGTTGTTTTGGGCTCTTTGCTATTGTTATTTGTCTTTTTTGTTTCTTTTTTTTTTTTTTTTTTTTTGTCTTTTTGAGACAGGGTCTCACTATGTAGTTCAGGCTGGCCTTGAGCTCACTTTGTAGAATTTGCAATGATCCTTCTGCCTCAGCCTCCTGAGTCCTGGGATTACAGGCATGAGCCACCACGCCCAGCTTGTTTCTTATTTTGCTAGTGTTTGGTTTGATTTGGTTTGCTTTTTTCCTCTAATGCAGAAAGGATAGGTATACATGTAGAGACTCATCATGCGTAGAACTTCTCCTAAACAGTTTATGAGAATCGATTGTATAATGCATGATGAAATGAACAGCTATTTTGAAGATAAAGAGACATTATGGTGAGACATTATAGTATCCATTGCTGATTCCTTATCATCTTGTTGTGAAATCCAGTAATGTTTTTATTCTTTGTTCAGAGTGGTTTTAGCCTGTTTTGTATTGTTTAATTTCAACATACATGAAGGTATGGACAGCTGTTTTGAAGAGAACAAGAGACATTATGGTTTTCCTATTGTCTGGTGTTGAAGGCCTGTAATGCCTTCATTACTCTGTTTTGATCACTTCTTTACTATTTTGTTTTGTAGGAATTCATTGTGTGTAAAGATACAGACAACCATTTAGAAGAAAACAAGAGACATTATGGTAGCCACTGTAGATCTCCCGTTGTGTTGCTGTGAAATCTGTATCACTTCATTGTTTTCTCCTGATCTGTTTTGTTCTGTTTAGTTTTACCCTCTTTAAAATACAAAAAAAAAAAAAAAAACCTCCAAAAGAAATAAATAAATAAATTTAAGGTGCTGTTTTGGATAAGCTTGATCAACTGATTTCATGGGTAGGATTTAAAAAAAATTTAAAGAGTGGACAAAATAGAGAATAATACTTTCCTCAGGGGATGTTTTCCATGTGTCTCTGGTCTTACGTTGTACACACATCATATGCTGTTATTTTAATATGGTTGATTATTATAACAACAGAAGTCAAACATGGTGGAGTCATAGCAGTTGGAAGGCCAGTGTTTCTTGTCTTGCATCCCGAGAAAGGCTCAGTGAGGGGTTATCACATCTCCTTCTGGGGAGATGGCTTGCGAGCCCTGAGAAACCAGCTTCGTTCGTGACAGTACTTTTGTACATGCATCTACAAGAATTGAAGCTGCACTAAAATGTTATGTAATGTAATGTAGGTTTTACTGTCCCCGTAGACCCTCAGTGTGCTCCCTCGAGCTAGTTACTGTGAACAGTTTCCCCATCTGTTCAAGCTATATATTTCTTGTCTTCTTGTACAGGTTAGAGTACATTAAAGAAACTGATCTGTACCTTGCTTTTCTTTTTTTTTTTTTTTTCACTGTGCCCTTTTTATTTCTCTGTGTCACGTTTTTCTTCTTGGGTCACATGTTTTTCTACATTTGATCTCATAATGCAACTAGTTGGATAGTAAGTATTAGGTTGTTTTTAGTATTTTTCAGTTACAAAAAATGTTCTAGGGAAACATCTCTGTATGTGTCTATTTTAGAATGTACTTGTCCTCCAAGTTGATTGCACCAGTTTGCATACCCTCCCACACTGGGACAGGAAATGCCTAAATTTCTCCAGCTTAACACTGTGGACGGTAATTTTCTGGCAGTAATGTTCAACTAATAGGAATGCATTATTTTAATTTGTATTTTTATATGTATAAAACATTGTATATGTTTTCCTATATATTGCTAATCTTTAACCTTTGACTATTTTTCTTGTGAATTGTTGGCCATTTCTTTTGGTTTGAAAGTATTTCAGTGTATATTAATTACATTTTTTAATATTTCACAAATATTTTCCTGGCTTTGCCACTATTTTCATCTCTTTGTTTGTCTCAGTTCTTTCTATACTGGTCGAATTCCCTCATTCCCAGATATTCTAAATTGTATATTCAGATTTTTAGTTCATTTCTTTTATGGCTGCAGGGCTTTGTGTTGGTTTAGGAAGATTATTATTAAGCTTTATTTTTAAGCTTTTATTATTAAGCTTTTTTTTTCTGCTGCAGGTTTTATGATATTTCAACTACCATTAAGGTCTTTAATGGAAGGCCTGATACTCACCTTACTGACTTTGAAGGCCATATTTCTATATAATTTTTGATCAGTTTTTGACACTGTACCCCAAATTTTTGAACCATTAATAGTTTCTCGATACATAGTTAATCTAAAATATACTAATAGTTTTTTGATATATAGAACGGTGGTCTGAATTAGCTGAAGAATACTTCATTTTTTTTATTTGCCCAAATACCCAGTCCCAGATCCTTTACCCCTGTTCTGATTCTCTAGCTCCTTTGTGTGCTTTTAGAAAAAGCTTCAAACAACTTATTAGAAGATTTCTCTCTGTCTCTCGCTCTCTCTCTCTGTCTCTCTCTCACTCTGGCTATTAAGAGTAGTTATTAGGATGCTTTTTAAAGCTGGTTCTTTATTGAAAAATTACCACAATATTGCTTTAAATATGGCTTCATTAAGGAGTTTTACAGGTGGTTAATTAGTGTGCTTGGTCAAATGGGAGGCAGAGCAGAACCAGTGATTAATTGTGGCTGCAGCCCTAGGAATATTTACACTGAGGAACACATTTGTGTTTTGTAGAATCCTAGGACAGAAACGTCTCTGTACAAAGGAACTGCTTAAGTAGTAATGATGAGCCTTGGCTTTGCTTAGCACTGTGGTTTAGTGGAACCGAGATAATTGCTGTGCAGAGAATGTTTTGGAAGTGTGTGAGCCATACAGTTGTGTTATCGTTGTAGGTCTCATCCAAGGAGCTCCTCACAGAGTGGGGCTTTGACTTCTTGTTCTGGGCAGAGCTGCCGTTTCTGGTCTTGTTTCTTCTTGGACTGCATTTTCTGTATGCCCTTCCTGTTCCAAAAGAGTTCTAATATCTCCTGTTCCTACTTGTTGCACTGGTGATAGATGTCTTTCATCTACATTCTCCCCATTTTCCTTGGTGTATGTGAATGCAGCTTTCCTTGCCAACCTAAGGCCCCCTGAGGACAAGAATGCCATCTTACTTATTTTTTTTTCAGTTAATATTTGTTGAATTGGATATTCTCATAGTAGGATTTCAGAGTAGAGGAGGGCCGAAAATCTGATCCTACTGAGTCCACATATTTTATCATTTTTCTAGATCGAGATCACAAGCAAAAACACTTGGGAATTATCTGCATTCTCTTCAGTCTTACATTTATATGACATTTAAAAATTCTTTTTTTTTTTGGTACCAGGGATCGAACTCACGACCACGTGCTTGCAAGGCAGGCACTTATGCCGCTGAGCTAAATCCCCAGCCCTGACATTTAAAAATTCTTTAAAGAACTATCATCTGTATCATCTGTTATGTTGCTTCTGCTTTCCAGAGTCCGGTAGAACATGTCTGTTGAATTTTAAACAATAATGTTAAGACGGTTTCCCCAGAAGGGCTATGCTGTGTCAGAATAGCAGATCACAATGGCATCTTGTTTGTTGGTAGATTTCTTTTTTACCCATGAAATCCTCAGGGCCAAAATGGAAAGTACTCTTCAAAAAAGAAAAAGTCATTATTCAAAAGCAAGAAAGGAAGTTTTTAGAGGATAATTTATACCAAGTCAACAGTCAAATTTGAAAAAAAAAAAAAAAAATATCCAGCTCACCAAGAGACTTGGAGTTTGATAAGATCAGAGGAGCTCAGGCATGAATTTGACACTTAGAGTCTGCCAAAATTTTATAAAAATTGAAAGTGTTCTTGTAATCCCAGCACTCGGGGAGGCTGAGATGAGAGAATCACCATAAGTTCAAGGCCTTCCTGGGCTACACAAGGGCCAGTCTAATGGAATACAGAGTGAGACCCTGTCTCAAAAAATCAACAGCAAAACTCCAAAACAACAAATCCCCAAAGCAAACAAACTAAAAAACACAAAAGAAAAAAACTGGAAGCAAAGCTTATTCCAAGGATTCTTATGTGCCATCCTTGATTAATTTGTCATTAATAGTTAATTGTTTTGGTTTGGTTTCGTATTTTTGTACCAGGAATTGAACCCAGGACTTGCATTTGACAGACAGGTGCTTACGGTGCTAAGCTATATCCTCGGCTCCACAATAACTGTTCTTAAAGCACTTTGATTTTTATCTTGAAATTGCCATTAAACTGAACATATTATTAAAGTACTTTTTCTGAAAATACTCTCGGCAGTATGCATTCAGTAGATAGAAACTGTGTGTATTTATTGTGAGAGTCTGCTTTACTTGAGCCATTTCTGATACTGATGTTAGCATAGCACAGCTGTGGTTCTGTAGGTCTTCCTCCCAGAAGTATATCTTTTTAACGTAAGGTATTTTTGCTGGACTGGAGGTCAAGAAAAGAAATCTCATAATCAAATATATTATAAAAGATGACAGGAGTTACCCATTAGTGAGAAATCTAGCATCTTTTGGAATGAATTTCCAACTCTCACCAGCAAAGCCTGGGAATAGTTTTTTTGAGACTTCTCTCCTTTTCCCATTAGTTTCCCAGATAAATTATTATTAGAAGATCATTTCCTTTCTAATGTAAAAAAATGCTATCAATAATTTCTAATCTTGGTACAATGGCTAACTGGCCACGGATTGTTTGTTGAATTCAGTAGCACCTTGTATTATGTGTAAGTATCTCTAAACAGCTCTCCTGTTACTTTTTATGACAGCCTTCGAAGATCATCATAAGGCAGTATATTATTGCTCTGGTTTGCAGTCAGAAAAACTGAGGTTTTGAGTGAATGCCAGTGGCTGGAGTCCATCAAACACTTATAAATATGCAGTCTCATGTCAAGGCGGCACAGCTCTTGCCCTGCAATTTACCACCAGGTCAGTTCTTGTCTTGGAAGGAAGGAAAGAAAGAAAGGAAGGAAGGAAAAGTGCTTAAAAATGCAAACTTTCACTTGTGTACCTATAGGATTTCCCAGACTCCACAACATCTTTGACCCCAGGTACAGAATTTTTGATTTAACAATTGCTTGTCAACAAGTCCATGAACTAAGTGCCTTGCTTAGAGGCCAAACAGCTTAACTACTAAGGAGCAATATAAACCCCATGCCTCTCTTTCCTCCCCTAATGTTTTTTCCCACCACCCCATGCTGGTTTTGATTTGATGAACAACAAACGAAATAATAGGAAAACACTTCATAAAAATAGAGGGTTTTACAAGTATGAGTGTAAACAAATCTGTAAGTGGCAGAGAAACCCAGGCCACACATTTTATAATGGCGTATTTTCAGATGTTAGGGAGCCTGCTGGAACCCCACTAAATGGTTAGTTGCCAGCTGTTGCTTTAATCTGATCACTTACAAAAAATGTAGCTCTCTTACTGGTGAGTGTGTTAAATACTGATATAAAAATAAATGCTGTGGCACAATTTTTGCAAATATTCTATGTATATGGATTGTGATAACTGGTTTAATTCTAATTGCACAAATCTCTGTAGGATTTATATCTATCTGTCTTGAGACAGTTGGAAAGAAGAAATTTAAGTACTCGGTACAGATTTGGATTTTGTTCTACAATGGAAAAAAACCATGTTAATTTGAAGAAATTCTTAAGTGTGTGTGCTAGTACTGTTATTCATTTACAGTTAAATTTGGTGGGTGACAGAAGTATTAGAAATGAAATACATGGGAGATTTTGTAAGATTTCTGATTTGAACAGTAGAGAAGAAGCCAGTGGATATTTCTACTGTGCACGGAAATTTAAAAATAATTCAGAAATGACTCCATTTTTTGACCTTCTTGCATTAGAAAGGAGATATGGCAAAGGCTTGCCTGTCTTTATTCACCAAATAGCAGTTTCACAGACCCTTGCAAGTTCCCATATGTTAGGGAAAAACATTTCTAAGGAATTGGCAGCATTGCACTTTGTAGCAAACGCCAGCTCTTTCCTTGGACCAGTTCAACAGAGAAGAGAAGGGCGGGGGTGGGGGGGGCTTGCTTTAGTGGCTGAATTACTCTGACAGGCTTTCACATTACCCCTCCTCTTATTAATATTCTTTTTGATGTGAGCTTGTAAAACAGAGGATTGGCTGTTAATCTCCAAGATCTCAAGGGCTTTTGGCAGTGGCCCATAATTGATGTGTTCACATGGCTGTTGTCTGACTACTAATGATTAGACAGCAGTGTTATCTACCAGCTAAATCAGTGTTGCTTATAAATCACACTTGATAAACTGCAGTTTCATTTCTTCAAAGAGTCTGTACATGTCTGCAGACTTTGATAGAACTGCCAGAGGCATTTCATGATTCTATGACAGCTTAGATTAGGTTTATTTTTCATTTTTGTTTGACAAAATATTAGACTCTGTAACACAAGTGAAAGAGAATTTGTTTTGTTCTCTAACAAGGCATTTGGAGAATGATAAGCAGGCAGTGCTTGCCTGTTCTCAGTGGGAGGAAATACAGGTTGGAATGGCAGGTCTTATTTTTGTCTTTGTTGCTTACTCCAGGATGAGTAGAGGGAGGCACGCCATTTGGGACTGTGCCACTCTAAAAGGGCAGATACCTTTGGGGAGGAAGTTCTCAGAATGTGGGGCTGTACCCAGACTGTGACATGGTTGGGGTGAGCCATCTCAGACTGTGAGGCTACACTGACGGTTCGGTTGTAATACGTGCTCAACCCATGCATCAAAGCGTGACTTTCTTTTATAGAAGTAAGAAACTGAAAGGTTTTATTAGAACAGGCAGCAGCCACAGAAATCTCGTTTATTGTCCTCCTTCATTCTCCACCCATGAGAGGATACTTAGCTGCCCACAGACACACCCAGCATACCCCATCTGGCCAGTACTCTGCACAGGTGGCGTGTTGCATGTACACGGTGCGCTTTGACTGGGAACTTACTTTCTTTTGACCACAAACTCCTGGGGCCTTGAATTGATTCAAGCCATGTACAAGAGTGAAGAAACCAAAAAAAGACTAAATTTCTAAGGCCAGTTGGGTGCTTCTCTGAAATTTTATATTTCTAAAGCTGCTCAGAGCCTTTTTGCTAATGTTAATCTTTCTCTAGTTTTAAATCCAGTTTTTTAAATTTCAAGTAAGAGTTTCTACTTTTAGAAATTGATTTTTTTTCTTTTGGTGGTGGGGGCACTGGGAGTGAATCTAGGGGCTTGCCATACGAGCATATCCTAAGCAGGTTCTCTACCACTGAGCTACATCCACAGCCCTTTTTAAAATTTTGAAACAGGATCTTGCTGACTTGCCCAGGCTGGCTGGCCTCAAATTTGCAAGACTGCTGGCTCAAACTCCCAAGTAACTGAGATTATGAGCTTGCAGCACTACATCAGACTGAGAAACTGATTTTTTTTTCTTTTTTCTTTTTTTTGTCTTTCTCGTTTTTGTTGGTACTAGGGATCGAACTCATGACTGCCTGCTTGCAAGGCAGGCGTTTATGCCGCTGAGCTAAATCCCCAGCCCCAAGAAACTGATTTTTAAAATGTGTTTTAAAAATGTTGCTTTACAGAGAAGTTTATATAGTTTCAAGGTTATTAGATTTTAATATACTAGAGAAATAATTGATCTAGAAAAGATAGTCCTTCAGTTATTTAAATAGATGCTTCATTTAGTTTTGATATATAAAGCAAGTACTATATTAGAGTTTCTAAAAAGATTGTAAAAAAGAAAAAAATTAAGAAGTATAGAGTATATTAAAAATGCATATATGTAAGGTCTGGGTGGTAATATTAATGAACGTAACAAAAATGTTTTAAAATATTTTTTCAGTAGTTTTTAAAAGTAATGTTTTCTTTTAAAAAGCACCATGTAGGCATGTATTCAGGAGGGCTTTTGTTTGTCTTTTTGAGACAGGGTCTCACTATGCAGTTCAAGCTGGCTTTCTGCTCACTTTGTAACCCAGGCTGGTCTTGAACTTGCAACGATCCTCTTGTCTCAGCCTCTCGAGTGCTGGCATTACAGGTGTACACCACCATACCCAGCTATTCGTGAGTTTTTATAAAGAATATTTTTACCATTAAAGCAAAAATAAGCACGAATTATTTAATTTTAAAAGATAACAGTTTTTTTGGCCAATGATTTAAATCATGATTCAAATCAACTTGTTTTAAATTTAGCTTACTGTAATGCTGAAACTGTTCACAGGTGTTTTATCAACTGACTGGAAATTACAGTAACAGTAAAAGAAATTAATATTTCCATGTACCAAGGGATGGTGTTACGGATAGGTGCTTATAGTTTGAGATTAGTATATAGCATATGTCCCCATCATGTGATTCATGTGGATCAAAGTATATCAGCTGTCTTACTGGTTGGAAAGAAAGAAAGTTCGAACAGTTTGTGTATGCAATCTGTCATGACCACATGTGTATTTCAAAGCTAACCTCTTTGTTCTCTGTGACTGACATTTAGAGGAGGCGTTAATAAGCCTCAGTTGTTATAGCTATTTGAAGTCATTTCTCAAGTGAAACATACATGTAAAAATAAGTAAATGTTCTGAAATGATGAATCCTAAGAGAATTTGCTCTTCCTGCCCCTTTCCCTGGCCTTGTTCCTTGGAGCTTTATAAAATGAATTAGTAACCGTGAAAGTGTGGCTAATAAGGCTCAGTTTTATTTACATTTGTGCACCCTTTTTACGTTTGGCAGTCCTGGGAACTGAACCAATGGCCTTGTGTGACAGCCAAGTGTGCGTATCATTGAGTTGCATCCCTGGTTGTTTTCTGGGTTGAGGCAAGATCTCTATGTGTTGCCCAGCCTGGCCTGAAACTTGTGATCTTCCTGCCACAGCCTCTGGCAGTTGTAAGCATGTGCCACCATGTCTGATGTGTGTACATTGTTTGGATACTATTTTCTTAGAGTCTGTTTCATTTGATTCTTGAGATATTCCTGTGACCTTGTTCAGGGAAATGCTCTTGATGCCATTTTACAGATATTTATACTGGGAGATCCTTGTCATTCTTAGGCTAGCTAGGATTCCTCCTAGGACCAGCTTGTAGAAGAGAAAGGGAAAACAAAAACATGCTCTCCCCGAATAAATCTTGTTATATACTTGATTCTAAATAACAATAAATAATCATAAATCTGTTCCCAGATAGTTTGAAGTTTTTTTTTTTTTAATCTCCCCTGAAACAAACCCATGTTTTGATTTTTCAACAATGGGCACATTTTTAATGTATTTTCATAACTGTGTGATGCTTTAAACAAGTATTAAAAGGTTGACACCTTGGATGCCACTAGGAGGGACCAAGATCCTGTGCATGTGAGGGTTAGTTGAAAAAGCTTATTCAGGATCCACATGGGCTTTGTGAATCAGCCTTCTGAATTGAAGGCTTCATTGTTTTCTAGATGGCCAGTGACACACAGATGGTAAAGGGACATGGCATCTAGAGGTAGTTTCTGGTATTCATCTAATGGGGAAAAAATGAACGGAAGCCTGGTGCAGAGCCGTCCTTGTTCACCAGGATTGAGACAGATAGCTCCAGGTTGCTGTGCAGCCACAGTGGGGCTGCCTGTGGGGGAATCAAGGGAAATGCTAGGCACTGGCTGCCTTTGAAAAGTGAGCAGCCTTGCTTTTCTGTGGAGGGTAGGGACAAAGCCCTGGGCTGTCTCCTCTTGATCTCTCCGCAGTGTTGGTGGCCGCCAGCCCTCTGAGGCCTGCTCTCCTTTCGTTTGGGCCTGGGGCGCTTGCGCCCTTATCCTGGGGTTGTGCCACACCACCTCGCTCCCTTGCTCCCTTGATTCTTCTCCGTCCTTGTTGGGGTCTACCAAGTTCTGCCCCCTTTTTTTTTAACACTCTCCTCATTTGCCTCGAGCTATCTCATGCACTTCACTGGCTTCATCACTTGTCTCTGTGCTGGTCTAGATCATTCCCTTGAGTTCCAGGCAGGGCCTCTGCCTGGGAGATGGTGCCCCACGGGTGACCTTATGCCTGAGCCTCGCGTCCCAGGGTAGGAGACACTCTCCTCTGAAACAGACTCCTGGAGCTCATCTTTGCATTTATCTTCTTCTGCCGCCTTCCTAAACTCAGCCTTTTCTTCCCATCCTCACCGCGGCTGCTGTCTCTTCCTTGGAGTTCCATCATGGCTTCTTCACTACTATTCTCCTTCCAATTTTGTTCTGTCTTGTCTGTTTTCTCACAGATTCTGTTGTGCTTTTTACCAGATAAAATGCCTGATCTCCTCCATGCCTGTTGTAGAATCACTACTGCTTTCTTCTAACTTTGCAGTGAGCCTCAGATTCTTGGCTTGGGCTTCTTTGAGAGCTGATTCTTCAGCCTCACCTCACCCTAACTGCCAACCTCCAACTGAATTCAGTATACAAAGGGGCTCAATTCTGCCTGCCCCTCCCATCCTTTTACCAGGCCAAATCTATTCCGGACCCCACCCCCCAGTGCTCCCACAATGCCCTGGGCTTAACTGACCACCTTGGCTCTGACCATACTTTCTCTACAGTTTCCATTCATTTCCAGTCTTGCTCCAGAGGGCTGCAGGAGCAATACGTGATGCATAGTAGCACCTGGCAGAAACTTGTTTAATGACAGGATGACTTCAACAGTGAGGCACTTTAATCAGCAACCATTATACAGGGGAGGGTATGGGCTCAATACCGGGTCCTCATCACACAAATGGGGTCCTCTTGCCTCCTCTGGCTTATGTGTTGATTTTAAGATCTTTGCATAAGGATCCAAATGATCATCTCCCATCATGTGCCCTTTTCCTCAGCATTGGCATTTGTTTACTTTTATTCTTTTTTTTTTTTTTTTTGTCGTTTTCATTTTTATCGGGAACCAGGGTTTCGAACTCACGACTGCCTGCTTGCAAAGCAGGCACTTATGCCGCTGAGCTAAATCCCCAGCCCCTTCTTTTATTCTAAAATGGAATAGCTTAGCATCTTTTATTTAAAAAGATTCTATCTATCTATCTGTCTATCTGTCTACTGGTTTTCTGAGACATAGTCTCACTATGGACTTTGGACTGGCCTGAATTCACTATGTCCAAGTGGGCTTCAAACTTGTGACAGTCCTCCTGTCTCAAAAATAAATTTAAACTGGGTATTTAGCCCAGTGGCATAAGTGCATGGTTTGCAAGCATTGATTTGTGAATTCAAACCGCTATCAAAAATTATAATAATTTAAATGATATTAGAAATACATGTTAACATTTAGGTAACATAGATGACTCTAAATGAGAGCTGATTCCCTCTGTCTCTGTTCTTAGGTGATTTTTGTTTTGGGAGAGGAGTTGAAACGGGGTCTTGCTCTGTAATCCAGACTGGCCTTGAACTTGCTATGAAGCTCAGGTGCTTTGAACGGGGTGGTTTTAGTGCCTCAGCCAGTCCTCCTGAGGGCTAGGATTACAGATGTGTGCATCATAGCTGGCTTCCTCAGTGTTTTCGGAGAGATGTGATTTCTGAAAGGATATTTAAGAAACTGATAAAAGATAGCCTGGTTCTCTTTGGAGAGTGACCCACTGGGTTTTAAAACTTTCTCTGTTCTCAGAAGGGAAAATCATTCTGGATCTGTGAGCAGCAATTTTTTCGTGTGTGTAGGACTGTAAAAAGGAATATTTTTGTTTCTTGTGTGGTGTTGAAACTGAACTTAGGCCTTGCTACATGTCAGGCTACTGATTTACCACTGAGCCACTGCCCCAACCAACACACACGAAAAACTTTAAAATTTTGGGTTATGGTACTAAATTTGATAGAGGGCATGAGTCTTCCATGGTAGACTTTCACAGAGTAATCCATGATTTTGTGTTTTTGCTCCTGACCCTGAGAGGTAACATCTCTGAAGATTTCACTGTCTCTGCTTCACAAAATCAGACAAAAAAACCCCACCTCTGCCCTTCGATAGTGCACTAATAAGAATGAAGGTATCTTTAGAGTGTCCTTGAGCACAGGCACGTTGACTGTATGGTACACATACATAACATATAGCTATGTATGAAAATGAGTCGTAGAACTTTGTGATTTTTTGTTTTTGTCCTTTTGAGACAGGATTTCACTATGTAGTTTAAGCTGGTCTTGAAATCAATTTGTAGCCCAGGTTGGCCTCAAACTTAGGATCCTCCTGCCTTAGCTTCCTGAGTGCTGGTATTACTGGCCTGCACCACCATGCTGAGTGGATGTTATGATTTTATTTCTTTCTTTAATCATTTTGGCTCTGTGATAAACTATAGTTTTACCAAATTGTGCTCAATAAAATTAATAAGATTTAAAAAGTTTCCTTAATTTGTTGAAATAGATCAATATTAAGGGTCAGCATTTGGGAGGTAGGAGGAGAAAAGGGACAAAACAATAAATGCATGCTGAGCCTTGTTGGATTTTTGTGTGCAGTTTTACAGGGAGGAAAGTGAATGGTACCAAGGGGGAATTCTGGGCAGGGAGTGAAAATTCACTTACGTGGCTTTGGAAAGGCAAGTTTTCCAAGATACCCCCAGCTCCCACAGTGTGGCTCAGACACTCGTTTGTCACTCATTTGGTTATGAGCAGGATATATTGGGTTTATAATTAAGATACCCAAGATTTTAGTTGCAGTCTCAAGTAATATTGCCAAATATAAGGTAAAGAAAAGCACTGCTTTAGTTAAAGGAATAGAAAGAACAGGATTTTTCCCAGCAAGCTCGTCTCGTTCCTTTTCTTTCTGCCCTGCCCTTCTAAAATCATGTCACCTTCACCATTTCCAGATTTCAGCCTGACTTCAGGAAGAAATTAGGAGCCTTACAAAGACAGGCAGTGTATTTATCACTGGTCACTATCTACCAAGGTGCATGCATCATTCATGTGATTTGAAACTGATCTGTCTGCTATTGTAGATCCTTTCTTGTGAAGCAGTCTCCAGAGTTTACCACTGAGCTCTCTTTTTAAAATTTCACTCTGACAGGATTGGGAACAAGATCTAATTGATAGCAGTGGACTTGTATGGAACTTTTCAGAAATTCAGCTTCGTACAAACAGAGTAAGATTAACCCAAGAGCACAGGCTTCTAGTATGTTTATATTGTTTCCTTTCTCTGTGGATTATTTTAGTGTTTTAAGTGTCTTTGGAAATGAGATGAGAGGAAATCAGAGAAGTCTTTGAGTGAGATATGAAAACACTGATCACGTACTGCTACTATTTAAAGAACCTCCAACACAGAGCAGTGAAAGATAGCAGTGGCGCTTTTAGAGCAGATTAAGTGTCTGTGCCTCAGCAGTGGGACAGGATTCCTGAGACAGCACAAATGAAGCTAACTGTATGACAACTGATGTGCTCTGGGGGAGGACTCCTCTTCTGGAGGCCCTGTGTCTGCTCTGCCTTCTAGGAGAGATGTACTTTGGCTCTGAAGCAAAAAATTTAAGGAATTGAGTCTGGTAGTTTAATTACACTCTGCCTTTACATGTTCAGTACCTTCTGCTGTGCTTTGGAAACTATCAAGAGGATAAAGTTAAAAATAGTTGCTGTTGCTTGGAGCAGATTTTATGTATGTGTTTGGCCATATGTGCCTTTGCTTTGTGACCTGTACATATGGCCACTTCAGAGGCTATCGCTAACAGTCAGCGACTCTGTTCCCTAAACAGCCCCATAGAGACTGGGCTGGTGGCATTCTATGATTTCAGAGTCCTGGCTCAGAATGGAAGCATCATCTTGGCTCTGTGGGGCCCAAGGCCAAGGTCCAACCCAGCAGGCCGCTGGAGAGCTTATCAGCATTTCAGTAGCTCAGCGTCTGGTAGCTTTTTACAAAATAATCTGGAAAAAATGTAAATAGTGATGTACTTCGCAGTCAGTGTACATGGTCATAGCTTTTGGAGTGGTTTAGAACAATGACAACCACAGAACCAAATCTGAGCCTTGGTTTCAGTGGTGCCTTGAAGGGAGGTTTCTGATTGCAGTTGGAACTCTTCAGATGCGGTATTTTAAAGTGGACAATAAAATAAAGTTCAGGAGTGTGACATCCAGTGTTCAGAAATTAGCTTTGGAGGCAGTTTTCTTTGTATATTGTGTTCTGCTTAAAATTTGAGAGTTGCCTTTGATGTTAGACCAATAATGGGTTCAAATTTTGGCTTGGCCACCCACCCTAAAGGACCTGTCAAGTTATATAACTTCCCAAGCTCCCTTCTCATCTGTAACATTCTTTCTTTATAGTGTTGTGAAGAGCATGGGAGGGCATGGCCAGTCTAATCCTGCCTCAGCTTGGTACCTTAGCCATTTAGTGAGAAATTGCCCATGTTATTTGCATAGTAAACTGGAATACCTAAATTGCTTTGATATCATTGGGAACAAGTCCACCATCATGTTTAGGAGAGGAAGAATTAGATATGATCAAAGGCACAGGTGTTCTAGGTTTGTCTGTCAGGGATGAGAATTTATACTTAATGAATTTGGGAGAAAGGATCAGTGCCTAAGGAAGGTTTTATTTGTTTTCTTTTTTGTTTGTTTGTTTACTAAGTAGTGATGTTAGGCAGATGCTGAGTAGGGACCACGGTTGTGGTCATCTCTAAAGAACTGTGATTTCCCTCTGGTAGTACAGGCTCTATCTAATGCTTTTTAAATAAGAAGTGACTGTGAGCAGTCGCATAAGACAGCCAACTACTAGGACACAGAGAAAACATGAACATTAAAGTAAGCATGTCCCAGCATGCTCATAAGAATGTAAAAGTATTGGTACTGACCCTTTCTCCACTGGTTGGCACTCTGAGAATCCTGGATTGAGGGAGGGATCAGTAGCAGGGTTAGTGTGGTGATTTGTGGCAATAGATGGACGAAACCGGGGGCAGTCTTCCTTGTCAGGGTATCTGGGAGTCCTTGCATTCCGAGACTCACTTATTTGCAGCCCTAGGCCGGCCCTGCCCCTTCCCCAAGGAAGCACTAGCTCTCAGGCAGCAGACCACCTCAATGTTTTTGTTGAATCCTGGTGGAACAGGAGTGCCCACTCGGGTGTTCCCCAGCCCTGTCCTGCAGACACTGGGTTGTCAGTTTTTTGCTTTAGTGATGAGAAGCTGCCACCACCACACTGTAGCTTTGGAAGCTTTTTTGCTAATCAGCACTCAGAAAGCCCTTGAAATAAGGTGAAAAGAGAAAATATTGCCAGGACCTCTGCAGACTTTTTTCCTCCAGCTCTCTGATTACATACACTAAGTATTGCTGTCTGTGTGAATAACCTTTTCTCCCTTGCCTCCCTGGGCCCTCCCTGCTCCCTCCTCCCAAGCTCTTAGACTCTCTGGCGTGATAAATAGCCAGGCTACTGCTCAGCATGCACCAACACCTGGGAATAATCATGCAAAAACAACAGTGAGAGACTGCCGCGAGTCTGTTCTTGACATTAACTTTCCTCAGTTTGACAGGCTGCCACCACCAGCTGTTAGACTTATGGGCGTGTTTTTTTTTTTTTTTTTTTCACCCCTACTGGAGATGGCTGCTTTCCTGCTTTCCTCTTTTGGGCTGTAATAGGTTACATCAGTGTCCCATCAAGATGACAAAAAAGAACTCTGTGAAAGGAGCCATTGCTAAAGCCTGCTAGTTCTTTATTTTGCTTTTTTATTCTAGTTATTAGTACTATTAGACCAGTAATCCCCCACTGATTTTTAAATGAGGAATATCTGATTAGAACTATATTAGAGTTCCTCCCCTTCCCAGAAACTTATTCATAATTGACTCTCTTGAATGTATCAAGTACTAGCTAACACTTGGCTCTATGAGGCTAAATCACCTATAGATTTTAGGTCTGAAATATATTTGTAATAATGATAATAACACTGAAGGTAGAGATATCTCCTGGTTATTGAGTGCTCCTGTGAACTAGACCCTAAGCTATTTTTTTTTTTTTCTTTTGTATGATCTCATAGAGCAGTCACATTAGCTAGGTGCTATTTCTATTTTATACATGAGGGCAGACTCCCAGAGAGATCAATTGGCTTGCCTGAGGTTACATAACTAGAGGTGTTTTGCATGCACACCACCCTGGACAGTACCTTGGATATGGGTCTGTGATTATAGTTGAAGGTTTATTGTATAGGGGTGATTATTTGATTAGTGGTGCAGCCTTGCCCACTAACTAGTCAGTCTATGGAGACAGGGATCTGGCTGGTTTAGGCCCACTGTAATACTAGCAGGTTGCTCCATGCCTGGCAAACAGGCGTGTTCAGTGGTTAATTATTAGGTTTGCATGCATGATGGAGTTTAGGTGACTAGGAGTAGA
Organism: Cavia porcellus; assembly: GCF_034190915.1. Classification (NCBI taxonomy): domain Eukaryota; kingdom Metazoa; phylum Chordata; class Mammalia; order Rodentia; family Caviidae; genus Cavia; species Cavia porcellus. The sequence continues at coordinate 24,153,353 of NW_026947504.1, forward strand.
CTTGGGGAAGGCAGTACATGAAAAAGAGGTGCATCTAAAGGAGAATTTGAGGTAGTTTAGGACTCATCAGGACCTCTGTAATGATCCCACCATTGCTATAAACCTGTAAAGTGGGGATGGATTAAGATAGTTGACTGCTGCCTGTTGCCCTTGTGTGAAAGAAGCAGTATTTCCCAAGGCTGAGCTTCTCTAGGTTAAGCCCTTTTTTCTTATACTTTTAACACACTTCAGCTGCACTTAACCATGCATTTGGAAGGGATTATAGAGTTATGTTAAATATAGTAGGATGTAAAAAGGAGCTCTATAGGGTTCTGTGTGGGGTGAGGGAACTGTAATGTCAGACAAGGGACTTTGTTTTAATATACAAAGTCAGTGTTTAGCAAGCTGTGCAGCTTGCTGCGCATTCACATTGTGTGAATTACTTCATGGAGACTGCACTATAAAATGGTGCGGGTAGTTGTTATTATCAATTCCACTTCTTAGATACAGTCACGGAGACTTAGAGAAACCCAGTGACGTGCAAGGACTGTTATAACCAGGATTTGAAACCCAGGCTGTCTTCACACAGAATCCCAGGCTCACATCTTAAGTATTCATGTTACTTTTTGTGGCTCCAATAGAATTTGACAAATACTTTAGATAAACAACTAAAAAGATACTTTTAGTTTGACCTGCAGTTCAGAGGTTTCAGTCCATGCTCTCTCAGCTCCTTGGTTTTGGGCACAGTGGTGACACACAAGATCTTGGTAGAGAGAGCATGTCACTTATCGGAGGTTCTCACCATGTGGCCGGCAGGCTAGAGGGGTGGAGTAAGGGGCTGAGGACAAGATAAAATGAAGTATGGTCACAAAATAGTGAATATTTAAAGAGACACATTCCCATGAATTCCCCTCAAAATATTTCCTCTCCCTTGAACCACACTGATCCCATCATGCTTAGCACTTCCTGAGGTAGTTCTGAGTCCTTTCATAAGTTGCCGCTGCATCAATATCCTGAATTCATTCAAAACATTTACTATTTTTGGTTGTTTTATTTTTTTAAACATTTATTTTTTAATGGTCATTGTGACTTAGGGGAAGAGACAGATGTCACATGGTGCCAGATCCTGATGGATGAGAACACATCGTAATGTTTTTATAAGCCTGCCTTTGCTTTAGCTAGCACTTACCCGTAGCATTCACTGTACTTTTTGATTATGCATTGTAAACACATTCATAAAAGAGGACTTCAAGAACTACCTCCAAAAGTGACAAGAACCATAGAATAAGTATGTATGAAAAGGAAGGAGAGTATTTTGAGAAAGAATGTTACTGTGTTTTTTGTAATAAGTTTTAAAACTTTGAATATGCATTGTATATTTTGATCAACCATTGTAGATACATCACCCAGAACCCAGTCCTTTTTTTCCTCTAGTGAAATATTAATTCCTGTCTATACTCATTTTGATCTCTTATTTTCTACTTTATATTGATTTTGTTTCTGAATAAAGGTTACAAAGGCATTTTTTTTGAATTGTCTCTGAGGTTGCCATCTGGTTATATCCTTACCATTTACAGTAGGATATAGTTAAGCCACTTTACTCCAGCAACCTTGTGAATCAAAAGACGGTACAGAATTAAGAATAACATGGACATTATTTAACTGACCCTTTTCTAATATGAGGAAAACTACTTCCTTAATGCAGTAATTGTATCTAGAAAGCTTTTTAAAAAATATTTCTAAACAGAATCAGAAAGAAAAATGAGATCATAGGAAATCTAGTTTAGTAGACATTGTGTGCTTTTCCAAGTTTGTCCCTGGTATTACTTGAAAGTCAAGAGTAAGTTAATAGGCTAACACTTCCAAAAGTATACTTTAATAAATATAAAATATATAACCGATTAGGTAAGCTTGTAGAGAAGCTGACCAAGATACATAAATTAGAAAGATCCATGTATTCATCTAAATTTTCTATGTATTTTTTTCTTTGTGAAGAATGTTTATTAAAGTTGTTTCAAATGCAATTTTTCATGTCATTTTGGAAGTCCTTCACTATAAAGATAATTCTTTTGTCTGATGACAAATAGCAGGCACAATCATTATTCTGGACCTCCACACTGAATAAGCTCCATTTCCTTTTGAGATACTGGTTTCCTTCTGTATTTCTGAGGCAGCACTTTTTATTATTTCTGCAGTGTCTGGTGGACCTGGATGCATCAGCAGCTCTGGTGCCTGACACCCCTTAGAATGCTGTGAAATCACAGTAGAGTGAGATGGGATCCCTGCTGATTTCAAAGCTTCTGATACACTGGGTGTAGGATTGTCTCTTCTGTCAGGGAACCTTATTAATGGTGTATGTGGTTTGGCTACCTGAACAACCCAGCTGGCAGACACCATTTTGCTGCCCGACATGACCCCAGGAAAGGGTGCCCAGTAGGTCCCACCTTCTAATAGCCCTTTCTTTCCAATAACCCATCAAATTATGGACCTGTTAGTGGGTTGGCCCATTGATAAGGTCAGAACCCTCCTGATCCAGCCTTTCCGCAGAACCACATCTCTGAACCCGGATGCCCTGGGGACCAAGCCCTTGGCACACAATCCTCTGCAGGACATTTCAGATCCAAACTGTAACACTATGTTGCCTTTTCACCAGAAGAAGTGCTGTGGAAACTGATAAGCCCCGCTCTGCCCTAACAAGCTTCACTGGTTGAAGAGATTGTGGTTCAGTGCTCAGATCAGTGACCTGAGAAATCAGGGTTCAATGGAGTAATCTTTTCTATAAGGCGAAAATAACTGCTGAGTATCCTTTAAAATCCTGCTTTGCATATGGTATATGTGGCTTCATGTGTGACAATGAGATACATAAGAGAAGTGAAACGCTTTAGGGAGAACATCTTCCACTGGGGCATTACCTGGCAGAAAGCAGTGGCCACATTCTTTGAATTATTTCTCTTTTACCATCTTTTGTCTCTCAGTATATGTTAAACTCTTATAAATTATCTACTTGATAGTGTACTCTTTTATGCTCACCTGAGCTGCTACTAGTGATAACTTACTGTTCCTGCACAAATATGAGCCACAGTTTTCTCTAGAATGAGTAGACTGGGGTAAGTGACCTACATAGACCATTCTGTGGTTGACTCTGGAAAAGGCCATTCACAAACTCAAACTGCCTGCATGGGCAGGTCAAATGGGAACTGCTGCCTGAGAAGTGCAGGCTCAGAGCAGCACCTTCCCCAGTTACTATTTTAAGAGCTAATGAAAATTCAGACTCTTCTCTAATGTTTTAAATATTGGTTTAAAAAAATATGTTTTTTTTTTTTTTTTTTTTTTTTTTTTTGTCTTTTTCCTTTTTATCGGTACCGGGGATCGAACTCACGACTGCCTGCTTGTAAGGCAGGTGCTTATGCCGCTGAGCTAAATCCCCAGCCCCCAAAAAATATGTTTTTAAAAGTAGCATACTTGGCAAAGAAAACACCTCTGATTCCTCCCAGTGACTCCAACCCCTCTTGACATTTGATGTCTCCCCTCGTTCCTGAAACCTTGCGGGAAGAGAATGTGTTGAGAGGTGAAGGCAAGCGTTTCCTTTTCTTTTACTGGTAGTGCTGATCTCAGGACCGCTGAGAATGACAGCTTTGCACTGCATGACAAAGTTCATACTGTAGAAAAACTAAGGGAAAGATTCACTTGTATAAATAAAAGATTTGAATCTTTAAGATTGTATTGCCTATCCAGTTTAAGGCTTTGAGGCTAGGATCACTTTGTGGTACTATTTATGATTCAGTTAATATTTGTAGTCAACTTTTCCGAATCTTAGCTTTCTCATTTTAAAACACGTTGGATGGGGCTCCATGATTCTTTGCATGATAATATTGGTGAATGTTCTCTTGTTACATTTAGATGATGTTCATGGAAATAAACACAGTTAACTTGTTCATAGGCCTGGGGTACTGTGACTTGTCTCCTACAGTCACCCATGTTCTACACAAATTTGATGTCTTAATGATAGTGTGTGGGCTTAGCTGATTCAAGACCCTAGGTTCAGCTAAAAAAAAAAAAAAAAAAAAAAGGAGAAAGTGGAGGAAGAAAGAGATCTTTGGAATTACAGAAATATTCTAAATAGTATGAGTGAGTGTATCTATATCCAAATATGTTCATAAATGGAGGTATATTGAAATAAGGATTTAGTCTAGAAACTGGCATGGTAGACGTTATCATCAGTATTAAAAGGTTGAAAATACCTTTCCAGCTGATGAAAATGGCCCTCAGAGAGGTTAAGTGACTCTCTATGGTCACAAATCCTAGTATCTTTCACTCCAATAACTCCTGGGGCATTCACTGTTCCCTTGTAAGCTTATTGCAAGAACAAGAATTGATGCTTTCCAAAACTACTCACCTGTGCGATTTTATTTTGGTTTCCTGTATGTCCAGTAGAAGCTAAATTTGTTGTCTTCATGTTAATATTGGCTCCTGATCAGGCAAGGTAAAGAATATTTTCACAATTATTTTTCCATTTTGTCCTTTTGGTTTATATGGATACCGTTTAATTTTAGTCAGTTTACAACTAACTAGGAAATGAAGAATTAAAAAAAAAAATAAAATGAGAATTTTATTGGGAAGAATGCACAGAAAGTACAGAAGTAACTGATTCATAATTTTTAAAAAAATTAAGCAAATGATTGTAATCTGACACAGCTTTTTGGTTGTGATAAAGATTACAAGGTAGCACTACCTTTTTTTCTCTGTTGAAATTCCCTTTCCTAGAGCACTGCTTCTTCCATGTGTTAGCCCTGTTTTAAAATCTTAACTGTCAATGTGAACTTTGATCCACACTGAGCTGCATTTACATGAAAGCATAAATCACCAGATCTGGGGGTCAGGCTGCTCAGTGCTTTTCTTTCTTGGGCTCTGTGATCAAGAATGCAGAACAGTAAAAAGCATGGAGCAAAAGGAAGTTTTATGGCAGCTTCCCCAGCAGGAAATTAAGTTTCTTTAACATGCAGATGGATGAAGGGCTGTTGTATTGCATCTTGGATCACTCAGGCAAGTGAACGTCAGTGTATCATTTTGGCAAAATGCAAACTGTAGAAGTAGTTCCTGCAGTCATTTGTGCAAGGAGACCACACAGATGACTGCTTTGGCTGTTGACCCAGAAGCACACTCCTTCCCTTGATTTGCTGGAATTTTTTTTTTAAGCAACAAAAACTATAATATTACACCTGCAGTACAGTAGCTACAAATGATAACTTGTAAAGGATAACTAGTGATATATGAACAATGGGGGAGAATGACCTTCTGTATGTCCTTAATATTTACAATTTCTTAACCCAGCTGTGAGGTTTGGTCACTTGTATGCAGCAATGACTATGTTCGACAGAAAGATGTAGATAAGCTGGGGTGCTGGTAGAGATGTGTTTGTGTGGCTTTTCACCACTGGCAACCTGAGTGTAGCAGAGTCGAAACTGTTCTGTAGCAGCCCTCCTCAGAGTTGGTCAGTGGGCCAAATGGCTGAGTAGGCTGGTTGGTGACCTGTGTTTTAGTGTGAGCACAGGCTTTGGTTTCCTTCTGTGCAAATGTCTGGCCTTGTGAAGTACTCCTTTACTATCCTCCTGAGGGTGGGGTGCAAAGGAGCTATCATTGCCCCATGAGCACTTCAGCCAAGCTATTGTTTCTGTTTTGTGGAGTTAGAGACAGGGATGTTGTTTCTATTTTCTAGAATTAGAGAGAGAGTTGCTGAGCTTTAATCAGGGATCTTGGCAAGTTGAACCACTAAAGGATTTGTGTATTGGAGAAACTCGTGTTCTGCTGATGTTGGGCAATGCATTTACTTCTCTTATATGAATTTTGCTAAACTTTGCAACAACATTTAATTAGGAATTAATTCTTAATACATGCTAATGATATCCAGTTTGTGTGTTTCAGTGTGTGTAATCAAGTTACATATTTTATATAATCTGCAGAAACTGTTAATGTATTTTAATAGTGATTTATGAAAACAATTTTAGTCCATATCCTGTACTTAAATGTCCAGTGGTACAAATATTATTGTTTACTGGTATTTATTAGACTTTCTCCTTTGGAAATGTTACAGATTTGAAAATAAGATTTCATTGCAAATCACATATACTTTAAAATTTCCAAAGCATTTTTCATTCACATCCACTGATACTAAAGGTTTGTCCATTGGTGAATTTAGAAAACCACTGAAGTCCTATCTGTTATCGATAGTGCTCTTATATTTGCCTTGTTTCGCATGAAAAAACAAAATGCTCATGCTAATCTACTTTAAGTTTGGGCACCATAAAATGCTCAAAGCGTCTTATAATTGCAAATGGATTTTGGAATGATGATGTATTCTAGAAGCCATTTAAGCAGATTGCATTGCAAGGAACGTGTGGATTGCAGCACCACTGCAGTAAGCCTGTCTGTCTTTCAGGTTGATCCCCTGTTTACAGTGCCGGCACCACCACCTCCGATTTCCAGCAGTCTCGCGCCTCAGATTCTACCCTCCTACTTTCCCCCATCTTCATCCAATATTGCAGCGCCTGTTGAGCAGCTTTTGGTTCGGACTCGTTCTGTGGGTGTCAATACGTGTGAAGTTGGAGTAGTGACAGAGCCCGAGTGTCTTGGGCCCTGTGAACCTGGGACCAGTGTGAATTTGGAAGGGATCGTGTGGCATGAAACAGAAGAAGGTAAATACAATTTATTTTTATTTATTTTCCTATGCCTCCCGCCCTGTGATGTATTTCTGTCCATCTGTGAGGGGAACTTGTGTTGTGGTGTTCAGAGAGGAAAGTTTGTAGGCTCTCTGAATTTTTGTGGAAATAAGAACTATGTTTATCTTCTTGTTGATGGATGCTTTAAGGGTGAGTCAGGGTCCCTAAAAGTGTTTTGCCCCTGTAAGTGCTAACATGGAAGGGCTGTGGGAAGTGGGGCTGGGGAACTTCATCCTACAACATATTGTGGAAATCAAGGAGGATGATGGATCTCAAGTTTACTATGTACTTGGTGTGCCAATCAATTTGTCTGTCTTGACACAGTTGTTTTGTGCTGTGGTGGCTTTTGTTTACCTTTGGAATAAAGTGTTTCCGTACATAGTAAGGACCCTTGTCATGATGTGGCTGTGGCTGGTTGGTTCTCAGAGCTAATGAAACCCTGGTCAAAGGCGTAAGCCCTAGTGGAGCCCGGCATCTCTTCTATGGCCAGAGATGAAACCTTTCCTGCCCCTTGGCTCAGCAAGCCGTTTGGCAAGTACAGTACATCAGTCACAGGGGAGACAAGGTACAAGAGAAATGGGTCAATCTATCATTGCTCCTGGAACTATAAATCAGAGAATGTGCCGTGGCGATTGTGGATCCAAATCAGGGGTGACCACGTCTCATAGCACATGGTCATCAGGTACAGGAGGTTGCTGTGGCCTGTGTCAGTAACAGGCCAGCAGACACTGCACGCCAGCCACTGAGGATGCAGAGTCACTCTGCTCCTCTCAGGATGAGTGCGGGAGAAGAGTTGATGGGAGACAGTGTACCCCAAGCCACGCTGAGGGGGACAAAGGAAAATGAAGAACTGGGGAGACTGGTTCCCTCTTCTGTTACACTAGAGTGGTCAGGGGTGAAGGAGAGTCACGGTTGTGAAGACTGTGGTGGTTTGTAAGAATAAGCATGAGGATGAGAGTCCCGAGAAGGGCCTGGGGTGCAGTCATTCACCAGACTCCTCTGAATCCAGGAGGAGAAACTGAGGGTGGAAACTCACAGGGGGAAGGTAAAACCCACGAGAAGGAGGCTAAGTGATACGAAATGGGCACGTTTTCTGGGCAAGAAGTCACTGAACTTGTTTCAAAATAAAGAGCTTTAGAGAAATCTTTAAACTGTGCACATTATATTACATATAGACTGTACATGCTTCATAATTACATAAAAAATTTGTAGTGCCAGTAAGGACTAAAAAGACTTAATTATACAAGAAAAGACAGTGAAAATAGTAGCTGTTGTGTACTCTTCTGTTTGCTGAAATGGAAATGGAAGTTACAACTTACTTTTGACTATAGAAATTTTGAGTTTTTTGTATTTTTCCCCTCTGTACTTTCTTTTTTAAAAGAAGATGCTCTAGAAGCCCACTGTGCTGTCATTTTGGAGGAACTGATTTAAGAGGGGTCAGAATACAGTTTTTCATTCTTATTTGTCTACTTAAAATACCTTCTTCTCCCTCCCCGCCCATCCCCAGTGCAAGAGCAGGCATTTGTGTTACCACATGAATCTTTTGAGTTGTGCAGTTTGCCACCTCCTTAGCTTTTCCCTAGAGCAGAAGTGATAGAGAAGGGCTTCACACTGATACCAGTGTGAAAAATACAGAGGGAGAAGCACAGGATGCATAGAGTTACAATTAATTAGTTAGGCACACATTTTCAGTACCGGGAAAAAAGATCTGGATAGAATCAGGTTAACCACAATAAACTCAGAAGTTCAATTTTCTTGACCTGGCTGGTGTCCTCAGTGGGTGAGGCACTGTCCTCTCATTTCTTTGCTGTGACTTGGCACCCACAGCCGGCCATGATTTTATTTATTTAAGTGTCGGGTGGGACTGTGTTCCCACAGTGTGACCTCATTGGTTGGCGGATGTTATTAAATTAGCCACAGACTTTCTGGGACAGCTTGAGTTATTTTTCAGTTTGCCTAGAAGCCTATTTAGCTTTAACTTTTAACCTTATCCCCTAATAAAAGAAGATTATTTAGAGAAAAATCTGCTTTAGAACTAGAGCAGTACACAAGTTGGAGTAGAAATGTGACCCTCTGGTCATGTGTTTCAAGAGCTCTAAGACATTCTTCATTGCCTGGTCATGATGCAGGGAAAGCCTTACCAACCCGTCCTGCACTCCTGGCTCTGGTGCACCTGCTGTTGTGAGCTGCTTTTCATCCATCTCTGGCTGTGAGTGTTGGCTCAGATAGTGGACTTGTGGCTTTGAAAGGCTTCAGGTGGGGAGCAATCTAGGGTGCCTCCAGCTGTGCCTTCACAGGCTCACGTGTTGCAAGGCTTGGAATATGTGGTAGGAAGAAGCTGGAGAAGGTGGCGTCCATCCTGCTGAGTGAAGCTAAGCTTCAAACCTCCACACAATTTAAGAACTCATTGTAGCCGAAGCCTGAGTCCTAAGATGTGTGTTAAATACATCGCCATTTTCAAGAGCGTTCCAGTTTGCATTTTTTCTTAATACAGTGTGTTTTAAGTTTTTTATACCAATTTAAAACTTAGACCCACTTGACCATTAGTTTTTCTTTTGGGAGAAACAGAGACACCCAAAACCCACTGGGAGCCCGTCCTTTGGCGGAGCTAGCAGGATGTTTAGAGGGAAAGAGAAGGGAAATTAAGGTGAGTGGTTTTGTTATATGAAGTTTCACTCATAAGAGAGCTTTAAGTTGGGCACTCAAGACCCTGTCAGGTGCCTTTGACTCATGCCCTGTAGACTGAGTTGGGTAAAATTCCTGCCCTGGCCATATTTGATTTTGAGGGTATTATAAAAGTGGTAACGTTTTTCACAACCCTAATTTGTTACACGTGTGGATGAAGGTTGTATTTGTGTTCTTTTAAGTCCTAGAATGTTAAGTAATAATATTCACAGTCTTCGGGGACACTGACTGTCCTTACGATTTCTTTCGGTGATGACGGGCAGCCGCAAGACTGGCTATGAGATCCCCGTTTAACAGGAAACCGATTCTTGGACTTGGAATTCCTCATTTTAGGAGGGTTCGTTTAGGCACAGGCTGCCAGTAAACGAAGTCCTGGTTGGGCTCATGAATAAAGTGTTACTAGTGAAGTTCCCTCTGGAAAAAATTAGTGCATTTCAGATCACGCTTAATGGAAGAGAAACTGTTACTGCTTTGGAATGTTCTCTTGTTCTACTCTGATCTTTCTTCTTGAAGATGAATACCTCAGAGCAATGATGTCTTGTGCAAAATTACTCACAGATATTGGAAAGAATTTCCTTAGCTTTGCTTTCTGACATTTGGGACACATATGGTCATGTATAGTTATTTGTTTGGAAATTTGCTCTTTTTGAGGAAAAGACATCAGAAAAAGCATGGTATGCAGGTACACAGCACTGTGTATAAATATGTATATGTTGAACGTGGCCTTTTAATTTGCATAAGTATATGTTTTTCATTTTGTGTTGTGTTGAATCATGTTTGTTTTGGCCACATCTGAGAACATACTTGGTTCAACTGTGTCCCCATCCGTGTTGCAACTGACATTTACAACTCTACACTGTGGTCCCATGCCAGTGGTGGCCTTTGAAACACATACAGCAGTAGAACATTGATTCTCAATGCTGTGTTTTGAATCACGCAGGGAGCTCTGAAAACTTGCAGATGACAAGCTGCTGTCCTTGACATTAACCGGTCTGGGATGGCAGTTGTGTCTGGTTTGGTGATGAGCCATTAATGTTTCAGGAAAGCTCCCAGCATGATAACATGTAGAGGAGGTGGAGAAACATTGTCTCAGGAGAAAGAGTGGATGGCCCAGCCCTTTGCAATTTCTTCGGAAGTTGCATGTATTGTCTTCAGTTCCCAAGTATAAAATGGGACAGGTGTGTCAGCCTCGTCTACCTTGCAGAGTAGATGGTGCCTATCAAGATGTTGAAATGTGCAGGTGGGCAAAGTTGCTCAGTCTCTAATGAGGGACAAGGTCCAGCCTGCAACAAAGGGAATGCCACAGAGGATTTGCAGGGCTTCACAGGTAACAAATTGGTATCACTCTTCCTAGAGCGGTGGTAATGGTGGGGTTGGAGCTTACTGTGGATTTCTGAAATGAGCCAGGCACAATATTTCTTTCTCTGTGGTCTCTGCTAAACTCTTTTTGAAACTGTTTAGAAACTCAAAGTAGTAGGAAAAGTGGTTAATGTAGCAAACAAAGAATTGTACTCAAAGAACTAGAAGGTGTTTTCAGAGGGGACAATAGAAATCTTAAGTGGCCACTAGGATAGTAAAGTGTGGATAGTGAGAAGACTCAACACCAAGTATGAGAGGAGGAATGCTCCTTTACAGGAGGTTCTCTACTTGATGTTCTATGTATTTAGCTCCAAGGAAAGAAATGTGATTTGGGAATTAATATTTTAAAGGCAATTAACTGGAGAAATAAGTTACTCTTTTTTAAACCAACAGAGATGGTCTTAAATTCACCAATCATAAATGTGCTCTGTGCAGGGTTTCAAGCTAATTCATCAAAAAGTAAATGATTCTATATAATTGAGGATGAATCTAACACGAGGTATTGTTAGTCCTATTCTGCAGTGTTTACATACATATCAGTCTTATTATTCACTAGAACATCTCTTTAAAAGTTCTCATTAATTTGAGAGGAGATTGAACATTAATCCAGGCTTAATTTGTGTTTTCAGTAACTGATCAGAATTTGCACAGTACTTTACTGAGATATTATTTATTGAGGTATATTGCTGTGATTTTATTTTATTATTATTATTTGGGGGATTCAGACAGGCCTTTGCTATGTAATTCAGGCTGGTCTTGAACTCACCATGTAGCTAAGGCTGGCCTGAAACTCAGTGACTCACCTCCTAAATGCTGGGATTACAACTGTGCACCACCATGCCCAGCCCTGCTGTAATCTTATAAATTCAACTTTTACTCACAAGAGGACTAAATAAAATGACCATTTTGGGTATTCATTACACCCCCCCCCCATATCCATGATAAAACAGTTTAATCACAGGGAACTTTAAGGTGGCTACTGGATGTTGCCCTCCATCAATATTAAACAGATACATCAGCCTGGAAGTACACGTATTTGTTTAATCAATGCAATAATAGGATAAAGGGTAGGAGCTTCCAGTTCTCTGCCACACTTCACATTGGTCATGAACCTTACTGTCCTGGGTCAGTGAGGAGCTAGCAATGAAGTGGTTCCTGAGATCCGTTTGTGGCACAGAAGCCCCAAATTGGCTGTGACCTTTGAAAGAGCTCAAATACTGCCCGCTTCTCTCCATGGAAATGACAACCTAAGTGGAAGTGAAGTCTGTATAGTTATTGGACAATATACTGTCGTATTACTTCTGATCAAATTGACTACCTGGTAGGCTTTATTTATTTTGAGACATGGTCCACTTCAGTTTCTAGATTATTACTTCTGATCAAATGGACTACCTGGTAGGCTTTATTTATTTTGAGACATGGTCCACTTCAGTTTCTAGATTATGTTTAAACTCCTGAGCACAAGTGATCTGCCGAAGCTGCCTGAGCAGCTGGGACCATAGGTGTACACTACCATGCCAGGAAAAAAAATTGGTTTAAGGATATATAATAAGCAATTACAAAATCATCGAAGGATTTTCTTTTTAAGATTAATAAAGCTAATATCAGCTCATATCACATAAGCATACAGTAGAGTCTCAGTAAAGAATTATTGAATGAAAGAGGAAAAAATGTAACTGTTTTCATGAGTTTTGTGCAGTTTTCCTGGGTTTTGCTTTATTCCTGGATCTTACATTTTATGCTTTCCTGAGAGGGTAGTGTGGCAGCAGTTTAGATATGAAGAGTAGGCAAGGGATTTAGCTCAGTGGCCTAAGCGCCTGCCTGGCAAACACAAGATTGTGAATTTGATCCCCAGTACCAAAAAAGAAGAGTGATTGTCTGTTCTGCTGAAAATGAACAGCACAGTCACCTTACCTGTTGCCAGTGCGCATCTTGTTTAGTAAGATTCAACTATTGTTTTTACACCAAACATTTGCCTTTTAGTTGATTTGTACAGGTGGTGATACTAGGATTGAATGATGGCGCACTAAGTCTGAAACTTGCTACATAAAGACATTTTGTTACCATTTTTCTTGGTGGATATTATAACTAACTTACACTTAATGTGAATATGGGATAGAAAACATTGAAAAGTAACCTTTTCTTAGAACTTAGGTATAACAACATTAAAGTTGTCATATAGGACCAAGTGTGACTGCGAGTGGTAATATACACTCTATTTATTTTTTCCTGTAAAGAAGCAGTTTAAGGAAATCCTGAAAGACTTTCAATACTATAGTAATAACTTTGAATTAAAGATATGTTTTCAAAATCACAAACTGGAGATAGTCTCATTGGTTCCAAAAAACACCTTTTACCCCATCGAGGCATATTAATTAAAGTATTCCACTGATGTTTTTACATGATTTTATAGGAGCTTTATTAAGACATAATTCGTGTAACTTAAAGTCTGCCTACTAAAATGTATAAGGCATTAGTTATTAATGTATTCAAGAGTTATACAAACATCATTATAGTTAATTTTGGAACATTTTCATCATTCCCAAAGAAACCTGTACTCCACCCCTACTTATTACCCTCTTTTATTTCTCTGACATTTTACCTCTGTCCTTATTTGTTGTTTTCATGTACAAGCACGCATATTTTATGCATAAAAAAAAGGATTGACTTGCTGTGTACTTATTCTGTGCCAGGCACTGTGCTGAACATGCTTACCAAGTAATGGTTTTCTGTTACTGTCAGGCTAAAATCTGCAGTGGGCTCAGTATCACTGTCTGTATCTTAGTAACAGAGACTGAGAAGAGCATCCACCTGTGCCATTCTGAATTTGGTCTCACTGCAGTGGGTCTTCCTGAGCCCTCCCCTTCACTCCATGGGGTCTGGATGACGGTCCACACCACTCAGAAGTTCCTGTGTATTTCTCACAGTGCTCCTTGGAAAGAGGGATGAAATGTGATGCAATGACTGAGCTTTTGGTTTAAGTACGCAGTAAAAATTTCTCATAATCCTCGCATCATAGTTGCACCTGAGTCATCTTCACTTCAGCTGGGTCAACTTTCACGAGCCGTACCTTTCAGCCCCACTAGACTGTGAGCCCCATCTGTTTTGTTTACTGTTGACCTAGCCTAGATGTACAGCAAGTGTACCATGTGTAGTTGTTGACTGCTGGGTAAAGGCATGGAATAAAGTGATATGGTCACTATACCTATTTAAATTTGAGTAGCTCTGCTGTCTAGCAGGAATATATTTCTTTTAAATTAAGTTTGGTAGACAATCAAAAATAGTTCTACAAATCTAGTTTGTCTTTCGTTTTTTAAACCAATGTAAAATCAGATTGTATTTTTATTATTTCAATCCTGCTACAACAGTGCTATTATCAGAACAAAAAGAAATACAATATTTGGCATGTTTTCCCATTAATCATTCATATTTTCTGATTATAAAACGAACAAATGGCTACTTTAGGACATTTGAGAAGGTAAGTACAAATGTAAGAGGAAAACTATAATCTTATTTATAAGACCATTTGCTATGTTAATTAACTCTCTTAGCTTTTTAAAATTGTTAATTGGGCCCATCAGCCATGCCAACCTGCCTTGAAACCTCCCAAAAACCATAAGAACAATGGGAGATAGACTGGCCCTGGAGTTTTGCCCAAGTTCAGAATTCAACAGTTAATCCATCAGGACCTGGTCTTCTCTTTATTGGTCTCTTCTGATTGCAGATGAATTTTAAGAATGATTTCTCTAGATCTATGAGGGAAATTAGTTAATGTCAAAAGTATCAAGAAATTAAAAAAATCTTCTTTAAATTGTACAATTTAAAGACTCAGGAGTAGATTAGAGCAAAGATGGCAGATAGATAACAGCTGGCTACAGAGGCTCCCTGAGATAGTCAATTTAGAATTCAACGCAATACAGCACGGGGAGACCTGAACAGAGAGAGATGACTTCTCTCATCCCAAGAAGAAACTAAGGTGAGAAGAACCAATCAAACACACAGTCCTGGTGCTATTATTGGAACAGCTAAAGGATCAGTGCTCCCACTGCAGTGGGCGACTTGCTGAGCCGTCCAAGGTCCCGCTGCTTCGACTCACTGGAGGCGCAGTTACATTGACGTTGGGGGTCGGTCAGCTGAACAGAGAGCTGAGCTGGCGGGGAGGCTGCATCAGCCTGTAGTCAGTGATGGGAGTGGAGCCATTCCACAGAAAGGGGGGCTCCAGAAGCTACATTCTGGCACCAGGCAGGACTGGCAAGTACAAGGGCCAGCAGTGACTGCAGTCAGTTGTTCCCTTCCAGAATGTGATTGGTGGAGTGAGCTAGGCCTGGGTCATGTAACCTGGTTGAGACCCAATAGATTATCCAAAATCAATTCCCTGTGGTGGCACACACTAATGCAGTGAAGCCTCAGCAGTTTGACTGACCCAGAGGGGAGGGGCAGGATTCGCTGCCCCTGTTTGCACACTAGCACACTGCAGTGGGAAGGGTCACCTAGCCAGCATGCTTCAGAAGAATTGTAACTAGCAATGAAAGAAATTGGGGCCTCCTGGAAGAAACAAAAAGATGAGAAGAGGAAGAAACAAGAAAATGTCCCCAGTTCCCAACCCTAAGAACATTGACCAAGGACAGGTAAATACAAAGGAGAATGAGGACAGCAAACGAGCAATATCAGACACAGTGCCGGTGGAATAAAGAGATATATTTGGGATCCCATAGATGAGTTCAAAAGTGAAATAGTTAGCCAAATAAAGCAAGATATAAGATTAATAAAAGAGATGCTAGGCACCCCTCAAGCAGACACAGATGGGAGAAGGGAGGAACTCAAACAAAGAAGCGAACCATTTGATAAAGAATATAAACAAAATATAGAATACATGAAGCAGATTCAAAGAGATTACCAGGAAATTAAAAACTCTATGGAAAGATGGCAAATCTGCTTGAAAGAAACTAAGGACAGGTTATCCAAACTGGAGGACAGTTTTGCAATGTGGGATTATGAAAGGAAAAACTTTAAAAATAACAAGGAAACAAGCAGTAACAATACAAACGCTAGAAGACAAGAGGATCTATAACTTAAGAATAAAGAATGTGAATGAAAAATCAGGGGTACAAACAAAAGAACTACAAAGGCTATTCACAGAAATAATTAAGGAAAACTTCCCAAACATAGGAAAAGGAAATGATATTCTGATATATGAGGCATACAGAACTCCAGCCACCTACAACCAAAGCAGAGCTACACCCAGGCATATAATAATCAAGATCCCAGAAATTCAATATAAGAACAGAATTTTTTTTTTTTTTTTTGTCTTTTTCATTTTTATCAGTACCGGGGATCGAACTCACGACCGCCTGCTTGCAAGGCAGGTGCTTATGCCACTGAGCTAAATCCCCAGCCCCAAGAACAGAATATTAAAAGCTGTTAGAGACAAAAAACAGATAACCTATAAAGGCCCATCAGAATAACAGCAGACTTCTCGACACAAAGCATCAAGTCAAGAAGAGCGTGGAGCAAAATATTCCAAGCACTGAAAGAAAATAACCTCCAGCCCAGATTGATATACCCTGATAAACGATCTCTAGAAATTAATGGAGCAACAAGATTCTTCCAAGACAAAGAGGAACTTGGGAAATTCGCAATCACTAATCCAACTCTACAGAGAATACTGCAGGGCATTCTAGAGAGAGAGAAAAGTACTAGGATTTCAGGAACAGTGGCAGAGAGGCCTTAATAAATGGAGCAGAAAACAGAATGAAGAAGATAAGTTGACAACTGGTGGCAAAAAAAGAGCATAACAGAAATGAGACAGAGAAGGTTGTTATAATCTCTAATATAGATGGCCTTGATACACTAAATTAAAAAAAAAAAAAAAGAACCACACATGGAGTAGATCAGGAGGTAGTGTCCACTGAGATGCTATTTATAGGAAATATAATTAACATGAAAAAGAGTACATGGACTGAAAATCAAATATGAGAAAACAATGCTCTGTGTGACAGAGAACCAGAGTGTAATAGGGGCTACTAGACCAGTATTTGTGGATAGGTTGGAAAGACAGGCTTTAATAGGTAAAGGAATACAATTAGAGATCAAGTCCAGGAGAGAGAAGGTTCGGAATCTCTTAGGTAAATAGCAGGTCCACCCCCCACTTCCACCCCAATGTAAAACCAAGGGTCTTGGTGAGACTCAAAAATGCACAGTGTACCCTGGGGAAGTGAAAGGGGAGGGAAGAGTCTTAAAAAAGATGGCAGAAGATATTGTTAATAGTATATCAGGATTTAAAACCCACATTACTCACACCACTCTAGATAGATTTTATTCTGTCCCAATTTGTCTACTTGCATTAGATTTGAGGACACAGACAGCTATCCCAAAAACATCAGGATATAGCACAGTAATCATCTTTAATTTCCTATTAACTTAATCTGGAGCCCTGTATGACTTATACTGTTTTATCATGACTGATCTTAGTTAAATCTGGTTTGTTTGATTGCTGTTTGGTATCGACAGATTTTATTCAAAACTGATATGATTGATAGTATCAAGTCTGAGAGTATAGGCAATTACACTGAAGATGACAAGACTCTATGATACACATTCTGGTTTGATAACAGCCTATTTTTGAAGTTTTATACTTTATACAAAGTTGTGTTTTTATTAATACTGTTATGTACTGATATATTCAATTATACTATGTCTGATATAGCCAATTCTATTGGAGATAACAAGAGACAACACAGGAAGTATGGTAGAACTCCTTGTATAATGGTCTTATATGTCTTTTTTGTTTTGTGTGTTTATAGGAATATGTTTTGTTTTGTCTTGCTTTGTTTTGTTTCTCCCTCTAATATAGAAAGGATAGAAATACAGGTTAAGACTCATGCATGTGTATAACCTATAAACAGTTTATGAGAACTGATCTTATGACACATGATGAAATGAACAAATACTTTGACGAAAAAGAGACACTAAAGTACCCAGTGCTGATCCTGGAGTGTCATAACGTGACACCCAGTAATAGTATTATTCTTTGTTCAGAGTGATATTAGCCTGCTTGGGTTTGTTCAATCTCAACATAATTGAAGATATGGATAAGTGCATGTATGTTTAAGTGTATAGGATTGATAACCATATTTCTACGTTTTTGTTGGATAGTTGAACAGAACTGGTTGCAGTCTTACTGTTTGAATCCCTACTTTAAATGCTCCACTTTAGTATCTTGAATAACTATTTGTAAGAGGACATCATCAACTAGTGATTTCTTACTGTTTATTTTTTTCTTTGAAAGCATGTATTATTTCTACCCGTTTTCTGTTTTGTTTAGTCTTTCTTTAAATAAAATTTAAAAAAATAAAATTGTTAATTGTAGGTATAGTGTTACATAGGAAATAACTAGAACATACTTAATCTTGCATAACTGACTGCATGTATAGCACAGTGCCTTCGAGGGTCCTCCACATTGTCACATATACTGGGATTTACTTGTTTTTTAAAGCTAAGTGATGTCGCGCTGCACACATATACCTCATTTTCTTTACCCCTCTTACCCGTGAAGAGACACTTTGGTTGTTTCTATATCTTAGTTGCAGATACTACCACTTTGAGATCCTGATTTTACTGCTTACTTGTGGCTGCGTTTTCTTTTTGCTATGGCTTTGAAGGAGTTCTTTATATATTTTGGACACTAACCACTAACAGCATCTCCATATACTTTCTCTTATTCTTTAGGTTGTAGCTTAGTTACTTCTTGTCACTGAGATACAATACCCAACACCCACAAAGTAAGTGACGAAAGGTTTATTTTGGCTCACAGTTTGCAGATGTTTTAGCCCATAGTCCTCTGGCTCCACAGTAGGGTGGCATGGCAGAGGGACATGGCTAAGGAGAGTTGCCTATGGCATGGCAGACAGGTAGCAGAGAGAGAGATCAGGGGAGGAGGGAAAGAGAGCCACCCTTCCAGGCCACATCCCCAGTGACCCACCTCCTCCAGCCAGGCTTCACCCCGCACCATCACATTTAGCTACAAATTCATCAGGAGACTCATCCACTGAGTAATCATGGCCCCGTGATCCCATCGCTTCTCCCAGATCCCACTTCTGAGCACATGAGACTCAGGAGGGACATCCAGATAGAAACCTAAGCAGGTTGCCTTGTCCCACTCGGAATGTTCCTTTACTCTTAACCTTTTAATTTTATGTAATTGTACTTGACTATTTTTGCTTTTGTTGCCTGTCTTAGATTTTAAATATGCATTTACAAAACAGTTGATCTCATTCTGTGAATGTAGGTTTTTTTTCTTAAAGGCTTTACTTTTTGGAGTACTTGTAGGTTCTCAAAAAGCTGAACGGAGCCCACACCACCCTTGTCTTCACACATGCATAGCCTCCTCCTCATCTGTGTCCCCATCGCAGTTGCACAGGCGTCATAGCTGACAAGCTGTACTGACACAGTGTCATCACCGAAGCCCATGGTGTATGCAGGCTTCATCCTTGTACAGTGTATGGGATGGCCCAATGCACAGTAACACATGTAGTATCAAACAGAGTATTTTTATTTTCCAAAAAATCATTGTGCTCTCCCTGGCACCCTTTCCTGTGCCCATCACCGAAGTTTTTACTTTGTCCATCATTTTGTCTTTTCTAGAATGTCATAGAGTTGAAATTATACAATACATAGTTTTCTCAGATAGCTTTAGAGATTTGCATTTAAGTTTTCTTCATGCTTTTTCATGAGTTTGTTGTTCAATTCTTTTGACCACTAATACTCAGTTGAATGTATTACAGTTAATATATTCGTTCACCTACTGAAGCACATTGTGGTCACTTCCAAGTTTGACAATTAAAATTTGACAAATAAAAATAAGTTTAAAAATTAAAAATTTAAACAAGGATTCCATCAGCTAAATGCTAGGGAGTACAGTTTCTGGATCAGATGGTGAGAGTTCTGTTTTACAGGACATTTCCGACTGTCTGCACAAAAGGGCTGCATTACTTTGCATTCCCACCAGTCGTGAGTGAGACCCCACCGCTCCCCATCCTTGGCCGCACTTGTCGACCATGCTAGTGAGCGCCAGTGGTGTCTCCCTGGCTGTGATGCATGATGTGGATGGAGCCTCTTTCCTGTTCCTTGGTGAAGGGCCTGCTCAGATTTTGGCCCAGTTTTTAATAGGGCTTTTTATTTTCCTTTTAAGTTTTAAGCAGTTTTTGTATATTTTTAAATAGCAGTGCTTCCGGGCCCTCCTTCCCCTCCATGACGCATCTTCTCATTGTCGTGATAGTGGTATTTTTTGCAGAGCAGGCAATTTTAACTTCACGTCCATTTTTATTCCAGGAATTGTGCCTTGGGTGTGTCTAAAAAGTCACCCTAAAATCCAAATTTATCTAGATTTTCTTCTACGGTACGTTTAGTTTCACTTTTAAAGGTTTGCATTTAATAAACCTTTAGGTCCATGATACATTTTGATTTAATTTTGTAAAAGGTACAACATTTGTGTCTAGACTCTTTTTTTGGCATGAGTTCATCCTGTTGTTCAGCTCACGGATTGAAAAGATCCTCCTTTCTCTGTGCTATTGCCTTTGCTCCTTTGTGAAAGATCAGTTAACTATATTAACGTGGGTCTACTTCTGGGGTCTGTTACATTGCTTTGATCTCCTTGTCTCTTTTTTTGCCAATACCACACATTCTTGATTACTATAGCTTTAAAGTAAGTTTGAAGTCAGGTAGCAGACAAAGCCTTCTGACTTTTCTTCAGTATTATATTGGCTATTTTGAGAGTTTTGTCTCTCTGTATAAACTTTTGAATCCATTTGCCAAAACGTAACTTTTAGAATTTTGAGTAACATTGCATTGAATCTGTAGGTCATGATGGGAAAAAATGCCATCTTGATAACACTGAGTCTTTCTAAAGAAAATGAAGTATTTATGCACTTACATTTAGTTCTTTGGTTTCTTTCATCTTTTTTCTTACATAGTCCTTGTACACATTTTGTTACATTTATTCCTAATGTTTGGAGGTGTTAATGCAAATGATACTGTGTTTTTAAAGGTTAAGTTTTACATGTCTATTACTAGCCTATAGGAAAGTGACTGACTTTTGTTTACTAACCTTATATCCTATAGCTCACCATAGTCATTTATTAGTTCAAAATAGTTACACTTTTGAACGTGATCTCCTTTTCATTTAATCTTGGCATTAAAACATAAGCATTTAAGATATTTTTTTAAAACTTAAGCATTTTTCCTTGATATGCAATGTTCATGGAATGGACATCAAAGCTTCCCTTAATTTAAATTCTTTTAATAATGCCTATTTACATTGCTTTTGACTTCTTAGCTAAGTATAAGTACTGTTGCATAGTGTAATTTTGTGTATGAAGGTTTTTTTTTTTTTCCTGTGACCTTGGAATTATGTGTATCAGTTTTCGAGAAACTGAATTGCTGAGTCATTGGAAACAAACTCGTCTAACATTCTGGAACCCACATTTCTTAACTGCTTTCCCAAAGGGATTGTGTTAATTTACGGTTCCCGGATGAGAGTGCTTGTCTCACCCCACCGACTATGGACACACTGACATTTCAGGGACAAAGGGGTGAGGCTCTGGGCCACAGGCCTAGCTTGCAGTGTCCACTTCCAGGTTCTGCCCTGAACAGAGAGAGGATGAAACTTCTCTCTGTGGTGAGCATCACAGTTGTTTGGCAAGAGAAAGCAGATGGTGTTCCTGAAGAAAACTTGCCAGTCTCTGCCTTCATGGAGGGTGTAGAATTGACTTCTATTTGTGTCTACAATGATATGTAATAGCTTTTCTCCTCCATGTGAAGCAGGTTAAGCACGACTTCTAAATGTGAGGACTTTAGACACCCAGGGCAGAGTCAGTCTGTATAGCATCTATTCTGTCCAGGGAGGCATCTTAGTCACTTGGGTTTCTCTCTCTGCAAACATCTTTCTTTTGGTTTCTGTCCCTTCAAAGTCAGGAAGGATGAAGCACACATTCTGTGTCTCAGGATGCATTTATAATGTGTTATTTGTCACTGAGGCATTCAAACAGTGTGCAGATTTCCCCCAGCACACTCAAGTCCTACCTTCCTGCCTCCACCATTTATTCCTCACGATCTCCTTGCAGGAGGAGAGGAGCTATCCCTGTAGGGGTTTTCTTTTGCTCTGTTTTGTTTGCTATGTATCTCAAGCTGGCCTTGAACCTTTGGCCATCCTCCTGCCTCAGCCTCCCACGTGCTGGGACTACATGCGTGGGCTGTCACACCCAGCCATCCCTGTAGTTTTAAAAGTCGTATCCACCAAAGCATTCTCACGTGCCCTTCCCTAGGCTTTCTGTCTCAAACAAGTGTGGCTGATATTTCCCTGGAAAATAGAAAATAAGCTGTATAATAAAGGAAAAGCATACCATAGGTTTCAAAAAGCTGTTCTCAGCAAAGAAAGTTGGGGGAATTGGGCTCCAGGGCACAATTGCCAAGTAAGTATCCAGCAGGGTCTGACATAACCCAGCCAGGAGACCCAAGGGGAGTCAGATAAAAAGTGCTGTGGGGTAGGCAAGACCCTGACTGCTCATTCAGTAATTTCTTAGAGCTCAATAGCAATTATATACACAGCGTGCCCACATACACTTACTTAGTAGTGCAGCCTTCTGAACAAGCGTGCACTGGAGGTGCTTCCATAGTGTTTCTGTCTCTGTGCATTAGTACAGTAGCTGCTGCTTTTACATGACACAAGACACGCTTGGTGTGCGTGAACTGTGAAAGCAGCAGTGTGGGGACCTTTCCCGGTGCTCTGTCAGCCCCATCTAATTAGCATTTCTTATTTGTGGAAGACTTCGTGATTAACCCTGTTATTCTTTTGGAGAAACTGAGATGGGAGCAATCTAAAGGAAGTGACTGCAGGGAATGTGCATTTCTGAATTTCTGGATCCCATCTAAGGAGACCAGCCTTCCTAAGCTTTGAGTTGAGCCTTATAGATATAAGGATATGTAGATAAATGTTTTAATTTGTTTTGATATGTAGATAAATGTAACCAGCTATTTTAAAAATATGCTAGAAAGCAAACATTTACCTGTCACTTTGAGGTTTTGACTGAAATGTGGGAACTCAGATTTGCTTATAGAGTCAAATGTTTTTTAAATTTAATATTCACCAAATATTTTTACAAGAGTACCAAAAAATGTAGTTTTCAGCTATGTATTTCATAACAAAAAGAAAGAAAGAAAGAAAGGCAGAAAGAAAGAAAAAAAGAAAAAGAAAAGAAATCCCAGCCAGCCCCTTGGCAGCCTGGGAGAGGAGGGCTTACTTGTACCTGTGTGGCGGCTGCTGGGTTCAGCTGGCTTTCCAAGAGCTTGGGGCACACTGGAGGTGTTCGTATATGGTCGTGTGGGTGTCTTCTTGGTGTCAGCTTTGACAGGCAGCTTTTGAAAGAGCTGACTGGGAGTGTTTTCAGTTCTCTACTTCTGAGCAGCAGCAGGGACTGGCTGTTGGAACAGACCTGCATGTCCCTCGGTGTAGTGAGTGGACCTTGTGGCATAGCACGTATGAAAAGCCACCCATTCCAGCATCACACATATCATTTCCTTGTGTGTGTGTGTGTGTGTTTTTGAGACAGGGTCTCACTTTGCATTTCAGGCTGGCCTTGACCTCACTTTGTAGCCCAGGCTGGCCTCGAACTCACAATGATCCTCCTGCCTCAGCCTCCTGACTGCTGGGATTACAGGCGTGAGCCACCACGCCTGGCTTTTTGTTTGTTTTTTGCTATGCAGCTCACGCTGCCTTTGAACCCCCTGCATAGCCCAGGCAGGCCTCAAACTCGTGGCGATCCTCCTGCCTCAGCCTCCTGAGTACTGGGATGATGGGTGTTCGCCACCCTGTTGGGCTGTCCTGTTGAGAGAAACATGTGACACAGACAGGGCAAGCAGACAGAGCTGTGGTGGAGCTGGCTATAAAGTTCAGGTGGCTGCAGTGAGGCAACCTTAGGGGCGTGCTGTGGGTTCATATGTTTTTGAATACTCAAGGGCAGGCAAATCAGGAAAGTGTGGACTAGGACAGCACAGTCTTCAGTGCAAAGCACAAGGAGCTGTGGTGAACCTGATTCCCATAGACCGCGCCTCCCATGGTGGCCGAAAAGGTGTCATCACAATGACAAGACTTTTTTTAAATGAAGGTGTGCATTGATAGTAGGACAAACAGGGAATAAGGTGTCAGCTTTACAAGAGCAGAATACAGTGAACTAGTTAACAGTATATCAACTACACATTAATCTTCAGTGATTCAGGAGGCAAAAATTACCTCAAAATCCCTTCTCAGTTACGAGAGTTTTCGAAGTATATACCTCCTAGCGTATCTCACTTCCTATCTGGCTTTTGAAGTAAATGCCTTGTTAAAATAAATATCATCAGCTCTACCAGTGCCTCATGCTTGTAGTTTTTTGTAACTGGCATGTTTTCAAGTATGATGTATTGCGTAGCATTTCTGTCACAGCACACAGTGCCGCTTTAGAGGAGAGATTTAATTTGGCTCAAGGCTTCAGTCTGTGATCTGTGGGCTCCAAGTGGAAGTATTGAGGCAGAAGGGGTTGGTGCAGCTGAGCTACTTAGCGCACGGGAGCTGGGGCAGGATCAGGAGAGAAGCCGTCACCTCAATCCCTGGCCACAGCTCTGAGCCGCTCAGACACGCCTTGAGCTGTCTGCAGCGGAACCTAAAGCTGATGTGCAAAGCACATCATAGATTCAGAGTAACCACAGAGTACTAAGGGCTCTGGTTTAGCATCATCATCTATATTTTCTCGC
Organism: Cavia porcellus; assembly: GCF_034190915.1. Taxonomy (NCBI): domain Eukaryota; kingdom Metazoa; phylum Chordata; class Mammalia; order Rodentia; family Caviidae; genus Cavia; species Cavia porcellus. The sequence goes on from NW_026947504.1 coordinate 24,177,877, forward strand.
AGTGTGGAAACTAAGGTATGGGGAATTCATGACTTGTATAGCATTGAAGACAGGATCTAAAGGAGAAACAGAGCCTCATGCTCCATAGCTATCATGAGGGCTTGGGAAGGAGCTAGTTGTTTTTGCTCATATACACTCACCTCGAAGTTACAGAGCAAGATGAGCTGGGCCACGCTGTGTTCCTCTGGAGAATGGCGTCTGGCTGCTAATCCCTGCAGTCCAAGGTGGGGTTGTTGATAGCTTGACTGTCACCCGGACTTGTCTTAGCCTTGTCTTGGCTTTACATTTCCCCCAAGGAGTTGCAGGTATTCTACCAAGGGTTGTGCGTCCTTGCTTCACACCCAGAGTGAATTGTTGGCCTGTTTTAGAAAGTAGGAAAAATGATCTGCGGTGTATAGAACAATATTAGTATATTGTCAGCCTAATTTTGTGCTCTTTTAGCCTGACTTGCTACGGTTCAGTATCTGTGTCACATCCCCATTTATTTCATTCTGATCATTAATGAAAAGTGACAAAAGGGTAGGAGGAGTGCTAGTCTGGCTGGTAAACATAATAAGATTGATTAGAACACAAAATGAAAACATTAAACTCACTGAAGGCAGCTGAAGCCTAAGCCTTCCTCCTATTACATATGGCCTTGTTTGGTGGGTGTCTGAGCAGTGAGGAGTGTGCTGAGTGATAGTACAAAGACTGACAAAGCACATGAGCAGGTATGTGTCTCTGTAACCTCCCACGCTACCTACGCAAAAGGTGCATTTTTGTATTTCTTAAAAATACTGTGTTTACTAAGACCTTCTGAAAGGGCATGATTATACAAATCAAGAAGCACCTATAAAATTTTGATTAAAAATTCTTTTTGTTTTGTTTGTAATAGTCTAAAAATTTTTACATTTAGTAGATTTTTTAAAAAATGTAGTTGTAGAATCCTTGAGTCCTTGCATTGCAGTCATGGCTATTACTGGACAAACTTTTAAGAAAAGAACTATAGCCAAATCAGGATAAAAGAGCAAATTAAAACAATGGCAGCACAATTGCTATAATCCTGAGGTTACTATGATATATTGATTTTAGAAGAAAAGGAACTTAGTTAACAAGAAAAGGAAAGCATGTGGCCATCGCGTTTCTGTTGGGACCTCTCCCTTCCTACCGCCCCGTTTGTTCTGGGTGTGGTGATCCACACCTGTAAGGCATTGCAGCACTTGGGAGGCTGAGGCAGGAAGATCACTGAGTTGGAGGCAAGCCTGTGCTGCACAGTGAGTGTTCAAGGCCAACTTGAACTGCAGAGTGTGTTGCTGCATAGAATGACCAGGGAAGTTCTTTCAGAGTATTCTGTAACTTTACCTGCTGTTGTTGACATGATGCCTCAGTCACTGTTTTTATTTTTGGTTTCTTTTTCCCACTCACTGTTAAAAGCTCATGCATTTTACAAAAGCCTGAATAATACGCTGTAGGTCAGAAATTCCTTGGAACTTGTGCAGAAGTTGGTAAGGAACAAGGGAGAGGAAGAGCTCTGGAAAGCAGCACTGGATGAGGTCACAAAGACCTGGGTGAAGTCCCTTTTCTCACCATTGTGCTGTTTCCTCGGCTTTGGACCTTGCTCTCCTTGCAGGGGGAGAGGGAGGGTGCACACAACCCCTTGAAGATACCTGAACTTTAAGTCACAAGGGAATAAAAAGAGATCAAAGTGCTCTTTCAGCCAGAATCATTTCAGACTTAAGAGATTCTTAGCAAATAGTCATCCAAGATGGCATTACTCTTAAGTGACTTTGTGGCTTAATGCCAAGTCCTGTTGAATGAGTAGGCAAAACTTGGGTCTTCAAAAAGTAGATCTGTTCCTAGGACTCTGTACTCAAGTAATTTCCTGACTGATTAGCACTGTTCAAGTGTGTGTGTGTGTGTGTGTGTGTGTTGGGGAGCCTGAGTAGGTGGATCCTTATTTTATGCTTTGATTCCTTCCAAGGAAGAATGAGCCCAATAACAACATGATAGATTAAGATTCCCAAGTAGTGAAGTCAACAGTGGCATTTGTGGGGCTCAGAACCGCTATTCTAACTCGCTTGTACAGGTGTGAGCTCTTTCCACAGCTACTTACCCGTGTGCTTTCTGAGGGACTCCATCCCAGGCCCAGAAGAGCACAGTGAAATGGAGAAGGTAGGAGATGCACTAGACTTAACACACAGATGCAGTTAGGTTTTACTTTTGTTTTTGTTTTTTTTTGTCTTTGTCATTTTTCTCGGTACCGGGGATCGAACTCACGACCGCCTGCTTGCAAGGCAGGTGCTTATGCTGCTGAGCTAAATCCCCAGCCCCTAGATTTTACTTTTAACTTCTGTTTAAGTTACATGTGCACCTCGTTTAAAAAAGACTACAGACTTTTACAAACCCTGTAGCGAAACATAGTAGTTTCATACATTATCAACTTCTATTCCCCAGAGCCAGACACTTTAAACTCTTAGCTGGCATTTCCCTCTGTATTTTAAGACACGTGTTTATATGAATATTCATGACTTGTTTTCAGTTTGAGGCATTTTATGAACCTCTTTTTTGGGAAGATTATGATGTAGCTCTTGCTCGCCTCCCCCAACACAAATAAGTTTACCCCCACTCATGTTGCCAATGTGGTTATGAGTTATGAGCTCTCTGTTGCTGTCAACAAATTACTCTCAAACAGAGTGCCTTACAACAGCGAACACGTATTGTATCACTGCTCCTGTGTGTCAGGAGTCCAGAAGTCCCTTAGCTGGCCCTCGTGGCAGAGGTTGTCTTCTGAGGTTTCATTCAGGCCGAGGGCGTGCTGTGGTGAGCTGGAGACTTGGCTGAGCTTCGAGAGCGACTTGGAAGCTCCCGTCCGTGGCTGTTGGCAGGTGCGATCCTCATGGGCTGCTGGCCGAGGGCCTTCACTCCTGGCTGGGCTGCAGTAGTGTATCTGTGTAATCCTAGCACTCGGAAGGCTGAGGCCAGCTGGAGACGCAGCTAACTCAAAGCCAACCTGGATTACATAGCAGGACTTTGTCAAAAGGAAACAAACATTCCAGCCTAGCGTCAAGGGATGGATCTCACACCAGGGTGAATTGCAGGGGCCATTTTAGAGGCTGCTTACCAAAAGTAGCTTTGTTGTTGTTGTTATTATTATTCAAATATTTAGTGTTACATTATATCCTATAAATATGTTATCATGAAACACCCATGTGCTGTGGTTACCGTCCTTGTCTTATCCACCCTTCCCCTTGGAGTTAATATTTGATTTACTTTTTTTGCTTGGCATTTCCTGTACCTAGCATTAATTCACTGTGACTGTCATGCCAGAATTATAAATTGCTTCTCAGTATATTGAGAAACACTAAGTACAGTGTTCTATGCATTGTTTCTATTGGAATATTCTTTTCCTCAGCACCTTCTAATATGCTCCAATTTGGACGGATTCCTTAGGCATTATTTATAGCTGTGAAATTCCAGGACTTCTTATATCCCATTGTGAAGATACCCTCTCCGTTGGGCATCCTGTTTTCTGGTTTTTAAAAAAAATTTATTTAAGGAGAAAAAGAAAAAAAAAACCAGAAAAAGGGTACAAGTTATACAGAATTTCAGAAAAAATAAACAGTAGGAAATGACAGTTAATAGATTACATATTGTCATCTTAGAAATAGTTGTTCAAGTTACAAAATTAAAGCATATAAAGTGAACATTCAAACAGTGAGACTGCAAACGGTTCTGTTCAATGATCCAACAAAACTCAGTAATATGGTTATCTATCTTATACACTTAAATATACATGGAGTTGTATCCTTTAGAGCACATTCTTTTCTTTTGTACAATGGCAATTACGCATTTTGGGATTTATTACTCCAACGGTTCTTACTACTTTTTTGGAAGAGAGTAAAACCAAATGTGACATAACAGAACAGAGTCGGTCAAATCAAAAGGGTGGACATAATAGATAATGTAAAGACATAATACAAGGTGATCAACAATGGTTACCATAATGCTTTCCACTATCTCAAATAGAATTGCCTATCATTAGTTATAATAAAATTGAACAAAACAGTAAAGACGAAACCAACAAAACCAAAACATTGGAGACATTGTAGGTCTTCAAAAGTAGGTAATAGTCAACCAGAATGGGCATCATAATGAATCTTACAGTCTTCACAGTTGTTGCCTATACTTTCGAACTTCGTGCTATCAAGAAAAACAGAATAGAGTAAAATCAGTTAAAACAAGATGAGAGCAATACAGGGTTTCAAATCAAGTTAATAGGAAATCAAAGTGGGTTACTATTGTTTTCTGGATTTTTGTACTCTTCTTTTTTGGTTTGTCTCTTCATGTTGGTGGAAAGCTCTTCTAATAGCTTCCTAAGAAGGAGCTTATGAAAAGTAAAATTTCCAAAATCTTTGAGTCCCTCCCCTCACTTGATTGGTAATGTGGTTAGATGAAGAATGATTGAAAGCGGGTTTTCCTCAGATCTTTGAAAGTGGTATACTATGCTTTGCATTCCCCGTTGTTCCTGAGAAGTCCAAGGCCATCCCGATCTGAGATCTGGTGTTTGGTTCCAGCCCATGAAGATTTACCTTTGTGTCTAATGTTCTGACATTGCTCAGTGACATCATTTTGCAAGAAGTCTTTTCAAAGTCTGTTGTGCAGAGCTTGCTCCTCTTATTGGAAACTAAGGCCCTGTTGCTTTAATATTTTTTGAGATTTGATTTCCATCCCATATCTTCTCTTATTAGAATAGAAACTCATTTTATTCAGAACCTTTGGTACAAATCTTTTCTGATCTTTGGTGTCCTTTTTCAAAACCTCTGAATTATAGGTATTTATATACTTTCTGACTTAAAGATTTTTTCAATTTTATCTTTTTTAAATTGACAAATCTATGCTCATATATTTTTCATTTCTAAAGACTTTAAAAATTGCAGTTGATTTTTTTTTTTTTTTTTTTTTTGGTCTTTTTCATTTTTATCGGTACCGGGGATCGAACTCACGACCACCTGCTTGCAAGGCAGGTGCTTATGCCGCTGAGCTAAACCTCCAGCCCCTTGCAGTTGATTTTTAAAGAAGCTTCTTGTTCTAGTTCCATCCCTCATTTCTCCGAGGATATGCATTACCCTTTCTTTCTCTTTCTCTTAAGAATTATTTCTAATTCCTCTGGGTTTCTGCTTTTGCTTGTGTGTTTGATTCAGCCTCTGTGTTTTGTGTTGGCAGCTTTCCTCAACAGCGTGATGGTCTTTAATTGATGCTCTTAACAGTTGTGTGCTGAGAGCTGGCTTGAGGCTCTGTAGCTTTACTGGAGTTACTTAAGATGATGATAATGGAGAAAGAACTGGGTGGATGGTTTCTCTAGAGAGGCCTTGAGGGGTGGATTTCTGGATCTCTATGTGTGATTTTTAACCAGTTCCTCAGAAACATTTTCTCTGATTACCTGACTATTACTGTGCTGCTGTGTCATATCCCTGCCCTGGCTCTTGACTATTGTCTTTCTTGATGCCAATTTGAGGGGAAAAAGGACAAAGGTTTTTACTTTGCATTATATAAACTTCGATGGCATCTTCCTGTTTTTTCTAGTGACTTTTTTTGGTACCAGGTATCGAACTCACGACCGCACACTTGCAAGGCAGGCTCTTATGCCACTAGCTAAATCCCCGGTCCCTCTGGTGACTATTTTATCCCTATTTTTAGGTGATTTGCTAGAGAGTCCTAAGTTCTTTTGTTGGTATTTTTTGGAAGTTACAGTTTGAGGTGATTTCAGTTGATATGGAATGGGCCATTGTCACATCACTTTGCTTCTGTAGAAAGATCAAGTCATACAGTTTATTATTATTGTCAGGATTAATCTGGCCTCCTACTGCCTTCAAATGTGGCTTTAGTTCTGCTTGACTCTCAGACTAATAAGTTTGGGAATTTAAAACAGTGGCATATAAATGAAACTTACAGCGTCACCAGACTCTTTTTTGTTAGTCTATTACTTAGCTGAGTAAAACTAACAGTAGCTTTTGGAATGGACAGGCTGCTCATTACTGCAGCCGCAACCTGTGTCCCTGAGGATTCCTCATCAGATCATTGTGCTGGCCTTGACCTCTAGTTTTTTATCTTTATTAAGCAACAGGAGTTGTTTACCTAGCTGAGTTTTCACAAACTGTTCCGTGTAACAGAACTCTCCGTTCCTTCTTTGACTAACCTTCTAATACTTCTGCTTCTAAGAAACTCAGGTTAAGACTTTCCTTCTACAAGGGACAGACACATTGAAAGCCCCTCAGTAAGAGCACGTCCACTACTGTCTTGTGGGTAAGCCATGCTCTAAGTGGGGTGTGCTCACCAGTGTCCCCGAGTGTCTGCACCTAGGCAGAGCACACACAACTACTTGTAATTTCAAATATTTGCTCACAGGCTAGAAAGGTGTTGTTTCCTTTAACCCACCTACCCTACGGTAATAAAGCATACTTGGTGCCCTTCCTTGAGTGGGAGACTGTAAAGGATGATAAGCATCACTTCGATGGCTTCCACAGAAACAGACATATTTTTCTGCCTTGTTCACCAATGTATCCAGTACAGAGTACATGGACAGCAACTAGTAAATACTGTTTACTAAATGGATGAAGAGAAAGGAGGTCATCAACCTAGGACTTTATCCTCCTACTTAGAAAGTAGTGATTAAACCCAGTCCTCTGCCACTCGTGTGCAAAGCATGCATTGCACTGAAGAGGTGCTCATGTGGGGTTTGTATGTGCCATCAGTTGAGTCAGTTGGTGGCAAGCAATAAGCTGAAGAAAATGTCTTTATGTCCTTAAAATTTTATCTTTGTCCTTAAAATTTTATCTTTGAGGAGCATAGTTTATAATTCTAGAGCGAAAGAAGCCTCCTTATAGAAGGCCAGCTCCATATGGATAAAGCTGCTAATTTGTTGTCAGCTTCAAGGAGATTTAGAGCCTAGGCCTTCCTGGCAGTAGCTCACCATAGAATTGTTTTCTCACTACTACTCTGTATAAGTCTGCCATGCCGACATAGGAAAGACCGGATATTTACCAAACTAGTGGGACCAAATTTCTCTTTTGCAGACAGACGTGGAGATTTGCTGTCCAGGACTTTCTGAACTTAAGGATGAATTCTTGGAAAAATACACCCTTTCATATCTGAAGACAACCAGAGACCTCCCTGCCCATGGATGGTAGTGTGAGTCCAGTCACCTACCTGCTAGAAAGAGAAAGGGTGGACCAGACAGAAAGAGCTTGGCTCTCTAGTCCTGGACAGCACTGTTGTTGGCCTTGCCAGAAATAGATAGCAAACAAAGAAAATGTGTACATCAGTAATGTTGTGTAATCAGAAAATGCTGGACAGACCGAAATCTTTGGCAGGATAGTCTAATCAGTGGTGGGTACCTGTAGCATGCATGCCACAGTGGGCTGTTTGTTATCATTGAAAGCTCTAGAAAGTTCTTATCACTGGATACACGCTGAGCATTGAGGAGGCTGCCCATTGTGGGAATGGAAGTTCCATGCTGTCCTTTGCTGGCCTCCACTGAATTTCCAAAGCTGTTTAGACTGCGCTTAGGAGAAGAAACTCTAGTAGGTGGTTAATGTTTGTGTGCCCTTGTTTAGAACTTCTGTTACTATGTAAAATTACATAATTAATTAGATTAATTGTTATTCCATTACAGTTCACTGAGGCTTTTTCCCCCAAAGCAGAGGCCCTTGTATACTGAGAGTCGAAGTTTTGAAATTTCTTGGTAAAGCCTGGATCAACATTCTAGGAATTGCTTGTTCGCCAGCTTTCCTTTTTTGGCAATGGAAAAATGTATGAATAATGCCTTCTTTGAAGGTTTAAGGCACAGATTAAGCTAAGAACTCTCTAATTGAACTTTACATGCTGAAGGGGCTGACTTCTGGGCAGCATTTGAACAAACTTCGAGTCACCACACTCTACTGAGGGTTGGCTGCCAAAAGCCATGTAAGGCTTTATTTGATCCATTTATGAATTAAGAGCCTGCAGTAAATTAATTACCACATATTGGGATAATAAAATCTAGCCGAGAGAGGATGCCTTTGGGTCTACAGAGAGGAATCGAACCGAGAGCTGCCTCCTGGCGGCTGGGCACTTCCTGGCCCCAGGCCTTCCGCAGTGCTGGACAAGGCTGGCGCCGGGCTCTGTGCGCTCCAGAGGCGGCGTTTGAGCCAGCCTTCGGCTCTGCGGCTATTGGGAGGCCTTGCTTTATTGATCATAATAAGCTGTTCTGTCTTATTAAAGTTGCATCATGGAGTCTGGTTTTAGGAGCCCTATCGAGAATTAGCTGCAGAAGAAGTGATTGCTTGTGTATTTCTACAGTTAACAGGCCGAGCAGATGGGATAGCAGACCTGAAATAGTGGTGTTGGCCGCCTGCCACTGTTCTATGAATTTTGATTTGTGCAGATATGTAATAGTTTTTATTTTTCCCTTTTTGGAAGTCCTTGCTTATGAGCCTTGGGAAAATTAAACCCTGGTGTTCCTGTAGATGGTGCGGATGTTGTCACAGACACCATGCAGACCTGGAGCTGCCTCGTGTGTCTGCTAGCACAGGACACCATGAGCTCTGTGTTCTGTCCCAGAGGACAGGACACACTTCAGTTCCTTGCAGCTTTTCAGCTGAAAAGTATTTTCATTCACAATTTACTTCACATTTTAACATGTTTTCCCTCTCAAAGGATAGGATTATGTTTCATTTTCTTGAGGCTGCGTCCGCCAAAATATTGAATAAATGCGAGAAACCATGTTAAACAAGCTTAAAACAAGGAACTTACATGTAAACATGAAATAAACCAAGTGTGGCATGTAGGTGAAGAGGACCTGAGTTACTAAACCAGTTAAAATTTTTATTAAATACTGAATACATACAAATAATGTTTTTAAAATACATAGAACAACATGGAAACAAACACGTATTTTGTACCACTGAGGTTACAAAATAGAGATGTTCAGTGTTGAGACCTTTGAAACTCCTTGGTGACCCTTCCTCAACTCTGTGCTGCTTTTGCTCTCCCTGTAGACCATTACCTTGAATTTTTATTTTTTATTCATGGATTGTTTTATCACACCTTGCAGTTGCTGAATGCACATTGCTAAGTTGTACACTTAGCACTTCCAAGTTGTACAATGGAATCCTATGTGGAACTGTTCACCACTTGGCTCAGTGCACTCAGCGCTGAGCTGAAGTTCACCGTCACTGCAGCAGCAGATGACTTGATGACACTGTACTGTTTATCCATCCTTATGCCCGTAGACGTTTGGATTGTGACCAGTTCTCTGCTGCTTCAACATTGCCTCCAGGTTTCCAAGCCAGTTTTTAAACAAACCAATCTACTTTAAACAGTCTGCTGGCATTTTTTACAATGTTTGTTTTGCTAAGAGGGTATGGCACAAAGTATTTCAGGCAGTATCGATTATAAAATGATCATTTTTTACTCATCTCGGAGAAAAGCCCACATTTACACAAGCGTTAGTTACAAAGGAATAGTAGCTTTGTTTCTCTACTCTTCATAGTGGCTCGGGGAGAAGTCATTGATGCTGCGAAGTGCATTTCATTAATATTTGTTAAAGCTGCAATTGGAGAATCAAGTAGAATTTTTAAGATTAAAAAGAAGCCCCCCCCCCCCCCCGCCACCCCACATGATATGTGTGCTGCATTTCTGTGTGCCGCAATCCCCTCTTGGACTCTGGGAGTGTTCCTTTGTTCGCACTGGCCTCTCGACATCTCGGGATTCTGGTCATTTCTCTCCAGCAGCGTTCACCCAAGGCCTTTGATGGCCTCCTTTGACTTGTATGAGTGGACAACACACTGGGTCCTCCGTAAATACACGTATACCTTCAAACACAGTCACCTCGAATGGGTGGCACACAGCCCGTCCTCTGCCCCTGCCGCCATCTGGTCTTCGCATAGTTCTGTCTCAGGTCCTTTAGCTCTTGGCTCGCATACTGCCCCCTGCAAGTCATTCCTTGACTCCTGACCCCAACTGACCTCTAGTACCCAGACTCAGACCCATCGCTTTGGTTATTGCTTTGGCCCATCTTGTCCCTGAAGGACACGCAGCCTGTCTTGCTCACATCTGTACTGCTTATCTCCTCAGGGGAGCAGTGCAAAAAAATGAGTTTAAGAAATTAGTTATTTTTCTTATTTTATAAGTTATTTTTCCTTAAATAACTTACATGTTAAGTATATTCTAAGTAAACCGTGGAATGAATGTTTAGACAATAGACTTCTAAGCAAGTGATAAACAACTAGGTCATTTTCTCAAGATGAGGTTAAGAATATGGAAAGAATAAAACATTAACAGGTAAAAATGGCTTTAAAATGGAAAAGGTGTTATTATTATGTATTAGTGTTAATTGTCAATGGCAGTGCTAACCCTAAAGGCCACTTGGATTTGGAATGTGTTAGCATTTTCCTGTAAGAAAACAATATTCTTGAAAAGTAAAAGCAGTGGTCAGATTGGATGGCTCCAGAGGACCTTTGGTTTTGTTTTCTTTCTTTCTTTTTCTTTTTCTTTTTTTTTTTTTTTTTTGAGACAGGATCTTGCTGTGTAGTGCAGGCTGGCCTTAAACTCACTTTGTAACCTAGGCTGGCCTGGAACTCAAGGCGATCCTCCAGCCTCAGCCTTCCAGGTGCTAGGATTACGGTCTCCAGCAGACTTTTTATTTCTTAAAAATAAAACCCCTGAACTCCCAAATCAGCTTCCATAATTTTCACTGAGACTCTGCACAGGATGATTTAAAATTTAGCTAATATGACATTGAAACTTAAGAAGATTCAGTTTTCATCTGAATACTTAACAGTGTATAGAGTTTTATAAGTATTACCTGGTTGATACCATAGTTTTTAATATTCTCTTGGTCGTTCACCTCAGCATATATATGTATATGTATTTGTTTTGTTTTTGAGATAGGGTGTTGTATGTAGTTCAGACCAGCATTCAACTCATTCTGTGTTGCAGGCTGGCTTCGAACTCATGGCAGTCTTCCTGTCTGAGCTTCTCAGAGCTCTGGAATTACAGCAGTGTGCCATCACACCTGGCTTCAGTTCAGTGTGTTATTAATTTGACCAGATGAGTCACAATCTCCTTCAAAGGAGAGGCTTGTTTCGTTTTATAACCTGTTACTCTGTTTGGCTAACTCAGTTACGTGCTTTGCGTAGAAGGGTGTCGGGATAAGAGCTTATTAAGTTGTTTAAATACTTTTCATAATAGTAGAGTCTACTACATCCATTCTTCTCAATCCAGCCTACACATTAAAATCATTTTAGGAACTTAAAAAAATGCCACAATTCAGGTTTTAGGGCAAAATATTCAGATTCAGATGATTTAAGATGGAGTGTAGGGGCTGGGCGTTTAGCTCAGTGATGTAATTGCCTGCTTGATAAATGTGAAGTTCCATCCCTGGTACAAAAAAAAAAAAAAGATGGAGTGTAGATATTTTTATAATTAGTCCATCACTCCCAAGCTTATTCTGATGAGCAGCCAGAGCTGAAAAAGCACTAAGTTAGAACAGAACACAAGTTCTTAACTGGCTGTCCACTGGAACCACCAGAGCAGTGATGCTTGGGGCATACTCCCTTATATTCTGATGTCAGTTGAGACGGGCATTGGAATATTTAAAAGATGAGCCAAGTGATCCTAATGTGGCGGAGTTTATGAACCACCAGCAGTGGGTTCCTCCATTTTAGTGCCAGCCAACACAGCTTACCCTTCCCCGAGCTGGCCTGCAGATACAGTCTCCTTGTAATGCTTGCAAAAATGCAGATTCCTGGACCTTACTCCGGCACCCACAGGAGAGTTCTGCAGGAGCTCCAGGTCTCCTCAGAGGTTTATTTTCATATGCTGCTCTAAATTTTGGGGACATGATCCGATACATATTCTGCTTCCTATTAAATTATGGCTATGAGCAAATTTTCTCATATTTTACTAGGTTTGCCTTTGAGCACACAAATCTGCTTTGTAGGCACATGCTATCTTTCAAATAATTAGACTGAAACACTTTCGTATTTAGAGAAAATGTATAAAAGCAGCAAAAGGTGTCAACTATGCCATTTCAAGGAACAATTATAATTGTTTTCTTCCTGTTGTTAAGTGATCATAAGCTATAGGCTATGTAAATCTTTGAAATAAACAGCCCATTTAGTGATAAGCATTTGATGGTAGGACTATGGCAAACTCTTAACAATCTTATAAAAAATAAGTAAAGACTCATTATACTGAAGGCTCTCCCTTTACCGTATCCCTCTCTCTGTTGAGTCTGTTTGAATTGGGAGCTATTGTCTGGATTGCATTTCACTATTTCACTTTGATGATGTTTGTCTTGTGGAGATACTAAAATATAGTATTATATTAAAAGGGAGAAACAGAAACAACAACAACAAAGATAAAAAGCCAAAGGCATTCAACAGAATTTATTGAATTCTACTATGTGCCTAGCATTGTATGAGCTACTAGGAAAGATATTAAAAATATAAGATGACTTATTGTGATTGAAGGATGAATATAAAGATTTTATGTCTGAATAATGAATAACCTGTTTAATCCACCAACTGGTTAATTAATTGCTTAATAATTGAGAGTGGGGATATATCTGTATCTCCATATACAGGCATCATGCTGTCTACTGTTTCCCATCATTTGTAAGAGATTTCCAATGATTTATACAGGAAAGTTCTTTTGGTGTGAGTTAAGAGATTGTCTAGTAATGCTAAACATTCCCAGCTTTGTGTGAATCTATTTGAAAAGATACACAAGCTATGCTTATATGGTGGGAGGTGGGGGTATATTGGAACTCATATGTTGCAGTCATGATCCCTCCAATGGATATTCGAGGCTCCAGAAAAATATTAAATATAGGATCTGTTTTCTCTGCAGCTGGAGAATAGTCAGTCCATTGCATTCAGACTTCCTTCCTATTTTTTCTTTTTTTATCGGTACCGGGGATCGAACTCATGACCACACACTTGCAAAGAAGGCACTTGTGCAGCTGTGCTAAATCCTCAGCCTCCTCCTTCCTATTGTTTTCTTTGGCATCACCTTAATTTAGTAGGATCTTCCTGTCATCACCACATACTGACTAAAAGTATATGATAAATGATTTGGGTTCATACTTCTTTCTGATGAAAAATTTTTAGGAAACATATTTGTTTTTCTTAGGCTTCTCCGAACAGTGTTAAGATCTGAGATTTTTGCATTTTAGCACTGGAAACCTAACATCAAAAGGCTGTTCCTTCAAAGACATTCATGTTGCTATTTAAATGGTAATTACTTTCCTTCTGGTTTAGCTCTGGGCTTGGTAAATTTAATAAGCTCAGTATTTTTATTTTATATTGTTGGTACTGTGAAATGAGTGTCTGAATCAAAAACACCTCAGTTCAGGTTAGGAAAACAGTTAAATACCTAGATTGAAGATCTGTTCCATCTCTCAGTTGTAGTGATTCATTTTGCATGTGTTTTTCCTTTAGTGTCTAGAGATGGTTTTCCAGTCTACATAGCCTACTGATATAATTGAGGGACTAGTTAGATGAGTTAGTTTTTTTCACAAATTAAAATTTCCCAGAGGAAAAATTTAAGCCAGTGTTTTTAAAGTTCTTGCTACACATTCGAATCACATTTTTTAAAATGTTGCTTTGGCACCAGACCAGCTGAATCACAGCATTTTGGGACCAGGCCATGGCATAGATACTTAAATATTTTTCCTCCTAAATAAAATATACAGGGCTGGGGATTTAGCTCAGTGGCATAAGTGCCTGCCTGGCAAGCCTGAGGTTGTGAGTTTGATCCCTGGTACCCATAAGGTTTTACACACATACACACACACACACACACACGCACGCACGCACGCACGCACGCATTCACACACACACACACACACACACACACACACACACACACACACAGCAGGATTGAAAACTACAGTTCTGACATAGAGTCTACATTTTATTAGGCCAAGAAAGAGTTACACCAAATTTACTTAACTAGGTGCTTTTGAATATTTTAAGTTGTATTTCTCAGTTTTAGGGAAAGGAGTCTTTTGGTTTATTAATGATTTTGCTAGTTTCTTGATTCATCATTTGATCCTTTGGAAAACTGCTCTGTAGATTATGCTTTCCTGTGTACTTCACAATTCAATTAAAAGGTTCAAGGACAGTATGAGATGCTTATTTTTCAACCACAAAAATGAACTCATTTCTGTATAAAACATTTTTTGGTTATAATGAATCTTGAGTTTTGAGACAGTGTGTGAGTGGAGGCGTTTAGAAGAGAGGGGTGGAGACAGGATCTGTTGTACCCACTCTGCAGTGGTTACTGGAAACTTAATGGGGAGCTGGGACTTGTTTTTGTGGTTTCCAATGACCTTTTGGATACAGCAGGTTATTTAAAACCCCAGGCGGCAAGGTGAGTCTCGCCACATTACTATTCTAGGAATTAGGCTGGGACATACAAACAGAAAAAGACTTTCTGGGCTTTTCTTTATGTTGTGAATCTGTTTCCTGACCATTTAGTTAGAGTTTCCTTTGAATATTTTATCGTCAGCGTGGTTTATACTCAAGGCCACCCACCTGATTTTCGCCTGCTGACTTTTTTTCTGCCTTTTTATTCCCTCAAGCCCACAGTGCATGTGTATTCATGTTTTTGCTTTCCATTCACGGAGATCTCCAGCTGGGAAAATATAGTGTGTACAATACTCTCTGCCTTCAGCTGACATTGCTCATAAATTGCAAGAGAAACACTGCTATCAGCAGCTTAATAGCAGGTAGAATACAGCTCTACATATCAAGTCTCAGCAGGATACAGAAACTATGGTTACCAAATTTTCAAAGGAGAAGGGGAGGGAGTAGAAAGTTTTCTATCTCAGAATAACTGAAACAACATTGAAAATTGACTCACTGAAAGCTGCTTTTGAAAAGGACTTATAAGGGCTGACGCAGTGGTTGCCCACTGTCACTTTTTGCTGAATTGTTATTTTTGAAGACCTCACAAGAGGTTTTTGTGGTGGAGCAGGGCAGAAAAGGCAGGCTTGTTCACTTCTCTTCCTCTCTTTTGCCCTCTCTTTCTCCTTCTCCTCTGTCCTTTCAAATGAAAAAGAAAAGCCCTTTGATAAACTTAATGAAAAGGGTCCCAGCTAACCGATTTCTAGGGTGTGATGAGGTGAGGTTGAAAATGGGTCCCCAGCACACTCACCTTGGAACGCGGGTGTCTGGACAGTAGAAGTGAGACTCTGTGTTAACTTTGTCTCTGGGTTACAGTTTAGTTTCTTTTAGCCTCTGATCTGTTTATGTATTTGATTTATAGTAACAGAGCACACAATTACATAGTCTATCAAGGTGTTTATTTTAGGCTCTGATGTGAAAATACAGTCTTTCCATTAACAAAAGGAAAAGCTGTTAATATTTTAGGCTGCAAAGCACATCATAGATCCTTTCCATTAAAAATTAAGGAAAGGAAAGATAGTGCTGTTGTTTGAGAATTGTCAGTGCTTTAGCACATCATTTTATCTTAATAAGTAAGATTATATTAATATTTTGAAAAGTCCCAGATTTCCTTCCATGAAGAATGGATTGCTGGGCTCCATCATTTTCTGTGAGTAGCCACAGTCCAATTCTGCCTCTTGCCAGAAGAGATTAGTGTGGATGGTGAAATAATTCTTTCTTTAAACCAAGTAAAGCTGTTGTATTAATGCTCCTGTCAAAGGGCTCAGGCGGATAAAGAGTCCTCAGCCTTACTCCAGGCTCCTTAGTGATTTTTTTCAAAGGAGTAGCAAGATACATCCTCCCCCACCTGCAAGCCTGTCCCCAAGAGTGTTGGAAAGTAATTTATCAAAATCACCAGTCCTCATTTTTTCCCTGGAAAAACTGAACACCGTTTATGTAGATCTTATTTGGTATGATGTAGACTTCTTAGAAGTCTGTTAGCTGTGGGACTCTGATGAAAATCATCATAGGTCCTTGGGGTAGAGCTATGATGAATTAGTATTTTTAGTTAGCACGCAGAGGGATTTTTTTTTTTTTTTTAAATCACCTGGTGAGTTTGGAAACACGTTGAAATCAGGCTTGTGTTAGAAACCAAAAAAAAAAAAAAAAAACAAAAAAACAAAAAAAAAAACCCACCCCACCCATCCCCTAGGGTGTGTGCATGTCTTTCTGTGAAAGGATTCACATCTCTTTTAGACCAGAAACCCAGGATTGGAAACCTGCTCTGTAAATTTTTTTAAAAATAGAAACCTGGTTTTTCTTTTGTTTTTTTGATACCAGGTCTTGCTCTGAAGTTCAGGCTGGCCTCCAACTCATTGTATAGCTCAGGCTGGCCTCAAACTCATGGCAGTCCTCCTACCTCAGCCTCCCAGGTACTGGGATCACAGGCATGCACCACCACGCCAGGCTGGAACCCCAGTCCTTAACGTGTAGAAAAAGCCTGCACCTCTCAGCCTGTCCAGGTCACTTGCAGTGACATTGCTTGCCTTCCACCTGGCCTTATCAGGCCCTGGGCACACAGGAGGAAGGGAGAAGGCACTGTGTTGTGGATGGCCGTCCCAGGAACAGGGGCATGGTGACAGCTGAGGTGCAGCCCCACCTGTCAGCCTGCACTGGCTGCTTTCTGAGCCTTTTGGTAAAACAGGCAGAGCAGTCTTACAGTGAAGGTTTGGATGACTTTGTTTTGCAGCGGGGTTTCTGAGTGGAGAGGTGATGTCAGCAAGGCTGTTCTTGTCTGTCCCTTGCCTCTCTTATCAAGGTGCTATCCAAGAAGGTCTGGTCAGAGTGGCCAGGGCAGGCCTGCCTCTCCATGTGGCTTTATATGGTTTTGTCAGCTGGTTTCACAGTGCACTAAATGTGGCAGACCCCATATTCAGTAGTATGGATTTGGCAATGATGAGCCTCCGGTTTCATCCTCGTCAGTCATTTTATATGCCATAAACTTGATACTTTCCTGGTGAGGCCTAGGAGCTTAGACGTAATTAAAAGAGCAGCACTTGCTTCCCATGTCACCTACTACAGGACCCTGGTCACTGTCCCGTGCACTGTTTTCTGCAGTCTGCAAGCCAGCCTTTGCTTGGCCTCCTGTTCTCCAGAGTAGTTTCTTAGCATGTGGCTGTGTATTCAGCTCATTGAGCAGAATTCTCAGATGGGGGCAGCTGGGCCTTAAGTCAGGCCTCACAGCCGTCTGATGGTCTGGAAAAGACCTCATGTGCTTGGAGAAGCACAAAGCCTTGAGACTAGCGTGCCCATCACCCCTACCCCGTACTGCTGTTGAGGCAAAAGAGCAACCCCCACAGAAGAAGGTGGAGATCTGCTTGTGGTTTTGGCCTTGATTTTGCCTGTGTTCTCAGTGCTGGGACCTGGAACCAACCATTTAACCTCTAGGGGTTTTCTTCGCTTGAAAATTACATGATGTTTGTGCTTACTTGTGGGAATCCTAGACATGATCCAATGAGTCTTATTGTGTGTTAGTCACTGTATTGTGTATATACATAGCACCTTAGCAAAGGTGAGCAAGAGGCCAAGCTCTTGAGGTGAGGGCCAGGAGTGCTCTGTTGGGTCTCTTTCCATGTGGGGATACTGGAGTCCTGGCTGCCGTTTCCCAGTCTGAGTGAGTGACCTTGGGCAAGTAACTTTCTGCTTTCTTTGTAGATCAGCTGTGAGATGGAGATAAGCACCTCACTGGATGGTTAGGAGGATTAGTGAGTTAATATTTGTAAAACTCTTTAAATAGTGCCTAACACCCAGTCAGCACTATACGCCTTTGTTAAGCTAAACAAACGAAAGTAGGTTCCCAGGTTGTAATATTTGTTCTGGACAGAACCCAGGTGCTTTTATTGGGCTACCAGCATGGTCTCTGTAATTTGGGGTTTCAACCAAGAGTCCCTAGTGCTTTTAGGTCTTATTCTGATGATGATCCATGGCATTAATGAAGCCACGTATCTCCTCCCAGCAGAGGTGACCCTGAGGGGAGGTGGCAGCGGGTCAGGGGTGAGTGTTGTGCGGGCCTGCAGGGAATGTGCCCCGCTCCCAGGGGCTGGTCTGGCTGATTGTCTCTCCTCTGGGGTCAGCTGGAAGGTAAGCAACTGTAGGGAACAGTGCTGTATGTGTAATTGCTTTGTAAAAAACAGTTTATCGTCCTCCCATCCCTCCTGCGTCCTCAACTGCCAAACCCACACCAATAAATTTCTCTCTCTTACTTCTTTTATGTAATGGCTGGGTTGTGAATACAGCCTAAATAGATGTTGTCTTGAGGGATTGATCTTGAATACCTCATGCACTTAGAGGTCAGATGGTTCATTCTTACTCTGCACTGGGCTGTTAATTTATATTAAATAAATGAGACTTTACATCTCTGTAATCTCCTGCTCCAAAGGAGTCTCTCTGCATCCAATCTACATTACACTGTTGACGTTATTACGGCAATGGTATTGTTTTTAGAATGACAACTTAATATTCTGTTTTGTTGAATACATGCTGTATATTGCTCACAGTTACCAAGTTTCTTTTTAAGAATATGTTTCAAAGGAAAAAGAATATGTTTCTACATAAAATTAGACTAACTCAATTAAGTAGTATTAAGTAAAAATGCTATAATTTGTTAAAATAGATTAAATATACATATATGCAAACATACATGAAGCAAATATAATTTGTATTTTAATCATTTTCGTTGTGAAGAAACTTACCAGTAACTTACCAGTCTTTGAGGTGGGGATCCTTACTACATACTGTGATGTCTTTCTCTTTTATTAAGAGCCAGGTATACGGTTCCTAATATCTTCACAATGTGACATTTGAAAAAAACTACTTTATTTGTATTATTTGGAGAGGATGCCATGTCTAAAAGCATACTGGGAAAGAAAATTACCATTCTGCACTTCAATCAGTACCACAACAGTGCCTATTAAAGATTGTGGGCCATTTACTGAGGACAAGGGATACATGTGTCCCCTTCTAGAAGCAGCACACTATTCAGAAGGCAGGTGTTTCCGCCTGTGCCAACAAGTCACAGCAGGAAAGCGGCGCCTGACCTTTGCACTGTGCAAAACTGCGAATGTGCGACCTGTGGTTCATGTTGCCCGGCAATGAGTTCAATCATTTTGTGTCTCCTGGAAATCAATTTCTCATGATCACATATGCAGATTGGAAACCACGGCCTGAAGATTTACATTCAGCAAATAAAGTTTACACTCCCTGAAAGGCAGAGAAGGCTGTCATTTCATGCTCTCTAACCTTCATTATCGTACACACAGAAGCCTAGGGCACGCAAAGGTACGTGCCGGTTACAGACAGAGAGCTTTCTGCTCTGTCAGCTTGGCTTTATAAAAGTTCTGTTTTTTTTTTATTGCCTTTATCTATTACATCTGGAAAATTTATTTAAGCGATGATGAGTCTCTTTTGGGGCCCAGAGTCTGGGAGAATAAGCACTGACAGGTCATTGGGCAGAGATTTGTTGGCTGTGACTATTCATTAAAGTGTACGGAGTAGTGGGAGAGGCAGGCAGCCTGGCTCTGCTGTGGCCTGTGTCTAGAGCGCCTGTGTCAGGTGAGTGACAGAGGGACCTTGTCAATTGCTTCTGCAGTAGTTTAGTAAAGTGGATGACTTTTGAGATTCCAGAGAAAGTTTCCTGCATTTTTTTTAACATGTAAAATTACTTATTCCAGAAAAGTTTCTATTAAAAAGGGAAGACATATAAAGCAAGTTGTTTCCATCTGTATTGTTATCAGATGATTTAAAATGTGGACACCGTTAACTGAAAGCTCCTTCACTGAGGACATAGCACGGTCAACTGACAAGTCTCAGCTTTGCAGTTTTCGCTTTTATCTTTAGATTTGTGTCTCTAATTATAGTTACAGGAGCTATCTTATACTTTCATTTTTTAAATTTAATTTTCCCTAAAACAAATTATTGAGTGTCTATTCTTTGCCAGGCATTTCAAAAGACAGGTCCTTAGTTGTCCAGGAGAGCTGGTAGGTGAAAGGAAATCACCCTGGATCTCATGGTGGTTGTTTCAGTAGAAACGTCCACAGGGGCTGCCTCATGCTCTCCGAGCTTTTGAGAAGGGCTTCCCAGAATTCAAGGAACCAAAAGATTAAGCCAGGCAAGCCAGGCAAGGCAGGCCACCATTGTCCAACCAAAAGAGGAACAGAGCAGGGATGTATGAAATAGTTTACTGTGTCCTAGGGGCACGTATTTAAAGGATTCTTCAAGTGTCAGGTGGCTGAAAGTCAAGTGGACTTACCAAGACCTGATTTGGGGCAGTGTGTAGGTCAAGAAGAGGAGATGGAGTCAGGACTTAGGAGGAAATCACATAGGCGGGACTCCATGACCACTGAAATGTGAGTGCTTAAGCAGAAGAAACGCCTTGGATTATGACTTGTGACTCCTCTGACCTGTAACTAACCTCATAACAAATTACAACTCAAGTCCACAGTACATTCTAGAACTATCCCCGAGTTTTCTACCATAGATGACTTCTGAGAAGTTAAAGTTTCGAAGTTTCATGCTTTTTCCAGACTGTGATTTTCCATGTCAAGAGGTCGCATGTGAGGGGGGCGCAGGAATGAACTGATTTTTTTTTCTTTTTGAGACAGAGTCTTACTATGCAGTTCAGGCCGGCCTCGAGCTCATTTTCTAGCCCAGGCTGGTCTGGAATTTACAACTATCCTCCTGCCTCAGCCTCCCGAGTGATCTTGTAAGCGCCGAATGGCAGGAGGTGTTTAGTACTTGGCTCCAGGGTGAATGTTCAGAGGGAAACCTGTGACCTGCTTCTGTGGTGTGTTTATCAATGCTGCAGTCAATTCCAAGCAAAATGCTGCTGAGGCTAGAGTAGGGAAGATGTATGCACACCTGTGGCACCTGTCTGCAAGCTTCTCATCCCCACAGAGACCCGGTGGGTCCCATCTGTGCGTATGTAGGTCCTTTATGAGGCTGTGCTATTTATCAACACAGCTTCATGTAAACTTTCATGGCACATATAAGAGCACAGTAACATGTCTCTGACCTTCGAACCTGGGACAAATCAGTTAAGTATGCTAAGACTTACTTTCTCCTTCAGTAAAGTAGTGATGATTTAAAAATCGGACACATATGCTCTGAGGAACAAAGTGAGATAATGTCAGACACTCATTCTTGTGACCTACACAGAGCAAAGCTCTATCAGCGTTCCTTACATTCCTTTCCTGTATTTACACAAATCTTAGCCACTACCTGATGTGTAAAATAATGCTGTTTTGGGGCTTTAAATTTGCTTCCCTGAAGCTTCAGGAAGGCCTTGGTTTCAACTATATCAAGATCCAGTAAGCAAACCTTGAGTTTAGTTTGTCGTTAGGCATCGCAATTTGATTGAAATCTGTTCTGTCCATGTCTTAAGCTGTTTTGTGCCACCATAATAGCATACTTAAGATTGGGTAATTCATAATGAGCAAATTTACTTTCTTCAAATTCTGGGTGCTGGGAAGTCTTAAGATCAAAACTCTGGCATCGAATAAGGGCCTTTTTGCTGCATTCTCACAGGTAGAAACAGCAGGGTAAGATGGGGAATAAACTCCTACCGAGGCCTTTGAGAACTCTGCTAGTCTCCTTCATACGGGAGGTCCCCATAGCCTACCCAGCTCCTGAAGTCCCCATCTCCTAACATTACCACAGCAGCACATGCCTGAGTTGTGGAGGGGACACATTTACATCATCACATTCCCCTGCAGCTGCCATCTGTATTAACTCAAGGCTCATCGTTTAGAGTCAGCTTTCTGTGTTGTGGATTCAAAATGCTCTTAGCTTCTTGGGTTCAGTCAATGGTGGATCAAAAGTATTTGAAAAACAAGTTGATTTGAATGTGTACAAATTGTTTTCCTTGTTATTAATCCCTGAACAATACAAGTACTTACAACGTTTATATTGGATTAGATATTTTGAGGAAACACCAAGAGGATTTGTGTAGAATTCACCTAAAATACTGCACTCTTGAGGCACCCACGGAGTTGAGTATGGGTGTAGTGGTCTTGGAGCTTGCCATGGATACCACGGGCAGACTGTTACTGTGCAGCACCTACTTGGACATATATTTTTTAAATTTCCTCTGAATTGTTTTGTAACTTATTTCTAGGCTTCAAAAAATAAGCCTTCTCAAGGAAGCCTTTTGTACAAAAACAGAGTATGCATTTAGTTTCATTTTGAAAACGTCACAAAATAATTTTTGGCTTTGTAGCCCATTATATTGGTGAGTTTAAATCTGTTATAGCAATAATTCTTGATAGTTTAAAAATTAAGAATTTTAAAAATAAATTTAAGTTATCAGTATAAGACTGATTTAAATAAAGATTAATTGCATGGCTTAGTTTTTCTTGATTTCATTCTCACAGCTCTTCAAGTGGAGTTGGACTCAGTGGCACCAGATAGTATAATGTGCTACACAAGTGACTTCATCAGGGTGGGAAGCACTGTCTCTTTAACCACCACCTGACCAGAAAGCTTAGCAAATTCACTGTCACCATCACATATCTTGAAATCAGGAACAGAATTTAAAATGGCAGTCAAAAAACGGCCTTCAACTCACATGTTGGGAAAAATGCACGCATATATACTAATTTGTACACTGGGGTATACTACATGAAAGCCACATAATCTGGGACTACATGTCAGAGACTGAAAATTTCTTAAAAGCTAAAGTTAAAAGCCAGGTGTGGTAGCACATGCCTGTTTAGCAACTAACTTAGTGAGGCTCTGTCTTAAAATTTAAAAATAAATAAAAAAGGACTAGGGATTTAGCGCACTGTGGAGACTCTAGGTTTATCCCTGTAGCACAGAAATAGAGGAGTGTGGAAATGAAGTGTATTGCTCAGTGGCAGAGCACTTTGCTAGCCCATGTACGCATCTGGATTTCATCCCAGTACCAAAAATACATATGTACTAACCTTTAAAAAACTGAGTTAATAAAACAAAACAAACACACCAAGCCACTCTGACTTCCAAAATGGCAGCACGGGATTTCTCCCTCAAATTCTACCACTTTGAACTGCAAGTGTGCTTGGAGCTGCTGTGTGGCAGGCCTCACAGGGAGCTGGTGTGTGGAGAGTGGACCTCTGCTGTGTCGCTTCCCTGAGAGGCCCGCTCGAGTACCAAAAGATAATGATTTGCCACCCTTTCCTCTCAAAGCCAGAGTGTTTCCACAGTCTCTATGTAGTGCTGAGTTCTTCAAAGGAAGCTTGAGCCGAGTCCTGTACTCTTCACCCTGAGTTGTCCAGTCTTCTGCTGACAGTTCCCTAGCTTCAACTGAAACAGATCTTTCGTTATTTTAAGCAAAGGACATCAGAGGGAAACAATCGGTCTATATTTCATTCCTCTAAGAGGCATTTTCCTGTCTCAGCTGTTGTCATGAAAAAGACTTCTGCTCCATGTGTGACATTCCAAGGGTTGGTGCTGTCCATCCAGGTGCTGTGTCTGTGCTCCCATCAGATTTAGTGATTCAGGGACTGTGGTGGATACAAATCAGATTTTTGTCCAGTATATGTGTGTGTGTGTGTGTGTGTTTTCATGCTCCTAAAAGAAACACAGGCAGAGCTCGGAAAGATGTTGAAATGTTGAGTCCGATCTTCTTTCAGTGAAATGAGGTTTATAAAACACACCCTGATGATGAGCAGCAATTAACAGTGCCTTGCTTTCTGGAAAAGACTTGAAGCTGGCTGCCCTGCAGGTCAGAGTCAATAAAGACTGAGTTACTAACAATAGCCTTTCTCTCCCTCCCGCTGGAGCCTTGGACTTAACCCTAACTTCATCAGACTGGAGGAAGAGAATAATGCAAACAACAGGCATCGTGGACGCT
Source organism: Cavia porcellus (assembly GCF_034190915.1). Lineage (NCBI taxonomy): Eukaryota > Metazoa > Chordata > Mammalia > Rodentia > Caviidae > Cavia > Cavia porcellus. The sequence continues at coordinate 24,201,673 of NW_026947504.1, forward strand.
GACTTGGGCTTAATGTGCAGGGGCCGTAGAAGCTGTCAGGGGCTTGATGGAGTGGCTTGTGCCTTAGTCCCCAGTGCGAAGCAGCACTAATGTTTCTGCCTCTTCTGAGAAGGCTTATGTGCCACCTGGGGTCAGAACTTAGCAGCCTGTGAGGCTAATGTTTCAGAGGAGGCCAAAGTGCAGTCAGTAATTTATATGGAAATTTGTGCTTAGATTGGCAAGGAAAGCGGATTCTGACTTGAATTCCTCTATCCGGAAAGAAGTCAGGGCCAGCTGCAGATCTCACTGCTAACATCATTGCCATGTGTACTAGTAACAATTAAAGTCATTATGAAATATTTATTTAGCAGCTAACATTTGGAGCCATATTTAAAGCAAAATGACTAACGGAAACATCAGCAGTTTTGAACTTAGTAGGAAAAAGAAACCACCTCTGAACTGTAAGCAGCAGTTCAGGTGAAATCTGAGTGACTTCGGAAACAATTACCAAGTGTCCGGTGGGGAGCTTCAGTTTACAGGCTCTGAAATTGAGGTTCGTGGTACTGACAACACTGAGAGAAATGTTAGGAAATATCCAGGACTGGACGAGATACAAATGTCAGAGAGGAATTAGATTTCAGCTGGATGCCTTGAATGCTTCCTCCAGTTTGCAGAGAGGTTTCTCACCCAGAAGTGGACTTAGAAGGCTGCATGTGCATGTGTGTCTACATAAACACGCGTGCTCAGATGTTCAGTGTGGAGAAACAGCCAGTGGAGCGGTGACACCGAGCACGTCTGGTCAATCAGCAACCAGCGAACTTTTGTTCTGCTCCAGCAAAATGATGACTTTGCCCCAGTAAGTGCTAACAAAGGCTCTTTCCCTTCCCTCTGCTCTAGGAGAGCGCTGTTAGTCACACTTCATTAGGCTTGTTTACAGAAAAGAGCTGGTCTCTAAGCACGTTATTGAAATACTTGTAACTCCACGGGGCTTTTTTCTTCCCTGAAAGATAAGAACCTTGGAATGTGGAAGGGGGAGGGTGGGAAGCAGCCCTTGCCCTTTCTGCGGGAAACTGGACTGAGCCTGGGAAAGGTGAGCTCACCCTGACCACTGCACCTCTCCTTGGTGCTGTCAGTGCATCAAGCAGCTTTACGTCTGCCTTTTATAGTCTAGACGTATGTGAGATGTTCGGTTAGCTATTCCTAAAACTTGCAGCTAGGTGTCCCTACCTTTCAGTGACCCAGAGAGCTTTCCTCACTGTGGTCAAAGGAAGAAATACCCAGAGATGATACAGGATGTTGTTAACGGAAATTTGCAGCCCTTAAGATTCTAAAATACAGAATCTGGTCACCAGGAATAGAGGATAATTAGTACAAATATCCAAAGATGTTTCACCTGGAAAGGACGCAGGACAACTTGCTGCTGTGCAATTCCTGGTATTTTTGCATTTCCCCTATTCTTTGATTTATGAGATGAGTTACAGGCGAGTTTAAGAGATGAGGGAACCTGCCAGATATGTGCATATCTGTAATCCCAGACACTACAGAGGCTAAAACGGTAGAATTACAAGTTTGAGCTGAGCCTGGGCAAATTGAAGAGACTTTGTCTCAAAATGAAGAATAAAGAGATTCGAATATGTAACTCAACATTCCCTAGGTTCAGTTCCCAATAGCAGGAAAATAAAAAAAGAAAAGAAAACAACAAAACAGAGCCACAGTGCATTTGCTGAGCATCTACTTAGCCCATGCTGAGCACCTTCCATAGATCATACCACGTCTCAGACTCGTATTGGTCCTATTTTTATGGCTGAGGAAGCGGAGGTGCAGAGGGATTTAGTTCAGCTCTGCAGAGGGCTATGAACCATGAGGGTCTCTCTTCAGGGCCATGTTGGCAGGAATTTAGAGTGCTCTGTTTGCTCACCGCCCTTGCTCTTTCTTCCTTGGGAGGCTTCCAGTTTGACCGCAGACTGAAGTTCATTAGGGTGAGTGCACCCAGCTTTCTCCGTAGCCTTGTGAAATGAGCCCTGCACGCACCAGCCTCTGGCTCCCAGTAGGTAAGGGCCCTTCTTCTGGGTGAGAACAGGGAGGGGCTCATGGCATGAACCTCATTTACCTCCCTTCTGTCCTTCATTGGAAAGTGTCTCTGACACCTTGTCCCTTTCCATGTGGGCCAGCATTGTTGCTTTTCAGGATGCACAGAATGTATCTCTGCCATCTGCCTACAGATCCCGCCCACTCACCCATGTGCACACACACTAGTGCATGCTCACACATGCACACACAGACACACAGAGTGAAGAGAAACAGTTCCATTTCAGCTGCTGCTGTAAATTGCTATTTTAAATTTCACCGAGTGGAATAATAGCAGGGTGATCATCTGCAGTAAGCGTTGTTGGCCTTTATGAAGAACAGCTCCTTCAGAGGTTTCGTGATTTACAGAGGACACAGCTGGTGGCCGGCAGAGCTGTAGGAATGTGTGCTCTCCGGGGCCCAGTGAGCTAAAGATGAAAAGGGCCCAGAGCTGGCACCAAAGCAAATAAGCATGCTGACTTTAAATAAAGCATCATAATTTATAGGAAGCCTGGCTCTTCAATCCCAGTGAGATGCTCGGGTCAGTAGCAGCTTTTTGATGTGGAGCATAATTGTCAATTGGTTCCCACTGTTTCCTCAGAACTCAAGGAGTGAAGATGGTAAAAAAAATATTTTAAAACACAGACTTGTAATTTATAGTTGTGTTACACACATTTTGACAATGATTCAAAGAGCATTTTTTATGAAACTGTTAATCACCCCCGACCTAGACTGTATGGATGGAGGACAGAGGGTGGATTTTGAGAAAGGCTAGGTAACCAGAGAAGTTGAGAGGGCCAATAATCTCCACCTTCTCCGCGTCTCCCTTCCTCCCACCCCAAAGTAATAAGGATTTGAGTTCTTACCTTTGATTTCTTTGGCATCTTTAATTTCACTCATAATCACACACACACACACACACACACACCCCAGCTTGTCTCTCCCTGCTCCGGGCCAGGAGCATGGTCTGGTCCATATGGGGGTGATGGCAGAAAGCTGTTACATGACTCCCCCTTCTCAGCACTTGACACCCTTCCCCCTTTGATCCCTGCAGGCTCAGTTTTCATGAGGCACTGGCGCAGCAAAGGAGACATTTGCCTTGAGGAGAGTTTATTTTTGTCTGTTTGCTGTTCTCTCTACTACGTGTGTTCCTAGCTGAAGTAACAGCATCATGGAGAGCTTGGGTGTGGGTGGTGGGAACCAAAAAGATCCTGGAATGAGTATGAAGTGTAGGAAAAGACGGCAACGATGATTGGGAGGCTGCATTCGCTCAGCTGCTCCTCCTTGGAGACTCGTGAGTCTCGTAGTGGGTGAGGCTGTCCTGCTGGCCATGGGAGACCCTGGCCATGTGCCGTGGGCCCAGGGTCACTTATACATAGCCATGTCCTAAAATAATACTCTTAAGAAAGGAATAACTATGACAGGGAAATACAGTAAGAACTGAATCGCTGTTAGGACCTATAGGAAGCTTACTTTACAAAATATTTATAAAATACCTTTCCCAAATTTTCAACTGCTTTTATTTACATAAAAATATCTCCCAGTGAGCTAATAACACAAGCTTGTGAAGCAGGGTTGGGGGAGGGGATCAGTTCCCTCAGCATTGGACATTGAACTCCCATGATGCAAGGGAGGCGGAAGGGAATAGAAATCATCTGCTCCGCTAATGAGGAAATTGGGCTTCAAAAAAGGAAAGGGTGTGAGAAAACTCTCAGGTTTACAGATCATCATCTCAGCTCATCGGATGTCAGCCAAATCAGTGGGTGCCTAGAGAATGCAAGTTCAGAACCTGGCTTCAGAAATCAGACCAGGGCTGTGGCTTATCTCCATGCCACAGAGCCTCGGAGGAGGTGGGAACTTGCTGGAAAGTGTACTCAAAAGGCGAGAATGAAGCGTCTTCATCCAGATGCATGCAGACACACTATATGAATTACATGTACTCGCTCAGCTTAAACGTTTAAATTGCTCCATATGTCTGTCTCAAAAGACTCTGTGTGTGTGTGTGTGTGTGTTTTCTCCCAGCCATCAGCCCCATCTCTTTCTGTCCTTTTCATGTCACTGTGTGTGAAGGACCACTGCTTAAGGTTCATCCCCTTAGTGGGTACAGGAGGTGGCTTTTGATGCTGCCCAGTGTCTGTAGCTTGCTCCCCTGTTGAAACAAACTCAGGGGACTTATTTTCCTCCCCTATTCTTACACTTGAACCTCAGATGGGTTCTCCTGCCTGTCCCCAAGGAGGAACTCTGAGCACCCTTGCAGAAACTGTTAGAGGAACTGCCCAAGAGTACATACTCTGGTGTGAATGGTGTATGTGTAGGTATATACTCTCAAATTGGCTCAGACCATCCAGAGTAGTGTTACTGTAAGATATGTGTGTCTGCCTAACCTCAAAGCAAATGCTTTTGTTACTGATCACATTTAAATTTCTCTCTAAAGATCTTGTGATTTTTTTTTCTCCCCACAGTTTTTTGTGAACTAAAATGTCTATAATGACACCTATTATATTTTGTAACTACAACCACTTTTGTTAGAACAGAATCTGATTGTTTAGGAGAAGCAAAGCCTCTTTCTTGACAAAACATTAATTGCTCGAGAGTGATGAAGCTTACATTTTTGGAAGTTTTACGTTGACTATCAGGGTTTTCGTTTATGTTTAGACAAGAGTGATACTTGGTCACTGAATACCCTGTCACCATCTTCATGCGTGGGACAGGCACCCATGCAAATGTGTAGGACAGCATTTAGTGTCCCCGGTGGTGCCTGACAAAAGCCTTGCCTCTGCCTCTCTTCTTCCCCACTAGACTTCTTAACAGGCCATTGTGTTTTTTAGAAGTGGGAAAGGATGGCGTTACTAGGCAAGCGGGGAAAGAAAAGCAGCGAGAGCTTCTTTTAGCTGACCAGTCAACTAGATATTGACCACCTGTCTTCGTGGGAAAGAAATAGATGGCAGTGAATAAGCGGGAGTCTAGTTTTCCAAGAAGCTCAATGATTTATCCAAATCAATACAGCTCATCAGGCCTCAGAACAAAGGCTGCAGGCGAGGTGACAGTGATGGAAGTGACTGTGTGTTCTTTTGTGTATTAAACCATAAGCCCCATGGGGAAACAAGGTTTCTCTTAGCTGTGTCTTTTTAAGGGGGTGAGGGTTCTTTTAGATTTTTAAAAAAAGATCTCCATAGTTTATGTTGATGCTCAAGTATACCTCCAAAAGAGATAAACTCTATCTAGGAAGGAAATACCATCTTTTAAAATGTAGATGAAAATAGCATTTTGTCTTTTGTGTTTGTTTGTTTGTTTGCTTGCTTGTTTTGGTTAAGGTTTCATTTTTTTTTTTCTTGTTATTTATAGATGGTGTCTGGATGAATCTCAAAGAATGTTAATTAAGATTAACCTCTTACAAAAAATCACAACTGATATTACTCCCACCCCATAAATGAACCCATTCCCAGTGACCAAACCCTAAATGGAATGCCGGGCTGCCTTTGGAGAGGTCACGATTAACATAGATAGGGTGATGCCAACATATTCCTGCCACTGAGGGAGAAGAGCTATCCAAACAGCAGTCATTAGCCCTAGTCCTTTAATCTTTAAGCTCACGGTGTTTTTATATAGTAGTAGTTAACACCAGGACAGTATGGGGTTTATGGCTGGGGTGGCAGCACACTAGGGCATGAAGTGTTACGTTACATTTCCTTTTGTTGGTACTGCCCTATCTCGTAGCTCTACTGCCATACACTATTTGTTCAGATAAAGCCCAATGTTCAGGGTGACTAATCGCAGCACTGTGTTCCAGATGGTTTGATTACAGGATGTGGTTAAAGTGACTCTTAAAACATTAAAACATTCAGCCCAGCAGTAGGGCTCTTTTAAAAAATACTGGTTTTATGGTCACGTGACGGCACTTACTTTTCTTACCCTAGTGCTTCGTGTAGACTTGGTGCAGGAAGGTACCTCTGCTTTTTGGCTGGCATGTATTTGATGGGCAACCTTAGTTGTAAATGTAAAATTGTCCAGATAATTATAAACTCAGCTTTGTCCTCTGAAAAAGTACCTGTATGAAGGCTGAAGCTATAAAACAAAGAATAGAGATATTACATCATTTTCAGCATCAAGAAAAGCACCAGTATTGAATACAACACAACAGAACATTAGCAGGGGGAGTTTTGAACAAGGGAATGATTATAAATCATACTTTGTGCAATAGTTATATTGTATAAAGTATAAGGCGAGATGAAACCCGAAATATGGGATCTTGACCTGTGTCAGGAAATCAGCATATTGTGTGGGGCCTTCCTGTTATCACTTACATTTCACTAGAAAGAATGTATGAAAATGAAGAAATGTGCAGAGTTTGAAAAGACGGATTATGGCATAAATGGGTTACAAGTTGCTATTATTAGAATGAGGTTTCTGTTTTCTGCCTGAGTGCACACCAAGTCCATCCAGATGTGGTGGTCTGAGTACCAGTTCAAAAACACTTCTGCCTAGCTCCAAATTCCACATTTGCAAGGCCCGGCAAAGACTTCTGTCCCAGAGATGAGCTACTTTAAAGACTCCAAGACAGTCTTTAAACGGTAATATAAACAGAGTTATGCTGATCCTCTGGGAAATCAGGCATTTGCCCAGTTCTTGAGGAAACGGCTTCACAAATACCAGAAATAATAATTCATAAGCCACATTTATAACATCTTTGGAGTAAAATTTCCCCCACAGAGAATGTGCATCATCTATAAGCTAGGGAGAGATTATACTTATTGAAAAAATATGGTAAGAGTGCATAAAAGTCACGGAGGAGGATTCGGTTTAGATTCTGGTTATTTCCTATGTGTTCAGTGAATGCCCACTGTGAGCTGGGAAGTGTCTTCTTAGGGGCTGGAGGGCGTGCAGACACTGCCCATGTTTAAAGGTTGTTGGAAGAGACACATTCACTGATAACAGGCATGGAGTGAGATGTTAAAGGTCCAAGTATTAGGGGAGGAGAAATAGACTTAAGCATGTTCAAACATGCGAGTTTTTGTTGCTCACTTGACAGACTGAGCTGGATATTTCTGGCGAGTGGAGCATCTCCTCACCATTCAGAGTCCCAGATGAAGGAACCACCTCACTTCAGTGTGTAGCCTTTAAGGTCAGTGTCGTCCTTTCCATTACAGTGAGCCACAAAGGGGAACAGACTAGACCTGCTGCAGAGATCTTATGGCCAGGCCCATGTGCCTTCACTCAGTTTCCTCTGGTAGAATACAGAGGCCACTGCTACGAAGGCTGGGACAGTCCACCTGCAGACTCAGAAAGAAGAGGGAAATGAGCTCTTGAGAGTAGCCTTTGGTGGGAGGTGCGTGGAATCCAGTTGGGACCCAGGATAGAACAGCCATTTGTGGAGTGGTACACACAACATATGTGTGACCAGGGAGAGAAGACACATGGGGAAACACTGGAATTTGCCTCTGGTCCTAATTTATTAGAAACTTTAGCTTTCCTTATGACTTTGGATTAAAGAACCTTATTTAAAGTTTCATGCAGAACAGTTAAAATCATAACATGAAGACTAGCTGAAGACACTTGTCTAGGATGGAGGGAAGAAGGAGAGAGTGACCAGGAAGGGAGGAAGAAAAGGAAGAAAAAAAAAGAAGGGAGGATGGATAGAAAGAAGGATGGTAATAAGGGAAATGAATGCTCACATGGCTTTTCCTTGCCGGATGAATGGTGGAGGATAGATGGGCTGTTTTCCCGTAGGCTACAGAGGCCCAGGAAGGAGCAAGATATTCAAAGACAGATTTTAAGTTAATGCAAGGAGCACCTTTTTATAAGATGACTGGGAAAGAGCGAGGCAGTCTGGGTGGGTGCTGGTAACATCCTTTGTCAGCACTAAGGCCAGAAGTGCTGATGGCTTTGCACCTTCAGCTGGCTTCCTCTGTCATCACCCTGGCATCCAAGGCTTTGGCCCGTCACCATCCTCTTTGCCTCTCAGTCACCTGGTGCCCGCCACGGTTCCACTCCAGTGGGCCAAGGTTACTGAGACCTGGACACCGAAGGCTGCCTTCCAAGCAGGAAGTGAATCTGAGGACACACTCCAGTGTTGCACACTTAGGCTCTAGTCTCATGTGACAGGTGAAGGGCCTGCTCTGTAAATGCAGGCAATATGCAGAAGTATATTTCCACTTTAGGATGACATGTACGCCTGTGTTGGTTCTAAGAGTACAGTCTTGAAATACAGAGTGTGGTCAGAGTCCTAGCCAAAATGTGCTTGGTTCAGTGGCACCAAACAGCTCTCTAATGCATAGTGCATAGATACAGTGAATACTCAACAGGCCGTCCTCTGGGAAACAGCACTGGAATCCTTCTGAGATCTCAGGGTTTTTGACCTGTAGAGACAAGGGCCTTATGTTATATAATAAACACCTTGTTCATAGTAAATGCCCTGTAGATAATATGCCTTTGGGAGCAGCTGCTTATGTGCTGCTCCAGTATCTGAGATAAACTGTCAACAACACAAAGAAAATCAGTGTAGTGTCATACCCCAAGATTATCTCACCAGCGTTTCCTCTGTGCTCTTCCTTTACTAGTAATAAGACTTGGGTTTTTTCCAAGTATAAAATGTTACAGTACAGGCATTAGCTCTTACAGAAAGAGCATGTCCAGTTCATTGTGCAAAAGGGTGAGGTGGGGTGGGGGCATCAACTTATGCAGCAGTTTGAGAAGGCAAAGAGAAAATGGACTTCAGTGCGCTGAGACCTCACTCACAGGCAAGAAGTTTGGAAGAGTGAACGTCTTTGGAAATAGGAGTATTAGTGTATTTCTAATTCATGTAAGAAATACAGCTCTCTGCCTAGATTTGTACAATTCATGTTTGTACTTTTAGAGAGATGACTTTCATCTTGAGCATTTATTTACGCCTTTAAGTCAGGATAGTGCACTTTGTAAGGTCGTAGGTTACAAAATGTTCACCACTTGAGATTTCTGCGAAAGGATTCTCCGTGCTCCTGCTGTGGAGCTGGACACCACCTTCGCACGCACTCTTCATGGTGGGTCCTGTGTGTGCACACGTGAGTGCAACCTCGTGGCCTTGTGCACCTCTTGCACGGGAGAGAAAGCCAGCCACCAGCACGCGTGGCTCGGCTTTCCGGAATCCCCCTCGAGGGGAGCGCCTGTCTGGAGCACCTTCAACACCTTTTAGACTCCTTTGGAGAAGCAGGGGTGACCCGCTGTGGGCCCAGGGTGCTGACACAAGCTTTCCTGTAGGTTTCTCTTTCCCAGCCACCACACAGCGGTGCCCACACTGTGCTCAGATCTTCAGTCTGCAGGTGCAGAGGGACGGTCCGGTCTGGCCCGAGGGGGCGTTCGTAGCGGCGGAGAAGCCTGGCGGACGAGGCCTGAGTGAACCCACCCGGGGACCCCGCAGATCCCGCCCGAGCCGCTGCCTCCCCAGCGGCGGCTCCAAGCTCCCACCGGCTGCCCTCCGCCAGCCAATCAGAATCGAGAGTTGGCAGCCAGCTCTGGCCAATCCGCGTCCAGCCTTCGCTGGAAACGCGAAACCCTTAGGGGAAAAGCAATAACAAAAGCCTTTCACTGCAGACAAATGTTAAGTGTCTGTGCAGACTTTTCCTGTTTTTAATTTTATTACTGCAAGAATGGAAGGTTTGTTGTTTCTTTCATGTTTCCTTTCAAGCAATTTTAATTATACATTTGTGCTACATCAGGGGCTCTGGAACGCAGTGATTCAGCCCATTGCATCTAAAGCTGAAATGCAGTAACCTTCTGGCAATACAGATATATTCCTGCACTGTAAATATAGCTGACATGCTCAAGAATTTTAAGCAGCTGCAAAGGTCTTTGACACCACACACAGAGCCCCAGAGAGCAGATGATGAGAAAAGCAGCTCAACCGTCCCCTTCCTCTCTTTTGCTCCCCCCCCCCCCTTTCCTGAAGGGGTGTGCTCATAAAGAATCCTTTCCTCCAGTTGTTCTTTCTTGTGCACATTTTGACCAAATGCCTAATTACCACTGCCTCGCATTGCAAAATGAGTTTCTTATACTCAACAAGGGGGAAAAAAATTCCTGAGGGAATTACGAAGGACTGAGCCACTATTTGAGAAAAGACATGCGATTTGAGAAAAAGACTTGCTTTGCTTCGTCCTAGCTTTTCTTTCCGTGCTAGACGATTGCTACAATAGGCTGAATTTACAGTGAGTAAATTCAGCTGTCACGTAAGTAATAACAACACGGACCATATGGGAAACAATTTTAAACCCCCTTTGGAGACTCGTGAAAGAAAATCTTCCTTCTTCGCTAAAGTCCCAACCATTCAAATATTTTACCTGCTGTTAGAAGGGTCTCAAGGAAATGAGTCTTACCCTTGTGAGGTTTCCCTTATCGTACGGGAGCTCAGCTCGGGTTTTCTGCAAATTCAAAATGGCAGCAGCAGTAGTAGAAGTGAACACACCAGCTGGAAACAGACTTTGAGTCATGTCTGCTAGTGTTTCCAAGCAAGAATAGGTGAGGGCGACTGCAGAAAAGGAAACAAAGACTCACAGAAGTCTTTCATGTATTTGCCCTAATATTTTATATATGTCTTAAGCTCTAGGTTTTTTAAAAACATATTTTAAAGAAGTAATTTTTTAAAAGTGGCACTTATCCTCCAGAGAAATAAAGACAATGTTTTGTTTCTCGGTGCCATTTGTTGTACTAAGTGCACTTAAGTTTAGTAATTCACAGATGCAGTGCTAAATTAAATTGTCTGTCTGCAAGCAGTGGGGAAAAGCAGAATAGCTTGCAGGAAATAAGTGTGTTGGTTTTGAGATTTCTTTGTTAATCCTCTGTGGCGAATGCTTACCAAAGTTGATTCTAAAGATAACCCCAACAGCAAATCTATTGTGCACATTTATTTTCTTAAGAGGGCTATTTTAGGAGTTCTTAACAGTGAAACAAGACCAAACAGTGAAAGAGACACAGCACCAGGCTGATTATTGTCTCACAGAGTCAAGGAGGGCAGGATTAGGAAGGAGAAATCGAGCAGATTGTCAGCTCCCTGGACTCTTGAGTCTCCATTTTCTCCTCTGTTCCGTTCCTATTTTTACACACTTACACAATTTTTTTCTTAATAAAAAATAACCATTATTTTACGTTGTCGAATTGGAAACAAAACCAATTCTTTTCAGTCACCTTCTGGGTTAAGCACTGGTAACTGGCGCTTAGTTTATGTTGGCTGCTTGCCAAATGAAAGCAATTATGTGTAATAATAGAAAAATTAAGAGGTGAGTGTTGCTGTTTTATAGCAGGACATGGCAAAAACCATTTCCTTCTGTCAGCAGTATCTTGATTACAGTCTCAGCCTCACCCTCCTGTGCCACATGGGTGTGCGCACGGAGACACACATGTCATTTCCTGTGGGTTTGAACTTGAGGTCACCGAAACCAGAAAGAGGAAGGCTGCAAACCACAGCCTTTGAAAGCAAATGAGAATAGAATTTGGCTGATAAAAATAGTGACAATCGATAAAGTAGAAATAAAGTCACTGGTGTTAAATGTGGTCCCCTTTCATCCTTTCCTCCCTGCAGGTGTTCTAGTTGTCAATGTCACGTGGAGGAACAAGACTTACGTGGGGACGCTCCTGGACTGCACCAAGCACGACTGGGCCCCTCCCAGGTATGCCCGGGTCTTTTATTTCTCTCCTCCTCCTCCTCCTGCCCCGGTGCTGCCTTTGCAAGGAAACTAGAGAACAGATTAATAATACATAAAAGTCTGCTTGTAATTGAAACCAGGCAAAAGAGAAATGAGTAGTTCAGCATTGAGCACACAGCAAAGTGCAGATGCTGGCTTCTTTCCTGTCAGGAGATCTCTGCTCCCCATCCCTTCCCTCTCTCCCCTTTGTTTTCTTCTTTTCTCATAGTGGGAATTTGAACTGAATTGGAAGCCAGCTGTCTGAGCTGTGTTTCTTTGATTTTTTGAGGCAGAGTGTAAGCCATTGGTAGCCTGTTCTGTTGCAGATGCTGAACTTGTCAATGGAAAAGTAAAGTGATTTTTTCCCTCAAGCTACCAAAGTGTTGACTCCTCTTTGCTGCATTATGTACCTTGTGATTGCATCTAATTCTTGTGGAGCCGCTTGGTTTGACACCTGTTCTTGCTTTCCTAGGTTTTGTGAGTCTCCGACGAGTGACCTGGAGATGAGAGGGGGCCGGGGCCGAGGGAAGAGAGCAAGGTCTGCGGCGGCCGCCCCGGGCTCAGAGGCCACCTTCACGGAGTCCAGAGGGCTTCAGAGCAAGAACAGAGGCGGGGCCAATGGGAAGGGGCGGCGGGGCAGCCTCAATGCCAGTGGGCGAAGGACACCCCCAAATTGTGCTGTGGAAGATATCAAAGCCAGTCCTTCCTCCACCAATAAGAGGAAGAACAAGCCTCCCATGGAGCTGGACCTGAACTCCAGCTCTGAGGACAGTAAGCCTGGGAAACGTGTCCGCACAAATTCCAGAAGCACTCCTACCACCCCCCAGGGGAAGCCAGAGACTCCTTTTTTGGACCAAGGCTGCTCCTCTCCAGTGTTAATCGATTGTCCTCACCCAAACTGCAACAAAAAGTACAAGCACATTAATGGCCTAAGGTACCACCAGGCTCACGCACACTTAGATCCAGAAAGCAAGCTGGAGTTCGAGCCTGACAGTGAGGACAAGATCTCAGACTGTGAGGAAGCCTTGAGCAGTGTGGCCCTTGAATGCAGTGAGCCAAGCACAAGTGTGTCTGCTTACGACCAGGCAAAGGCACCGATGTCCCCTGGGGCCCCTGGGACTCCCAAGGGAAAAAGAGAGTTGATGAGCAATGGCCCAGGGTCTCTCATGGGTTCCAAAGCTGGGAAGAATTCTGGCAAAAAGAAAGGGCTCAACAGTGAACTGAGCAACCTTCCTGTCATCTCCCACATGACAGCCACCTCAGATGGGTGCTCAGCAGTGGATGGCAGTCTGGCTACTGAAATGCCCAAACTGGAAGCAGAAGGGCTGATTGATAAGAAAAATCTAGGCGACAAGGAAAAGGGCAGAAAAGCCAACAATTGCAAAATGGACAAAAACCTCTCCAAACTAAAAAGTGCCCGGCCCATTGCCCCTGCCCCAGCCCCAACACCCCCACAGCTGATTGCTATACCTACTGCGGCCTTCACAACCACCACCACGGGGACGATACCTGGCCTGCCCTCCCTTACGACAACTGTGGTCCAGGCCACTCCAAAGAGCCCCCCGCTGAAACCCATCCAGCCAAAGCCCACAATCATGGGAGAGCCCATCACCGTGAACCCAGCCCTGGTGTCCCTCAAAGACAAAAAGAAAAAGGAGAAGAGAAAGCTCAAGGACAAAGAGGGGAAGGACACAGGAAGCCCGAAAATGGATGCTAAGCTGGGGAAGCTCGAAGACTCCAAGGGGACTGGCAAAGATCTCCCTGGGCATTTTTTAAAGGATCATCTTAGCAAGAACGAGGGGCTGACCAACGGGCTCTCGGAGTCTCAGGAGAGCCGCATGGCCAGCATCAAAGCTGAGGCCGATAAGGTCTACACTTTCACGGACAACGCCCCCAGCCCGTCCATAGGGAGTGCCTCGAGGATGGAGTGCAGCCCCCTGGTGAACGGGCAGGCCCCCATGGTGCCGCTGCACGTGCTGACCCCGAATGGCACCGAGAGCTCAGCGGCCAAGACCAGCAGCCCAGCCTACTCAGACATTTCTGATGCTGCAGACGATGGTGGTTCTGACAGCAGGTCAGAGGGCATGAGGTCAAAGGCCAGCTCCCCATCAGACACTGTTTGTGGCAAGGATGGCATTGTAAAAGGGCATTCCTCCTCTGCAGCGCCATCGTCTCAACTGAAAGAGTCGCATTCCCCCTATTACCATGGCTACGACCCCTATTACTCGCCCAGTTACCTGCACCCTGGGCAGGTCGCTGGCCCTGCAGTGGGGAACAGTGGGAGCTTGCAGTCCATGAAGATCAAGAAGGAGTCTGAGGAAGATGCAGAAAAAAAAGACAAGGCCGAGCAGTTGGAGTCTAAGAAAGTGGACCATAATGCCATGTCCCTGCAGCCGCAGCACCAGTCAGTGATCACACAGAGGCACCCTGCCCTGGCCCAGTCCCTTTACTATGGCCAGTATGCCTATGGACTCTATATGGACCAGAAGTCACTGATGGCCACCAGCCCAGCCTACAGACAGCAGTATGAAAAATACTACGAGGACCAGAGGCTGGCCGAGCAGAAAATGGCCCAGGCCGGGAGAGGAGACTGTGAGCGGAAAGCGGAGCTCCCCTTGAAAGAGCTGGCTAAGGAGGACAGTAAACAGAAAGCCGCGCCGCCGGCCACAGTCTCCAAAGCTCCCTCTGCTCCAGAACCTAACAAAAACCATTCTAAACTAGGGCCGTCAGTGCCTAATAAAACTGAGGAGACAGGTAAATCGCAGCTTCTCTCCAATCACCAGCAGCAGCTTCAGGCCGACAGCTTCAAAGCTAAGCAGATGGAAAACCACCAGCTTATTAAGGAGGCTGTAGAAATGAAATCTGTCATGGACTCTATGAAGCAGACAGGTGTAGACCCAACCTCGAGATTTAAACAAGTAAGATTGTGGATCGTGACCCCGACAGATAGAGCAGTCTGAGGCGTTTACATGTCTGGGGTTGATCTGGTTAGTGTTCGTACACAGGAGAGAAACCAACATCAGGGTTGTTGTTTTTTTTTTTCTCCTGAAAATATCTTGAGTCTCATGCATAGCTGTAAAATATGCATTGCTTACTACTATCTTACTGTGTTCTATAGGAAAAGGAGCTCCAGACATGTGCTGTGCAGACCTGTGTTCCATGCCCTTACTGTGTTTAGTTCTGTGACTCTAATGCATTCCCTTAACTTCTTTCTGAGTCTGAGGGGAGGACATTCCACTAAGGGACAGTAAATTCCTTTTAAACTCTGAGATTCTGAGTCTGATCGATAAATACTTATTCTTTCATATTTCAAATTTGTATTAGCATCTTCTAGGAGTATTACAACTGGGCACTTGAATTCATATTTCCTACTTTCTTTTTTCTTTCTTTCTTTTTTTTTTTTTTTTTTTTTTTGTGGTACTGGGGACTGAACCCAGGGCCTTCACACTGTGAGCTATGTTCCCAGCCCTTTTTAATTTTTCGTTTTGAGACAGGGTCTGGCTAGGTTGCTCTAAGGTCCCAGAGCCTTTCACGTGGGGTGTGAGGTCTCTCCGTCCCTGTTCTGCACACTGGTTTAAGTGCCCAGCGGATAGCCTGGTGCTGAGTGCTTGTGAGGAGAGCTGGGCCTCAGCACCTGTCCCAGAGCCCCATGGCCAGCCATCTGGGAACCCCTGAAAACTGACCCCACCCGTGCTAGCACTTTCTTTCACAGTTGTGACATCTAGCTTCACTACAGCCTGATGAACAGTCAGTTTGGTAGTTCCTAACACTGCCTCCCCACCCACCCCCAGCCCCACTTAGATGGTCACTGTGAATCTCAACGACAGTCCTTTCCCTGGGAACAGTTTTGCCCAAAGTAGAGACTGAGGCCCAATTCTCATTGTCCACCCAGGATCTGAATTCCTGGTGGAATTACATGCCCAGTGGGACCTGTGCGGCAGAAACCATTTCGGATTCTCAGGTTTCTCCTTCCCAGAGGCCGAAGTCAGGCAGTTGCTTGACAGGACTGTGTGTGAATGGTGCAATTTTGGACATTCGTAGATGGCTTTGTTTTCTAATAGAGGAGCCATAATACGTGCTATGAATTTGAAGTTTTGTTTTGATTAAGATGTTAACACATAATGAGAGCTCAGCTGGCAGGATATTAAGCCTCAGCTACAGTAAGTGAAGAAAATGTATTAGGAAAACAACAGTTTTTCCTTCTAAGTGATGTTAATAGCTATAATAATTGCTTAAATTTGCTATTATTAACTTGAGTTTAGAGTTTTTAAAATCCGTTTGACCTACGTAAAGTATTAAAAGTAAAATGAGGATTGGATTAAATATATCCAAGGATGTTATTTAAGTTGAAAAATGACGTCACGGGCCTAGCCCAACAGCTGAGAGTTTGGAGCCCAGCTTCTCAACTGGGCCACAGTGTGACCTTGATGGTGCTTGAACTTTTAAAAAGTGGGTTTTGTGTTTTGTACAAGGAATCCGTAGTCACCCCAGACATGATCACGTAGGAGAGAAGGAAAAATAACGTGCCTACACATGAACAGATGCTAACTTTGTATGCAAAGTAATAGTAATAGGCTGTCATGACTAATGGGTTTTGTTAAAAGTTAAAGTTTTAAGACAAATGTATATATATTTTTAAATCAGGATCCAGATTCAAGGACATGGCATCATTACGTATACCAGCCCAAATATCTGGATCAGCAAAAGTCAGAAGAACTTGATAGAGAAAAGAAATTGAAAGAGGATAGCCCAAGGAAAACTCCCAATAAAGAGAGTGGTGCGTCCAGCCTGCCTGTATCGTTAACCAGCATCAAAGAAGAACCCAAAGAGGCCAAGCGTCCCGATTCGCAATCAATGGAGGAGAACAAGCTGAAAAGTGATGATCGAAAGACGCCCGTGAATTGGAAAGACTCTCGGGGGACACGAGTAGCTGTGTCCTCTCCCATGAGTCAGCACCAGTCGTACATACAGTACTTGCACGCCTATCCATACCCACAGATGTACGACCCCAGCCACCCAGCCTACCGGGCTGTTTCTCCCGTCCTGATGCACAGTTACCCCGGTACGTGTTGTAAGCTCTGACTCTGTGGGGGGAGAGACTGTGTTCCAATATTAGCTATTAGAAACCTCACAATAAATTAGAAGCTTCAGGAATGACATTTGTTCTGCTTATTTTTATACTGTTTAAAGTCCCACAGATGAAACTGATTTAATAGAGGATTTTTGGGAAATGAAATATCAAGAGTCCTCAGCTGCAGTTTCTGTAGTCTCTGATGGTCTGCCGTAGCTGTCAGACTGGCAGATACTTTATTGCCTCTGAAAATATTCTAACCACTTACTGTCATAATCATTACAGTTACTATTCCTTTCACTTAAGCAGACACATAAATGCATGAAGTGGCTGTGAGCTCCATTCTGTTTATAACCTCTGTTCATCAGGATGAATTAACTGGAGAAGAAAATCGGAGAACCTAGATAACAGTTTAGCAATGATGTAGCCCATGTTTAATGTAGCTCTTATTTTAAGATGTCTGACTCTTATCACAAATTCATGTAATCCAAATTACGTTTTGTAAAGATGTGGCCCATAATTTGATGTGGCATTTGCTGTTTATCTGCAGGGGCCTATCTCTCTCCAGGATTTCATTATCCTGTTTATGGGAAGATGTCAGGGAGAGAAGAGGCAGAGAAAGTCAATACCAGCCCCAGCATCAGCACGAAAACAACCACTGAATCGAAAGCACTGGACTTGCTCCAACAACATGCCAACCAGTACCGCAGCAAGTCTCCTGCTGTAAGTCTCCTTCTGTTGCCTTTTAAAAGAACAGTGTTTTGGGGAAGACAAACTAGAGAACAGTCTTGAAATATAAACACTTAGAACCAGCTGTGATTTCAGGGTGCTGTTTTATCCTTAATACATAAAGAATGTAGTGTTCAAAAATAAGATGCTTTCAGGGGCTGGGGATTTAGCTCAGCGTCATAAGCACCTGCCTTGCAAGCAGGCGGTTGTGAGTTCGATCCCCGGTACCAATTAAAAAAAAAGAAAAGGACAAAAAAAATAAATAAATAACATGCTTTCACATGTGAGAGACAGTCATTGAAGTGCGTATGGTAGAAGTGAGATTTTCTGTTGCAAAATATGGTGTGCCTTGCTAGACAGGACAATGCATGTCACCTGAGAATGTAAATTAACAGGCGCCAACATTTGGATGAACTATGTTTTTGAAACACTGAAAAATTAATGATCAGGCACAAGCTGTTGAACTGTCAGGCAACTGTGGAACTTTTAGATACTTTTTTTGGGAGGGAGACAGCTTTCAGACATCAGCCTTTTCTCATACCAATTTAGATATCCATTTTCTCTGATGACAGTCGAAAGCCAGGCACAATGATGCACACCTGTGATCCTAGCACTGTGGAGGCTGAGGCAGAGCTGTAGGGTAGCAGACAGCTTGGGGTACATGGCAAGTTCAATGCGTGTCTCAATTGCGTAGTGAGACCCTGACTCAGAAAGAAAAAACAAAGCACAAAAAAGACAAGAAATCTGGTCCAAAATTCACTTGGCAGTAAGCCGATGGGGAAGTAGACTTTCTAGGTGGTAAATCTGACTTCCCAGCAATGGAGCATGTACAGAGTCAAACCTGCCCGTCTTACACCACCCATCTTTGTTATTAGCCTCGCTTGTACAGACTCAGGTTTTAAGTTCCTCCCGTAGGTCATTGGTATTCATGCGGTCAGCGTCCATGCTTGGATGTTCATCATGAGCCACATGGAGGGTCCATAATGCAGAATAGCTATTGATTTTATTCAGCTGCAAAGTGGAGTGGTACACAGTGAGAGATGCATGTGCAAGTCACTTGGTTGAGGAGAGAGATCTACATCTGCTATTTTTTGGCCTTGACTCTTTGCCTGTCCCTGTAACTCTGCTGAAGTCATGCAAATATGTGTCTTCAAAAGAAAATTTCTCAGCTAGGGGTTTAGCTCAGGGGCACAAGCACCTGCTTGGCAAACACAAGGTCATGAGTTCGATCCCTGGTACAAAAAAAAAAAAGATGATTTTGCTCCAAAGGCAAGTGTCTAGCTGATCCTTGTTACTGTTTAAAAAGACGCCACAGAAAGGATGTGATAGTTCTTGGCCAGAAAAGAGAAGCTTAGAATATGCTATCTACAATGTGAATGGGTACACTCTGTAGAAAATCTATAATGATGATTTAGGAGTCATTCTCTGTGAGGCTTCCTTCTAGTAAATAGATTTTTGGGGGGTCTGGGTGAGAAAGAGAACTTTAGTGAAAGAATGTTGGGTTCAAGGTGGAAATATATAGAAAACAGGCATTCCTTAACCAAACTGTGCCTGGGAGATGCTGGAGTCTCCATGTGAGCGTTGAGAAATTGGAAGATTCTGGATGTGGATTAGGATAGTGGCTTCTTGTACAGTACTATGTCTTTGGACCAGATTTTTTATTGTCTTGTTCCAGAGAATGCTGAAAACCAGGAATGCAAGTCCTTTATATAAAATAGTGTGCTTTTTGTGTATAATTCCCTCACATCTTTCTTTATATAGTACTTTAAAGTACCTCTAGAGTACCTCAACTACTAACACAGTATAAATGCTATGTAAATATTTGCTATACTCTATAGTTAGGGAATAATGACGAAAGAAATTCTGTATATATTTAGTACAGCAAATTACTGCAATATTTTTGATCCCAGGTTGGTTGAGTTACAGATGTGGAACCCAAGAGTATGATGTGTGAAACTGGGGTGGATAAACATTTTCATTGGAACAAAATGGATACAGACATGTTTAACATTATGAGCGTTTCTTTTCACAAAATACAAATAAAAGTGTAATTAGACAAGTTGACCTGGATAAAATCTGCAAAATGACTTATTTTCCCTGACTCATTTCTAAAAGTTGTTTGAGGCGATGATGGATTCTCAGCCTGCAGTGGTGATTGGTCATAAGGAGAAGACTAATCTCTTCACTTTGGATGGGGCAATTATTTTGGGCTGTATGTCAATGGAAATTAAACCATGTCATTTGGAATTATCTCCAGTTAATATAGAATTTTGAGTATGGGCTAGGTTTTAATCATTTATACAGATTGCTAAAGGGACAAAGGGGATTCAGTAGTTCTTGTTGCATTTCAGAGAATAAAATAGGATGCATTTTTCTTTCTGTTTGCAGCCTGTGGAAAAGGCGACAGCTGAGCGGGAACGGGAGGCCGAGAGGGAAAGGGACCGCCACTCCCCTTTTGGCCAGCGACACCTGCATACACACCACCACACCCACGTTGGCATGGGCTATCCTCTAATCCCCGGTCAATATGACCCTTTTCAAGGTCAGCAGCTCAATCCTTACTATGTCTGTTTTCATTCCGCTTTGGGGAACTGTTGCTAAAATTACCTGACATGACTTTTAAAATACCGTACTGAACTTTGAATTAATATCAGCTTTGGAAAGGAAAAGATTTTTATCACTTATTTCTTAGTATTTCCAAGACCATCCTCACATCTTTGTGCTCTGTCAAGACTTGCAATGGCTACCATTTAATAATTGTCACTGGCTGATGTTATCAGGAGTTTACTGTTATCTCACCGACTGAGGGCGTGGTCAGGGCTGGGGCACTGAATATTACAGTCAGATCAGATATCTGCGGTATGGAAATTGAAGCTTTTTTTGTTCCATTTCTGTAAGCCTCTGCAGTTGCCCTTTTCCTATGTAAGTGACGGAGGAGTTAAGTTTAGCACTTTCTAATCTAACTCAAGGGCTCTTCACAACCCTTCACGGCTAGGACTCTTTTCACCAAAGAGGAATGTCAAGAAAAATGTCTTTCTTAAAAATCTGGGGTCATACCATGCAGCAGCCCTCTATTTGTGACATATTATTGAGCACATCACATCAGAAGACCCAGGAGGTGGCGTGGTGTTTATCAACACCCACGCTGGCCCGGGACCTTGCTGTCTCTGTGAGCATGGGTGGTGATGACAAATAGCATGGGGTGCCTTGCTGTAAACAGCAGAAGCTTATTTTCTCACAATTCTGGGGACTCGAGGGGCAATGCAGTGCAGTTTCTGGTGCAGACTTTTGTGGGCTTGTTGGCCACAAGGCTTTCATCCCGCAGTGCGCTCCCCAGGCGAGGCTGCCAAAATTCAAGCATCTGCTCTTTCTTACCCGAGGACAACAATCATCTTCTAGGATTCCTATTAGGATAAGACTCTTGTGACCTTATTTTTCTTTAATCACCTTCTTCTGGGCCTTGTTTCCAAATGCAGTGAAATTGGAGTTGAGGGTCTCGACATAGGAGTTTCAGAGGGGACACAGTTCAGTCTAACTGAGGCCAGCTTATTCAGCTCTCATTACTTGGTGTCAAGCAGAGGTGCAAAGGGACCATCTCTACTTTGTAAACAACTTGCATCCAGTGTGAGCTTGGATGCTTGGTGGAGAAGGGGGATTTGTTTCTAACATACTCTGATCTAACTTATTCATATAACATAACTGTATGTGTGGGGAGGTAGCTAATCCCTTCTTATATGTTATGTGTTGTTACCTCTGGGAAAAGAAAGTGTGTCCACATAAAGGACATAGGAGAGGTGAATAATCTTTTTTACGTCTCCTGTTTTTGATGCTTTCTATGGAATTTAATAGCATTCTGTTAGGCACTGAGTTTCCTTTGGCAAGCCGTTTCAGTCTATTACCTTTGTCCTCCAGAGTGAGGCTACTTCTACGGTTGATTATTGACTCCATGTACGTTATCAGTGCATGGTGTTAAATCACAAATATTAAAATGGCTGAAGTTAGTATAAAAGTATTAAATTGCAAGGAAATAGTATATTGAGTCTATATCTTGCCATGACTTTGATTCCTTTTATGTTTTTTAACCTGGTACTTATTATTTCTCCTGAGCTTCTTGTTCAGGAATGTATGTCAACCGGTTAGCATGGTGCAGAGCCAGAGAGATACAATACAGTATCCTCTCCAACTAACTGTTAAGAAAAGCACAGCTTATTCAGTCAAGGGGTAGACACTGATTAGACCAAGTGGTTTGTTCTGGGTCCTGACAGCATGAAACATTTCCTGTGTGTGCTTAGGAAACAGTTTACTGCCACTGGGCCAGCACCCTCTGCTGTCCGTCCCCCCCCACTTTGCTCTGGGGTGATGTCTCAGAAGTCCCCATTTCTTCCCCTCTTAGGCTTGACCTCTGCTGCCCTGGTGGCTTCTCAGCAGGTGGCTGCTCAGGCATCTGCATCAGGAATGTTTCCTGCACAAAGAAGGTAAACTTCCTCTTCATTTCAAATTCGTTTTCTAGACACAGACATCTTAGTGACTTTGAGGGAGTCAGGATTGCCTTTTTAGATGAAAACCTTAGCTGCTTGGTTCCTAGCATTGTAAAGAATGTGCTTATTATGCTGTGCACCTCGCATCAACTTGGAGTCCATGAGCCACATTCTCGAAATATACTGTGGGTTGTTAATGAACTGGTTGGTGTTTTGCACAGTTGAAACTTCTTTGGATTCTCCTTACAGCTTTATTAAAGTAATTCACCATGATTCCCTGTTTTATTACATTCAAACAAAGTTGCAAAGAGAGAAATTATCATAATGTAGAGATATTGTTTGTGCATGTTTCCACTACCCCTTAAGTTGTTTAAAGAAAGAAAATAGTGTAAGGTAATTATTATTGAACACAAAATTGACATTTTTCACAAAATGTGTATTATTGTAGCTGGGCATGGTGGCACATGCCTGTAATCCCAGCACTTGGGAGGCTAAGGCAGGAGAATTGTTGTGAGTTCAAGACTGGGTTACAAAGTGAGCTTAAGGCCAACCTGAACAGCACAGTGAGATTCTGTCTCAAAAAGACAACAACAACAAGTCTGTTATTATGATTCATTCTTTCTGGAACTGAATTCCGGAATGAGCTAGACGTAGAGGAAGTCTCTCAGTCTAGGCGTTTCTGGGTTTTCAGCATCAAACGTTGATAGAGCCTGTGTTAACTTGTGCTTTTCTTTTGCAGAGAATAACAGGATTAGAAGTGTACGGTGTCATGTGACTGGATCACATGGGAAGCGCTTTATACAGACATCAGTTCCATGGTGTTAATTTGAAATGCCTTAATGGCAGGCAAAAACCAGTCATTTCATTTTTGTAAATTACAGATTTTATCACAGAGTAACAAATGTTGCTGTAATTAAACTTCTGTTTTATATATATATACGTATACATATCTGTATATATACATATATATATATATAAATATATAAATATATTATATATTCTTTACTTTTTGTATCAGTAACCAGGCTCGCACACACAGGGTCTGCTGCCAAGTCGCAAACCACTCAGTAAAGGAAATAAAAAAATGTATTTGTCATGTTGAAAAGTGTTAGCCACAAAAGGCTGCTTATTTTGTTTCTTTTTTCCTTTTAAATTGTAAATAAATAATGTTATGTATCAGTGTGCCTGATCCTTGCATATCCTTCATATATTTCCCGTAAGCTCCTCAGAAAGGCAAACTGTGATGATGACACTTTGGTACAATTTAGATGTCTATTTGGTGGCTCCTCTTAAGGACGCATCAGTGTAAAATGTTCCTGTAGTCACTGTTTGTACTTGTGTATTGTGGGAAAAATACTTTTGGAAGGCATGGGGTTGCCAGTACCACAAAAACTGTATGTATATAATGTAAAGATTAAAATGAGCGAATCATGAGCATCTGTGAATAATGAGGTGTCATTTTTTTATAATCTTGAATGGCAAATAACCCAACAGCCTGCATAACAGAGACATCTGTGATTGTTCTGTTACTTGAATAGTCCTGCGGTCCTTTATTTTTTTTAATTTTTTTGTTTTTTAATGTTTACAATTTTCCAGTTTTAGAAGAAAGACTTTAATGCCATTGCCTGGTTACTTGTTTTATGCTGTAATCTAGTTTATTTTATGTAAAATGTATATTGAATGCTTTCCTTTTTTATACCTGCCTTAAATAATTTGGCAATCAGAATTAAAAAGTTTTTTTTTTTATAAGGCTTCTTGTCTGTCTCATGTTATTTCCAGCTGACTGGTAATGATTCTAATTTTTAGTGAAAGATTTCTTAGTACTGTAAGGGCATAAGACATGATACAGTTTTCTTATATGACACATGGGAATAAGTACACACAGTGTATTTAATTCAGGGTACGTAGAGGATATTTATTCTGAATATGGAATGTATCCCTATAACTTAATAGGTATAGGTTTCTGTAATGTGGAGTGACATTCCAAACTTGTACTAATAAAAGTTTTAAAAATTTAAAAAAAACAAAAAAAAAAACAAAGACAGAAGTCTTGTACTATGTGGGCAGGAGATAAAGCATGTAATACTTCAGCCAGCTATTATTCAGTTGATTTACAGGACTGTATTATGCCAAATTTTAACTCATTCTTTTTTACCTCTCACCCTCTTCCTCCTTTCTACCTTTGTGACCTCCAGCAGAGAGCTGTTTAATACCTACCCTACCCCTGGGCCAGCACAGGACACTGGATAATGAACAAAGTAAACAAAACTTGCCCTTATAGTACCTGCATTTTCTTGTGCATGGGTTAAACACATGACAAAATATGTAAGGAGTTTACAAAGTCTATGTCTTAGTCACTTTTCTCATTGCTTAGATGAAATACCCAACACTCAAAGTGGGGAAGGTTTGTAGAGTGAAGATTTATTTAGCTTACAGTTTGTAGAGGTTTCAGTCCATAACTGACTGGCTCCAAGGTGAGATAGTGTGACAGAGGAGAAACAGTTCATGGTGGGCAGGAGGTAGCAAAGGACAAGACGAGCCTCTTTCTATCCCTTCTGTTGTATCCAGGGTACTTAGAGTAGGTACCACGCACACCCTTGATCCTACCATTGCACCATGAATCAGTCCCAGTATCGCACACTCTGAGAAAGCCCCACCTATGACCACCTGAGACTTTGGAGGACTGCTAAGGACCAGCTGGATAACTCTCCTTGAAAGAACAATTATCTCCATTTTGGCTAAATCTGGCCCTTTTTCCTTCCAAGTACTTATCAGTACAGAGCTGGCTGGAACATGTCTGGCTACAATGCATTCCCACTATTAGCTTTAAGCATGTAACTGGTCTAACTGAGGTGCTAATGTATAGTATATAAAGCAAGGTGACAGGTCAGTGTGTGCCTGTCCCGTAGCTCTCAAGAAGTATGTGTGAGCTGGATGGGAGGGAGAGCCATGCTCCACACTGTTGACTGGAATGGAACCTTGCGATAAGAAGCTATGACTTCCCAGGGCATCAGAGCTGAAGCTCTGTACCACAAACATTAGATACCCCTTAGAATTATATTATGCCGATTACTCTTCTGCATATTTCTCTCTCTACATATTGCAGTCGTGATTTCAGGGCTCCCACCTAAACCAGCTTATGGCACTCTCATGGTCACTTATCCTCAAGACACTCCCCTCTTCCTACATTAATACAACCTGGGTTTGGTCCTGGGTCTAGGCCTTTGTTCCAGTTAGCCATCATTTTAGGACCCCGTGGCTCCCCACACCTACAGGTATGTTTTAGTGTCTTATTCTGGCCATGGGTTGCACTGGAAGTGGTAGATTAGAATTAGCTCCCTGGAATTCCAATAACGTTCCCAGGGGATTAAAATAGAACCTTCCCAGACCACAACACAATCCAGGGAGGGCTCTCTGTGGAGGATCATCTAGACACAAACCATAACGATATTAGGTGACTGATAAATGTTATACAGAAAATTGTGGGCTAGGTGGGGCACAGTGAATGTGAAGAAGTGTGCTCAGATGAACAGAGCAGTCAGGGAGGCTTCCCTACAGAGAGGAGCAGCAGGTGCATGCTCCGTCCTGGGGAAAAGCACTGCAGTGACTTGGAAAGCAGACACCGCCGAAGTCCTCAGGTGGGAGGCTGCTTCCTGTGTTTGCACCGATTGGTTTCATTAGTTCCCAGTGGTAAGTTTTTATGACATTACTGTAATTGCTATTGACAGTTTTACCACTTTGTTTACTAAAGAGTTCTTTAAATTGGCAGAATTTGTCTTGATATACTGTGGTTAGACTTTAAAGGTCTTTGTTTTATAAATGAACAGATTTTTTTGCAAATGAAATGATTCCTCTGTTTTTTTACTTTACAAAGCAAAATAGAGAAAAAAAGGGTTAGATATGATACAGAATTTCAAAAAAGAAAACAAAGTAGGGAATTAGTACTAGTTAATATGTTGCGTATTGTTATCTCAGAAGGAGTTGTTCAGGTTACAAAATCTAGACACAAAAGGGATCAAACAATGACAACGCAAACTGTCCTTTTAATGAACTAAGATTAGTAGTATAGTTATCTATCTAGCATCCATATACATACACACACTTATATATGTTTACCAACATACACATAATCTTTGCCTTTCTTCCTTTCCCCTATCCTATTAGTTCTGTCCTTTTGAGCACTTTCTTTCCCTTTCATTATTACAATAGCTATTATATATTTTAGATCTTATTACTCTTTTAGATTTTAAAAAAATTTATATACCAGGGAGACAATACAATATTTATAAATGTGAGCTTATTTCACTTATAAGGATGGTCTCACTGTGAATAGTCAAGAAAGCAAGTGCAGATGACCTCAGGCGGGAGGCTGCTCCTGTGTTTCTGCTGGTTGGTTTCATTGGTTTATTTTTCTTTTGCGTTTCATTTATGTCATCATTTATAAAGACATTGTTGCTGGTGTTATTCCTACATGAAAGATTACTTTACTTGTTTTTCATCTGTTGTAAGCTATCAAATTTTTCAGTCCTTAACCACATTTTGATACCATCCTTAAAGACTTCATATCATCTGTCTCTGTTGCCTGAGGCTTCGCCAGTTCCTGGCCAGCTCCTTATCTGCTGAATTAAGGTCCTCTTCACTGTCACCAGTTGAACTATCGTGTTGTTGATGTAGACTGAGCGATACTGAAGATTCCTGATGATTTGTCTGCTCTAAGATGCATATTTTTCAAGTCATACATACGCAAGCTACAGATAATACAAGTAATAACTTGCTATTTTAATCACTTCTAGTTAGGTGTTTCAAAAGATGGGATCATAAAATAGGTGCACTTGAGCAAGTTGAAGTCTACTACCATAATACAGGGGATGCTGGTAACAAAAGTGCATGACACAGCACAACATGATTTGCTCAGGGTTCTCCTGGAGTGTTATTCATGGCTGGTTTTTTTTTTTTTTTTTTTTTTTTTTTTTTCCTTTTTGAGACAGGGTCTCAATATACAGTTCATGCTGGCCTTGAGCTCACTTTGTAGCCCAGGCTGGTCTCGAACTCACCACAGTCCTCCTGCCTCAGCCTCCTAAGTGCTGGGATTACAGGCGTGAACCACCACTCCCGGCACTCATGGCTGGTTTACAGGAATCACTAAACCAAGTTTTATTTTTTCCCTGTACCTTTACAGCATTATCACTGCTGATAGTAACACAAATTGCCAAAGGCCAGAGCTTGTTTATTTTGTGTGCCATTTCTCTGGTTGAGTATCTAGCCAGCACTAAGTGGTAGATTAAAGATTCCCAAAAGACAGTCATGCTTGGCTCCATTATATTATTATGATGAAAGTGCCATTAATATGCTTCTAATTGTTTTACTTTTATAGACATAAAATCAGTTCCCCTTAGTGACTAATAAGAGGGTTTATTGATTTTGCTAAACATTATTCATTCCAGGCCTGTTCATACCAGCTTGTCCTGAACATATGCAAAAAGCCTGCAGTGCTGACACAGTGCAAATTAACTTCATGAGAAACAAGAATGAAGAATTTTTTATAGTTGTGGTCCCATCGAATACAGAATATTAAAAGCAAACTAGTAGGCGCCATAATGAAGCATTTATTCCTTGATTAGGGTTTTTCATGGAAACTAGCCATTGATGTTCTGCCCAGGTCATTAACAGAGGAAAAAGCTATCCTCATATATTCACTGGGGGGGGGGGGGTGACCCTGATTTACTGTGCTTTCAGCCAAGGGCCCGTGAGTAACTGAAATAAATAGCTCCGGTTGAGACAGAATAAAGCAGCAGGATAACGATCATTACTGGTCTCTTCGTTCCTTCCTGGCTCTAAAAAGGGGACAAGACGGGCAAAGCCCCTTCTGATTGTTTTTGTCACTAACTACAGTCCTGCATTCCCTTCTTCTAGCAGTGGTCTGAGTCATAAACGTTGTTTACTTCCAGTTAACTTCAGGGGAGAAACAGAGCAAAACCACAGTGTAATAGCAGGTCTTCTGCCATGGAGTCTCCTATTTCGTAACAGAATCATTCTGTAAAGCAGGGGATAGTTCTCAGCCTCAGCCTTAGAGTTCTGGACCAGATAATTTTTGTGCGTGAGGCCTGGTGTGTTTAGTCGTGTCTGTGCCCTCCATCCCAAAGACAGCAGCTGCAACCTCCCCAGCAGGTGTGATAGTCAAGGTCGTAGGAAGTGTAGAGCTCCTGCCCAGCCTCCGCCACAGGTCCACTCCTGAGTCTTCCTGTTCTCCTGGTAACCATGTGAAAATAATTGTATTTTCTGCTTCTCACTTGACCAACATTGGACAAAATCTCCAGCTGATAAAGAGAATTGGGTGATGCATTGTTTAACACAATAGTTTTATAACAATAGTTTTATAGGTTGAAAATTTGGTTCAATTTAAAAATGCAATGGTCTCAGTTCAGCTTGTAACACATAATTTTTCAATACTGTTTTATTTGAATACTATTGTATTCAAAAGTATTACTTCTCCCTGGAATGCAGACTATCAAATAGAGAAAACCAGATGAATGAGTAATTCTTAACTGAGCTGCTGGGATTGGACTTGGCTTTCCTTCCCACGGGGAAATCCATTCATCGCCACCTCACTGGAGTGCGCGTGGAGAGACCCTCAGACACACTATGTATTCATAGGTGAAGGGTGAGGGGACCTTACCCTTCACTTAGTTGAAAATAAAATGAAACAAGCCAGAATCTGAGAAATAAAGGGAAGAAACAGAGATCTGCAGCACCAAGGTGAGCTCAGAGCCCTGGTGCTGCCCAGGGGGCCACGTGGGTGGTCTGACCACTTGATGGCCAGGTGTAATGAGTCTCTCTTTGTGGAGAGAAGCAACAGTGAGGGTGGTGGTGGTGAAACTCATTACCCGCATTTGTGGCAAACATGGCTAACCGACTGTGGCACTTGCTCTCCAGGTGTGTGGGTGGGCCTGGTGAGACCCCACAACAACCTCAATGCAGTTCTCCAGGTAATCCCGGGGAGACAAAGGTGGACTTCAAAATAAAAACTGTTTACCTGCCCTGCAAGAAACAAGCCACTCCTCCCTCAGCTGGGAGTTGGGATTAAACCCAGGGCAAGTGTTGTACCAGTGAACTATATTCTAGTCCCCCTGTATGTTGAGACAGGGCTTGCCTGAGTTTCCCAGACTGGTCTCAAACTTGCAGTTTTCTGGCCACTGCCTCCTTCTTGAGTAGGAGTATAGGCATGTACCACCGTGCCTTGCCAAAAACTATGTTCTTGAAACAAATCACCTCAATTACAATCAATCATCTAGCTTGTAGCTCCCAAGACTCCCTTCCCCCCATTTTCTAGCCAGGAGACTTGACTTTATGCAATTTAAAGTAATTGCTACTCACTGAGTCAAAAAAGCTTAGGAAACAGAATCATATGCTGATGCATCTTTTTACTGACTGGTGGAGGACCATTATTCTGCCTATTGTAACACTCAACATGAAGTTCTTTTTGCTATATAATAATGGCACAATAACGGTGTAAAAATACTACTATGGTTTATAGTTGGCATAATATATAATAATTATAATAGTCTAGTGTTTACAGGGCACTAGCTGTTGTTCTAAGCACTTCACACTCATTTAATTCTCATAGCTTAATTACTATTCCCATTCCAGAATTGACAAAACGGAGGTGCAGTGTCTTAGCCTATTATGCACAGCTATTACTGAACACCACAGATGGGTAATTTCTAAACCGTCTATTTGGCTTATGATCGTGCAGCTGGGAAGTCCATGATTGAGGAGATGCATGGATGAGAGCCTTTTGGCTTCTCCACCATAACATGGTGGAAGGCATCATAAGAATAAGAGAGAAGAGGACCAGACTCATCCTTGTATCTGGAGCTCACTCCAGACAGAACTACTCCCTCCTGTGATAGCAGCATTAAACCATTTAAGAGGGCAAATCCCTTGTGACTAATCACCTCACAACATTGCTACACTGAGGATTAATTTTCAGCCCATAGACTTTAGGGGACACAGTCAATCCACAGCACAAAGACAAAGTAATTTGCTCAGATTTACACTGTTAACATGACAGGGACAGGATTCAGAAGAAGGACCATAAACTCTCTAGCAAACTCTCTGGTAATTAGCAAGGTTGAACTTGCTTTTCTTGTTAAGGTGTTTATTAGCTTCCCTGAGTTAAACAAGAGAAAGAGTCTATGAGGCCAAGTCCCCAGAGAACGTGTACCAGAGCCAAGCATGAACTCTTTTCCTCTGTGTGCTGGCCCAGCATTCTGAGAAATAGCGCACAGAGGCTGCTGGAAGTTCTACCCTTTTGTCCATTGCCATGGGCCCTTGATTTCTTGAGTACTCTCTGCATCTGACAGCGACCAGCTCAGCATGTGAGAGGTGAGTCTGGGAGGCTCTGGTGTTTGGGTGAGCCTGGCAAAGACTCACATAGGGTCCAGAACAGTTACTTTTATAGTTCTTCCAAGAGCATTTCCAATGCTGACTTTTCTCTCCAAATGATGTCACGCTTCGTGTCCCAGAGGACTCCTGAATAAATTAGAAAAAGAAGATGTTCAAACCACAACTTTCAACTCTTTCCCACGGCCAGCTCTTCCTCCAGTGTACTTTGTATGCTCTGAGGGAAGAGGGTACTACATGAAACATTCTTGTTTTCAAAGTATAAATATTTAAACTCCAATTTATGTAACCATGCTGGAACTGGATTTTTACTTCAATGAAAAGAGCCTAAAAAAATAGTCTAGTCTAAATTTTTTCTTGGTCTTTGTGAGGACTTTGTGCCAGATGGTATGTGCTGGGGGCAACATAAGATAATTGACTCAAGACTTCACATAAGAATGGCAGGGGCTGGTGACCCAAAGTATTCTGGTCCCTTTCAATCACTTTTAAAACCTGTGGGTCAAAAAGAGAAGGTAGTCCCATCTCCCTGCCTTTCTCTAGAAAAGATGGTACAACCACCCCACCATGTCCTGCTATATCAGACAGGTGTTTTCAAGGTTCATTTCCGAGTGACCTTTGGCAGGTGAGGAAAATCAGGAGTGGGTCCAGGCTGGTAGCATGGCCTTTCGGCATGAACATCACGGAAAGGGAGAGTGAGTGTGCTTGGATATTTTCAGGTACATTTAGCAGGGACCATGCTTCACAAGTATCCTCTCCTACAACACAAAGCTGGGGTGGAATGGGCTCTGGACATCATCCTGCCCTCTGATTGCTCTAAAACACTGTTCGTTCCTTCTGCCCTGGCTTTTTCCCTTCTATTCAGGGCTCAAGTGTTCCAAAGACTGGTCCAGGGACATCAGTGCCTTGGGCAGAGGACAGCATCTTCCTGTATGTCTCTTGGGAGAGATGAAACCTGTCTCAGTTACTTCACTGGTCACAGCTGGGCCATCACCAGTGGGAGACATCATGCTTAAATCATCACCAGTGGGAGAAAAACAGAAATTGCCACGATTTCCTCAGGCTACAAAAGATGAGGCTCTGCTCCAGGGTCATGCCTGGGAAAGTGGACCGTGGCTCCAAATCTGGGTGCTGTTGGGGTGAAAGCAGAGCGTAATGAGTGTTGTGTTGCCCAAGAAGGAAATCCTTCTTCTGGCCCAACGAATTGGTACATTCTCCCACAGTCCCTGCAGTGCTCCTGTCTTTCTGTAAGGTGCTGTGGGTGGGAGGTGGGCACGCATTTGTGCTCAAGTAGAGCTCAGCTGCTAGGTCACAACTGATTCTCCCTTAGAGAATCTGGCAACTGGGCAGAACTAGCACGGTGAGGCACCTGTAGCATTGACCTCTACCGAGCATCAAAAGGACTATGAAGAGATCATTCTGCTGTATTTCTTTTCCCTCTTCTGTGACACTGTTGAGTAGCACTCTACACTGCCAGGAACAGGAGGGATTATGTCATTCAAGGCAACAGGCCACTCATATTGACTTAGCAATAATCGTGCCTTGGATAAACCTCATTGGCTTCATAGCTGCCTAAAATACACTATTAATTCCTTTAAAGCAGAGTTGTTTTATATGAATACTATGTATCCCCTAAACCTCCCAAACCCAAACCCAAACAGATCTCACCTTAGGAATGAAAATCACTGGGGCTTAGCTCAGCCGCATAAGCACCTGCCTTGCAAGCAGGCAGTTGTGAGTTTGATCCCCAGTACTGATATAAAGGAAAAAGACCAAAAAAAAAAAAAAAAAAAAAAGGAATAAAAGTCACAAATTATCTGTTGCAGAAATAAAATGATCCAAGGGTTTCTGAAGCACTTTTTTTTTTTTTGAAATTTAAGTAGAAGAGACTAATAATATAGTTCAGTATAGAGGGTTTGCATAGCATGTGTAAGGCTGTCACCTTGAACACCAGAGAGAGACAGAGACAGAGAGAGACAGAGACATAGAGAGAGAGTCAGAAAGACAAAAGACACAGGGAGAGACTGAGATTGAGACCCAGACTACCTTCTTCCCCAAACAAGTAAATTCTGCTCTGGGGAGAAGGTGGCAGGTTTACCTCTGTTACAAAAATGGAGATGGAACAGAGAGGAAGGGGGCCAAATTCAGGCAGGCAAAGTCCTGAATCCTGGTATACAAAAAAGGGAGGAGAGAGGACAAATTAGGCCATGGGCTAAGCAGAGACTTTCACCATTTCAGGAACAAGGAAGATGCCTGAGGAGAAAGAGCAACGAAGTTTATTTTTAGAGGCACTGACTTAGAGTTATGGAAAGATCGGAGTGGAGAAAAAGCTTCTCCAAACTCAGAGAACCTTCTCTCTGTTGCCAGAAGAAGGGGCGGCTCCAGCCGTGCGGGGAACAATAACTTTGCCACTGTACCCCATCCTAAGTGCTTACAGGGGAAGAAGGAAAACTCAGTGGCCCCCTGTGAGGTACCCTGCTTGGGTGAGGGGTGAGCTAGAGCCCCACCCAGCACATCTGGTGGCTGACAACCCTTGGAGGTAGGTCTGTTCCTTCAAAAGAAGGAATTTTGAAAGACCCTGAGCAGCCTGTGAAGCAGAACCCAATCGGTAGTGCTTCCTGAGTACCTACTGAGACTGAACTTTTCCTCAGGACAAGAGCCTGGACATGGCCCTCTCGCCCTGCAAAGATGGGGCAGAGACCGCCCTTCGGGGGAGAAGCCACTTGTCACTGTGGCACTGAAAAACGTGAAACTCTGCAGGCCGTCTGCTGGCTGAGGAGATCTGCTATGGACTCCAGTACTTCCTTTGGACTGTGACATGAAAGCTCGGGAACCGGGGACCTGGTGTGCTCCCCTCAGGAACCCCAGGAGTTTGTTGTGGAAGGCTGAGCATCCCGACCTCACCAGCTCCTCTGAGCAGCTGCCAGTGCTCTGGGTACCCACTGGGACACTTTCACGCTTCCATTGCCATAGTCACAGTCTTTTCAAATGGAAATGACAGAAACCTATTCAAATTTAAGTAAAAAAAGCAGATTTAATGGAAGGGCAAAGGGGCTCTAAGGGGAACAAAGTGGGAAGCATGGTCACACTTCCAGAGTCTGGCCCCAAGACCTTTCGGCTACTAGGTGCCTTGGGCAGCCTCTCTGTCCGTCTCTCTTCTTCCTCTGGCTGAGCACTTTCCTCCTCTGTTCTGCAGACTAACTCCTCAATTCTCTGAGCGCAGGCCACCCCCAGACTGGCAGTCCTGTCTAACATCCCTTAGTGCAAATTGCAAACTCCCAAGGAAGAAATGGAGGCAGTTCTGCTTGAGTCCAAGGCCCCAGAAGGTCCAGCGTGGCAGAGAGAACTTGCTTGGCCGGGAAGTGGAGGCTAGGGGTGAGAAATGGGACCAGGATGCTAGACGGCTCCCGGTGTTGGCTTATTTTAAACAGCCCTGTACCACTGCACTGCCACCTAAACCCTTTGTTCCAGGAAGATTTATGGCCAGAAACAGAAGCCCATTCAAACCAGCTTAGTTGTAAAGAAGGCTTACTGAAAGCTTATAAGACTTGTCTCATAATATCTGAGGATAGAAAGGGAACTGGCAGGTCACAGCGATGGTCTTTAAAAAACCCCTAAATCTCTCTGGAGTATCACTTAATATCTTTCCTCTACTTCTCTTTGTGCAACTGTCCCCTTCTGTACCTGTTGACAGCCTGTTTCTGCTTCCTCGGGGCCTGGCCTGTTCTTTAGTTAAATGTGGCGTGTGCTATCAGTCTGGCTCACTTTCTCCATCGCTTACCTGGCTATGATTTTCACATGCCAAGTACTTGTGCTAAGTGCTATAGATTCCTGTCCTGGAATAACCAGGTCTGGCTTGGACAGACTTGGGAAAGATTGGCAGACTTAGAAAATTTCAAGTGTTTTGCACCAAAAACTTAGCGGGATAAGGAAAAGAGCAAATATATCTTTTTATTTTAGCAAGAATGGGAATTCCCCCCCCCCTTGTAAGTATTTCTTACCCTCTTTGCCCTACTTCGATCTATATTACTTTCTACCATCTTGATACAGAAAGTGATATCAGGAATGTGATATAGGCCCTCCAAGTGGTCCAAATAATATAAGGGAAATATAACTTCCAAATTGCTAATGTCTGATACACTGAGTTCGTTTCCCCCAAAATCAAAGGCTGAATTCTAAGGAACAAGAGAGGTTAATGGTAGGAAATATTTATTGAGAGGGAGATACAGTTCCCGAAAGGCAGGAGGGATCTTCAGCGGTTTACCAAGGACCCCACTTCTCAGGGGAAGTTTTATAGAGCACAACTATGTGGGTACTATGTGGGTTACAGCTATGATCAACCAATAAGATTATAAGTGTAGTCACATAGGTAATATTGATTCAAGAGAGAAGCAAGTCACAGGGCAAGTGATGTGGAAAGAACAAAGAACTTGTTAGGAAGGGTTGAGTCCATGGGGCTTGGTCACCCACAGAGGTGACTGATATCTATGTAGATTTCATTGGACCAGATGATGCCACTTGTCTCTGGCCTGGTCATCGAGTCTTCATCTTGAGGCCTGGCCTCCAACAGATTCTCCTCTGGCCACAGTTAGAAAGAGTTTTCATCTCTGCCTTGACTCTTGGTGTGGCCCAACCCTATATGACTGCCTGTAATATTTCTAGCTGGCACAGCTGCCTATAGTAATCTGGCACCTTGTATATTCTTACGATTGTTTATGGTTTTCTCTTCTCATTAGTATGTAAGCTTGGTAAGGGAAGGGAATCAGTCTCTGTACGTTATCTCCAGCACCCAGAATAGTGTCAAGCCTGTAACAGGGCCTCCCTAAATGTGGTCTGACAGGTAAGAATATCACACAAGGATTTGGGAAGGATGCAGGTGACTCATCCTTTAAACTCTGCCTCACCCACAATCTCCGGCAGGTTTGGTTATTTATAATGAATGCCTTTGACCACACCTGAGATTATGTTTCTGCGGTGACTCATAGAAGTCCCCAGATAGCTTCACGTGGGATACTGGTCCCCAAAGGAACTAACTACGTGATTGGTGGAGAGGAGCAGTTGTGGAGCTTAAATTCAGTCACCAGTGGTCAGTGGTTTGGTCGTCATGCCTTTGTAAAGAAATTTCAACTAAAAGGTCAATTATGAAGCACAGGAGCTTCTGAGGAATATATCCTGTATCTCTCTCACTTGGGTTCATGGGGTTTTATCCCTTTCATTGAATCTGTCATTTTAAGTGTAACTCTTTCCTGCGTTCTGTGAGTTGGTTTCAAGATTTGGTGAGCAGAAGCAAGAGTTCAAAGGTCATGTGAAACCCCAGAGCTGTAATCAGGTAAGCAGATGTGCAGGTGGGGTGGGGACTCCATTGGGGATTGGCCCCTGGAGGTACACCTGTCTTGTGGGACTGAGCCCTTAGTCTGTAGGATCTGTGTGAACTCCAGCTACAGTGTTAGAGTTGAATGATAGGATGATGGCTAGTGACTTAATATTAGAGAATTACTGTTAAAAGTGATAAATTTTATATAGCGGTCAGGGAAGAGAAACCAAAAGGAAGTGAGGGAGCACATCATGCAGATGCCCACAGGAAGTATTCCAGGCTGGCAGAAGAGTCCGTGGAGGGTCCATGAAGAAAGAATGTGTTTAGGGGCTGGGGATTTAGCTCAGCGGCATAAGGGCCTGCTTTGCAAGCAGGCAGTCGTGAGTTCGATCCCTGGTACCAATAAAAAAGAAAAAGACAAAAAAAAAAAAAAAAAAGAATGTGTTTGAAATGTGTAAGGGACATCAAGGAGAGGTGTGCTGGCATCTTGGTGAGGGCCAGGATGGTAGCTGAAGTGTCCCATGTGCATAAATGTGATGTCCCCACCACACAAGGGGAGCTGCCCTGAAGTCACGGGGCAGGAAGGACACAGATTTAAGATACAGAGATCTCACATGTTATTGAAATGATTTAAATGGAAGCATAGAGTAAGAAGCAAGTACAAAGAAATGGAGTGGATGCATGCTTCTAAGCTGGGGAACAACCCAGTAGGCCATAGCCTGGAGTTTTGCAGAACATCACGTTTTTCTCAGATGGACGAGGCTGGAGCACAGCACTCAGAGCCTGACCAACAGTTCTAGAGCAGCGTTCCAGGCAGTTTGGTTTTGTTTGATGTACATCTGAAAGGTGAGACAGGTGAGGGTGCACACAGCAGAAACCAAATAGTGGCTGAAGTAAGACCCTGTGGATGGCGAATGCTTCGTGTCCTCATGTATATATATCTAGCATATAATGAGTATTCAGAGCTTCCTCTGTTCTTGTGTGTTTAGTGTATCATGAATATTTAGTGTTTCCTTGGGTCTTCCGTTCCTTCCGATTCATGTGTGCACGCTCTGCTTATTTTATGTCTGACAATATCTCGTAGGTAAATAATTTAATCATCTTGCTTAATACTTCTAACGATTTACATCAGCCTCATTTGTTTTCTCATTGAATACTCTTAATTCAGAAAATGCTTATTGCTTGACAACCCAGAGTTGCATGTGTGCTTAGGTGGGGAAAGTGGTTTATTAATTAGGACCTTGCAAGTTCCTGTGAGGACTTGGCCTTTACAGTTAAGGAGCTGCCTGTGCAGATGAGCCTATAGCGTAAGCGTGGAAGACTGGGACAGGCATGAGGCAGGAAACGTCACAGAAGTAGGTGGCGCAGGGCTTTGTAGAGTGCTGTGTGTAAGAGGTGCTGAAAATGTGCACCAGAAGGACGGTGGATGGAAATGGATAAAAACTCACTTGTTTGCTTTCTGTCCTTTTCAGTTGTATCCTGCTGGGTAAAAAGTATGAAACAGCCAGCCACCCAGAGCTGTGAGCAGCAAGGCTGGGCACAGAGTAGGTACCGTTAGCCTGGAGAAGAGGCCCAGCCAGCCCTCTGACAATTTTAATGAGGCATGTTTGCAGTGTGGGAGGAGATAAATTAGTAACTCTGACACACAGAAGGACCGTTGTTTTTTTTGTCTTTCTCGTTTTTTTATCGGTACCAGGGATCGAACTCACGACTGCCTGCTTGCAAGCCAGGCACTTATGCCGCTGAGCTAAATCCCCAGCCCCTAGGACCGTTGTTTTTAACTACTCAGTCTTTACAGTGAACTTGACTTATCCCCTAAAATTATATTTCCAGTTATTCCTTATACAAGTATATTTTTCTTTGTCCATTTGCTTAAAATTTTGAATTATCTGTTACTATTATTGATATATTGCTGTTATTTTCATGGTTTGAGTTAACTTGAACAGAATACTGACATATTTGGTACTTTGATAAAAATAATATAGCACTTGCTTATGAGACAAAAGGACACAGTCATTCTGAGAAATAACCCTGAAAGCTAATTTAAACATTTTGTTGGAAGAATCACTTTAAAGAAATTTTGATGGAATATGATTATTTTCATTTTTTTGTCTCACCCATTAGTAGGAATTTGGGAAGTTATTCCTCCTTCAGGTTCCTAAAACACACAACTCATAATTGTGTTTTATTCTCAGGTTGCAGGATACGTTTCTTAAAGAAAAATATCATGCACATTATGAAATAATTGGAGTGTACTATTAATATGTCTGAGAAATAAAGTGAATCCACAAAAACATGAGTGTAGCTTTATCTTTAGTTTCAATAAAGCATTACTTGACCAGCAAATGTGGCATGTTATTGCTTTCAGTATCCCTTGACACTGGAGAGCCAAATGGAAATAAACCAGCCCAGAATCCTATATAATTCTTTACAACAAAATAAATTCCAGATGGGTTAAATCCTTAGTTAAGTTATCAAAATACTAGAGGAAAAACAGATGTTTACTTATATTTTTGAAGTTAAAAATAGTATTTCTGTATATAACACAACATTCAGAAACTATAGAGGAAAAGAATAATTTATTTACATTAAAAAATCCAAAAACTTTTAAATGACATTTGGGTAGCAATGTCATAAATAAAATCAAATAAGAAATAAAAAATTGGAGAAACTATAGGTTTAGTGCCAATCTTTATGTTCATTTTATTTTTAAAAAAGCTTTAAGCCAGAAACTTCACAGAAAATAGAAGGAAAGGTATAAACAACTAGTTAACAGGGAATTACAATGACTGAAACATGAAAGAATGATCAGATAGTAAACTAAAAGGGCAACAGATTCATTTTTTATGTGTAAATGTGATAAAGAAATGTTGGTAAGCATATGAACCAAAATCTTGCAATGTTAAATATGTTAGAGACAAATTTGGTACTACTTGTCAAACAATACAGATGCACATAACAAATTTCCTTTGGGGACTGGTGTATAGCTAGTGTCACTCAGGCACTGGAAGATGCTGTACAGAAATGTTCACTGCACTCCTTTAAACAACTGGAAGCTTCTCAAAGGCCCGCCGGTATGGCCCCGTAAGGCACAGTTGGAATACACTACCCTAACATGGGTGAACTAAACCTTCATGCAATCACAGGATTTGGTGGCTATAAATATTTTTAAAAAAAGACTTCTGGGATAAGAAGTGTGCATTGCAGGAGTGCAATCGCATTTCTGCAAATAAACAGGTACAAATTTATATTTGTGTATATGAGTTGTATGCATGTATAAGTGTGTGTGTTTGGACAGTATGTTTATATTTGAATAGGGAGATCTGAAAGGTGAAGTAGTTATTCACAATGAATGGCTAGAGGGAGAAGTAGCCCAGAGAAGGAAAGGACTTTGTTAATATAATTGAGAATCATGTGGTGTTTTGGAATGATGGACATGATTCGCTTTTGAAATAAACTAATATTTGCCTCGCTGATTGTTATGGTTTGTGTTTAGATGTCCTCCAAAAACCTTGTGTAGTCATGGGGACAGGATTCTACAGTTTGTGACTGATTCATGGTCCAATGCTGGGATTATGTGTGTGAGTGCTACACCTGCCCTGGGCTGGGTAGCCTGCATACTATACAAAGGAGGGAAAGAGGGATGATCTCTCTCTCTCTCTCTCTTTCTCTTTGCTTTTTGCTTTTATTATTTTGTTGTCTTCTACTGCCATGAACTGTTG
Source organism: Cavia porcellus (assembly GCF_034190915.1). Lineage (NCBI taxonomy): Eukaryota > Metazoa > Chordata > Mammalia > Rodentia > Caviidae > Cavia > Cavia porcellus. The sequence goes on from NW_026947504.1 coordinate 24,241,083, forward strand.
CCCCTGTGCCATGCCACCCTGCTTTGCGGCCAGCTGATTATGGACTGAAACTTCCATGAACCACGAGCTAGATAAACCTTTTCTTCTTTGATTTTGGGCATCAGTTATTTTGTCTCAGCAATGAGAGAAAAAATTAACTTACATGTTAGTAATAGGTGTTGTGATGTGTCTGTCTCCATCTTTTCTCTGTCTCTCTTGCCATCACTCTCTATTTTATTCATCTGTGATTAATTAGTTAAATATATACATACATATATAAAGTGAAGAAAATATGTTTATTATTTAGTTAATATCTTTCATAGTTAAAAATTCAACACCAATTATGAAGAAGCACATAGAAAGTTCTTCAAAGACACGTGTCATTTCCTTTGGAAATGGTGGAGAGAAAACTTCCTCCTTAAGAATCCAGTTGTGGGGGCTGGGGATTTAGCTCAGCGGCATAAGCACCTGCCTTGCAAGCAGGCAGTCGTGAGTTCGATCCCTGGTACCGGTAAAAATGAAAAAGACCAAAAAAAAAAAAAAGAATCCAGTTGTGGTGGGAACCTGGGAATGAGCTGAGCAGTGGATCTCTCTGCACTCTGGACCTCCTGTGCAAAAGCAGTTTAGACCCTGGGAGACAGAGGACAGGCGTAGCTTGGTTTCAGAGCGGTCAAGATTAGGTGATGTCTCCAGTACCAGAAAAGCTTTTGTTTGCCCTCCTTGTAGCCTCTCAGGACTCACAGTAGCTGAGAGAGCAGGACATGTGTATAAGCCTTGGAGCAAAGTACCCAGTTCCCACCTTTAATACTCAGAGCATTTTCTATGTCGGCAGGGGCAAGTCTGTATTTTTAACATTTTGCGTTGGCCTAGAATTCCTTTGACCATCAATGTTTCATTTCAAGCTTTCTGAATCACCTGTTTTGCATGTGCCTTATGTACAATAGAGATTAGTTTCATAGAATCCCAACCTGAAAATCTATTTTTTTAGTAAAGTTTGGTCCAGGTTTTCATGGCTACAAAAGACTGTTTCTATTCTGTTATATTACTCTGTGCCATGGTTTTGGTTTGGTTTTGCTTTTTGCTAATCTTAACATTGTAGTTCTGATATTTGGGGAAGTTTATATTTTTGTATAAATATTTTGAACTTTTATAAAGACATTCTATATAACTGTCTTGTATTTGTTAAAGATAAAATTGCAACACATAAAGGCAACTTTATATGGAGCTACTTTTATATAATATACAATAATTTCAGCCCTCTTTGCCTGACTGCTGTCAATGATACAGGACATCTCTTTGTTCTTTGTGTACTTTTCTTCCTCCACATTGAGCATCATCATTTAATTTACGTATGGCCTTGCACCTATGTATTTTTGCCTTACCACTTGCTTTGTCAGTATTAAGTACTGTTCTTTCATCCTCACCTATTTTGTATCTTCTTTCTTACTTCAATTTTTATTTGATTATGTTGTAAGTCATATTACATTTTTTTCCTAGACATTAAACAAAAACCCCATTGTGAGTAACTTGATCATTGTGCCTCGCTGTCCACAGTGCTATTTCTTTTGCTTTTTCTCTGTCTTTGTGTGTGTGTGCATGTGTGTCTGTGTGTGCATGCATGTGTGTGTATGTGTGTGTGTGTGTGTTTTGAGAAGGGGTCTCACTGTGTAGTCCAAGACAGTTTTGAACTCACTCTGTAGCCCAGCAGTGTTGGGATTTTAGGTGTGAGCCACCACACTCAGCCAGAATATTATTTCTTTATTGTAAAATTCTTACTACTTCATTAGATCCTCTCTTTGTTGGTTTTTCTGATTCCATATTTCAAGACAACTGATGTACCTTTTCAATTGGTAGCTAGGATTCTTCCTTTAGTTCAAGAAAGTTTAGCACTGATCTACAACTACTTGCTTTGTTTTATCTACTTTGGGGATTGCAATCATGTGCATGTTGGATAGCTTTTGTAACTTTACTAGTTAGATAATTTTTGTTTTATAAATACTTTTTTCTTTTCTCTTGTGGTACTGGGGTTGAACCTATGGCTTTGCACATGGTAGGTAAGTGATTTACCTCTAATTTATCTGGGAGATTTAACACCCAGAATTGTAACTATTTTTTCCTGTAAAATTCTTAAATTTTTCATTATTTCTATCTTATTTTGTTAGCTTATTTTGTTTCTTTCTTCATTATTTCTTACTGAGGTTTCCCGGCACACTATTTTCCCTTTCATTTTTTCCATTTGAAAATAATTCATTTCTCTATTTTTTCGTATATTTCCTAAGTTCTGCTAGCAATATATTATGTTCCCTCAGCACTGATTCTTCTCTGTGTTTTTATATTTTAATTTTGTAATCTTACTTTATGAAGGTAGAGTAATTGTTTTATTAATATTCGGGATACTGGGGATTGAGTTATAATTCCAGCCTTTTAAAAATTTATTTAGTAATTAACGTTTATTTTTATTTAAGAACATTTTTTGGTCACCCAGTCTAACTCAAACTTTTGATCCTCCTGCCTCATCTTTCAAGTAGCTGAGGTACTTGTGTGTGCTGGGCTTATTTTTTAATTACAGCTAGTTTTGTGCTTGCAAATTTCATTCCATTCTATAGAAATAGCTTTGTGGTGTGCACGTGTGTTTTAAAAAATCTTTCCAAAATTCTGATGTTTTAAATTAAGAAGAAATAAGAGAAAAACATTGTGCTATGAGCTGGGCACGGTGGTGCACGCCTGGTGTCCCAGCACTCGGGAGGCTGAGGAAGGAGCACTGTTGCCAGTTCAAGACCATACTGAGTTACAAAGTGAATTCAAGGCCCACCTACAACTGCATAGTGAGCCCCTACCTCAAAAAGGCACACACACACACACACACAAATTGTGCTAATTATGTTATACATGATTGATTTAGATTTTTCTGGACTTATTTGATTTAGAGCGGGAAGTCACGCAAAGTGAAATTCTAGGTTTTTTAGCTTGAGATTCTTTCCCTTTCTGTCTCACACGTATTTTACTTTAATATGGTATCCAGGCTGTGCAAACTCCCTTTTCTTCTCTGAGTTAAATAGCATAATCTTACCTCTATTCATTTCTTAACTTTTCACTTCTTAGCAGAGGTGGAAGTGCGTTTGTGCTCATGCTCCAGGGATCTGTCAGCCAGGGCTCCCTCTGCCCTTCCTGAGCTGCTTCCTGCTTGCAAGGCAACTCTTTGGGGGCTTTGCTTGATCTCAGCTTTGGGGGAATCATGAATAATAATGTTTGTACAATGTTCTCCATATCCAATTAAGCTTTTTTCTTTCACAGTCCTGGTTGGTCAGTGGAGTTTCTAGAATGAAAGACATTCTGAACCACATTGTCATTGTGTTTATACCAGAAATCTTTTTTCTCATACGTTAAGCATTCTGTTTTCCATTACACAGTACAAGTACTTTTTTTATTGCACAAGTCATATGTAACTAAATAAAAACAAAAGAAATAAATACTGTCCTTATTTTTCCTCCAAATATTAAAAAATAATATTTTTCATCAAAAAGATACAAACCACAAAAATATTTTTCTCTAGAAAAATTAATATCATATATATTAAATTCATGCTTTGAATCTTGTATTTTATTGGTATTCATGTGTTTTTGCCTGCTTTCAATCCCCCATGCCACCCTACTATTAATTTTGTTCTTATTCAGTAGCTATAGAACTTACTGAATCATTACAAGAATTATTGGTCCTGAAACATAGCAATGCTTTCTATCTTGAAGGACAAAATATTCAACAAAAGTTGAACATTATGATTGTGATTTTTCTACTTCTTTTTTCTGAGCTGTTTGTTTAAATCTTTCTTTGTTTTCAATATTTAAAAGCAAGAACTGAAATTACACTCTTCTATCCCCTCTCTCCTTTTTCTCCCTAATTTCCTCTCCATTTGTTTAGTCTTAGCAGATTGCAGAATCTTTTTCTTTCAAACATAGAACAAGCCCTGTTTCTGTGAAGATTGTTCTGGAATAATAGTCTTTCTTTTCCTTTTTGGTTAAAGTATTTTTATCTCTCCTGTGCAGTTAACCTTTTTTTTTTTTTTTTTTTTTTGTCTTTTTCGTTTTTACCGGTACCAGGGATCAAACTCACGACTGCCTGCTTGCAAGGCAGGCACTTATGCCGCTGAGCTAAATCCCCAGCCCCTTAACTTTTTACTTAAAATTATATGAACCATCTCAAATATTCAAATAAACATTTCCAAAGTAAATGTTCTGGAACATTTTGAGCAGTGACAAATCTCAAATAATTTCTCCTCCTGATCATAGCCATAAAAGAAGTTACCTTATGATGCATCGCTTTTCTTCCTTAGTAATCACAAACAATCTTATAAGAAGTAAAGACTTCAAAGAGAATTTACTTTTTGTAGACTAGATCTTCATGCTGAGTCCCTAAATTAGACTCACTACATAGCCGTGTGTCAGAACACTCATTCTCTTGGTCAAATAAAGAATAGACATTGTTCTCGTGACTATGGTTAGCCATCCGGTTGAAAGGTTGGTTTTGGACAATCAGCTGGACAAATCAGTCATTTGGCACAGTTTGGATTTTCAGCTTATTCGTGTAAGTATGAGAAATAGTTACATAAGAGGAATTCTCTATAATCAGAATTACTTAGCATGAAAAGACAGAGGGAAAAGACAGCCAATGGTTACTCCACCAAGAAATGAGATGGGATAGTCTTATAATTATTTTTTTGTTTGTTTCAGAAAGATTTTCTCTTTTCTACGCTATTGCTTGCCTTCTAAGGGCGCAGGAACTCTCTGAAACAGGAAACATTTGGAATGTCTTGGTCATATGACATTTTTATGGAGGAAAAGACTGTTAGTTTTTGGATTCCAAAGAGATGAATGTGTGAAAGTTTAAGAAGTGTTACTAAAGATTCTTACAGTTCACCACAATTTTGCTTTTAGCAGTTTCATGGTCATCTGCTGTTATCTTTCCTGAGCACCCCTTTTCCTCTCCTTGGTAATTACCTCCGGCTCTTTGGGACTTCCTTTCCTCCTTTGGTCTTGTGCAGTGAGAAGATAGTGCACACTCCCAGCCCCATTCTAGCAGGAGCACAGGGCACCCTAAGGACAATAAGCACTATCTGCTCTCCTGGGCTTCCTGCTACTTCAGGAGTGGACAAGAGACTGACCAGAGCCTGTGACTCTTAGGTTCGAGGCTTTGCTGCGCTGTTGAGTAAGAAGCAACTTCTTTTCAGTGGAGTTTTGGGATAGATGTCTCCAAATGAAATGGAAGCTTCTCTGGAAGGGAAGCCAGTAGGAAACAGATTTGAGCCAAGAACTAACGGGACACAGCCGTGGTACTTTTGAGCCCCTAAGTCCAGTGATGGCCCACGCAGCCCCTCCTGTCCTTTCTGTTACCTGAAGCGTAAGCAACAAGCTCCTCACTTCTTTCTTGGTCTATTTGTTCACCTGAATGACTTCGAATTGGAATTTTTGTTACGTGAGTGACCAAGCATCTTGGCTGGTATCTTTACTCTAAGACATAAGGTTTTTGAACCTGTGTAACGGTAACCTCTGCACGATTTGACTGCTTCATATCAAGAAGTGTTGGAGAGATGCAATGTACCATTTTCCATATTTAAATCTGTTGACTAACATGTTCTTTGAGAGCTAGGAAAACAGATTCCTGTTTTCTTAATGTGTAATTATACTTTATGTCCCCCCCCCCCCGGTCTACCTGTTTCTGTTCCTAAAATGCCTTCCTGCACACATGACTTTCCTATTTATTGAGCATCCTCTGATATTTTAAGTAGGCAATGTGATGGCCCCGTGTATCCCAGGACCCAAAGAGGAGACAAAAGACACAGGTATAGCTGCAGGATCCAAGCATGGACTCGGGATTTTTCTTATTTCTTTCCTTTGCACTAAATAAGAAAGAGTACTTATTTTATATAACTTAGCAAAGTTAGGAGAGAGACCAAAGAATCATTTTGAAAAATTTGCGTGTAGTTCTAACAAAGTGAGCTCTCTTGTCTAAGATTCAATAGCAACAAAGAAGGAAAAATTCTCATATATGCTCAAGCACTTTTTCAGTTTTTGAAAAAATCAATAACATATTCACACTAGTGTTTGTTTATATAAAATATTGATGGCAGACATATCCCTCTGAGTCCTTATGTAAAAATCCTTCCTTAATCATCAGATGGGTTCTAATTGCTCCTTCCCCTCTCATGGAAAGAGTAATGAAGGGACTGTTAAACGCAGCACTATATAGTTATTTTATAACTGGCACTAACAAATTTCACCAATTATAGAGTCCATTCTGTAAGCAATGAATGTGTGGCTCCCAATTAATCTAGTGCACCTCCAGGCAAGGTCTAAATCAGCTGGATACAGCTAAAGCAATTTGCACACAGCTAAAAGCAAATTGGAAAATAAGTGTTCCACGCGGCTGCCTATCTTTCCAAGCCAAAGACACAATCAGTGTTCTGGCAGCAGCCCTCTGTCATGTTATTTGCAGCTATCAATTTTAATTATAACAATTATTGATTAGTTAGGAAAGTGAATAATCTGAAGCTCAAACGAATGACTGGAGCTTCAGGTCTTCCAGTTTTTGAAGAGGACTGGGGGGTCCTACTTACAGACCTGTACTGTCTGGTCCTTATTTCTCCCTGTCTCTTCCCACCACACACAGAGTTTCAACTTGGCAATTTTGCTCAAAGTCAGCTTTGACCTGAAATTAATCTGGATCAGCATTTTATTTTTAATCAGAGAATTTAGAGACAATGAAGAGGGAGCTGGGGTTTGAGAATATAGTGTTCACTAAGCTATGTCTGCATGTACATGTGAGAAAAGAAATTCACTACAAAGAAAGGAAAATCTATGTAAGAAGAAAATGTATCTGGTATGTTGCCAAACGAAACAAGAATGACAATGTGGTTTAGTGGGTGGAAAAAGTGGGAGTTGAGGTTAGAAGTTATGAAAGAATCTTGGCTTTAAAATTATTGCTACACTTTGTTATCTTGGAAAAAAATCAAATAACACGGCCAAATCTTTATTTCATAGTCTGTAAATAAGCACAGGAATGGCACATTGAGCATAATATTTTCTTCATTAGTTAGTTTCATTTTTGGGGAGAGCAAAGATTGGGATGGGAGGTAATTTACAATACATTCTGTGTAAAGAGTTCTGCAAGACAGTTACAAATGTTATATTGAGCTCTCTCAAACAAGGTCTATTGTATTTGTTGAATTAACCACATTCTCCTCTGAGTTAATTTTCTCCTGTCAGATTCTGCAGGAAAGAAGCCCCAGTGAGGCAGACACAGACAGAGATGATAGATAGGAACATAAATAAATTCATCTCTCACTCTTATGAAATAGATGCATGCTAGCAAATTTGTCTATAAAATGAATTTCAGCAAAGCAAATCCCATTTCCCTGTTGATGCCTATTATAAAATCAGATCTATATCCATGGAAAAGAATTTCTCAAGATACTAAGTCAAAAACTGTGATAGAACAGTAGCACTTAATTTGAAGAATTTTTAAATATTTGGTGTGCACTTCCCAACTCAAGGGTTCCTCTGGAATCAGCCTTTGCAGAAAAGATCGGTTAATGCCTAAAGAGGATCAAAGCTCTTGGAACTCAATGCTCCTTGTTTTTAGTTTGGGGAATTAGACAGATTCTATGCTTTCTCGCTTTCTAAATCTATAGATTCAGCATATGTAATGAATGATTAGAAGGCCAGATAGAACTAGACTGCATTTGGTGGTCTGGGCTGATGGTCACAGCTGGAGGCCAAAGGGCCCCGGCTTCTGTGTGGTCCCAGAATGGGACAGCATCCAAAAACAAAAGCAAGGTAGGAGGCCCAATACTGCCAGCAATTCTTAGTGAAGAACAGTTAAAACCTTGACTAACCTGTAGTTCATTTCCATTTGTTTCTTGTAGGAAAGCAGAATTCTACACTTGGAGATGTATGCAAATCTTGTATAGAAAACAGTCAACCAGTTTCGTGAGTATCGGTTTTTGCTTTTGGTTTTTTTCCTTTAGATAACTTAGAAATGATTTTCAAATTGTGTGTAATATAATCTACCGTTTCTCCCTTTCACGCTAACTTGAGCCAACAAATGGGCTGCTTTGTTAGTTTGCTCTGTAGCAGAGAATAAGATCTTTTTAAATGATTGTACAATTGCAGCGAGTCTATTATTATATTTCAAGGAATTTAAATTAAATACCAAAGTTAAAGTTTTGCAATGGTGACATGCAGAAGATTTTTTTTAACTATTCCAGAATCATTAGTTTTTCAAGCACTCTATTTACATATGCAACATTAGTCATACAGGGAACGTTTTAGAGTATCACGTTCCTTTCTTAAGGACCTCTTTACATTTTTGGTTTTGAATCTTTGACTTATGAAGCAAACAGAACTGTATGTAAACATCTGGCACTTCGAATTCTTTGATAATTTATCATGATTCAAGTTGATGGAATTTTTTTCTATGAATAGAAAAGGCTTAAAAACTTCCTTGTTTGATGAAAGTTTCTTAGCAGGGACTACACTCACATCAGGAATGTCCTTGGACCATGGGCAACACCTAAAACTTACGATCTTTACCATGGAATGTGGAGTGATTTGACGGACTCCATTGAAAAATATGTATTTTAAGCTCAAAATCTGAGACAGGACATAATACTCTGAGATTTCGTATACAAAATAAATCTGCTTAGATGTTGAGTTTATGTCTTCTGATTCTATGTCTGTTACAAGAAGTTGAAGGAAGTTATTGAACCTGACTGAGATCCATTCTCCTTCTATAAAAGGTGAGTAAAAAAACCAAAGTGCTGTTAAAGAGAAGGCAGGCAGGTAGACACTTTTAAAGTGTGTAACATTTGCTCAACAAATACTAATTTCTCTTTTCCACTCCCTCTCCCAGCTCAAAATAACATCAAGAAATCCAGAAAGGGAGTCAGAAAGGCTAAAAAGAATATGCGTTTTAATAATCAAAAAATTTATTGTAAGAGAGTCTTATCTGACAAAAACTTTGAAATCCTAAGCTTAAGCGTGAACAACACTAGCAGCAATAGTTTATAGTATCAAAGAATCTGGCTGTCAGAAGTTTCAAGTGTCATCGGCCTAATTGCCCACCTGGGGTTGTACTCCTCCGAGTCTTACAGCTGGGTGCTGCCCAAGGAGGGAACGAATCGCTGTGGGGTCACTGGGTGACACTATTAACCACGTTTGTTTGGAATGGGCCCTGTCTGCAGCCCTCTGGCTCCCTTGGTCAGCTAGGGGAAGCAAGGGTCCCCTCTCTGGCCTGTGTAATGACTTCTGCACCTGTTCCAGGGAAAGAGCCTAGGGCACCTGCCCCGGACTGTCCACCTTGGGCTGCCTGTACCCATGTCTGCACCCCTCCTCAGTCTATCTAGACTCTAGATTAGTGGCCTTTCTGTTCTTAATTGTTGCTCTGGTTCTAGACGCTCTTGCTAATAGGCTGACTAATTTTATATGCCAATTTATAAGGTGTTAACAATAATCTCCCTCGGGATTATTCTTGTCTTAAAAGTGATTCATAAAACTACAGGGGCCTCATGAGTGGAATTTAAATAAGGCTGTCTGGGAGGGAGGCAGCTTCATGGGAGAGATGAGATAACCAGGGAGAGAGCAGCATGGCACCCTCACATCCTTCCAAGTCTGCATTTACCTTCCACCTGTTTTTGTAAAACCAATGTGGGCAAGCTTCTACTTACAAAGGAAACAGTGTATCTTTTAACTTGCAAGTTTGCTCAATAAAATTGCCACGTTTTAGCATAAAATTGAAATAATCTAGTAAAGGCTGAATCCTATCGCATTTAATTTCAAATTCTTTGGCTGTTTAGGGTTTCTAAAAAGAAAACAAGTTCAACTGTTTTGTGCTTATATCTGGCTCCTTTTAAGTGACTGTGAATGGGTAAGGAGGAGCTTTACTTTTCAAAAGCAAATACTCAAGTACCTCGGTGAGGCTTCATGAAAAAGCACCAGCCCTCAGTAAGGAAACGTGTGTGCAGATGGTCTCCAGTCAATGCTGTGATAACTAGGACAAATTACCAGAGAAGTGGAGTCCCAAAGTGACCGTTCCATCACCTGTGCCACGCTGCAACACTTTTGTCCCCGTGAAAAGTGGGCCCGCGGGTATCTGTACTACTCAACCAAACTAGAAGCCAGAAGACAAACCAGAAATGTTGAATCTAATCTTCCGGATCTTACCTATAACAATGATTGCCTACATAATGTTTACCCACCTTGAAAAAAAAAATCAATAGCAAATCTTTTTATTGTGCTTTCTTTAAGTGGCACTGAGTACTATTTCACTGCGTGTACTAATCAGCTGTTCACGTGGTAACATCACGCATCCATTCAATCTCCAATCCTGTCCTTAATAATCACAGACAACAGATAACTTTTGACACTTTTATTCACTAAATGTTGAGTTGGCCATAGTGTGAGAAGATTTTTCTAAGAAAATAAAAGCTGGTGGCCATGAACATTTACTTCCTTCCCTTCTCTCCTCATTTCTGTCTTAAGAAGGCATTGTTACAGTTTGGATCTGGGATGCTCCTCAAAGGTCCACGTATTAAAGTTTTGCTCCTGGCACATGGTGCTGTGGGAAACTAACGTGGAGCCTAGTGTTGGGGAGGTAGGTCATGGGGTCAAGAAACTCCCAATCTACTTGATATCTGGTTTGAGTTTGTAGTCTCTAAAATTGAAGAATGAATTTTAGGAACAACGGAATTTAACAGCAGAATGTATTTATTGAGAGAAAGAAAGCTTCTGTCTGAGAGAGAGGCAGGAGTTCCAAAGGAGTTACTAAAGATTGTCTTTTCTAAGAACTTTTATAGAGTAAAACCACAAAGTGAGGCAGTTCTAAGGTGAAGATAACATGGGAACTCACAATGTGGGCTGAGGTGGGACAGAACTATGACTGACCAATGAGATTAATTGCTCAAGCAAAGCTGATTAAATCGAGGACAAATGGGGAGGAGAGTGACATAACAAACACGCATGCTTAAAGAGCAGTAACTCTTCCTATAAGGGCTTGAGTTAGTGACTCTTAGCTTCCTCAGGATGATAGAGACCTATTTAGAATATCAATTCCTATTGAATACCCTTAGGAAGTTTGTGGGTGCAAAGTTTGATTTGTCTTTAGTCTTGAGGTCTGGCCCACTGAGCAGGTGTCTGTCTTCCCTGCAGTTGCAAGGTATCTGATCTTCTGCACTGGCTCCTTTGAGGGCCCAGCCTTGTCTGATGGCCTATAATACTTCTAACTCAGCTGCCTATAACACTGGGACCTCTCTCTCTCTGTCTGTTTGTCTGTCTCTCTCTGTCTGTCTGTCTCTCTTTGCTTCTCAGACATTATGAAGTGAGCAACTTCTGCCACCGCACACTCCCACCAAGTGGTAATGTCCTGCATAGGCTCAGAGGAATGGATCAAGACACCATGGACTAACCCCTCTGACACCATGAGCCAAGTCTAACCTGTCTTCCCTTCAGTTTGACTTATTTCATATATTTCGTCTTTTTGATAGAAAGCTGACTTACACAGAAGGTCGTTTCCTTGTTGCCAAGTTTTCTCTTTCTCGTTCTCTTGCTTCTTTGTCTCCTTGGGGTCTTTATCCTCTTCTGTTTTTTTAGCCACACTATCTTCCCTCTCACAGGAGTTTGCTTATCTCAGGCTTTCATTACCCTGCCCTAAACCATCACAATCATGATCCCCGGCACCAAAAAAAATCACAGTCACGCAAACTTTTCACCATCAAAGCAAGAGTGTTTCCGTGCTTCCTCCTCTCCTCCACCAAACTTCTTGGGTTTCTGTTGCTCTTCCTCTTCTTCCCCTCCACACCCAGGCCTCAGCATTTGCGAATCTGGAGTGTCCCCTCCTCTTCGTAATGTATGTGTCTCCTTGACTGGAGCCTGGTGAGTGACAGATTAAATGACACTTCCCTGGTACCTGCGTCCCTGACCATCTGTTACCTCCCAGCTCTCTGTTCCCTTGACTTCCTGACACAACTGTAACTCTCATCTTTATTTACCGAAGCTTCTTTCTCCTCTGTGGGGCTTCTTACACCTTGGCACTCACACAGAACCCTCTCCCCCCTCGGTTACTTTTCTCTTTTGATTTCCTACAGATTTCTTCCATCCTCAGGATTTTAACTGCCATTATTTATGTTGTTGCTTTCAAACATGCTATCATCTAATTTTCTCCTAAGTTTTGGGCTTATATTCGAAGTACTTCCTAATAACCTCAAGATATCCTTACGCAGTTGTATTTTAGTCTATAGTTGATAACCAAAAACCCAAGTTTCTTTCCCTTCATTAAACTAAATTTGCCTGTTTTTCTGCACTCCTGCGGGTTCCCCAAGTGCTCCTCCCACTCCACTCAAACGGTTCGCTTCATTCAAACACGCAGGAAGCTTTTATGTGGACTCTTCGATTTTTCTTCGTGTGTACCTCCGAATTTCCTGTTGTCCTCGTGGCTCGGGTTCACGCTCTTACTGTGACTGATTTAGCTTCCTGAACCGTGGGTCTGCTTTCTTAGCTCATTCTCCCCAAGGAGCTCCATACTTCATCCTACTCAGAATAATCAGGATGGTTGTCTGTGGGGTAACAATGAAAACTTAATTAAAATGGAACCATGAGTGATGACGCATACATATCTTAAACATTTTAACTTAAACCATATAAATATTAAGGGTTTTATTTTATCTTACAGCAAATAACCCTAACCCTATAATATCCTCTGGTCAATTTGTTTTCTTTCTTTCTTTCTTTCTTTCTTTCTTTCTTTCTTTCTTTCTTTCTTTCTTTCTTTTTGCATAATTATCTCAGCTTTTGGTTTCTTTGGTTTGAGTTTCTTTTTATGTGGAGCAGGAATTTAAACTTTTGAAGCCATCTGAGAAAACACTGCTCTTAGCTTTTTGTGCTGTCCTATGAATCACTTACAATTGTTTCACCCACAGCTAATATAGTGACATTAAAAAAGTCCATCTCTTTCAGAGAAAATGCAAATCTTTTCTTTCACTTTTATTTTATCTGTTCGTTTTAAATCCTTTAAACATTATAATAACAAAAGCAGCTTCTGTAAACAAATTAGGGGGCAAACACAACTTACTCTTGAAAAAAACATAACTGATGAAGGCAGAAGTGTGCAGTGGCCCTATTCATCAGGCAAGGAGCCATGTGTGATGGCCAGAAGTCAGGGCTCCCACAATCCCAGTTAGTTTGGGGATTTGGCTATTTGTGGCCTGGTTAACAGAGTATCCAGTGTTTTGTGGGTCTGCTTATACCTGGTGGGAGATAACTTTGTTTTCAAAATCCTCCCTGTAGAGAAACCTGACCTCCTGGGAAACTTATTTGGAGGGGGGGGGGTGCTGTTGGAATGACACCTCATTGCTGTACTAAAACTTCTGCCTTGGTGCACTGGTTTCCAGGGAAAACCTGCTTCAGAGTCTTTTCTTTAAGTAGAGACATATAAAAATTTAGATATGCAACCACTGCCAAAGAAATTAAAATGAAGACATGTCTACACACCTGAATGTAGAATTTACATACCAACATATGACTATTTATTGTTCAATTAGAGACTGATTTTCCATAAAACATTTGCATAATGTCAGTGTCTGATTAAAGAATCTTATATAAAATACTGTGATCTTTTATACTTTCCAACCTACTGTGAGTTAAAGTTGACTCTGGGAATTGATGTCATATTCTTTAACGAGAATCCCTCCTGGAGAGCAAAAATAATTTACTGAGAAAAAGAATTCTCAATGAAATCTAATGCACTAATCCATGGATTAAAATATAATTTAAAAATTCTTTTTCCCTAGAGTTCATCTGTGGAATCATTTTACTGACTCTAGCTCTGTGTGACGATGAACAGAGCCAAAAACCAGAATCACTTCCCTTTGACATGGAAAAGTGTATTACCAAGCTCCGAATCAACTCGACACTATCTCGAGATTCTTAAAGGAAATCGTCTCCTTTAAACTGCAAGCCCAGGCTTTCAGCACATGTTTGCAGAAATTTGCTGATTTGCCTAATCAGAGGCCTGGATTACAGGGGCATGGAGTGGGCTTGGTGACTCGCAAGGGCTCTCCGGACAGGCCTGGAAAAGCCAGCCTGGTCCTGTCCCCTGGCCCTATGTCAGGATGCTGTCACCAGAAGTTCAGAAACATCTTACAATGCGGCCCTGAACTCTGGAGCATGGGTGACTTGCTTTTCCGAAAGCAAAGAAGGCCAGCATTGCTACGTAAGGAGAGGAAGCTGACATGATCTCATTCACGAGCCTTTCTTCTGTTTGTGTCAAGGGAATCAGCCTCTGCAGAACAAAAGCCTTTCTTTGGCCACACATGGCTGTCCGCCTAATTTTCCCCATTTTTACCTCTGCCTCTTGTGTGGAATGAAGTGTGAAATACTGCTGAGACTCTGCATTGTTTCTCTATAGCTCCCTCACACTAGTCAAGGGAGGCAGGGTTAGAAGTGTTTGCACACTCAGAAAAATAACTCCAGCCTTTGGGACCAGGTCTGAGCAGCAGCTACCACTGGAAGAGGCCACAGAAAAATGATGGATTTTTGTTTCTATATGCTCAGAATGAATCCTGTAAGCTCAGGATGAATCCTGTATGCTCAGGATGAATAATTGTTTCTGTATCATGAATGTGCATAGCAGTTGCACAGTTCAATATCTAATTTAAATTAAGGATAAGAATATCATGTAAATAATTAAAGTCCAAAAAGCTAAAATGTTCAGTACTAGCCTTTAACTCAGACTTTTGCTTTTCAGGACAAACAGAGTATAATGGTTGACACATTGTGTCAATTTGAGAAGTTTAGAAGTTTAAGTGACTCAGCGGGGGGCCAGGGTCCTCACTCTGTAAACATACACATTTTGTGCAAGAGGAGGGCAAGGAGATGGTTGTGAGTGTTACACCTGCCCCAGGACAGGTAACCTGCTTACAATGTAAGGGAGGAAAAAGACGCTTGCCATCCCTTGCTGCTCCTGATGGCTGTTTCCTTGAAGTGATACCCCAGTGCCATGTGACCCTGCTTTGGAGGCAAACTGACTGAAACCTCCACAAACAGTGAGCTACAAATAAACCTTTCCTTCCTTAATTTTGGGTGTTGGTTTTTTTTGTCCCAGCAACAGGAGAAAAGTAACCAAGACATGGAACATTAATTATTGGGTAAAATGTAGCTCCTCGTGAAAGAATAAAATGCTATATTTTACACAGTGATGCTTTTTTATTCTTTTAATTGCTGCACATATTGTAGAACTGTGAATAAATCTATAAATGAGATCTGAGAAGACTATCTGTAACCAATAATTATATACACCACTGACAGGGCATTTAAGAAAGCATTATCTCAGCTGATCACTGGATTGATCAGAAAACATTTAATTTTCACTGGTTCACTTAAAAAAGAAATTTCTGTGTCTAAATCTATAGGGCTAATTATTAACTGATAATTGATTTCATTATGTATTCTATGATCAATTGCTTATTTCTCATTCCCAAAGAAAGAAAAGGGTGAAGCCACGAGTACGCAGACATCAGGAATCTGTAGGATGGAGTTTGATGACTGACCTCCTAGGGTTAACACTCACTGGAGAGTCATAGTGCACCTCGCTCCTCTGTGTCTTCTTCTGATTACACAGTCACACAGAACTGTGGCGAAGCTCAGTTTTCAGCCGTGTTTTGGCTTTGGCAGTACAAGCTCTTCTGAGATCAGCCACTGCACCCTGACAACCTGGGGGCCCTCAGGAAAGAGACTTGGGCCACTTGCTTCTTTCTTCATGAGTTTTCTTCAAAGTATTAGTAACTTCTTTTCAAAGATCTACTTTTAATCTTGTTTTCTTTACTCTTTGATACGTACAATTACATAATAGTATGTTGGAAAACAAAACATAGAAAAATTCCGTCCCCTTAACAAAATTATCTCAATGCAATTAGTACTGTTGTTTTTACTGGTGCGTTGCCATCTAGTCTTTCCTAGGAATTTATACTTATATAGTGTGTAATTGGTGGCATATTTGCTGGATTTCCTACCTGCCCCCCATAATATGATTTTTAACAGTTACAATTCACAAAATGGATGGCTCATCCTTTGTTTGGGAATTCCTCCTTTTTTAAAAATTTAAGTTTTTATATAGTTTTTACAAATATAAGTAACACTGTACTATTGTATTACTGTCTAATATGTGATCATAGTACTATACATTGTAAGTTACTATATAGTAGTTGAATTATATTAATTTGTATCACTTTTTCTTCATTTCAAAACCATCTCAAGGCTGGAGATCCAGGAGCAGGCATTATGAGTCAAATAAACATTTCATAGCTCTTAACACACTTGCCAAATTGCTCACCAAAACACAATACCAACTTGTATGGCAGTAATTATGGTGAAAATTGTAGTGTCAGTGTAGTCTTACCTTGTTTTCTTTCTGCCCTCTCGATGCTGCAGCCTCAGGAAAGAACACAATGGTTAATATTAGTCTGTCCCACGTTCTATAAAGAATAGAATACTGTTTGTAGGAATCGACATCAGGTGATTATTAGAAGAGGAAACTGACATTTTGCTTTTTTGTTTGTTTGCTTTCTTTTTTTTTAATACTGGGAATTGAACTCAAGGCCTTCAGCTTGGCGAGCAGGCATTTTATGACATCTTTTTTGGATAAGGCTTTATCCACTTGTCCGGATGTTATACCATTTACATCTTTTGTTTTTACTGTGTTTCTATTGCTTGTTCATATTTTATAGGTTTTGCTATTTTATTCATAAAGATATTTTGATAAAGTTGTATTTTACAGAAAAGTTATTCGAGTGTAGAAGGATGTGTCAGACTCCAGCTCAGCTGATTATATCATTCTCTGCTCGAAAACCTCAACAGACTCCATTACCTAGTAAATAAATTCTGAATTCTTCAGCCTGACATTTCAGATCCTTCATTTACTGGGCCCAAACTTTCTCCGGTCTTCGTCTCTTGCTGTGAGTTGTCTGTACACCGGCCAATCAGTGAGCTCAGCTCTCTGAAAGGTACTCACTGTTCTCTGGCCGGCTCTTTCTTGCTTCCTACTCGGGCTCCACCTTTCCTGCGGAAATTCAGTTTGGGACTCAAGGCATTAGAGCTGCATCCTCCCACAGCTCTCCTGTGTCCTAGCACGCTTCTCCCTCCAAAAGCCTGTAACACCCATCAGAGCGCTGTGCTTCATCCCTAAACCATTTATCATATTCAATCTCTAGGTTACTTAAAGAATGTGCCTTCATATAGTTGCTTCTTAAATATTCATTTAAGTAAAATATATTGGTTGATTCCAAGAGACCCTAGCCAATGTCAACATCTACCATTTCCTAGCGGCTGTGAGAATTGGTCTGTGACATCTCCGGAGGAAGTGGGGAACTGTCTGTGCTCAGATGGGAGCTGATATAAATAAACCTCCAAGTGTTTTGAGATCTTTCCACGCCTTTAAAATCACTAAAAATACAATGATGCTGCTTGCCTCTTTCAGGTTTCAACACCACTGATCCACACTCAGGCTATTTTAATGAGGATATTTTATGTAGATATCCAGGAGGCATTAAAAATGAGTGCAAAACAATCACACTTAGCATCCAAGCCCAACTTCAGGGCACAGACTGCCTTCCTCTGACAGCCTGGCTTCCTTGACAGCCGCATCACAGCTTCTGCTGCTATCAGCTCAGAACTTTGCCATTGGGAAGACTCAGAACTTTGCCATTGGGAAGACTCAGAACTTTGCCATTGGGAAGACTCAGTGCCTAAGGTCTTCGGGGCCTCTGCTGTCTTCAACCTTGACTTTGTCATTTGAGGGGAAGAGTTTGCTGGTCAATCAGCCCGGATTTACTACTGACCCCAAGCCACTTGTGGGTTAGAGGATAGTGCACAAGGAGCTCAGTGCCAGCACCTGCAGGCTGAAGTCCCTGGAACTGTACCCAGTCTGGCCTGGCCGGCTGCACTGGGATAATCACAAAAACTGTAAATTCGGGATACTTATTTCTAAGGACTTTACTGTGATTGACACTCAGAGCATTTGTAGCTTACACACAGGTTTAGTGTTTCAATGTTATGTTGTGGTAATTTCTAACTGCGTGAAGTTGATAGTCCATACTATATCTAGAGTCTGTTCACCTAACTTGTACGTTATCCAGTTATGAGAGGTCCTACAGATTTAATACGTGCTAACTTTATAAAGCATTCACCTTTGCAAATACGTCTTTAATCTTCGCAAGAATTTCTTGGAGGTTTTTATCCCTATTTCCCAGCTAAGGAGATGAAGGCTCGGAAAAGTGTACTGACTTCTGTTAAAATCACCCGATTAAATCATAGGACCAGGCCGTGACCCCCAAGTTTGTTAGATCTCAAAGTCTGTGCTTGAGCTGCGCTCCAGGTGGATGAGGTAGAGTCTGTATTATTTAATTTTCCCTCAGCAGAAAACATAGCAGGTTTTATTTAAGTTTTAACTTCCTGTTTCAGGGTGAGTTTGACTGTTTTGCAAGTGAAATTGCGAGCAGGCGGCAGAGGGGTACGGGGCCCCCATCAGCACTGTCAGTATTCCTGCTCATCCCACCGCAAAAGGTCCCCCACCTTTCGCGTTTTTGTTCTCAAATATTAGGAAATGACCCAGCACACCTCCTCACTCAGAGGAAACTCACTGCCCCGAGACAGGGAGTTATGCTCCAAGGCTTTCCGGAGGAGTTAACCCCTGCAAGGCAGGCTTGCGGGTTTAAATAGCTTCCCTGAGTTTGCTCCTGCTGCTCCCCCTCACTGCTGCCTTCACAAATATATACAACACAGTTGGAACTTAAATTTGCAAAGCCTAAAGCTGTTTGCAGAGAAAAAATTGAAATATGACCACGTTTCGTTCCTTTCTTCATTAGAAACGGAACTAGGTTCATAGCTGCATTTCTAATTCAATTAGAACTTAACGTCTCCGCGTAATATTTTTCTGTAATGTGTGCCTTTTATCTGGAATTTCAGATTTCTTTCTTTTGCTTCCTGGGATTTGCAAAGTAGCAACATCAGCCAGTTTACATTTAAGATGTTTTGATTCTTTTCTCAGGCTCTTGCCAGTGTACTTAACACAGAATGATTAAAAGCTGTGTGTTCTGTTAGAACTGTTACAGTGTTTAAACAAGGAAGTCTGTGTTTGTTTAAGAGAATGGGGAAATGGTTATCTTGACAGATTAGACTGAAAAAACAGGACAGCCACAGTCTAGCACAGATGTCCACATTTGCCACTTGGCTGGCTTTTGGAGGTATTCTAAACAAAACTCGCCTGTGTGCCCGGGCTGTGCTCTGCTCCACACCTGACGGAGGAATGTGATTGAGAGCTCCTGCCAGGCCCCGCGCCTCGCCTGCAAACGTTCCCAGGTCTGAGATTTCTCAGAGTCTAACTATGTCATAATTAAGCTAATGGAACACAAAAGGAATTTCTCCAACTGGCGTCAAGACTTCATTCGAATGTGATTTCGTTGTGCATCACACCCAGCTCCTAGGGCCCCTCTGCAAAGCGGAGATGAAGCCGAGCAGAAGCTGCGGGACACACCGCAGGATCCGGCTCTCAGAAATGTATTCCTCAAAACCGGGGCAAATGCCAGCAACAGCTGTGGCTGGGTGGGAACAGCGCTGGATGAAAATTCAGGGAACCTTATTCGATCCCTGACTGCAACTTCTGCCTGTGCGTGATGGGGAGTCCCCACTTAATCTTTTCAGGATAAGAAAGCTCGTGCTGATGACACTGATGGTGGTGGTTTGAGTGCACGCAGGGGGCCTGGCACGGTTAGGAGATGGATGTGCAGCACCCCCATCTTGGTCTCAAAGGAGCCCTGTTGACTACACACAGCGCAGCTGCTTCCTGTGGAATCGTGGGAAAGCTGAGAGCGAGGCCCAACATCGGGTACCAAGCACACAGTACTGGCTTGAACCCAGGCTGTAATACTTCATTAAATGATTGGCTTTTCAGGTGAAGAGGCCTTCAGGGTAACTTTAGCTGCCCACTCCAAACGCTGCGAAGCCTGAACACCTAAGCAGGCTTGAAAAATAAATAAAATTAAAAAGACAACGGTTATATTGGTTGGAATTATAGGTGTGGATAGATGCCTATATCTGTTGTCTGGTTAGTTTGCCATAAATAGTAATATAAAATTATTTTGCTGGCCGTGGTGGTGGATGCCTGTAATTCAAGCTCCCTGGGAGGCTGAGGCAGGAGGGTTCCAAAGTGCAGGCTGCCAGGAAAACTTAGCAAGACTTTGCCTCAAAATAAAACAAAAAGGGTCAGGGATATGGCTCAGTAGTAGAGTTCTTGCCTAGGATATAGGATGCTTTGGGTTCAATCCCCATTGATGTAAAAACAAAACACCCATAAACTTTAGGAAGCTACAGACTACCCATAGTGGAAGTATATTTGCGGTACTCAGATCCTGAGAGTTGTGTTTACCTTTTTTTTTTTTTAATCAGTTCTGGGGATTGAAATCACGACCGCGTGCTTCCAAGGTAGGCCCTTACGCTGCTGAGCTAAATTCCCAGCCCTGAATTTAACTTTTTATAGAGTAAGAACTTCAAAATATAGTGCATAATTTAAGACTTTGAAACACACTTGTTGGGGTTGGGAATGTAGCTCAACAGCACAGCACCTACTGGTAAGTGCAAGGTCCTGTGTTTGATTCCTGGTACGAAAAAAAGAAAGAGGGGCTGGGGATTTAGCTCAGCGGCGTAAGCACCTGCCTTGCAAGCAGGCGGTCGTGAGTTCGATCCCTGGTACCGATAAAAATGAAAAAGACAAAAAAAAAAAAAAAAAAAAAAAAAAGAGAGAAAGAAGAAAGGAAAGAAAGAAAGAAAGAGAAAGAGAGATGCTTGTTATTCATATACACAATTGCCAATTTCACTGTCTTCATTTTATTTACTACTATTACCACGTATTTTGTTTTATAATGTGGGTGACATTTATAATCAGTGTGAATTTAGAAATTATTCTAATGCAGCTTTATTGGTAACAAAATCATTGGCTTATTTTAAATTCGGAAGATTTAAAAATTTATCTCCAACATATCCACATTTGGTACTTGCTTGTAATTTTGATACCTACATATGCACACTTTTTATTGAAAATACAGAATTCGAAATGTCAAAGTTCTTAGTGGTGTCTTTTTTTTTTTTCCACTTCTGGCTCTTTTATCAGTGTTGAGTGGTCACCAAGGTCTTTGACAGGCCAGAAGGATTACAGCCAGGGATCTAACCCTGTTCCTTCCTACAAACAAGCCAGAATTTAAGTGACTGGTTTGAAGAATTAAGCTTATACCAATGGATACATTTGCATGTAGATTAAATGTCTTGCAGTTGTTCCAAGATTTCTGGAGGCATCTGAGTGCCTCTGTTCTGGCCTGGGAGGGTCAGTCTGGCTAGCTCCATTCTGGGTCTTCTGTTGTAAGCCTCTTCCTTCACTTCCTTCAAACCTCTCGCCCTTCTTAGGCCCCTGATGTCCTCTCTGTCTGCTCCTTTTCTCTCTGGCCTTTTCTGTTTACATAAAACTCCCTGAATTCTAACCCTAACCATCAATCTTTCTTAGTTCCTTATCAGAGGATAACAGGCCTCACCCAATGCAGTATTTTGTTTACCACAAAAATAACAGTCTGCTTCTTTCCAAATAGGATCTATTGTTTTGTCTTATCTCTGAGAATGTAAGAGTTAGAAGATCAGGGTCACTTTTTTCCCACACACTGATAAGTACCAGGCAATTGATATTATTAGATAACAAAGGAATTTCTTCATAATTATTGTGTACATTCCTGGCAACATGTCACCTAACTTCCTTGGTTGGCTCTCCCTAGGAATTGCTAGATCTAGGAGTTTAGATTACTTTCTGATCACATTTATAATCACCAGATTAGGGATGAGACCTTTATACACAGCTCGGAGATTGTCTATGCCATATCACCCCGAACCAGCAGGATTACATCTGATACATAGTATCAATGTGCTTGATGTGTTGAATCCGGAGGAAATCCAAAACTTTGAGAAGTTTCCTGGGTCTAGGATGAACTGTGATGCCAATTGCTTCCCAACAACTGTGTTTACTTGGAATAAAGCAATGATTCGCGACAGGCTCAGAGAAAGGCAGTCAGGGAGTAATGGCAGATAAACGTTCCTTAGGTTTGGAGATGATTTATGCAAGATTTCTGTGTTCATGCAATGCAAGCCTCACGGTCCAGCACTGTGTCCCGTACCTGTCCTTGGCTGCAGAACCGGTGCTGACCGGCCCACTATGGAACATCCATCCTGCACCAAGCTGGGGCCAAAGGGGACCACCAAGACACACAAGTCAAATATTGCAGCCTGGGTGTTTTTCAGGCAGTGTCTCCCATGCCCGGGTCACTGCCAAACCCACCATTCTGAAATTTCCTGAATTTAAAAGAAAAAAACTGACTTTGCCAATTTACAAAACATAAAATTATAGAAGAAAACTAGGTATCATATGCTGTAAAGGAAAGACAACACAAACATCCTGAAAACAGACCCATGCTCTTTAGAGTCTGCAGGCTAAAATGGACCTGAGCTCCTGGTCTGTTCTTTTTTTCTGAAATAGGAGCTGTTAGTGTTAGGAAGTGACAAGGATTACTGGTGATAGGCTAATATTGCTCTTGATTTATTCAGAAAGATTGAGAGAAAACAAATTAGAATAATATACTTCATCCCTTCAGAAGCATGAACCTCAAATGTTGAGAATGTTTCTGACCATCGTCTGAACCCAAGAGAAGTTGTCAGTGGGCTGATTGAATGTCTAGTGTTGAGTTCTTAGTGTAATGAAGTACAAGAAACACAACTAGGGGCTGGAGATTTAGCTCAGCGGCATAAGCGCCTGCTTTGCAACCAGGCAGTCGTGAGTTCAATCCCCGGTACCAATAAAAAGGAAAAAGACAAAAAAAAAAAAAAAAAGAAAGAAAAAAAAAAAAAAAGAAAAAGAAACACAACTAGACAGGATAACCTGAATAAGGTTAGAGGACATACATAATATATGCATCTACATCCATGCATGCGCTTGCATATTTATATTTGCAGGGCTTTTTTTTTGTTTTTGTTTTTGTTTTTAAGATAGGATGTAGCTATGTAGTTCAGGCTGGCCTCTAACTCACTTACATAGCCCTGGCTGGCCTTGAACTCCCAGCAATCTTCCTGCCTCAGGTTCTCGAATGCTGGGATTACAGGCCTGTGCCACCATGCCTGGCATTATGCTTGTATTCTGAGACCAGCACTAAGTTAACTTATGTGACATGTAGTGCAGCTGGTGACCACCAAGGTAGCCAGAGAAAGGAAACATTCTGTAGGGTGCTTGCCTTAGCAAAGCTTCATGGGAATTTAGCTGGTGTTTGGAGAATGTGTATGTTTTGCATTACAAGCAAGTGGAATGTGAATGCATCCAGAATGCACAGATTTGCTGTGCAGTTAAGGACTGGGCCCAAGATCAGATTTAGGGACTCAGGACTTGACTATGAGAGGCAGGATGTAAAATCTGGCAGGATGTAAAAATGCGAGTTGAAGCCGGGGCAGGAGAGAGAGATTTCTAGCACTTGAGCTGGTGTCAGTGTGCCAAGGACATGGGAAAGGAATGCTTGGCTCATCAGGGTACAAGCTACAAATGCTAGGAGACCTGCTGTCCTCAAGCGCCACAGGTGGCTCTGAGAGCCGAAGACCTGAGTTAACAACAAGGATCAGCATGCACCCTGCGAAACACTGGGTCCCTAGAGAAGTGCGGTGGTGGGGAGGAGGGAAGAAACCACACTTTAGAGCGTTTCGAGGCCCAGGACAAGAGAGACCAGAGAATGAGATTGTTTGGGAGGGAATCTCCATCTTCTGTGCTGGTGTTAGCTCTGCTCCTTTTGAGCCTAAAATTAGTGTTGATTCTCGTATAAAAATTTGAACCAAGGATGCAAGTCTCCATTTTATAGGAGAGCGATACTGGAAAAAGGGCCCTCGATCCTCGGTCGATGGGGTGGAAAAGGAGGAGGAAAGGGAGCAGCCTGGGCTGTGTCTGTCTCCTGGCTTCCACTGAACTGAGTCTCCATATGTTTTGAAATTTCGTTATCTTTACAGTTCACAGTCGAGGGTGATATAGAAAGGATTTCACAGACAAAACCAAGATTCAGATGTCTAGGGGTGTTAGGATAAAGGGGAACAGAGGATATAAAAAAGAATGTGAAACGAAGGAGAGGAAGATAATGGCGAGTGGGAACATCGGAGATACCACTAGGGAAGACCTTTCTCCTGCATTTTGCCTTTTTAAATACATAGTCTTATTTTTCACGCACATCCTTTTGAAAAGCAGATATCGTATTTATTAAAACAGTGAACTAGTGTCCCATGAGTTGAACTTAATAATCTTTTGGCCATAAAATGAT
Source organism: Cavia porcellus (assembly GCF_034190915.1). Lineage (NCBI taxonomy): Eukaryota > Metazoa > Chordata > Mammalia > Rodentia > Caviidae > Cavia > Cavia porcellus. The sequence continues at coordinate 24,265,480 of NW_026947504.1, forward strand.
GCTAGGTTTGGTGACATGACAGATGGTTTCTTTTTTTTTTTCCTATGAAGACTAGCATTTCATGATGAACAAGTCACTTTCAATGGAAACTTTCAAGAATTCTGAACAAGGTCCACAGGAGGGGAAGGCAGCCAAGTGGCTCCTCTCTCAGAATTCTCATTAATGCTGCCTCCCCTCCTTAGAGGGAAGTTGTGTCCAAGCCCAGCTGCAGGGCTGGCCTTGTGACCCGGATGTAGATGCCAAGTTGGAAATCGAAACAAGTGGGCTAGGAAATGGAGATACAATGCCTCAGCAGGAAGGACCGTGGAATCAGAGAACTTTCCTTCATTTTTAACAAGAGCGCTCTTGTTCCAGGTTTCAGGAGGCAGGACACATATGTGTGCCTTGCAGAGATCCTGGAGACAAGACTGTGGGGATCTGCAGGACACTCAGGACACAATGCTCCAGTAGCTCCCCTGGGAGTGTGGCGCTGTGGACGGCTTCCCAGTGCCTCTCGTCCCTCACGCTGCCCAAATGAAATGGAAGGTCATTCAGATCAAGCAATTGGGCGTCGGTTTATGTCCAGATCTGCTTTTTCTCTATCTACTTCAGACCTCCGGACTTGAGTGCTACAGTGACCTCTTCAGCCTTTATCTGTCCTCTGGGACAGGTGCATCTCTGTGACATTTTTCCCACTTGCTCTGCCGGCCTCTCTTGGTTCTCCTTGGAGATCTTCTATACCTCGTCTCTCAGTATCATTTCTTTTTTCTGAGAAATATCCCAACAAAGCATAATAACTTAGCAAACATGGCTCATGCAGAATCATTTTTGGTTATTCCTCACAGGATTAAAGTTGTCAGAACATTTCACTTCTCCTATTTGGGTAATCATAATCATAAACATTTATTCATTTGCTCAACAAATATTTGTCCGTGCCAGGCACTATACCAATAGGCACTTAAGTAACACTAGTTCAGGGTCCAGAAGAACTTTGCAACTCTGTGGGAAGAGACAGATAGTCAACAATAGATCCTCGAGATAACAGGAACTGTGATAGGTCTGCTGATACAATGCCCTAGAGTAAACAGGAGAGGCATCTGCGCCAGCTCTTCTGGGTCTTATAGCTGCTTCACTTATTCTCACACTTGTATGATAGTTCTAGTCGTTCAAACGTTAAGATTCTCCTGTTCTAGTTGATGAATGACCTTCATGTCTCTTTCACCCCACTGCTCCCCGCATTCCCACCGACCTATCAGCTAAGGAAGGGTCAGAGTCCAGGAGCTATGGCTCTACATGTAGGTTTTAGTCTATTCTGCTTAATTGTTACTTGGGCCATCATGATTTCTAAATACTTTTAGTATCTCTCTCTCTATTTTATTTGTTCGGCACTGGATCTATAGTGCCCACTCTAGAGACCACCATATAGGTAATGCTTCAGAAGTATTAGTTCTGTGTTTATTACCGAATGCTGAGAGTTGAGACACAGGAGAGTGATAAACCAGGAAGGCCTCTTGGAGGAAAGATGTTAGAGATCTCATTATGGAAACAATAAACACACTTTGCTGATTTTATAAAAATTCCATAAAGCAAGAAGAAGAAAACTCATGATGCTGTCACCCAGAAATGGTCACATTTTGACAGTTTGATGTTTACGCTTAGAATTTTCTTGTGTATTTTTTTCCTCTGTGTATATGTAAGTGGGCAAAGATTTTATAGTGCTATATGTAAGTTTTCTGTCTTTCCTCAGCAGCCTGCGTGGGACTCCGGCTGCCTGTTTGATCCTGGCCCTTCAATTGGTCAAGGAGCTAATCAGGGAGGAGAATGGGGAGGAGCTAAGGGCGGCTGCCTTAGATTCCCAGAGCAGGGCACTGAGCTAGCCTGCAGGTAGACCAAAGGTGAACAGAGAAGAGAGCCCTGAAAAACCCTAACATTGGCTATAATTTGAGGAAGAAGGGAGATGTAGGAGAGTAGCTTTCATAACCACACAAGTGATATAGGTTAATAAAGAAAAACTGAGGTCGTTTTCTTATATGTCATGGAATATAGTCCTATCCTTTTAAAGGTACTTTCCATAAAGACCTAACATTTCATAGCCTTTGTGGGAGTGAAATTGTAGTTTTCAACAGAAGTCTGTGCTGGGATGGGCTTTATATTGGCAATAGAAGGGCCGATTTGTTTAGACTATTTCTGAGTATGTGTGTTGTGTATGTGTGTGTATGCATGTGTGTGTACATGTGCACACACGTGTATGTAGGTGTGTGTATGCTGGACATATATATGCAAGTGTCCTATGAGGGGGTGTGGTGGTGACTATAGTTTAAGATGGCTTGATGTGCTCTTTTGTTTTTCTAAGCACTTGGCTTCAGCTTTATTGTGCCTGAGGTATCCATTACCCACCTGTAAAAAATGTAAACAGGGAAGGAAGGTCATGGCCAATTCTAAAATTCAAAAATACAATATTGCAATAACTCAAGAGTTTCAAAAGCCAGAATCTTACTTTAAGAAGGTAACCTCTAAATTCCATTGTCTCCTTACTTTGACAAATCAAAGTTCATACTTAATGATTCAGACCACAGTTTATGAATGGAAGGCCAGATGGGAAGGTGGTGAGTCTTTTCCAGCCCTGTAGACTTTGAGGGAAGAAGAAAAACAGAGAATTAGGAGAGAAAGGCTATCAGACATATGCCTTGAGGAGATTTAGCAAAAATGAGGCTAACCACACAGAGGTCTTCCTGTCTGCCCCTCCTGATGCCCATCTGGGGGAGCGCAAGTCTGCCAAGATGGCCACTTCATGGAAAGTGAAGCCACTGCAGAGAGCACAAGGTTAAAGCACCCATGTGCAGAGACCTGGGACCCGCCCTTTGGAGCTGTCCTTGGTTCTGCTGTTCATCCTAGTTCTGAGAGTCTCCAAAGATCAAAATCCTTAAAACATAAAATTCAGAAAATCACAGTCCCACAAGATTAAAATTTCACATTTACATATCCAAAAAACCACTAATTCCTTTAAAATTGGGGGAAACTCTAATAAGGAAACAGAAAACTCTATGCTGAGCTAGGCATGCTGATATATCTCTGTAATACAAGCACTCTGGGAGACTGAGTCAGGAGGATCACAAGTGCAATCCCAGCTTGGGCAATTTAGCAACACCTGTTTCAAGATAAATAAATAAGTAAATAAATACATGGAATGGGGATACAGCTCCAGAGTGAATTCAGTGTGAATTCTCTGGGTTTAGTCCTTGCAGAGGGATGAGGGAAGCTGAGTTTTGGGTAAGAAACTGGCTATATAGAATGGCAAGGACAAAAATTTCATATTAAAAAGGTGCTATGTGGGGTGTAGCTCACTGGCAATGAATTTACCTAGCATGCCTGAGGCCTTGACTTGGATCCTCAACACCAGGAAAAAAAAAGTATCATTTTTCTGCATTGGCATTCCTTCCCACTGATGAAATTTCAGGAGGTTTTACTGAACCAAAGCCCCACTTGCATGAAGAAGCCAGCAAAGTTACAGACTGGTCAACATTATTTATGTGCCAGATAGGACAACAAATTACTTAGCACAATAGTGTTGGTGTTCAATCTACGATAATGTTTCTGCACGATCTGTGTTCTGTATGAGTCATGTGGGATGGATTCCCATACGGCTACACAGCAGCACAGCACAGAGATGAGAGGATACAATGACACATGCTTGTGTTGGTATATATCGAGTCATAGTTTTAAAAAGCTGCACCACGTAGAAAATGAGTGTGAAACGCTTATCTGAGATCTATGCCCTAGAAAAATGCAGTGATTCGGTGATTGTGAAGCGAGCCAGCTCTTATGGACTGACTGTTTTTAACTGCCCACAATCAATCCTGGCTTACATGCTTCATAGGTCAAGTTTCCTTTTTAGTTTTTTCCTCACTAGTTTAAAATTTCAGCATTACTTTTTGCAAAAAAAATGTATGTTATTGTTACTTATTTTGTTGTGTGGAGTAGCCTGTGTGGTGTCCTGCCATATTTTTATATGCTTTTCAGATAAGCCATCATTTGAAAGTGTAAATGTGTCTTTTAAAAAAACATTTCAAAATTAATTTTTCCAGAATTGGTTTTTGAGATTTTAGATGTTGGGAGTTTTCATCTTGCAGGATTTCTGTTCAGGATTATATATTTGAGGGTGATGGCTTAAACTTGCTTGATTCCTATAGGGCAAAGCATGACCCAGAAGTAGCTTAGCATATTGTAGATTGTCAGATAGTGTTACTAAAGTGGAATAAGTGTCATCAGTGATAAAATGCAGAGCTGACAGCTCAAGCTTGTGCTCAATGGAAGTTGAAATGCCCAAGAGGTGTCTAACACTCCAGGCTTACCCAAATTAAGAGCCAGGTGGCCACATTCCCAGCTATAGATGGTGGTAGTAGACTTGCTAGCATCCAGATGGTGGGGTTATTTGCTCCAGAGGCAAGGGAGAATAAAATCTTGAAGAACACGAGATTGGGACATTTTTTTAAGCAGTCCTTTATTACGTAGAAAAATGTTACTAGAGAGATTAGCATTTTATCTACTATTACTAAAGACACAGTAATTTTTTTTGTTTGTTTGTTTTTTTGTATCGGGGATTGAACTCACAACCTGGAGCTTGCCAAGCATGCACTTATGCTGCTGAGCTAAATCCCCAGCCCTGAAGTCACAGTAATTTATATGATTAAATACTAAATCTGACAGAGCACTTAGTAGAGGGTTTCCAAGCTGGATTGGTCAGCTTTCTGACATTGCAATAAAATATCTAAGAATAACAACTTGAAGGAGGAAAAGGTTTTTTTTTTCTACTCATGGTTTCAGAGGCTTTAGGCCATGGTCAGCAGCTTGCATTGCCTTTAAGCTTATGGTTACATTGAGGGAGTCATCTCGACAAACAAATATGACGGTGGAAAGCTCTGTCCTCACCACAACTAGTAAGCAGTGAGGATGAGAAAGCCAGAGAAAGATGAAAGGGCTGGTGACATAAAGGAATGCTCTCAGGGACCTATTTCCTCCAACTGGACACCATCTTCTAAAGCTCATTTAGCTATGAAATCACCCACATTAGTGCCCCTGTGGTCCAGTCATCTGTCTGGCTCCACTTCTGAACATTGCTGCACTGGGGATCAGTCTTTCAGGGACATTTCATATTTAGGGACATTTCACGGCCACTGCTAAAAACATTTGGGTGTTGGAGAAGAGGGACATACAATTCACAAACTGAAGAAAGAAAATATTTTTGCTCCATCCATCTGAATTGTGTTGTTTAAAGTCAATGTTTCTCTGTGTGTGTGTGTCACACACACACATACACACACACACACACACACAAACACGTGTGTGAGCTTGCGGTAGGGGAGACCATTAATACTGGGTGTGGAATAGTTCTGGTGAAAGTTCTTTTGCTGGTGAGGATCAGTACCCCTTAACTGAGGTAACAGGGTAAGGAATAATTTCTAAGGGTCCTAAAGAAAATCTCATGTGTATAGGTGAACAAGAAAAGACTAATAAGTGCAAGTAGAATGCAAAGTTCAAGACCTAGATTTACACTTATTACTTCTCAAAGGTCATATGACCTCGCTTATTTCTGCTTCTTTTTATTTATGAAGCTTGTACAAGATGTTGCCTTCCCTTGGTCTACATCAGGACTATTTATTTAGAAGCCATTCTTCAATTTAGAATTTTCTTGTGAGTCTCTCAGTTCAAATTCCAATGAGATTTTTTAAAATATGGATCAACTAGAAATCATCAGGCAGCTGATGATAAAATATGATACTATAAAACTTAAAAAAAACAATGGAAGAAAATCTTTGTGGTGTTCAGTCAGGCAAAGAATACTAGATATGACACCAAAAGCATAATGTATGTAGGAAAAAAATAGATATATTGGCACTCTATTAATATTAAATGTTTTTCCTCCTCAAATGTTACTAGTAAGAGAATTTACAGACAAATCACACACTGGGAGAAAAATCTCTGCAAAGTACATACTTAAAAAGGCTTGTATTTGGAAAATTTAAAAAAATATCTTAAGACTATGATATTAACAAAAAAATTAAATAGGCAAAATTTGGAGACATTGTACTAAACAATGTATGTGGGTAGGAAATAAACACATAAAAAGAAGTTAGGCACCGTTAGTTATTATGAAAATATTAATCAAAAGTACAATAAATTATCATTACACACCTATCAGAATGTTTTTAAAAAACCCTCAAAGGGCAGAATAAGTGGAACTTTCTTTTGTATAATGCCAGTGAAAATGCAAAGTGGCAGAATTACTTGCAAAACAATTCTTTTATTTCTTATAAAGTTAAATTACACTTTCTATATGATGGAGAGATTCCACTTCTACCTATTTACCCAACTGAAATCTTTCAAAAGCCTCTACACAAATATTTACAGAAGCTTTATCCATGATTTTCTCAAATTGGAAAGGAAGCCAAAATGTCCCTCAATTCCTTAATTGGGAATGAATTAGTAAATTCTGGCACATCCAATACAACGAAATACTACTTAGTAATAAAAACGAGTGAACTGGGCAGATGTGGTGGCCCCAGCCTATAACCCCAGGATCCTGGGAAGCTGTGGGAGGAGGATCATAATCCTGAACTCATTCTGGGCAATTTAGCTACTTAGTGATCTCGATTTGGGACACAGTTCAATGAAAAGGCCCTGGGTTGAATGGGAGGGGAGCTTTTCATACACACAAGCTAAATGAAGCTCAGATGGTGCCTTGTGCTGAGTAAAATAAGCCATATTCAGAGGTGATGTTATATACAATTCCACTTATGTGGCATTCTCAGAAAGGCAAAGCTGTCAGAGGAGAAAACAGATCAATGGTTGGAGGAGTTAGAGGTAAGGGTCATTGTTTGCAAAGGTGTCAGCCAGAGAATTTTACAAAAGGGATAATAAAAATGTTTGGTAACTTTATTACAGTAGTAATGACAGAGCCCTGTGCATCTGCTAAAATTCATAGAATTGTACATTTAAACAATCATTATGCAATATAGAGTTTAAAAAAACATGTTAAAAAGTAGAAAGCCAGTCACGATACTGCAAGCCTGTAATTCCATCTACTAGGGAGGCTGAACCAGGAGGTCACAAGTTTGAGGCTAACCTGAGCAATTTAATAAGACTGTGCTTTAAAATAAAATTTTGAAAGCGCTTGGAGGTGTAGCTCAGTGGTAGAACACTTGCCTCATGTGCACAGGGTCTGGACTCAATTCTTAGTACTACAAAAAAAAAAAAAAATCACTGAAGGAGAGAGAATATAATTGATACCTTTTATAACAAATTCTGAAGTTGGTAACCACTGATGATTCCCAAGCACACAAAGCCCTGAGCAATTTCTCTGGCTTCTGGGATGGAGCTAACAGTGGGATGGAAAACTTCATGTGGTTTGTAAATGGACAGCTTTGTTTGGGAAGTAGTTTTATACCATGACATCACTAACTGTTCAGTGATTCCCCAAGTCATTAAAGCAGTTGTGTATGTGTCTACTGAAAATATTTCCAGTGGCACAGGATTTCTAAGAGTTGGAAAACAAATGAATAAAGGAGATAAGAAAGAGAGACAAGAAGAATAAATGCTAATTTCAGGAATGTGAGAACCAATGTCCCCTTGGTCAAAACAGAGAACCTGTTTTGAATATAACAGTGGGATAGTGTGTGCAGTCTTAAAATATATAGTAAGAGTCAAACTCTAATATGTCAAAGGTGCTCTCTAGGTGAGGTATAAAATTAACATAGGAAACGATAGGGGCAATACTATTTTCTTTTTAATATATTTTATACGGTCCTCTTAGGGTGATAAATTTGTATTACATTATGTTTTTTAAAATGACCTACTGAAAAAAATAAACCTTTGAAGTACTGAGATCTATAAATCTTTGAAATGTGCAAACATGCCTCAGAAACTTTACCTGTTTGATACAAGGCAAGAATGCTGTATTTTATTATTATTTATAGTTTTGGAATATCTTCCTTGATTTTTATAATCAAGTATCTTGGAGCATTCTCATACTTCATTTTCTGATGAGCACATGCACTATTCATTCAGGAGGCTCTTTAGAAGGAAAATAAGAGATTTCAGTAATCTCCTCTTGTCAAACCTTGCATAACATAAACATATCAGCGGAAGATTAAGGGCCAATTCAAGAAAATAAAATAGAATCTTGAGGTGATTCAGGGAGAGGAAAACACAGGCATTGTTTGTAAATGAAGGTTAATGATATCCTTGTGCTAGTTGCAATTTTGTAGCTTGCATATTTTGATAAAAATATAAAGGCTGTATCATAATTTGCAACTTACATCCAAAGAGTTAAAGTGAAGTAGTTATCTGCATTTTATTGTCAGCAAAAGAATTTTTTCCATGATTAGAGTCTTTCCCCAATATTACTAGACTTCATATGTGTAGATGAATGAGTTGTCTGTGTGTGTGTGTGTGTGTGTGTGTGTGTGTGTGTGTGTGTGTGTGTATGTGTGTATGTTAGTTCCTCTGGAGATTATGTTAGCATTGATTGGCTACAAAATGATTGAGAGAATCAGAGAGAGAAAGAGAGAGAGAGAGAGAGAGACAGAGAGACAGAGAAAGACAGAGACTGAGAGACAGAGACAGGGCTCTACCTAACATCTACACATGCCAATGGGGGATGAGGGAAGGCTTTGAATTCTTAAGTTTAGATTTATTTACATTAAAAATTGTTGATAGAAGTTTTCATATCTCACCTCAAAGGACTGTACAGTATCATTGCTGACAGTACATTTACCCAAACTGACTTTATGCTAACAAATATGCTGTTCAGATTGTCAGCAAAACTAAAATGAATGAGCTTAGCACAATTCAAATGGATCTTTGGCATATCATTAATCAATTACGTTCTCCCTGGCACTCTCAGGTTAGTATCAAAGTATACAATATAACATCATCCATTTTATTTAGCATTCTTTGTGTGTGGCCTCATAAAACATTCTATACAGCTTTCCTTCTGCCTCTCTTCTAGATCACAGCGACTGCAACCTCAGTGAAGCAGAAGCTGAGGGGATGGGACCAAAGCTTGTTCCTAAAGCCTTTTTTATCTCAGGGTAAAAGGTCCCCCAAATGACCAAATTCCAGGATAAAAGCCTGAAAGACAGTGAGAAAGAAGGGTAGAAAAATGTCACAGGGATGGAGTAAATAGTTCCCCAAATTCAACTTCTATTCTAGCGAATCAGTGGGCATTGATCTCAAAAGAACAGACAGAGAGCAATGTGGTAGAGGTGCCGATAGGGGTTCTTCTGAAACTGGAAGATCTTTTTGAAAAAACGCAGCAGTCTGCACTTAGTCACAGGGGATATTTATCAAGACCTGGGAGGACCTCTGAAGTGGCAAATAGCATTGAATCCTATGTGTACCTGGGTGATATCTGTAATACAGTTTAATTTATACTTTGAGCACAGTAAGAGATTCATAATAACTAATAATGAAACAGAATAATTATAACAATATGCTGTAATAAAAGTTATGTAATGCAGTCTCTCAAAAATATCTTACTGTATTGTACTCATCCTACCTCTTGCAATGATGTGGGATGTTAAGGAAGCACTTTATAGTTTCTCCCTAGCATATTACTCTTTTCCTGCTTTGGAGCCATTATTAAGCAAAATAACAGTTCCTTGATTACAAGCAATGTGTTCTGATAACCAAAGAGGCTATAGGATGATTAATGGATAGGTAGCATATACAGAACAGACACTCTGGTACATAATAAAATTTTTGTTGTATACTTACGCTGTATACTTATGATTGCTGTATACTTATGATTTATAAGTACTTTATATACTTCATTTGGCTTTCTAAAAATGGTTAGGAAATTCTTTGACTGTGTTCTACCAAGAGACAGCATCTTTATCACCTCTCTTGAAATTTAGACTCTTTTATATCTGCTAGGATACACTGACTGGTTATCTGAGACCAAGTTATAAATGACAATCAGCCTTTTTTTTGTGAGTAGCTGAAGCATTTCTTTTGGGATCCTGGGCTATCATTGGAGAAGTTCAACAGTCTTAAAACTGCCATGCTGACTTCGGGGAGAAAGGAGGTCTCCCGTCACGTGAGAAGGCTGTGGTAAGGCTGCTCCTCTCCTCATGGCGAGCTAATTCTGCTCTTTGCTTTGTGTTCTAGAACCCCTGCCTCTAGATCGGGCCCGTGGTCAGTTTCACCTCTGAGCCCCGTGTGTGCCCTTTCCAATCCCTCCTTTAATGTTGTTCCACTGCTTCTCCTCTGGGCTTCTCTGGAGAAGACATCCTTGGTAGATCGTGTTCTCAAGAAACTCCACACATCAGGCAATGTGAAACACTTGGTCTAGGTCAGTGCTTGTCAAGTGCATCACAAATCCAGAGCCCATAAAACCCAGGTCTCTGGGCTTCCATCTCAGCTTTTCTCATTTAGCAAATCTCCAGTGTGGGGAGAGGGCCTGTGAACATACATTGCTAATAAATTATCAGGCAATGCTGATGAAGCTGGTCTTGGTACCACGCTCAATCATTGTTTTTGCAACTGCTAAGGTCTGAATTCAACTGCTTGGATGACTCTCTGTGCTCTACCTGTATGCCTAGCCCAAGTAACTCTGGAATAGAAATTGAAACTTGTACTTAATTCTTTTTTAAAATATGTGTTTTTAAATTTATGTATTTATTTTTATTTTAAAGGGAATATAACAACAGTGAAACAAAACAGGGATAATGTTGCAGGCTACTGAGTTAGACAGAAATATTATAGGCAGTCAGACAGGGTTGGGCATTTGAAGGAGCCAGGGCAGAAAACCAGATACCTTACAAGTGTGGGGGAGGACAGACACTTCCCACTGTGTGTCTGTCCTGTGTCTGTCTTGAGACAAAAGATCAAACAAATACACCCACATCCTAAGTATTGGTATTCTAAATAGGTCTCTATTACCCCGAGGAAGCCAGGAGTCACCATTCCAACCCCCCACAAGAAGAGTCACCGGTCCCTAAGAATGCCCACCTTCTATGTGACTCGCCTCCTCATTTGTCTCCAATCTAATCAATTTTACCTGAGCAATTAATCTTATTGGTTAACTATAGTTCTGCCCCACCTTATACCTACTTTGCGAGTTCCATGTTTTTCCCACCTTGGACCCGTCCCACCTCATGGGTTTTGCTCTATAACAGTCCCTAAAAAGCCAGAGTCTGTAGCAACCCCCTCAGGACCACTTCTGCCTCTCTCTCAGACAGAAGCTTTCTTTCTCTCAAGTAAATATATTCTGATTTTAACCTTCATTGTTCCTACAGTTCATTCTTTGATTTTAGAGAACACTGTTAGGTCTGAGAAGAGTGGGGAGGAAGAGGAAGGAGTGGAAGGGAAAGAGGGCCGTGGAAGGAGTGGGCAGTGGTGGCTGCAAAGAAAAGAAGTATAAAATATAAGTAACCTTTATTTCGGGAGTGTGGGGAGAGACCCCCCGGCCCCTGGGGCACAACATCTCCACCCCGGGGCCGGCCGGCAGTCTCTCTCTGGAACACACACTCTCTCCTCGGACACGTGGCGTGGGGGAATATAAGTAGCCTAAGCTTAGGGCAGTGCCCTAAGGCCATTAGAGATGTACAGATATTTCATTGGCACAGGTTTGGTGCCAGGGACAGGTTCTTAGGGATGGGGGTATAGGGTTACAGGTAAATTCCTAGGGGCGGGGGGAGGCAGGAGCTCTTTAATTTGGCTGAGGCTTCTCCTGGTTAAAGTATCCGGCCTGGGCCAGCAACTCTTTCAAACACAAACTCGTGTCAGACATATAGTAGGTTGAGTTTGTTCCCCTATACCAGTAAGACATTAGGGAATCTGCAATAGTTACTATATTGCATTTTGTTGTCCTCTAAATAGTTGCTCAGGCTCCTGGCATTGGGCTGGCTCACAGGTGGGGGTTAAGCTGTCTTCCTCGTTCTCCTTGGTTGTACTTAATTCTGTAGTGAGGAACAAACTGTAAAAAATGTAAAAGGTAAAATAAAAGAAAAATGATAATTACATTTGTGGGGATGGGAAGGGGCCTTGAGGACTGAGAGAGATGGGGAATAACTTGGTTACTTTTCTCTCGTTGTTGAGACAAAAATCCCAACGCCCCAAATTAAGGAAGAAATGGTTTATTTAGGTCACAGTTTGTGGAGGTTTCAGTCCATAACCACCAGTGTCTCCTGAGATCCACATCATGCCATGTTGGAACTTAGGACACTGGGAAACCAAGCAGCCAACTTGCCTCCTTGCTAAGCGGTAGTGAGCCTACTGGCACACAGGCTGAGAATGAAACACCCCACTCTCCCTCTCTCCCATTAGCAAATGGGAGCCAGAGATCGTGTGAGCATCTCTTGGGAGGTTGACCATATGCAATATAGCAAATATGGGGGATTTCCTTCTACCATCTCTTTGAAGGCAAATATTTTTACCACTGTGTTGCTTTATTCTGATTAATGGTACCGCTCTATTCAATATTCTGTTTTGATAAGTTCTATAATGTCTTGTATTTCATTTTATTGTGCTATACCTGATTGAAAGAGCAACTATTGTGAAGATAACGAGGTATACTGTGGTACCTATTTACTGTTCTGTGAAGTTCTGTACCAATTTCACTACACTGTCTAAATTGGCTTTGTTCCATCTTGTTCTGTTGTATTTTACTACCTTTAAAGTAATAAAAATCTTTAAATATTTAAAAAAACAAAACAACTTCTGAGGGATTCCAGTGTACAGAAAGGGTCTGAAGAACCATAGTGATCTTCTGTAAGCACTGGCCTATACACTGGCTCTGCTGGCTGATCCACATCCACGGAGTTGCAGGATCTATAGCTGTTTCTCAGTTTGATCCAAGCTTGGCCTGGGGCTGTTTCCATATGGCACATTTATTTTGAAGAAACAGACCATCCGTATGATTTTACTAGGAAACCAGAGACCCCCTATTGCATTTCAAGCTCTGCAGTTCTGGTGGGAAAACACACAATATGAAAGAAAACAGGATTCGGCTCCACTGTTCATATAAATGACGCTTAGTAAAATCCATGTTAGAGGAATAGCAATGTCATGGGCCACGGACAAATTTTTTGATGTTTTCCCTTCTGTATATTTCATGGTCTTGATTTTTATTCCACAGAAAGGACAGGGCATATGAAAATGCTTAAGAAACTACACATTTCAGCCTGGGATGGTTCAGTTTTGATGGATGATGTGGGATTGCACAGCTCATTGCAAAGTAACGCTTTTAACTTAAAACAAATCAGCTTTAAGTGAATATGTTTTACACATTTCTGCTCCAGAGTTTGGAAAGCTTTTTCCTAGAAAACAGCACTTTTGGAAAAAGTCTGAGTGAGGGAGCTGCTGAAGGGAGGCGACATCTCCCTGGCTTGGAAAAGAGGATGTTTACTTGCTTTATCTTTAAAGGACTAGAAGTTTAAGGCCCACAGTGCTCCTGTCTTCCTAATGAAGCAGTTAATGATGTGTGAATTATAGATACTGACAACCGCTTTAATAAAAACAACAGGACGGCATCCACAGTACAGTGTGGCTCTCGACAATGACAGACTGTCTGCCTAGCACAGTATCTTTAAGTAAAGTGCCATTCTTGTGTGGCCGCACTGCAAATTCTTGGTGAACAGAGTTACTAAGAACACATGAATACACAGGACACTTAATTTCCACCCAGCTGGAGCACAGGGGAGGTTTCAGAGATGCTGCTGAATCCTGAATAAGCGGGAGTTGTTCTTTCTCTTTGCATTGGCTGCTCTGTTTTCCTGTGATTACCCACAACAGCAAAGGACTCTGTGCTGGATGTTTTCATACCCTGAGAGCTGCCCTCTCTCCTCGCTCTCCCTCTCCCCAGTGGAGCACAGGAATGCTGGCTTTCCAGTTGATTTCAAAGAACCAATTGTCTCTTCTGAATCCTGACTGATGTTTGAGATGGGATAATGTGCGGGTTTGTGCTAAGCCAGGAAAGCAGTCTGCCAGCCAGCAGTAGAGAGAAGCACTTTGTGGTCACTGACCTGGACAGCAGATTGCATGAAAGCCAGGCTTGTGAGAGCTGGCAAACAAACCCAAACCTAAACAAAGCCTTTTCTCCATTTAATTTGGTGGCCACTTTTAAGGAAAAGTGAATTCTCTTTCAGTCTCTCAATAGGTCATGGATTTGGATCCACAGGCTAAAGTCCAATCTCTTTATCATTATCCCTGGGATGAGAAAATCCAAATGGGCCTTGTTTGGGCAGGGGTAGTTTTCCTTTAAACAGATCAAGAAACTGTTTGTCTAACCCTCACCATTTGAGGTGACAGATAGCAAAGCAAAGCAAAGAGAATGGCATGCATTCACAAGTGAACACAACCTTTCCATTTGTCCCCAGAGCTCCGGGACCAGCAGAGCAACAAAATCACAGCACGCTGAAAGGGCATTGACATGCAAATGAGGCCTGGAGCACCCTGCGAGGCTGCAGAAAGGCCTGCTTGCCCTGCTGGGAAAGGCTGGGGAACAGGGAGGGTCCTAAGAGCCAGACCAAGCTGCCTCCTTCTTCAGGGCTGTGTGGATGTGGCCAGGCCCCCGAAAGGGGAAAGGGTAAGATGACCCAGGGGCAGCTGGGACTTGGGGTGGGGAAAGGAGGTCTGAGGCAAGTCATCAAAGTTTAAAATGACCAATCATCTTAGTTTCCCTGGCCTAAGAAGATGATTCCTAGATGAGGAATTGTCAGTGCTCAGATCAGTCCATGCGAGTCTGACGCCCAATAATAACCTTCTCAGCTAGAAAGTCAACCAGACATACTGTCCAATGTGGAATCAAAAAGGTTCACTGGGGCTGGGGGTTTAGCTCAGCGGTGTAAGTGCCTGCTTGGCGAACACCAGGTCATGAGCTTGATCCCAGGCGTGCACACACACACACACACACACACACACAGTTCACTGATAACCAAAGGTCTTCATATCTTTTCTGCAGTTTACTATATAGTGCAAAATCAATTAGTGGGACATGTTGTTTTGCTTTTCAGTCTCTATATTCTACTGACATACACAAGATGAATAAATCAGATTACTCTCTGTGGAGTCAAAGAGGATGGTGGATTGATCAGAACTGTCGTTCACTGAAAAGGAAGGTTTGTTCTAATGCTGTCTGGAGGACTTTTTAATGCTCATATCCTGTACTTTGAGTAACTACTTTGAAGATAATAATACGCAGTATATTAACTATTGTTATTCTCCTAGTGTTTTGTTATGTAATTTGGTTTTATTTTTCCCATAAAATAATAAAAAATAAAAACAATAAAAGAACAACAATTATGAAATTGTTGATACGTGCAAAGCTACGTGCTTCAAGCTTATTAAATTATCCAGTTCCACCACTAGTCCTGTTAAGTGGTATTTTGTTTGCTTTGTGCATAATGAAATAAAGAGCATATAGGTGATAATGAGTTTAAAAAATTCTTATAAGTTTATAAAAGTAGTGGGCGTGGAGCAAAATTCTTGATTTCTCTAATCCCAAATACCACAGTATTCCATTGGATACCATACTGTCTCTCAAGAAGGTACAGGTTGCCCGGTGTGGTGTGCACTCCTGTAATCCCAGCACTTGAGAGGCTGAGACAGGTGGATTGCTGTAAGTTCAAGACCATTCTGGGCTACAAAGTGAGACCAAGGCAGCCTGCACTGCATAGTGAGAAACTCTCAAAAAGATACACACACACACACACACACACACACACACACACACACACACACAGAATTTAAAAAAAGAAGGAAAGTTACAGGTCAGGGTAAGAAAGAGAAGTTGCAGAATCAGACACCAGAAAGTCTTTTTAAAAGGCTATTAATTATATTCACATGAATTTGCATAATTATGATGTAATTAACATGATTGCTATAAATTCATCAATATAGCAATAAAGATAAAATGGAAAGAAAAAGTTACTGCCTACTCAGTCACCCTGGCTGCTGTGCTCTCTAAAGGCACTTGTAGCTATCAGTTTAAAACAATTTAAGAGATTTCCACAGACATGAGTATCTTTCCATATGTTTTGGTTTTTTTTAAACAGTTGGGCTACGCTTTATTCAGATGACATTGTTTTGACATTTTATCGTGTCACAGTTGAAACTGTTTTCTCTTAAGACGTTGTCTGGGTCAGCTTCCCAAGGACACTGTGTTAGATTTCTGTTGCTGTAGCAAGACACTGAGGACAACAGAATCATAAGGAGGGAGTTTATATTGATTCATCTTTTCCCAAGTTTCAGATCACATTTTGGCTTGTGGGGAGGCAGGGAGTGTGTCTCTGTGGAGCTGTGCCGCACAGGAAGCCGCTCACCTCGTGAGGAGGCGGATGAAAGACCAGAGCCCTACAACCCCCTTCAAGGATCCGTCCCCAAAACCCAAAATCTATGCGGCCTTACTTCTTAAAGATTTCCATCACCTCCCACCAGCACTAAATCTTTAGCATGCAGGCTTTATAAGATGTGTTCCCTTATAAAACAGTCCTTTCCCAATTATTCTTGTGCATTTATGATTATATCCTTTTGCAGATATATTTGAAGGACAAATGTCTATGAGAGGAGTATATAACAAAAATTGTGACATGGGCATGGTGATATATACTTGTAATTCAGTTTAATTGGGAGGCCAAGACAGGAGAATCACAAGTTTGTGTTACAGGCAGCTGAGTTAGTTAGAAATATTATAGTTAGTCAGGCAGGGATGGGCCCTCGAGGAAGCTGGCCCAGAGGACCCAATGTCTGGTGACCTTGGAGGAGACACACACCTCTAACTGTGGGCCAGATCTCAAGACAAAAGACAAAACAAATGCAACCACACCCTAAGTATAAACATTAGGGATTAGGTATGGATCACCTTGAGAAGCCAGGAGTCACCATCCCAGCCCCCTACAGGAAGTCACTGACCCATGAGAATGCTCGCTTGCTATGTGACTCACTTCCCCATTTATCCCTGATTTGGTCAATTTTGCCTGAGCAATTAAACTTACTGGTTGATCATAGCTCTGTCCCATCTCATGCCCATCTACTTCATGAGTTCCCAGTGTTCTCCACTTTAGACCTGCCTCGCCTCCTGGTTTCACTGTCTAAAAATCCTAAGAAAATACAGAATCTTTGTTTTTTGTTTTGTTTTGTTTTGTTTTGTTTTGTTTGGTCTTTTTTTTTTTTTTCGTTTTTATTGGTACCAGGGATCGAACTCATGACTGCCTGCTTGCAAGGCAGGCGCTTATGCCGCTGAGCTAAATCCCCAGCCCCAATACAGAATCTTTGGCAACCCAGTCAGGACCGCTTCTGTTTCTCTCTCTCAGACAGAATCTTTGTTTCTCTCAATAAATATTTCTGTTCTTAATCTCTGTTGTTCCTAAAATACATTCTTTGATTTTGGAGAACATTAACTTGTTCTGGACATATAGTAGGTGTGGAGTTTTGTTCACCCATGTTGTCTGAGACCAGCTCTCAGTCTCCAGGAAGACACACGCACACACACAACACACACACACACACACACACACACACACACACACACACACACACATTGGTGGATATTACTAAAAACAAAAAAGCTGTTCAAAATTGTTCTAATGTAGACGCAAATCAACAAAGTTTCAGAGTCTTTGTTTTTTTCTGTCCTGGAAAAGTTTTACAGACATTCTGATATTGACTCATCTAATAGCTAAAACATATCATTGTTGCTTTAATTTTCCTTATTTATACCTGGATTTGGGTATCTTTGTCTTTATGTTGCATCAGTATTACCTTCCAATAGATGTGTGCTTAAGCCAAGCACTGTGTTAGGTATGAGGACTGAAAAAATGAAATGATTAAGACATCTATCATCAAGAAACTCAAGGTCTGTGAAACATACAAATAAAACTACAATGAGATATGACAGTACTATGGAAGAAATTCATATAAAAAACTACAAGAAATCAAAGAACCATGTGGGCAGTTTTCTTCGGATGGCCAAGGTTAAACGCAAAAGGGTTTAGAGAAGCTGACCCTTGGACATAGAAACAAAAAGGGTTTCAGAGATAGCAAGACGGGAAACTTGACTCTGTTGCTTCTTATATTATCTTGGGCAATTTATTCGATCTTCCTGAGCTTTAGTTTGTTCACAGATAATGTGGGGATTATGCTTGCTAAATCACATGGTTAGGAGGATTATATGTGACAATGTTGATAGGTAAGAAGTAATTTTTTCATGCAAATTTTATCATTAAGGAAAAATGCTTTCATTCAATAACCACCTCTTCTTATCTTTGAGTGAGACACTTCCACGTCTCCAATTATGAGTTTTCAATTATAAATTGGTGAGAATAGGGACTTTTTGACTCCTTGGTTGCTAAGTCCTTAAATGACATAGCTACTGCTACTGCTTTATAGTGTCACTGATACATATCACCCCAGTCAAGGATAATAATTTATGGAAGAAACTAGTTTCAAACTTGCTGAATGAGATCCGGGAATTTAGCTCAGCGGCTTAAGCGTTTGCCTGGTAGGCTCAAGGTTGTGAGTTCGAGGCCCAGTACCAAAAAATCAAAAACAAACGAATGAAAAGCAAAGTTGCTGAGTGAGAACTGTTTTAATGTCAGTTGAAGATAGGACGGGACCAAGTCTCAAGGTGAAATTTGAAAAAAATGCAGTTGGAGTTCGTGCTTGTGACAAGCTGGAACATCTCTAGTACCAGCAGTGGCTTCATAGTTTCTGTTATGGCTGTGCCTAGATGTCCCCTCCAAGACTCATGCAGTCATAGGTGGGCTTTTTCAGAGGTGACCGGATCTAGAATGTGTGATGCTGGAATCGATTCATGGTGTATTGCTAGGATTAGGGTCCTGCCCGCCTAAGTAGCCTAAATAAGACATAAGAGATAGAACTGTGGTCACCCCTTGTTGCTACACTGCCTTCTTCTTACCATGACCTTTTTTCCTCTGTGATGCCCCTCTGCCATGCCACCCTGCCTTGGAGCCAACTAATTGTGGACTGAGACTTCTACAGACTCTGAGATACATAAAACTTTCCTCCTTTAACTTTGGGTGTCAAGTATTTTGTCTCAGCAATGAGAGATAAACAACTAAAACAGCATTCTTCAAAGACCGAGAACTGTGTGGAAGTTCTTGTATCAAGTTACTTTTTTAGACACGAAGAAAGCAATATTGCAAATGCCACTATTCCTAGTTTCCATTTAATTTAAACTGCTCACTGAGATAATAGCCACCCTTTTGTGGAGACATCCCTGGAAGATGTTAGTGTCCAAGAACTTTGCTTTCATGACTTTGGAAGACAGCAAGTTTAATTTTTGCTTACAAAAGCATTTGTTTGTTTTGTTTCCCTTAAGAGGGCATGAATGGATTTAGATCGTTTGAATGGATCCCAGCTGGTTTGGGTATTTGTGAAAGTCTACTTGGACATTAGTTTATATGTGAGCTTGTTTGCTGGTGGGAAGTTTCATGATAGTTTCCAAAGCTACCTGTGAATAAGAAAAATCTGTGTCAAGGAGAGTTCATTTATTTCCCACCATGGCAAGTGACAGGCTGGAGGACTCATGTTACAATGACCGCTTGGTGCCCAAATATAGGATTTTGGTTTGCATAAAGTTTTTGGTTTGGTGTTGCCAAGTTCCTTTTCATAATGCTAGAGGAGAGATTATAAACATCAAGGAATGCAAGTGTTTTTCTGGGAAGTCAGTCCTCCAAAGCCATTAACCTCGACTTCTGGGTGGCTTGAAAGTCACTTCTCCAATGCCTATTGTCTTTCCATTAAGACTACAGCCTTTAGAAGCCCAATGTCACGAAAGCCTCAGGTGACTTTCTTCTCCCTTCTTCATGGCATTTTTTCATGGTACAGGACACATACAGCAATCTACACAAATCTTGAGTATACATTATTAAATTAGTACATATCTCTATGTGATTTGAAATAAATCATGAATGCAAAAATATAAAACACAAGTTTCTGTATATTTTTATTTTTACTTTTATTGGTCTTTTGAGACACGGTCTTGCTATGTCATCATTGCTGACCTTTAACGTGCTGTGAAGCCCAGATTGACCTTGAACTCATGATCCTCTTGCCTCAGATTCCTGAGTGCTGGGATTATAGGTGTTGAGTGTAGCACTGTTTAGAACAGAAGAACTGTGCTCCCAATCAGGCTGAAATGTCTCTGAAAATTTCTGCGGTGTGTTTGAGGTGTTCTTAGGTTGTACTTATTGGAAGCTACAGAAATTGTGTTTGAAGCAATCAATAAATCAAATGTAACATCTAAGGTAATTTCAGAGTATTCTCTGGGAAACTTGGCTCATTCAGTGGCTTCTCTATCACTTAAAATCCAGCTCTTTGTCTCTGAGGTTGATGAGTCGGTATGAAAGCAATTCCAGCGCAAACTGTCAGATAAAGCAAACTCAATTCATGTCCTATAATGACAAGGTTGTGCACCACGCAGAAGGGCTTTTAGATTGGCTTTGAGTAAACTCAGATGAAGAGAAGCTTGTATCAAAAAGACAAAGAGAGAAAGAAAATCCACCTCACCTGAGAAATACAGGGATCAAAGGAGTCCAGCTCTGGTAGGGACCTGGCAAATCACTTCTGTTTGTGTAATGACTTCTTTACATTATTGAATACAATGGGAACTTTAAAGGCAACTGCAATAACAGTTACTCATGAAAAATTAACACAGAATTTATGGAAATGTAGGAAAAGTCCCAAAGCAATTAGCTTAGATTTCTCTAGAGTCTGAGAAAAGCCTGGATAATTGCATGCAGAAACTGCATAAAGTGGCTGTTTCCATTATTGTAGGATAGAGAAAGGCCATTTCCCTCACAATAGGATATAATGATGTTAGCGCTAACAGGGAGATATGTTTAAAAGGTTATAACATGGTTTACAAATGGTTTGATTTATGTAACTTTGGTGATATACACTTAAGGTTACTGTTCAGGAGAGTGGAAAAGTTACCCTTGAAATTTCCAAAAGCTCCTATATGATAGGAACATATATTACAGTTTCTGAAAACTAATTGTGTATTACCACTAGGATGCACAAGAATGGATTTAATTTGTCTCAGAATTGAAAGCTGAATTGTACTACAAGCTGGCACATGAATATCCATTGGAACTCATCTCTCTTGTAAATTGGTTATTATGTATGTTTAGGGCTGGGGGTTTCTCGCTAAATGTCTTAGAAACTCTGAGGTGCTGGCACCCTGAGGAGACGGAGGGAACACTCTGACAACCTGAAGAGTCCTTACTGAGCCTAGAAAGAGATTATACATGGTTATTTAACTGTCATTATTTTTAGAAAAATGTAAAAAAAAATTATCTTGCTTTCTGATGTTCATTCATAAGCATTGGCAGTTTAATGACTTTTCAAGTCCCAGAGTCAGTGTCTCCTTTGCTGTCTGTAAAGAAATGGAGAAAGAGGCATAATGCAGGGAGCCTTTATCAACCCTCAGTGTCCTCAGCAGTGGCGATGTCACACATGCGGATCTGGGTATCCTTTTCTATCTGTAAAAAGCTGTAGTTACGGCTCTGCCTGGGATTTGAATGACTCTTCAAACCATTAAATAGATTCTTGCTCTGAAGCACACAGAATATTAATAATTTTCATTAGCTGCAGTGTCAGAAGGGCCATACATTCTCAATCTTATTTGGTAAACACTCTCTAAGAAAGGAGAGAAGCAAGCAAGCAAGCAAGCAAGAAAGAAAAAAGAAAAGAAAAGAAAAGAAAAGAAAGAAAGAAAGAAAGAAAGAAAATTATTTAAGTGCGTCCAACAAAAGCCTCAGCAGAAGTCCTGTTCTGAATGGAAACTGCTGCCTGGGGACAAATGTCAACACAGTTCAAGCTTTGTTAAAAGGACTGAAAAGACCCGCCAGTCTACACATGGGCTCGCTTATGGCCAGCATTAAGAAAATCAATCTAAAATAACAACAACACATTCACATCCCAACCTGGCCAATACACTTCCAGCAGATGTGACAATCATATTTTGACAGTTCAGATAGCTGATAACGGATGGCAAAAGAACTTCCCGTTTGATGTGGGACCCAAGTTTACACAATTACAGCTCTGTTTGTCTGGGCCACATTAAGGATGCAAAACACAGAGAACAAACAGGAGCCACTGTCTTGACATAATCCATGGAAAACAAGCCCTGGCAGTATCACTCCGATTTGCTTCTAATTTTGTTTGTTCGTTTGCTTTGTTCTAATATTAGGCACTCCTAATTTTATAGTAATTCAAAGAAAAAAATGCAGATCTCTGCAGTCCTTCATTCCCAGCTGTCTCTCTCTCTCTCTCTCTCTCTCTCTCTCTCTCTCTCTCTCTCCTCTTTGTCCTTGTGAGCACACTTCTTTTGGGTGTATTGTTCACCTGGCTAATGAAAGAAAGGAAGGAAGAATGAATTGAAAGCTTTGCCGTAAGTGGAGCTGGCATTTCATTCAAGCATTCTGAGCTGCTTTGACATTCGACACCCTTGTACCTGAGACTCCTGGACATCCTGCACTCCAGCAGCTCAAATAAAGCTGTTCCTTGTGGGATAGTTTAAAACTACTTGTAACATGTTTTGATTTACAGATTATCAATGCAGCCGAGCAGCAGAGAGACATATTTGGGGGTTGCATAAACAAACACATTCAACTGTGGTGTGGATTAACCTAAAGTGACACATTTATTTAAAAATCTGCCTACTACTTGTCCTCATTGATTAAATGCCCTTAAGAAAGTACGACTGATGAAATGAAAGCCATTAAGATGCAGCACACCTCCTCCACTTCTTTTGATGGTTGACACATTCCCTAGAGTGGGAGATTGGACGGCTGATAAGCTAACACTGAATTATAAGCACTTTGTGGAATGTCACTGGCAAATGAAAGATCTACTGTTCTGCTTGCAAAGCAACTGTATGCCTTAACAGCATGAAAATGGACACGATGCAGAATTAGTTCATCCTCTGTGCCTAGAATACAAACGAGGGTATACACTGTGTGCATTTCCATGTAGAGACCAGCTCAGAGCCAGCACGGCTTGTTCCTGCCTGCAGTATCATCGATTAAGGAGACAGAAGGGACTGCCAAAGACTTTGTCAATGTTGTCAGGACTCCAACAAGCATCTGGTGATTTTTCTGTTAGGTGTTGTAACTTGGGCTTGCACAGTATTATGGGGGAGGACAGGAGTATGTTGGCGGTGATGCTGGGGTGCGGAAAGGTTAAATGGGAAGTTCTTTTCTTCTTGGAATCAGGGGAGTAAACCATATTTAAGGTATAGTGGGAAAGAGGCCAAGTCTGGAGTTGTTTTTTTTTTTGTCTTTTTCTTTTTTATCGGTACCGGGGGATCGAACTCACGACTGCCTGCTTGCAAGGCAGGCGCTTATGCCGCTGAGCTAAATCCCCAGCCCCCCAAGTCTGTAGTTTAAGCTATGTGTTTCCTTACTAGCCCTAAGGCTTGGTAAGAGTCAAGTTTGCTGAATCTCTGGTTTCTTCAGCTGAAAAATAGGGCTAACCACACTTGGCTTTTTGATTGGATTGTGGCAAGGATGGTGTGGATATTGGACCAGAATGAGCTTTGTGAACTGTCTAGCACCATACAGGGGTCGGGAGTCACCACTGGCTGCCATGACCAACATCATGGGGTAGTTGACCTCCCCAGGTGGACATCATCCCACTCCATGGGTAGGGCATTTCCTGCCTGCTTCTTCTGTATTGCTTCAGGCCAAATCAGTGAGAATTCTCTTTGCAGACTGTGCTAAGCCCAAACAGAAATAGCTAAAAAATCTGGATCCTAGTTTAGACCTCAGTCTAAATGGTTTGGTGTATGCTTCAGATCAGCAATCAATCATATGGTCTAAAGTAAAAATAGGGAAGGGAATCCTAAAGTATCAGGAAATATGAGTAAACTTTGGAACACTGATAAAACTGGAGACCAGACTTGATGAATATTCATACTACTTTTTCTGAGCAACTAAACATTGTTATTAAAATCTGTAGTGGGAAGTTGCTTTTAAGTCTGCTCATATCAACAATCATTTTGCTTCAGATGTTTCTGTGCAGTCACACCCACTGGGTGAATGTTACCTCTTCCAATGCTAAATGGTGTCATTGTGTTATGGTTAATATCTAATGTCTAATGTATTTGCAAGGCAGCTGGATTACGGGCACTATAGCTGACTTGCTGTAAAGAAGGGTCTGAGTGGAAGAGGTGAGTCACCATAGATATGACTCAGGAGGGTTTGATCTGGTGTTTGGACCCTCCCTTCACTTTCTCTGCTTCCCAAACACCATAATGCAAGCAGGTTTTCCTATGCCCAGGCATTTCCGCTATGCTTTTCTGCCTTGGAGCCAGCGTACAATGGGCTAAAACCTCTACAAACTATGAGTCAAAATAAATGTTTCTTCCTTTAAATTGTGGGTGTTTGGAATTGAGTCCCAGGGATGAAGGCAGTAAATATGGCATGCTATTTGTTCCAAAACATCTGGGGGTTGGACCAGAATGCATTCTGAAGAGACCTATGCCCATCTGGCCCTTATAGGGATTTCCCTCTGAGGCTGATTCTGAGAGGATTGTATTATCTTACGCAAATCTGAAAGCCTACAGTAAGTGGTGTGGGCCATTCTATCATGTGGTCATGACAAAATGGACTTGATTCTGGCTTTGATTTAGTCAACTGTTACCTGGGCTTATCTCTTAACATTTGTGATAATAATAATAATAATTGTGATAATAGTAATAATGATGATAATATATAATTAACGGATACTCCCTCATACACCATTCATTTCTGCAATGATTAATATGTTATGGCTTCTTCTGAGAACCTGACATAGTGGACTCTAATATCCTATCTGTGGTTCAAGTAGTAGATTTGAAAAAAAAGGGATCATAACTATAATTGGGTGACTCTAGATTCAGAGCTACATATACCTCGCTTAACTTACTGGGCTCTGGAGAATATTAAACATTATCATGCCTATGAAAACACTTTTAAAAAAAAGTATTCATTGAAAAATTAAAAGTATATTATTTTAAGGAAAATTTGAAAAGCACATAAAGAAATAAAAACTACTGTTGTCCCACATACAGCAAACAGCCAGGTCCCTCCCCACACCTCTCCATCCACCTTCTGAGGATGTTACCGTTGTTTGGTGCATGCTTCTGTACTCCTTTCTTGGCGAAAGTTCTTGAAAGTAGAAAACTCCAAGATACAAATGTGAGTCCCGTTTCTTTGCTGTGGTGACATGAAGAGCAGTTTGACCCTGACTACTAGGGTTGTTTGTTTCAGGGTGCTCTGGCCTGTGCAGGCTTTGGGCCTTGGTTGCAAGACCAACCATGTGCATTGGAAGCCCTCCGGGGCCCCCACTGGCCCGGGCAGTGGAAACATGCATGAACCTTGTCTCAGCCTTTGGCCTTCGATCATGTCCCCTTCTTGGCCTTTCCCCTCCTTTTTTTTCTTTCTCTGCTTTCACTCTTTCCTTTTGTGGTTTGTATCCTCCTCTTCCCTGTACTATCCTTCCTTTGTGGATTTCAGTGGCAAGAAACCCACAGATGGCAAGAAATCCATCACTTGTGGGGATGGGGTGAGAATGGCATGAAGGATAGTCAGGAAAAAAGTCTGTCTTCCTTGTTATTGTTAGGTTGCTCAGACTCCTTTGCTCTGACTTAGCTAAGTACTTGGGAGAACAGATGTTCTATGATCCTGAAGAGAATAAACCAGATGTGTGCAGGAGACAGGAGCTAGGAGTCACACTCCTATCTGGGGAGCAGGTGAGTGTTATGGTTGGTGTTTGGATGTTCCTCCCAAAGCCTCATGCAGTAATGGAGGTGGCTGAATCTAGCATTTGTGATTGGTTCATCGTCTAGCACTGGGATTGGTGGCGAGAGTGCTAATATGCCCAGGGGCAGGTAGCTGGTTTATAAGGAAGGAAAAGAGGCTTGCTTACCACATCTTTTGCTCTGGCTGCTTTGCAGTCTTCAGTGCCTTGCAGTACTGCCCCGTGCCACATGCTTGGAGCCAGCTGATTATGGCCTGAAACCTCCACAAACTGTAGGCTACATAAACCTTTCCTTCTTTCATTTTGAATGTAGGGTATTTTTCTCTTAGCAATGAAAGAAAAGTAACCAAGACAGTGGGAGAATGAGCTTGTATTTATTCTCGCTGGCTACTTGGTAGGTGCTACTGCCTGATATCAGGTCCCAGACCTCGAGCTTGTTGTGGGATTTAGCTGTAGCTGAAAAATCCTGACTGGTGGTGGAACAAATAGCAGCAAGACTGATTTTCAAAGGAGATTTAGGTGGATCCTCTTTATCAGATAGAGGACGCCGAACATATCACTGTGGTTAGAGCCATTTTACCCTGAGGATTTGAAAGCTCTTCAGTAGAATTCAGAGCAACCTGCTGGGTTTGCCGAGATGCCTGATGAAGTTTAGGTCACCTAAAACTCTTCTCCAATCACCCTCTGGCCACCTGGAGAATGTAGTTTCTCTTTCAGGATCAGAGTTTAACTCAATTGATCTTGTGCAAAGAACACTGCAGAAGCAGCAAATGATAGCTGTTTTTCACTTATTTTTGATGTTCTGCTGACATATAGGCATCATCTAGAACGTAGAGATCTTGCCAGCCATGTTCATCTTATTTACAAAGCCCATCCTTCACAGGAAAGGCAATCAGAAGTTAGTGCAGACATGTTCATTTTCAGGTCATTTGTGTAAATGACTAAAGTTTGTATCAAGGCAAATCTGGGGTGGTCCATATTATCAGGTATAGATCTCCTTGCCTATTTTTTACTTATGCAAAAAAAGTAGAAATAATTCTGTGTAATAATAATAAAGTAGAAATTCTATTGAGAGGTGTCAGCTACTCCTGGTATCAGAAGTGAAAAGATCCAATTACAGAGATCCAGAGATCCAATTACAACTGAATAGGCACAGTAAGTGTGTTTTATCATCTACGACACACGCTTCATTTTTAAACTTTGTTTGACTGCTCTATCAGTCTTCTGACCAGTCTCCTGTTCTGCTCCCCTCCCTTACCCCGACTCCATCATTTAAAACACTGAGAATTGTGCTGTCAGACAGGCGGGTGGACACGATTGAGAGTATCTGCTTTCTGTGCACTTTTATTATTTTATTTTTTGAGACAGTGTCTTGCTATGCACTTCAGGCTGACCTCGAACTCATAGCACTTTGCCCACTTCAGCCTCCTGAGTGCTGGGATTATAGGCTTGTGCAACTTTGTTTAAAAAAGCCAAATCCAGGTGTCTCTTCTGAGTACCACAGAAGCTTAATGAGTGGTAAACAGGATAATGGAGCCTATATTTGCATTATTGTGTCTAAAACACAGCACAAGCTGTGTTTGTACCTACTGAATGGACTAAAAAAAAAATTGGACTGATTCAACAAATATCTATTCCTCTGTGTCAAGAATTAGGCAAGACATTGGAGATACAGATAGGAACAAGTTAGATAGGGTCCCTGTCCTCGTGGAGCTTGGACCTTTGCTAGGGAAGATAGACAATAGGCAAGATAGTTCTAGGTTACAGTTTACAGTACAAACAACCAAGAAGGGTAGCACAGTGTGATGAAGTGGACAGACAGGCAGGAAAGGCTGTTCTGAGTGGTGCTCTGTACCGGGAAGATGCAGTTCAGCACACTGAGGCAGCGTGTTCACCTTTCAGTCATTAGTCACCATGGTCAATCTCTGCTGTCTGCTCCCCAGCAGCCCATAACATTGACAATGAGGCAGTATGAGTGAAGCTCCCGTGGAGAGATTCCGCTGGAGATGCATTAATTTGCTAGAGTTGCCATTAAAAAAGAACCATGGTCTGAGTGGTTCAGTAACAGACATGTATAAGTATTTTTTCACAGTTTTGGAGGCTGGAAAGTCTAATGTCAGGGGCAGCAGAGCTGCTTCCTGGAGAAACCTCTCTCCTTGGTTTGTAGGTGGCCTTCTTGTTCTGTGCCTTTTGTGTCTGCACATGTTCCTTTTAAGGAACATTGGTCATTCTGGACTACTGGCCAATATGACAGTGTAATGACCTCTTTAGAGATCTTCCCTTCAAATATTTATGTTCTGAAGTTCTGGGGCTCAGGACCTGTTGTATTCAAGGTTTGAAAGGGAACAGATGTATTACAGGACACATAATTTATAGGATTATTTTATAATATTTATCCAAAAAGTTAAATGCAGAAGAGTATAAGGTATCTGTTCACACACAACAGACACAAAGAATCCAGCTGAGGATCTGGATCCCACGGCAATGTCCTGCACCAGTCCAGCTGGAGGCCTGGAGCCCACAACAATGTCTTATGAAAGTCTGTCTCGAGGATCTGCACGGGGAAGGCCCAAAGTTCAGTGGTGGAAGCTAGAAAGTCTGTGTCGGTGGGATAAAGGATGTGTGCCCACAGGATGGGGATCTGCACTAGAGGAAGGAGGCGATGCTCAAGGTAAGGACTAGAACTCACCCTAAAAGAACCACAGCCATCCTCAGTGACAGCAAGGACCTCAGAAGTTGAGACGACAACTTCCTCCCGGATAATCAACGGGCCACCATCTTCCCCTCCAGTTCTGCTTTCATGCTGTTGCAGTAATCCTCAGGCGGGCCTTCCACACCCAGCACCATGCTGATTTGGTCCAACTAGGTATGACAAGTTGCCATTAGTTAATCCACCACAGGACCTTAACATATAAATATCTGCAGAATACGATTCAGCCTGTAAGGAGAGAATCAATGTCTCACTGTAGATTTCTGTACAATTGGAAAAACGTTTTATCCTCTGGGTACCTTGCAGTGTGCTATAACATGTGCCTAAGGAAAACGCCTATCAGATGACAGACTACGGGGTGTTACAGTTAGATGGGTGCCAGTGGGTGTGTCCTGCCCTGTCTGTATCTTACACTGCACTGTCTTACACTGAGTTGGAGGTTCCTTTTCATAAAGTTTTCCATCTGTTATCTCCAGTTTGGGAGATGGACCTGACTATCAATTCTGAAAATGTGTGGGGAAAATACACTGTCTAAATGAATACGTATTTTGTAAAAATCATAAAAGATAAACCATTAGAAAAAGAACACCTAGTTTAAAAAATTCTGTTGATATATTCAGATTTTACAGCATGGGAAAAACAATCAATTTATTGAAAGCTATGTGCTCAGCACTCTGCTAAGGGGAATCTAGAGGCACCATAATTGATTTATTCTTCCTTTCACTCAACAAATATTTATTGAGTCTTTACTGTGAGCTTCATTTAGCATGTCCAGTTTTGAAAACCTGGCTAAAGATAATTCGAGCATGAACTGAATTTATCCAATGTGGTCACGTGTTTCCCGTCGTGCAGTCCTTCTAGAAGCCGCCGTGCTGCAGCTGTAGTGGTGACAGGCCTGAGAAGACCCCAGCTGCCACGTGGCTCACAGGCCTCCTGCTGGAAGATGAGTCCTCCCTCAATGAGGTGTGGAGCGCATAGAATCCAAAAAGCAAAGGTGATGGTGAAGATGGTGCACAGTTCTGAACCTCTGAGAGGAGACGTACAAGGAGGAGCAGTGCTCGAGAGGCGACTACCAGCTCCTGCGGAGTTACTGAGCAGGACTGGTGAGTCTGTTTCTCTCAGTGGGCCTAACTATTCATGCATCAAACCAGAGGGAAGAGGTGGGCCTTTGCTTTACACATGCGCTCCCGTACCTGTCAAACTGATACTGCCATGGTGCCTGGCTCAGCTATCTTACATTGTCCTGATAGTTCACTTGTACATCCTCAGCCCCAGTGGAATTTGCTCGTCTTGGAGTGCCAGAAAGTAAGCCCATGCTCAGTAAATATTTGTTGAATGAGTGAATTAATCAAATTGCAGTCATCCAGAGAGGTTTTTCTTGAGTAAGTTCCATGTGAAGCTGTAATAGTTATATCTTTTTAAATCAGGTTGAAATCAGATCACTAGATATCTGGTTCTTAGTGATAGAATCTAGGCAGGGTTCTATTATATCTGAATGCATGTGTGTCAAGACTTCATCCATCGGCTCATGCATTGTCTAAGTGCAAGTTAGGTAAAAATGTGTGAGAATCCAAGAGTGGACAGTGTGAGAAAGAGACTCTTTCTTCTCATGTTTAGAATGAACTTTTGAGAAGCATGAGCACCTTGGCCACTATACCAAATGTGCCAAAGTGTTGCTGTCTCATGCCCTCTCAGTGCTGCACTGGTGTCGATGGCCAGAAGCTGCAGTTCAGAGGCTCTGGCCTTGCAGACACAGGAAGCCAGTGTAGCAGGGTCTTGCCATTTCCTGGGGCCAGAGTCCACTGATATACTCCTCTGATGTTTGTGGGTTCACATGAAGATCACGTGGGATATCAGTGGGAGTTCCACAAGTGCCAGGAAAATGCACAGGAAGAATTTGGGCTTCTACGGGATTTCAGCTGCTTCTCAGAAATTTCATTTATAAGGGCCAAAGCTACCTGAAATGAGCGTCACTTAGCAAAAGCAAATATTGCTTCTGCAACAAATTATAACTGAATAAATGGAAGGCAGCAGTCATGACTTCTGTCTTGAAATGAGCAATATGTTGAGACAAAGTAATGAAAGATAAAATATGTACAGTGAAAATCCATTCAGCTCCTCAGGAGACAGAGGTGGGAGAATTGCAGCTTTGAGGCGGGCCTCGGGAACTGCAAGGATCTTCCTTATCATTTTAAGAAGGGCTTGTGTGGTAGCTCAGTGATCCAGTGTTTGTCTAACGTGTTTAAGACCTTGGGTTTAATCCCCAGGACCGTGAAAAAAATCTGTGAATATGAAGTTCATTTAAAATGTCTTAAAATTATCATATTCAAAAAATAGAGGACTAATTAAGGTTAAGAGTAGCTTTTGTCTAAGAGAGACAGAAGAGGGCCTATAAAGTGGGTTGCCCTCAAAATTATTGAATTAGAATATATCTTCATGATAGATTATCTGACAGCCGTTAAATATGTTTTGAAACTTTTAAAGGTATGGAAAACCTTTATGACACAATAAGTCAAAATGCAAACTATGAAAATAAATACTAAAGACATAATTATACAAGCACATGTCGAAGAAAGACTAAAAGCCTGCCTACAACATTCCAGTATGTGTAGAGTGGGTGGGGATCCTGGCTTACGCTTCTGATTCATTACTTTTTTTCCTGTACTTTTTATGTTGTTAATGAACATATATTAATTGTACATATAAGTAGCATATTTTGATACATGTGTACATGTGGATCAATCATGTATTAATTGCACCTCTCCTCCATTCATGGTTTTAAAAAAATTAGAAAGAAACTTGAAAGTTCAGGAAAATATAGCATGGAAATATACGTACCCACCATGGAGATTAACCATATGCTGACAGGGTGGCAGGATTTGCCTGAGATCTCTCTTTAAAAGACACTAGACATATTCCTGATAGTCACTTCCTCAGCCTGAGCCAGGTTCTTTCTCTTCTCTCCTTTGCAGAAATAATCTCTGATATCCTGTTTAGCACGTTTACTGAGGGTAAGCATCATATTGCCAGGGGACTAAGTTCTGGCCAGTGGAATGAAAGGAGCTGTGTGTACAGCACTGTGGATGGTTCCTCAAAAGAAGGAAAAATTGCTTCCCCTTTCCCTCTTTCTGTCTCTCTGTCTCTATCTCTGTCTCTGTCTCTCTGTCTCTCTTTCTCTCTCTCTCTCTTTCCTTGATACCAGAAATCGAACTCAGCACCTTACACTTGCCAGGCAGGTGCTGTGCCACTGTGCTGCACCCCCGGCTCCTAACCATTCTCTTTGAGGCTGGCTAGGGTGGGGCAACCATCTCAGCAGCTGCTGTGGGCCACCAGATAGATGTGTGCCACAGAAGATGGTCTTATAAGACAGAGGAGTGTTTTCAGGCATGTAGACTAGACTTACCAACTATCTGTGACTTACCATAATTCTGTTGGCAAACAAATAACATTCTAATATATTCAAGACAGTACTATGTAAGATTTCCGGCCCTGGAAGCCTAGGTTAATTTATCTAGCACACTGTGTATCATGTTCTCTGGTATGTCTTGTATTTTTATTACCTGTGTACATAGTGTAAACAATATACATGTTGCATGCTAATAGTATAATTAAATGGTATTATATTGTAATACCCTTTTGTAACCTGCTTTTTAGAAATACAGAATTTCCTGACACTTATCCATGTTGATATATGTAGATACAGTTCATTAATTTTGACTGCGATGTACTATGCCACAAATTATGTCAATCCTTATTGAGGACTAGATTATTTTCACTCTTATATTGTTTATAAATACTACTATACAAGCGTGTTTGCACATGTTTTGTGGTATCAACATGTGTGAGATTTTTAGGGTGGCTATTTGTGGAGTGGCTGGATTGCGGGACACATGCATTTTTAAGTATACTAGATCATAGACATAATTTTAGAATAAATATTAGAAAGTATATAAAAATTTCTGTTTCTCAGCATCTTGAGCAACACTTCATATTTCTAGGCTTTTCATTTTTACCTATTTAATGACTAAACAATGGTGTTTTATTATCATTTTCCATTTTTTACAACAAAAATGCATTATCTTTATAATTAGAAAAGATAAACATCAAAACCTCTCCCAGCTTGACTCTCAGGATGTACATTAAATTTCTTCAGGGAGTCTAGACATGTCTCAGGGATCAGTGGGGGAATCTTTCTCGTCCATATGGCTCCCTCTCCAAGCTCATAGAAGAGTCTAATTTATTATTCCAGAAATGCTGTGTACAATAATACAAGACAATAAACCTTTTGTTCTGCTTTAACACACTGTTTATGAGCGCTCAACAATTGTGGAGCTGAAGCTAGCTGAACTGGCGACCTATAACTTGTGTTTCTGGGTGTCCAGCCACAGCACTGCCCTGTTCTGTAAGCAAAGAGAGTATTACCTGTCCTTACGAAATACTGTGAAGTGTGTGTGTGTGTGTGTGTGTGTGTGTGTGTGTGTGTGAGTGTGTGTGTGAGTATGGTCTTGCTTGATCTACTTATTTCCCCACGATGCTCTCAATGATTCTTTCCTTGAGGTGAAGACATGCCTCTCTTCTGTGTGAGTCCAAGGGCATTGTCATCCTATCTCTCTCCCTCAACTAATGGCCCTATTTTGAATCAGATTCCTGCAAACCATGGACCTGAGCCCAGTTGGGAGCTCATCATCTTAAATTGCTGTCTAAAGGTGATTTT
This sequence comes from Cavia porcellus, assembly GCF_034190915.1. Lineage (NCBI taxonomy): Eukaryota > Metazoa > Chordata > Mammalia > Rodentia > Caviidae > Cavia > Cavia porcellus. The sequence continues at coordinate 24,298,647 of NW_026947504.1, forward strand.
TTTCTTAAAGGGCATTTGCAATTTAATAGGAAACTGTGGAAGACAGAAATGCCTCCTGGAAAGACTGGGTCTTTTGCTGTAGAATTGAAGCTGTTCTCACAAGTCAAAGTGGTAAAGTTTTGTTCCTTACAGACTCTGCTCAAGTAACAACATGGAGTTTGGTAATATGAATCCATTTAAGAATATTTAGCCTGGCACTTGAAAAAATGTGGACATGAAAGGAATACAGTAATTGAGTCTTCATTATACAATTTACAAAGTTTATTTTATTCTATTTATTTATTTATTGGTACCGGGGATTGAACTCATGACAGCCTGCTTGCAAGGCAGTTGCTTATGTTGCTGAGCTAAATCTCCAGCCCCTTTATTTTTTATTTTAAAAAGCAAAAAGCAAAAAAAAAAAGGATAGAAATAATACAGAAATTTTTAAAAAATAGAAAAATAACACTAGTTAATATATTGCATATTGTTGTCATAGAAGTACTTGTTCAGATTACAAGATCTAGGCACAAAATATTTAAGATAAAATCCCAGAAATAATGGGGAAAACTACAATTGTGCAAAATATTTCATTTGAATGTTCTTTCAACAATCGTGTACTGGGTAAAAATGTGCACAAGTGAAGGTAACTGTTTGGGACTTCAGTGGCTAGGGGGGTTGCATCACCTAGATTTAGGTGATAGATCAAGGGAAACTATGAGGTTTTCTAAAGGCTTATTTTTTCCCCTGTAGTACTGGAGTCTGGGAGCTTTTTGAATTGAGAAGGTATACTAAGACCAGTTCTCAGGAGTGAGCAAAGGATTCCCAAGAGGCTTTGCCCTGACAGTTTTGTAAAGTCTTTATCGTTTGATGATTTTAAAATATATATGTATTGTGAGGGGAGGAGGTTGTAGTAAGCCATATCTACACAGATAGCTAAATGTCCTCCCCACAAAGCCTCAGGTACTCTCAGATGGGGTTCTGAGGGAGACAGCCGGATCATGGGGGGATGGAAATCATCAGCAGATTATTTCACAGATAACTTTATAGCTTACTTGCTGTTAGGAGATGGGATCCAGCTGGAAGCAGTGTGTTGCTGGGGGTGTGGCCTGGGAGGGTTATCTGCCCCCCTCCGCTGTCTGTTTCCTGTCCATCATGCTGTGAGCACCCCTCCTCTGCCAGTCCCTCCGCCATGCAGGTCTGCCCTGGAGCGAGCTGACTATGAACCGAAACCTCCCCAAACCGTGAGCTGAGTAAATCTTTCCTCCTTTAAATTGTAGGTGTTGGATATTGTGACTCAGTGATGAGAAAGTGACAAAGGCAGAGGTTGAGATGGAGAAAGTTGATCAGTGAGAATAATTTATGGTTACAAAGAAGCAAGTTCAGGAAAGCTATTGCAAAGCAGAGAGGCAATTGTAATGATGTGCGCTTGAGAAAGCTAGAAAAAGGATTTTGGAAAGTTTTTGCTATTAAGAAATTATATATAAGATAGATATGCTTAATCTCAATTAAACATTGTGTCATGTCTGCATGTATCAAAGTATCACTTGCAACTCCATTAGTATGTGTGTGTATATATATATATATATATTTTTTTTTTGGGGGGGTACCAAGGGATTGCACTCATGACCTCATGCTTGCAAGACAGGTGTTTACACCACGGACCTAAATCCCTGGCCCCAGTATGTATAATTTTATGTATCACATATTTTAAAGAAATACTCAAATGTAATTTTACTCTCTATTTAGAATTATTCCAGTGTTGAATCATCATGATGCTAGATCTATGGACTTTTGTTCCTGCTCAATTCACTTATAGCTACTTATTTCCCTTTGTATTTGTGACTTTTGTAGTTGATATTTCTGTGGCCTCTTGTTTGGTTAAACTGAATCTCTGCAATCATGTGTCTACACCGGCAACTCTTCCTTTCAAAGAGAGTATTTCTTCTCTTTGGAACTTTGACCTGAGAACGCTTCAGTTTCTTTGGAGGACACATGCTCATCACATTTCTTAGATTCAGCTCTTACCAACTTGCACCCGTCACTCCAAAGTCCTGCAGTGAAGTTAGAGCTTTCTCCCAGGGTTTGGGGGTGTCGAGGAAACAAACCTGAGTCCTGTACGTACCAGGAATGTGCTCTGTCACTGAGCTGCCTCTGCCTCAACATCCATCCTCCCACAATGACTCCTCCTTCTTTCTCTCTCCTACTCCCACTCCTCTGGCTTCAGGTTGAGCTCACCATTCCTTTTCTACCATTTTTTCTCTGTTTTAAGATTTCTCTTACTTTCCAGTGTGTTTACACTGCACACAAAAGTTGTAGGCCATCCTGGTTCCGCATGGCTCCCGTCCGTACTGCCAAAAGCTGGTGTTGCAGACCCTTGTACTTACAGGCTTATCCTCTTACATAGTTTTTTTTTTTTTTTTAATTTAAAGAAAAAAAGCAAAACAAAAAGGGTTGAATACAGAATTTAAAAAAAAACTAAGAAATCACTAGTTTATAAGTTAAATATTATTATCTTAGAAGTAGTTGTTTAAGTTACAAAATCAAAGCATAGAAAGTGGACAGTGAAATGGTGACAGTATAAACTATTCTGTTTGATGAACTAACAAAAACTTAGTAGTGTGGTTATCTATCTTGCACGGTTAAATATACATGCAGTTATATCTTTTAGAGCGCTTTCCTTTCATTTCATTATTTTACATAGTTTTTAAACACTGACACATGTGAAGCCCTTTGCAAGATGCTATGAGGAATAATGTTTTTATTTATGACAGCTTAGTGGTGGGAAAGATGGACCCAGAGAGCAGAAATTATCCTAGCAGGCAACCCAGGATATGTGCTAAAACAGACTACTGCGGGGCTGGCGAAGGCTAGGAGGGCGGTGGGAGGCTCTCTCCCAGGGAACAGTGGTGGCTGGGAAAAGCAAGCTCTTGCATTGCATACAAGCTTCTGTTGCTCAGCAGTTCAGGGGTGCACAGTTGGGCAGAAGGAAAATCAAGTCTCTTTCGTGTTGCGAGTGACCGATGTGAATGACACCGCTTACGGCAGAAATCTGAGGAAATATTCCAGACAGCCCCGGCTACTCTCCCGTCACAAATCTCCACTTGTAACAGAAATTATTTAGAAGGTGCATGGCTGAGAAGAGGTGGAGCACGTCTTGGTATTTCAAATATTTCCCCGAAGAAACACCTAGTGCTTATCCTGCTATTAAAGAAAACTTCTAAAGTCACCACTCTTTGTCTGCTGGTGTTACCTGTTAGAACCCTAAATTAAGATGGCTGTAACGTGACTGTAAAAATTCCTTCTAGGTGAAAACTTGACATGCCAGAATGCTTCTTTTGAATAATGTCCCCTGTCCCACTTTTAGTTTTGCAAATTTGTTTTACGTTAACCAAGGACTTTGAAAGTCAGAAGACAATTTCTTGACATTGGAAATAACTGACTCTTTCTATAAAGTTTTGTATACTGCATGAAACATTAAAAGCACAACAAGAAGAACAAAACAAACAAACAAAAAAACAGGAATCAAGATTACCTGGTTAATTAATGTACAGAAAAATTCAAAAAGTCTTTACGTAGTATGCCAAATCCAATACCAAAGTTGGAAGAAAGAGTATTTATATTTGTAAAGTAACAGATGTAGCTGTGAGAGAGCTGGTTAAAGTATAACCAAATAGAACCAGCACAGATGCAAGCAGCAGTTTTAGTTCCTCCTTGTGAGCTACATGAGCTTTACCAAAACAGTGAGTTATATTGCAGAAACGTCACTGATAAACAGGGCAATAAATACATGTAATATTGCTATTATTTGAATCTCAAATGTTCCCCGTAGCTGTGTGTTGAGAGCCTGATCCCCAGTGTATGACATGGTATGGTAGAAGCTTTGGGAAGTGGGACAATGCAACATAAATAAGTCACCAGGCGATATTACGGTTTACATCTAGATTTCCCCCAAAGGTTCACATGCTCCTAAGTAGGGCTTTGGGAAGGTGATTGGATTGTGGGGGCATGATACTCATCAGTGGCTTAATCCGCTGATGAGTTTATAGTTAAATGTGATGTTGGGAGGTGAAGCCTGGTTGAAGGAAGTGGACTCTCCTTCCTTGATCTTGGTCTGCTTCCTGTCTGCAATGCCATGGCTTGTTTCTCCTCCATCACACCCCTCTGCTGTGCTTCCCTGCTTTGGAGTCAGAGTGCTATGAATTGAAAGTACTATACACTGTGAGCCAAAATAAACCTGCCTTCCTCACAGTTATGGCGTTGGCTATTGTTTTTAATGAATACAAGGGTGGACCTGGACAGGAAATTGAGAACTTGGCCATTTTTTTCTCTCTCTTTGCTTCCCAGATGCTATGAGGTAAGCAGCTGGGATCTACCACACTCTAGATGATATACTGCCTCGCACCAGTCCAGCAACAACAGAGCCAGCCCTCCATGGACTGCAGCCTCTAAACCGTGAGCCAAAATAAAGTTTTCTCCTTTAAGTTGTTTGGCAGGTATTTTGTCACAGTGATAGATAGTTGACAAAGGAGGTGCTGAGGGACAGGAAAAGGGTTTCCAAACACAGACAGTCGCATAGGGCCTAGGGCCCTTGGAACAGGGCCTGAAACTGCTTTCTTGATAAGTTCAGCCCTCATGCATTTATTTCCTCAAAGCGCTCCACTTGACTCTAGTGATTGAAGATGCATCTGGGTATAAACAACTGTCTTCCGTAAGTGCCCAGCCAGAGGTACAGCTGTCTTTCTGCTCTGCCTGTGAAGGAAGTGCTGGCTTTGTTATATTTTCATCTACATAGTGATGATTTTCTGAGAACTGTTAAGTAAATTTGATTCTATGCAGTTACCTTTTACCATTTACAAGCTTTGGAATCTAACTAAGATGTGACCTTCTATGCTGTGTTAGTAGTGACATGGTTTCAAAGATTTTTGTTTAGTGAAAAGAAATGTGGGCAAAATTTCTCTATTTCTTACAACTTCATGTGAATGTATAACTATATCAAAATAAGCAGTTTAATTAAGATATTCTAAGATAGTATTAAAAGGTATACAATACAGAGTAGCATTACAGAGAGCTGTGATAACAGTGCCACATTCAACAGATTAGTAAACTCTGGCCCACATGTTTTTGACAACTTTTCACTAGAATATTTCTGTGCTTATTATTATTTTTTATTTTAAAGAGGATAAAACAGAATAAAACCAATCAAAACAAATCAGTGTAAGAGATACAGGACTTCAAAACATTACAAAATCAGCAATGATTATCATAATGCCTTTTGGTGTCTGCAAAATAGCTGTAGATAATTTTGGACATAGTAAAAGTCAAGCAGAATAGAACAGAATAGAAACATTAAAAAGCAAAACAATGAATGCAATAAAGAGTTTCAAAATAAGTCAGTAGTAAATCCAAAATTGCTGCCAATATCATGCTATCTTTGATATAGCTGCTCCTGCCTTCAGATTTATCATAATCAAACAAAACAAAAGAGAATAAAACCCAACCCAGCAAAACAATGGAATCAATGTAGGACCTCAAAACGAGACCATAGGGAATCCACAAAGGACTCACAACCCTCAGAAGGAGATGCCCCCTAGATGCCATACTGCATATCGATATCCTCTGCACCCATGATCAGACCTGCAATGTTAGTGAAACACCAAAGCACCACAGGCATTGAATTGCCTTTCAGCCCCGTAGCTATCATCACAGCCTTTGTTTCTCTGGCTAAGTCAGTCACCCATGGTGGGGTGGAGGAGGGGTGCAGTGGTTCTTCCTGTTTGCAGGTCCATGCTCTAGAAGGGGCTTGTGCTAGCTGTTCTCAGTCTGGTGGTGGTCCGTACATGGTGCTGGTTCCCAGACTGGGCTTGTTTGCTGGTGTGGCATCATTTTCTCTCTCCCCCATCCACAAATCTCTGTGCTTATTAATTTGACTGACAAGGGCAAAATTTAGTATGTAGTTACACTGGAGATTGTAGGATCCACAAGCCACCACATTTACCATCTTATCCTTCCCAGGATAAAAATTTGCTGATGTGGAGTGTGAGCTGTACAAGGCGAGGACCTCTTCAGCTCATCCTTGTTGCTTAGCACATTGCCTTGCACACCGTGGGAGCGAAACAATGGTATGCTGAATTATTGATGCACATATTAAGGAAATGTGGGTTTGCTATTGGGAGAGTGAGTGAAACAATTTGCAAACATCATCTCCAATGCCATGGCCAACGTCTGTGCGAGGCAGAGGACTGTGGGTCTAACAGAAGACCTGAGAATTCACCGGAGATCAGCCAGATGGCAAGCTAACAGCAGCATGAACTGATATGTAGAGCACCGCGTGCAATTCTGATATACGGTTAGTCAGGTATCTTAGTCCTTTTTAGGTGTACAGCATGTAGTAGTAGTTCAGTTTTCTAGTTAAGTAACAAATTGAATGAAAAGATTTACATCTAGTTATGGGTAGGCATACTAGAGTCTCATTAAACTGACCTCTCCCTTTATTAAAGAGAAAAATAATTAAAAATAAACCTAAACAATCCAAATTTTAAGTCAGCTGTAGTTTTGAAATTTTTATTATTCCAATGAAAGTTTCAATTAAAATGGGCTCTTTCAGAAAGATCTGAAGGGTGAAAATGTTTCTTGACAATACAAAAGAATAAATTTTTAAGTTGTCAGCTAATTCTGTCTTTCTCCCAGGCAGGGAGGGCTTTATCAATTTGTGGTCTCAGTAATAATTTCCTGAGAATATGTTCAGCACTGGAAACATGAGAAAAGGGAATAATGAAGGAATTTGGAGCCAGACAAAGCTGGATTTGAATCTCTGGGCCTGGACTAACTTAATTATCTGCACCAAGGCTCATCTGTAATGGAGAAAATGACCTCAGCCTCCTAAAGTTGTTTTGAGGATTAAATAATAACGGAGAGTGATTAGAACATGGTGTATACTCATAGCCACTTATCAAATGTTAGCAACCTTTCCTTGGACCAAAGGACAAAGGACAGACGAGTGAGAGAAGGAACGCCTTTCGGTTAACTGCAGAAGAGAATCTCTGCCCCTGAATGACTCTGCCAGCTGTCTAGGGGATATTAGGACTATATTATCTGTGTCATGCCAGAAGCATTGCTGTACAGCCTGTCTACATACTGCGCCTATATATTATTTCAGAAAGATGATTTTTCACATGGAGCATAGCCTGACTGTTTAAGCAAACCATACTAAACACTTTCATTGGTGCGAAGCCTTGGGCTGCAGAAATCTTTGCTGCAGCTCCTGTTTGCAGGTGCTGGGGTGGCGGGAAGGCTTGCCCTTGCTGAAATCTGTTCATTAGCTGCTTGCTGTTCTTCCTCCTGACCCCAGCACACACTTCTATTTTTGGCATTCAGCCTTGCCTCACAGGCAAATGGTTGGCCAATTTGTTTTATTAAATTGTTTTTAAAAATAACTCTTTGTTACAGAAAGTCTGTATTTTTTTTTCATAGCTAGAGGCTAGAGTGGTCTTCTGTTATCAGGTTAAACACTGAACAGTAAGCAACAGTATTTTCCAAGGGCAGTGCTTCATCCTTTCCAGCTCCTAAGCGTTTGACCTTGAGTTAGGTCCCGCAGTAATCCTTCTCTTGTTGTTAGTATTGCAGACTGCCTGTCAGTGACTGTGGCCATTTTACCAATTCAGCATGGAGCAAAATTATGATGAAGCACGTTTGCCGTGGGTAGCAATTTATTATTATCCTAACACATATTTAAGGAGAAAATGTGACGAGGAGAAAGGTTCACAGAAGGTCCTGTGACTATCTGGGGTTGTTACCTTACCTAAACTAGAGAGAAATAAAAAGCAACTTTCAGACTACATAGACTGTGTCAGCTCTGGGTTAGATGTAAGCACACAAATCTACACTAGGACAAAGCTCCATGGAGCTGCCAGACAGGGCTGGCATCGCATAAACACCAGCTTTGCATTTCAGGAAAATCTTTAAAATTATTAAATATAGTTAGGATTTTCTCTACATTTTCTTCTGTAACTCTATTGGTCATTTTTGTGATTTTCAAGACCAAAAGTTCAAGTGTTGAAAACATAATCCATCACAGATCGGTTACTTTTCTCTTCCCTGAATGGCTATTGGTTTTATCCTGGATTATTTTACTCACTTTACAAACGTTGACTATTATCAGAAGAAATAGAACCGTGGCATGTTGTACTTCCAGCTGGTATGTTAATTGGATACTGTTTATTCAACAGCAACATTAGGAAAATAAAAACCTCATCACTAGTCTTCACTGAAAAGCCCTTGCAAATAATAGCGCTTATATAAAACTTAAGGCCTGAATGTTTCTTGTTTATGAGTAGCATGGTATTAGCATATTAAAATCATTACTAACTGGTGCTGGAATATGTGTCAGAAGCCTGTCAATGTGCTAATGGCAGTAGTCTTGGAAACATCACATCTGCCACAGATTAATTACGCACATAAAACATTATCATTTCCCCTTGCCTCCTATGAGAAAGTACGGCTGCTAAAGTGATTAATGGCTTTGAGTGATATACAAAGGAATAAACAGGAATGTTACCAGTAGATTGAGAGACCTGCTCTTGATTTGTATTAGAACAAGTTGCAGGACCTCCGTGGTGTAACATTTATTTCTTGAAGCCCTTAGGCAATTAAAAAGAAATGTCTGGCACAAACTCTGGGTAACTTGTTGTCCAAATGGCTAATCCTGCCTTTCCCCAGAGGTCTTTGCGTAGGAGGAGTTGAGGGTGGAGATCAGGTAAGGTCAGAGTGAACCGGCCAGGCCACTCAAGGCGAGGGGGACCAGCTGCTGTGTGCGAGGTCGTTTCCTGTTTTCCTCCCACTCTGTATTTCTCAGCCATTGGAGTTAGGCACAGAGGTGACTTTCCAAGGTCTGCACTGGCTGCTCGGAGCATACTGCGCTTCCTTCCTAGAGGTCAAGCTGAGGGAGATCTAATTTTTAAAGGTTGGAGGTAAAGGAAAGAGAAAGCATTTGAAAGACAATTTATTGTTTACAATTAAAACCGGAGGATTAAAGTTCAAAGGTGAGAACCCAGCCTGCAATTAAGGCTGGTGAGAGGACTTAAACAACCTATTATATGACAATTACCACAAATGAGAACAGGAGGTAATCCATTGATTGCATTCGTGAGCACCCTGCCTCGTTATCCATCATCGCAGCCAAGCACCTTTGCGTTCCCTGAACGTCCCTAGCTATGTGCATGGGCCAAGCTACTTTTCCCTCTTTAAGGTGAGTGAGCAGCAGATTTTCCAAACAAGACCAGTGCTGGGTTCTAAAGACCCTGCTTATTACATTGTCTCTACTTTTTGGTTATTTTCCTAGGCCTTGTGGGGGAAACTTGGAAGGTTAAAGCAACAGTAAATACTAAAAAACCAAGACAATTTTCAGTATTTCAGCATCATTATAATTAGACACAATTATAGTGAAGTTAGAGGTAATTTAAATTGACCAGCTAGATATCAGATGATGTGTCTGGAACTGGCAAATTAATATGTACTTAGTGAGCAGACTTGCCTTTTAGGAGACAAAGGTAAAACCCATTCACTTGGCTAGCCAGAATGTGTGAGCCCATGTATTTGTGGAAATGCTATTTATACAGATGACAAGGCTTTAGTACTGTGGATTTTTCAGGGAAAATGGCATTGGAGGTGAATCCTCTTGAGTTTTCCCTCATGGTCTGCTCAATTTCTGCTGCACCGATAAAGCATTTAAATGCTATTGTTCATGGAAGACCTTGGGAAAATGGTGTCTTTCATTTTCCAGAACCAGGTGCTGTTCCCCGGCTGTTTGACTTTCTCAGAACTCATACAACCCTGACCAGAATCATTTTGTCCCTAAGGACAGAGGTAAGGGCACAGAAGAGAGACACAGAGAGACACATGGAGGAAAAAAGGGAGAAGAAAATGAAGGGGAGGAAGAGAGTTAGGGAGAAGGGGGGAGATAATAAATATAGCTCCAAAAGAGAGCGAGACAGTGTATGTGGTGGAGAAATTATGAATTTAACCTGAATGAGAGTGTGGGTCATTTTTCCTGTGTTCCCAGTAGCTGTGTTGAAATTTGAAGCACTGGGGCATTTGACATTTTATAAAATTCAAGAGAACTTTTGGTGTTGAATTCTCCAAAGACTTTGGCTTTATGATGGTTTAGGTCAGAGCTTGGGGTGAGCAACAGGACTGGAGAAAATGTTCCTTTGTCCCTTTTGTCTGTGAGAAATGACATCACTGATCTTTCAGAGTGGAAATACTGCTAACTCAAGCCATGGACGATTTTCTCCTTATGTGTTCTTTGATATGAGAAATGGGAATCCAGGGTGATTTGATGTTGTCCCTTTAGGCTTTGAGACTTAGGAAGCAATAGAACCAGTTACTTAATGCAATTTCTCAAGCCTTGAAAGAAAACATTTTAAAAAGGAAGTCAAAGGAATTGAAGCTCCTTTCCTTTTTTTTTTTACACCCTCCTTTGTAATTCTAGTTATAGGGCTTATTATAATAAGAAAAAATCCTCTGGAGTTTACATCTTCTGTCACACACTATTATTGCTTCAAAATCCCTGTATGTATTTTCACCCGAAGTGCTAAACCTTTGAGAGAAACAGGTCTGACGATTGAGTGTCTGGCTGGAAATCATTTACTATTGATGGTCACTCGGCTCAAGATTGTATCGCTGAAATGACTTAGGGAGAAAAATCAATAATACTCACACACTGTGCAGTCCTGTTACAGGATCATCTGTTTTTACTTGAAAAAGTATTCCTTGTTCCAGATTACTCTTTTAAAATAAAGGGAGAGAAAAAGGTGACCTAAATCACAGCTCATTTTTGCTTATGCCCTTATTGTTATTTGAAGTTCTTGCTTTGGCAGAAGTAGAGAGGAACAACTCCATCTCATGAAGAAATAGTAACATATGTAAGTAAGATGGAAGGCTATGTGTATGTGCTTTATTACAGCTTCAATTGCTAATGTTTTCAACTGAGGGAGACCCTATCTGGTGTATATTTACTAATATCTCAATTTTGAAATTGTTGGACAAAGAAGAAATGATTTGGTTTCTGTAAAATGGCTTTTGTGGGTGGGACACTGATTTTGTACACACAGCCCCACACATTCGTGCAGTCACACACATGGAGCATGTGAGTCACTTGTGTTCCCATTTTTACTTACACAATGACATTTCCATTGCTTCTGTAGATTTAGTTCTTATACATTTGTCTTCCAGCCCGAGCCTGGAACAAATTCCGGAGCAGAGTTCTAGTGAAATGAGACAAGGCCTGTCTGGTTTGGAAAAGGAGCCACATTGCTTATTGAAGTGTGAAATTGAAATCCATGGAGTCTGTGCTTATCAAAAGCTCAGTGAAGGAGTCAGGGAAGACAGAGGAGAATCCCAGAGTGGAGAACCTCACAGCGGGCTCGGAGCTCTCCTCGGTGCTGAGACAGCACAGTACGGAATGCCCTGACCTGGGACCGACCTGGCACATGTAGGCTGTGTAGTATTTTGCAAGGACAAGGAAATCATTCAGGAAATTTGTTTTGTGGTGAGGGCATTATTCCTTTACCAAAGCCTTCATCTTTTCCCTATCATCAGAGCTTCTGTGACATTAGAACCCAGGTGGTCCCTCGGCTTTCACTGCCTTCCTCTTGATTCTTGTTCTGTCTTTATTTTAATGAAATAAAACCTCTGAGTGTGGGTTCTTTATCTGGATTTTCACTGCATCTTTGATTGCTCTGGAGAATTTCATTTGTAGTCTTCATTTAAGAATACATAGTGCGTATCCTGATAGGTGGATCCATTCTCCTGTCTGGCTCTCTTAGGTAACTGCTTCAGTTGCATCTGTCAGCTTAGTAATATAAAACTCAGTTCAAAGTCTGGATTCTTTTTGTTGTTTTGTTTTTGGTTTTGTTTTTCCTCCAGTACCGAGAGTGAATCCAGCGTCTTGACTCTGAGCTGCATCCCTAACCCTTTTCAAAATTTTTTTTTAAATTTTGAGACAGGGTACCCTAGTTCCTTTCTCACCACAGTTTGTAGAGGTATCAGCCCATAGTCAGCTGGCTGTGGTGGAGGAACATGCAGAGGAGATCAGTCTGTAGGGCAGCGGGAAATGGAGGGAGGGAAATACACCCATTTAGGCTGTGTCTTCAGGATCCACCTTCTCCAATGGTCTTCACTTGCCAGCATCATGTTTAGCTATAAACTCATGATCCTCCAATGAGTATCATACTCTCTGAAGCCCGACCTGTGTAACCATGTGAGGCTGTAGGGGACATGCACCTATAAATCAAAGCAAGGCTTTCACTGAGCCACTCACTTGTCCAGACTGGGCTCAAACCTGCAGTCCCCTTGCCTCAGGATCCCAGAGTACTGGGATCACAGTATGTACAGCCATGCCCTGCCTGAATTTTTGTAAATGAACTTCTACCTTTTACTTGTTATATTCACAGTGTGAAGTTCCATTTCCACTGATAACAGAAATCCAACAAGTAAGCAAAAGTAGTGATGTTCTAATAGCTTTCTGTATCCTAGAATAGAACAATTAAAGCACAACAACCTCTTATGTTTATGATTAATGTTTATTTAATGTGAATTAGCTGAAACACAGTTGGTAAATAGGAAATGATGTCAATATTATGCAGAAGCTATTTTGACTTGTATAGGATTTTCCTGGGGTATTAATATTTTAAAGTAATTAAAACCAGTTTCTTTCCATTTAACAAGGGACATCTGGCCATACATTAAAACCTCAGGAGAAAAACTGAAAACCCTGTAGAAGTGATATTTTTAGTGCTAGTATCAGCCTGTTTAGCAGTTCTAATAGCTACTACAGCTTTCAATGTATTAAGGCTATCTGAGGAAGCTAAGTGTGCAGATAAAGATGCTAAAGTGACATCTTCTTATATTAAAACACATGATCTAGCTTTCAACTTCAGTGAAAGTGGTCTGTCTCAGAAGGGCCTCCTTTAAGGCCTTATACCATGAAGAAGGACTAAGTAGGAACCTCAAGTTTATCACTGCAAATGATCTCAGGTGTTGTAGTTAGGGGTTGTATGGAAAGCAATTACAATCAGGACACAGAATTTATAATATTATTTTATGATGGTCACCCAGAGTTAAACACACACAAAAAGTGCAGGAAATCTGTCCATAACACAGAAGACTCAGAATATCCAGCCAAGGGCTTGAATTCCACAGCAATGTCCTGCATGAGTTCAGCTGAAAACCTAGGGCCCATGACAATGCCTCCCATGAGTCCATCTGAAGGTCTAGTGCCCATGATAAGGACTCATGCCAGTTTGCTGGGAAGACCAAAGTTCAGCAGTGGAAGCCAGAAAGTCTATGCCAGCAGGACGAAGGATCTGTGCCAGTAGGTTGAGGGTTCGACACTGGAGCCGAGAAGTCACACTCAAGGACCAGGGCTGTCCTGAAAATTACTGCAGTCATGCTCAGTAACAAGTCCCAAGCTCCTCTGATGATGAGAACAGTCAAGTACCAGAAAGCCAGCGTGGCAAGCTTTTCTTGGAGATTAAACAGCCTCTCCAGAGCCAGGAAGCAATGCACAATGTAAGGACCAGAGCTCCTCCAAAGTGAACCACAGCCACTCCTACCAACAAGGTCCTGAGCTCCTCTGATGATAATGGCTCAGCTCATACTGGGGAAGCTAGTCCTGACGAGCTCCCCCAGGAGAACCAACAGCTCAAAGCAGCAACACTTAGGAGAATCCACAACGCCTAGCTCTTCTCCACATCTCTGTCTATGCTGGCAACTTTCCCCAGGTGGGCCAACTACACTCAGCACCATGCTGATTTAATTCATCTGGTGTTAGGTTGACAACCAGTTTTTAATTCGTAACATAAGTGGATAATTAAATATGCCTGTATGTTTGCAAGAGTTTTTGTTTGTTTGTTTTGGGCTTGAAGAAGACACATAGATTCTGTCTCAGTTTCCTAACATAATTTCCCCAAAGCCCTATTATTTTTAGCACACAGTTTTATAGAATAAAAGGATTTTTGGTATGTGTATGTGGACACACACCAAAATGTGACATCTGAATAGTTCAAGTTCACATTCTTGGGCATGAATATTATTAATCTTTCCCAGCACAGGAAAGGTGATGCAAAGTAGTATTGTGCACAGGACATGAGAGGAACTTTTCAATGCCCAAGGACTTTGGGCTAGAATTCAGCACATGCCACAAGTGCACGTAGGCATATACTCAGGATTTTTGACACATAGCCTGTGTGTTATCCTTCCTATCCTATGGGAGAGAGATGCTGTTGTGACTTACAAACCTTCCAGTTAGCAGTGATGGTCCTTGTTTCTCAAGGCTCTCACAGCTGCATTTGGGAGCCAAACAATCTCTCTTTTGGGTGCTGTACCCGCAGTGTGGCTAATGCTGCCTTGTCTCCATCAGGGCAGGTTGGAAAAGCTAGTGCTGGAGTTGTAGAAAACTTGAAAAGTGATGTGCATGCCTTTCAATTTATATTTATATTATATATTTTGAATTGTATAGTAATATGAACAGTTTGATGCTATTTCCAACTCTGACAGTAATGAGTCAGAAGTGAAGAAAGTTGATTAGCTCACTTCACTTCTGGAGTTAAAGTCCCAGAATCTGGGAAGTGAAGTCGCTTTTCTATCCTATTCCCTATCAGCCTACCCTGTCACCTGCCTTCTCTTTCTACACAATCTCAGAATACTCCACCACCCACAGTCCCTCATCTGTGTTTGCTATCAGGGGCCCAGGCCAGGAATGCAGATATTAACTCATAGGCTGACCTCTCATCTGAAAGGGTGTGTGGTTGGAGAGCTCAGCTTGGCCATTCCACATGAACTGGTCAGTTAGCCGCAACATTTGAGTAGCTCCAACTCCAGGCCTTCAAAGTTATTGGTAGATACAGAAGAAGATGAATCAGCTGCAGGCAGAGTAGCTGTATCACCCACCCCCATGGAGCACCAGCTGGTGAACAGCAGAAGTAGCCTTCCAGAGGACAAATAACTTGATGGTTGCTTTCAGTGGCAGTGTATCTTGAATGATATTTTGATGTTTGCCTTGAGTGAATTGAGATAGTTTTCTGTATTTCCAGGCTTTCCAGTAAATTTATATCCAATAGCGTGATTTCCCATTGCCTGGCTCAAGAGATGAAGGAGGAGAAGGTTGTGTTCGGGGACGCTCAAGACACTTGCCTCCAAATACAGGTTCAGAGACTTTCTACCTCACTAGCTCCCCAAGGGGTGCCCATGTCTTCATTCTTCTTTGATAGTTTATGAGTGTTTAAGGTTACTGAAACTGGGGTTTGATTGTTGGGTTGAAAACTCTAGTGCCAGATTGGTATTATTCTCCGAAGATGTGCTTCTGCAGAACCCCTCAAGGCTGTAATGCCTTGGTTATTCATGTCACTCACTGTGAACTGAATTCCAAACATGATGGGCTGCTCTCATAAGAGAATGAAATGAAAAAGGCCACTGGATTTGGGCTGTATCTCCAGAACTGTGATTCAAAATAGTCCCATCTTTATTGCATAAATAGCCTGTGCAGGTAACTGTTGTAGTAGCGCAGAGCTGACTAATACAGACAAAACTGAAGGAGGAGAGACGAGGTGGCTCTTGGACTCTGGTCTCACTATTGTCTCAAGGTCTTCCCAGCCCACAGCGGGCCTCAGTGTCTCTTTCTTTGTTTCCTTCCTTCCGTATCCCTCCTTCCCTAACATTAGGGAATGCAAGGTTGTCCAGGTGCATCCATGGGCCGTGGATGGTAGCTCTTGTTCCTCTTGCTTCATATGTATTTCTGAGTCTGACCTACTCTCAGCATACTACAGTGCTGATGTGCCTCCCAGACAGAGATTTCCTTTTGGGGGGCCATTCTGTTGCAGCAAACTTTCCTTGAAGCTGAGGCAGTGAATGCTGTGCACGTAGCTACTTGAATGAATACAGAGAGAGAGAGAGAGAGAGAGACAGACAGACAGACAGACAGCCAGTCAGGAGAATGAGGTTGGTGCAGGAGCCTGTACTGTAATAAAGGGTGAGAAGAATTCTGGCTCATAGACATGAATAACGAATTTCATGGTCTTGTGGAAGTAACCTGAGCACATGTCTCTTTTGCATCTTGAAAGAACCTAACATATACTGAGTCTTCATAAAGCAAAAAAAAGTTCAAATTTCAGTGAGTAAGCCATGTCTTTCTGTAAATATGATAAGTTATATCACATGTCTAAGTTATTTGGAAACCCACTGAAATTTGTTAAGATACAAACTGAAAGAGAAATGAGAAAGGATAAAAGGAATCTGCTAAACTCTTAAGATACTAATCAAATAATACTTTGCATGTTGGGTTTCCATTTAGAAGAAAACTATGTCTAACAATTTATCCAATGATAAACTGAAATGAAAATGAAAGAAACAACTTAGAAATTATCAAAATCAACAGACTAGAATCTCTGATTTGAAGCATGAAAGCAAGTACATATTGTGTTGAAACACTCACCAAGCTTTCTCATGAATGCACTTAATTATAGGTGAAGTTCCTAATGAAAGTGAACAATTATAATCAAATGGAGCTGGCTAGGGAAGACCTGAAGGCCAAGGGCTGTGTTTACTGCAGAGACTTTAAAAACAATAAAAATACTTGATGGTGAATTTTCCAGGTTTTGAGAAGTGCAATTATAACCATCTAGCAGTAAGTGAATTACTCTTTTTGCAAATAGTTGCCAGCAAGTATATATCCTTTCTATTCTGAAGTTTGGGTCAATTAAATGTTTTGTACGAAGAATAGTAATAGGCATTGTGCCCAAACACAATGCACAATCAGTTTCCATCCTTTCCCCGCCAGGTGCCTCAGTTTGTAAGGCACAGTTTACAAGGGACCCATATTGCCCAAGAAGCTAGAATTATTTAAGAAGGGTTTATGCTGAGGGCAAAAAGAATTCTCTTCCCTTGTATAGTTAACAGGCAAATATGTAAAGAGATAGGAGGTGGTACAAAAATAAAATATGTCCAAAAGTACAGAGCAAGTCTCATTTGTAGCTCAATTGGCTATCATAATTTACCCAACTTCTCTGAAAGTTACAAAGATCTATTACCTTTCTGTTCATCTGAAGCTTTATTTAAATAATTTTATTTAAATAAATGAGCATCTATGATCATCTTTCACCACAAACTTACACAGCCCTTTGCCTGGCACGATAGCTTTTAGATGATTTAGCCTGTCTGAGTTTCTCAGGTGTAAACAGTTGAGGTGAGAGCCACACTTGTTCATTTCTGTATTTCCCACGGTGCTTCACCGTTTAAGTGATCAATCAATGTGTGCTGAACTGAACATGTTTGTATTCATCTTCAGAGTATCTCTGTTTGCCTCCCCAAAGTTCTGTGATATATTCAATTTATTCATCCAATATTTATTGAATATCTACTGCATGCTATGCTGAGGATTGTGTACAATATGGTGATCAAGGTAGGTAGACATGGGCATCTTGACTTGGAGCTCAAATCAGTGGCCAGGAGAGAAGGTGGACTTCCCTGGACTCCAGCATGTCTCGCCCACCCGAGACTCTTTGTACATAGGCATTATGCTCTAGGGTGCCTCATTCTAGCCATGGGCAAAACAATCTTGAAATCAATCAGATAATTTTTGCTTCAAATACACTGTGGCCGCCTCTTCTGAGGGTGTTCAGGCTGGGAATTTCTGCCACAGCAGATATAACAGCTTCCTGGCATAAAGTGTCCTCTCTCTAGACACAGCTTTCCAGAACAGACAGCACCAGCCAAACATTTCTGCTGGCTCTGTGGACCGGCTGGAGTAATGTTAAGGAAAGGCTTGTGACTAGGGAGTGGATGTGTGGTTGCAACGTCCACCTGCATGAGCAGCTCCTCCCAGTGCATGCAGGGACCAAGGAGGGAAGTAGGAGTGAACCGCTTCCAGCCCCAGGGCTTCCTCTTGTAATCTCTGGTGGCATCACACCTCTTAGAAGTTGGTCTGCATGCAGTGGAGCCAGGACACTGGGTAAGACTGACACTCTGAAACCTGATTGCTCAGACAAACACTCCCAGAGGAGCTGACTTGGGAGGTGAACACTGAAAAATGGGGAGGAGGAAGAGTATTCCAGGGTAAGGCTTTCCAGCGTAAGAGGGAGAAAGTTTACAAGGAATCAAGAGAGAACTGAGTATTCAGTACTGCGGAAGCAAGTGTGGACTGCTGTGTGGAAGGCTGAGATAGGAGATGAGATAAGGCGGAAAGCCTGGCAGGAGCTGGGCTATGAAGAAAACTCTGGACTGCTGATCAGTTAAGACTGTATCCTAATTGCAAGCCATGAAAAGGCGCTGAGGTTTAAGGTTTTTGTTTTGTTTTGTACCAGGGATCAAATCACAACCTCACAATTACCAGGCAAATGCTTGAACCACTGAGCTAAATCCCCGGTGTGCTGAGCTTTAATTTGGAAGCAGATAGCAAGACTTTCTGTGTATTTTCAGTCTATCTCTTTGGATTTGTGGAGAATGGGTCATAGATGAATGTGAACCTGCCTAAGGCTGAGATGTGGCCAGAATGTAAGTGGGCAGAGCTAAATGATATTCCTGTGGCAGATCTGATAGAATTTTGTGCTGGAATGGATGGGAGGTACTAGTCATGGGTACAAGGATTCAAAGATTGTCTGAGTTTCAGGACTGGGAAACGGGTTAGCTTTCTTGTCTTGGGGCAAAGTAGAAGAAAAATGTTTATTTGGCTCGTAATTTCCAGAGGGTTCAAAGTTGATTGGCTCCAAGATAGAAACAACGTGGCGGAAGTGTACAGAGGAAGCAGCTGCTCAGTCTGCCCTTGAAAGTCACCCCCGAACTGTGACCTCCTCCACTCAGACTCCGCCTTCTGAGAGCACATTCAGCCACTGAACTTCCTGATGGCTGGGTGAGTGGATGTGCAGAGTGCCCCATAGTCCAGTCGCCTTCCAGACACATGAGACTCTAGGGGGGCATTTTAGGTCTTCACAGAGATGCTGGCAGCTGGCAGCGGCGTTAACTGAGTTGTGAGGAATGAGAGGAGGAAGAATTGAAGGACATGGTCATTCTCCTGAATGGAGCTTATTCCCTAGGTTGAGAGAAGGTGAGATCCAGCAGTCTTAAAGAGAGGTCCTCAGATATTTCTTTTCCACCTAATATGGTGGACCCTGAGAGCCAAGAAAAGTTCTTTCATAATTTGATAATTCAGTCCCAACAGAAAACCTCAGTAGGGACAATTGATGTGGCATCCAGCTGTTTACAAATGGTAGCCCAGATCACTCTGTTGAATACAGTTCAAAGACTGACTTCAATGCTAGGTGTGACCAAATTGCCCACAGCATGGCTTTACAGTTTCTTTGAGGTCAAATCCATGGAGAATGCATTCTACCAGCTGAACTTGGCATTCTGGTAAAACTGGTCTCACTTTCTTCCCCTAATGAATGAACCAAGATGGTCTCATTTTAATTTGTTCTCTGACCTTGAAAGAACAGCGACTTCGGGACTGGAATTTCGAGTGGGTGTCCCGCGGAGCCCTAGACCGATTCATGCCCTTTACCTCGACCCATTTAATTCCCTTCCCCAATTTCCTTATCTTCTGGAGGGACAGAAATGTTGGTCACTTTGTTTTCTAGTATTCTTGGAACATACTAATTTTTACTTAATCCTAGTATAGTAGCTGGGTGCAGGGCAGATCTGCTTGATGCTTGTTGGTGTGAGCATGGCTTGGGGAGGTAAAATCGGGAGGGAAAGTGGAGAGGGGAGGAGAGTTGCTCGTATGGGGAGCTGCGCTGGGCAGCTGTTAGGTCCAGTGCTTAGCTGATGTGATGCCTAAGGGAAAGCATCACCCCAACCAGATGCAGGGTGCGACGAATGGAGAGGCTGCTCAGGATAGTAGAAGTGCCAAGTAATGGGGACATTTATGGTTCTTAGTGACATGCTTATTGCCTTAGGAAACACAGGATAGCATAGGAATGAGTCAGATTTTGCTAGAAATTATATCCTGAGCCATGTCAACTGATTGTGTCCTGTGGCTCCAAGCCTGACACCAAATCTGGGAAAGGGAAAGAGGAAAAAATTCCTGTAATTACAGAATATACAGTACCCATCACGAAGGGTAGAATTAAGTTGGATTATTTAGAGTTTATAAAAGCATGGTCATTACCATTCCAGACAGAGTCTTTTTCAGGAAGGACTTGGAGATGTGGTGTTTCTGGGAAAATGGTGAAGAATAACACATGCTGTGAGCATTTGACCCCACCCAGCCCTACATCCACTCCCTGTTTTACAGTGTTGCCACCAATTTTCTTAGAGTCCCTTGAAGAATCTCTTGAAATTAATTTCACTCTTTTTTTTTTTTTAAATCAGTACCGGGGATCGAACTCATGACTGCCTGCTTGCAAGGCAGGTTCTTACGCCGCTGAGCTAAATCCCCAGCCCCAATTTCACTCTTTTTGACTGAACTTTCATGTAATTTATTTAGTAAGCTGAGCATAAAATTCACATTTATTTTGTCCCTTAATTTGTCAGTCGAATGCTTTACCATGTCCATCTTGTGCTCCATACAAAGATGGAAATGTCAGAGCTGGGGATTTAGCTCAGCGGCATAAGCGCCTGCCTTGCAAGCAGGCAGTCGTGAGTTCAATCCCTGGTACCGGTAAAAATGAAAAAGACAAAAAAAAAAAAAAAAAAAAAAAAAGATGGAAATGTCCACTGAGTAATTGCACTTGGAACTGTCCTACTAGCAGAGATGGGGATCTTAAATGAAATGTTCTCTAGTCTAACACTGTATTTTTTAAAAAAAATATGATATGTGGGAACAGAACCTCCAAATTGCTTGGGCTAAGAGAATTACTTCTTTTTAAAACTCTGTCTCATCAACCAGTACTTGATTTTCTTCCTAATGCTGGATTTCAAAGTCTTAGAGGAGCCCACAAATACAGCATTCAGCCTTCCCACAGCTGGGGGAAGGGGTCCAGAGAAGGGTCAGGGGTCAGAGTATTTTCAGGTGGAAAAAATGCCAAAGATAGTCCCTGCCAGTTTTTTAACTTCACTGAAAACCTGTGAGCTGTTTGTCATCCCTAACTTTTCTCTACAGAATCTATGTCAGGAAAACAGTCATCTCTCCCAAACACAACGCCTGGGGGTACGGGTCCAGGCATTGCATAAGCACCAACCAGACTTCACCAGTCAGAAAGTGGAGTTTTGATTCAGTTTAATGGCAAAGAGTTGTGCCAAACTATGGTGTATGTCTTGCCTCCTCCTCAAAGTACCTGGACTGGATTTCCATGAATCTAATTATTTCCCATAATGGTGAATTAAGTTATATAAAATAAAAAGTTGTCCTAAACTCTATTGTTAGCATAAGAACTGCTTCTAGGACTCCAAGAACACCCATACCATACACCCTGCCCAATAGGGTCGATTCCCTGGAGACAGCCACAGGGGCATAAAATTCTTCTGTCAACTGTTTTTCCTCTGGCTTTTGGAAATGCTGAGGATGATTTTTTTTTTTTATGCCCCCTCATACCCAAAACTATAGATCTACATACACACTCTGACACATACACTCATTTTCAGAAAAGTTTTTCCTTCCTGCAACTCTACGATCCTGGAATCTAGCTCCCTGCAGGCTAGAAATGATGCCTGAAACTCCGATGAAGCCTAACAAGCTGACTAGGTAGGGACAAAGGACCAGATTCTTATGGGGAGGATGATTTTTCTTGAATCCAATCACCTCAGTAACACAGAAGTAGTGATGCTAGGATGGGCTAAGATGTTTGTTTAAGAGGATTTGGAAGCAGGAGAACCTATGAGACTGAAGATAAGGGAAACCCATAACTTGAAAACACATTTTGTTTTGATTTGTGACTCACAATAGTGGGTTACAAATGTAACACAGAAATAAGAAGTGTTGAATTAACTCTGCTTTGTGCCTATGAGCAGTTAGTTGTTTCCTTTGTCTTTGGTGTGTTAGGCCTTTGCACATTTACTTCTCATATAAGGAATTCTCCATTTACCTAGTAAACCACCACACTCTATGAAGCTCAGCCCACCCCCCAACTACAGAGACTCCTCCTCCTCTGCAGAGGTTGATGGTCATTCTCCTGACCCTAGAGGCTTCCCTGGAGTTGCTGGTGTGCCCCATTGGCATTGTGCAAATATTTCAAGTATGAAACCAGGCATTTCATTTAGGCAGGAACTAGCTTTTTTTTTTTTAATTATTTTTTATTTACTTCTTTATTTGTCA
This sequence comes from Cavia porcellus, assembly GCF_034190915.1. Classification (NCBI taxonomy): domain Eukaryota; kingdom Metazoa; phylum Chordata; class Mammalia; order Rodentia; family Caviidae; genus Cavia; species Cavia porcellus. The sequence continues at coordinate 24,320,866 of NW_026947504.1, forward strand.
TTGGCTTTTATGATGATGCTCTTTTTTGTGACTCCCCTGTGTGCAGCATAGAACCTGGAAACTGGTATGATAAGGTAAGAAGTTTTTGGGTAAAAAAAATATTTACAGCATCATTTTTTATACAAGAGGCAATGGAATAACTGCATAAAATATGAGGCAAGATTTCAGTCTATTTCAATAGCGTCATCTAGTAGAGTGGCAAGACAGCAGGATCTGAGAGTGCAAGCAGACAGTGAGAGGTGACACAAGGAAAAAGGGAGACAGAGGACTCCAGAGCCACCAGACACCTGTGATGGTGATGGGTATTACTTCCGGGGCAAGACAACTAGCAAACCCGGAAGCAGTTTCCCTGAGACGCCATCTGTCTTTCTTTTGGATTATAAAACTAGTTTATATGTATCTTTCATGACACTCATTATATTCTACGATGTCACACAGATATTTATGTTATGCATCACCTTCTTTTCCTTGCAAGACTAAATTTTATTCATTTAAAAATATCCCACAGTGCCGGGCTTCGTGTTATTGTAGCGATGCAGGTGATCAAATGAACTGTGCTGCCTCAATGCATATAGGAAACTGTGCTATAGGAAAGGTCACGGTCAGCTGTTTTCATCATAGAATGCCTAGAAAAAGAAAAAGAATTAAGCTAAATTTTTGAAATGAAGATAGAATGGAAGTAGACTCAGGGAAGACATTTGGGAAGACTCAGGGAAGAAAATGATATGAACAAAAACGTGAAGAGGGAACGTGGCAAAGCCAGGCAGAAGGTGAGCCTCAGAGAATCATGAAAGGAGCGTGGGATGATGCAGGAGAAGATGGAGCCTTAATAGTCTAGGATCACCATGCTTTGCACATCCCTTGGGGATTGTATCCTTTTTCTGGCTTCCCAAGAAAGCTCAGCTCCCACCCAGCCCACAGCGGCAGTCCTGACAGTTGCCTACCTCACTGCTGAGTAGGGATAGATGAAAAAGACAGCAATAGAAGCTGGAGGAGGAAAACAGCAGAACAAGAATGTGGATAGGAGAGAAAAAAGTGGATAAATAAACATGGATAAAGAATCAAAGGACCCTGGCAAATTCTCAAGCTAATCTAGTAGCAGTAATGGCCTGGCTTCTGAGGTTAATTGAAAGTTGATGGAGTTGCTGAACTAGAAAATTCCAAAAACTATGAATACTTTTTTCATGTTGGTGAAGATCCAGGACAATATCAAATTCCACCCTCCCTTCCCACGGAAAACAATTGCTGCATCAGCTGAAACTCATTTACAAAAATTTTGCAGTGGTGAATCGTTTGAAAATCTGTGGGTTTATACTTCAGTGTTTTACAAAGAAGACAAGGTTCTCAGTGCTTGACATTCTTTGATTCTCTGAGCACAAGCAAAGTGCACAATGGCGGAGCCTGACATCATGTCTGTATTAGACACGGGTAGGCAAATTCACCCACCATGAAGCAGTAGTGGGGTTCTCTGTAGGTAAAATGGTAATTGTATCCATCACAGAGGGCGGAAAGTGGTTGTACACAGGGGTCAGCAGCGCGATCTGCCAGTCACAAACCTCATGGCTTCTCGGGGAAGCACGTTCATTTTTAGCCTGTTTCCCCTCCTTTGAAGCCGGAAGTTATTGGCTACAGCCGGAGGCCTGTTATGACCGTGTGAGGATCAAAGCCCCACGAGGGGTGGGAAATCCTTTGTTCCTGGCTCTCACATAATAGTTTTTTCCTTTTCTTTGACAAAGAGAAGCAAGTCAAATAGGATTATACTAATGGAACAGAGTGTTTTATATAAAAAGTTTAAAGAAACCCAGAAATCCAAACAAATTCCAATGTCTTTCATTTACTGAATACTGTTTCATTCCTGAGCCCAAATGGAAAATATGTTGGTGGTAAGTGGGCCATTTTCTGAGGCTCTAAAGAAACTATCATTTTTCAAATTATGACTGATATACAAGCAAATGCAATGGTCCTTTTAACCACAGTAAGTGAAGCAAGTGTTTTTTTTTTTTTTTTTTTCCTATTTCAGATTCCTTTAAAACACAAGCTTCAAAGGCTGTGCTCTCCCAAATTACTTCAACTCCAGCTTGTTTCTATTGTTTCAGAATAGCAAACAATATTCCCTAAAGTGAAAATAAAGACACACTAAAGTGACACTTTCAGGGTATAATGAACTACAGCTTAAGAGCAAAAAGCACAATAGAGTCATTTAAGAAATAAAAGCACAATGGTAAAGTAATAAAACAATTTTCCATGCACTGTTGTTTTAAGGAGAAGCTATCTCCTGAGCAGACAATATTATCTTCCTGATTACAGAGTACTTTGTTGACTGAAATTCAAGAATTCACTGGTTCCCAACAATTACCTATTGTCGGCGTGGCTATAAAGATCATTCTGTTTGGGAAAGGAAGTTGAAAGGGTTCTGTGACTGTGGCTCATTTCTGGGAAAATGGACAGAATGGGACACCTGACACTGTTGCACATGAGGACAAGTTAGCAGCCTGGAAAAACATTCCATCCTAGGGTTCTAATGCCAACACATGAGATCTGACTTGGTTGTTTTTAAGCAAAGGACAAATATGGGCGGGCTGTGGATACGAATGGGTTTTTTTGGGCAACATGCTGGGGTGAAAAGCGTGTTTGATAATTTCTTGTGTTTTCTGTTTTAATCTTTTTTTTTTTTAATTGGTACCGGGGATCAAATTCATGACTGTGCACTTGCAAGACAGGTACTTATGCCACTGAGCTAAATCCCCAGTCCCTGATTTCTTGTGTTTTCAGAGAGCTGGTTTGGAAGGAAGGCAAAGGAGTAATTGCAGCAGTTTACCCTTTCAGTTAAATACTGCCCAGGCCACTGGCTGCTAGTTTCAATCTTTTTCAGTAATTTAAGAAGAAAATGAAGAATGGGTGAATTATTAGATGGATTGAGTCAATGCAAAGGCAGTGAATGGGAGTTCCAGGTGGAGTCCTGGCAATCTCGATGAGTAAAATTAATCTGAGGAAAATGATAGCAGAGTTCTGGACAAAAGGCACACTCTGATGGCTGTAGCTGAGTTTCGACCAGGCCTTGAAATGTAAGTTGATGAAATGTAAGTTCAACTGATTGGCAGCATATTAAAAATCTGACATTTTTCTTAAAATCTGCATTTTCTGATTGGATTGAAGTTGTCAAGAGGTGTGGACTGCCACCAACATTTGACGTACAAGAAATGGCAGCAAAGAGACATGGGATTTTGTCCTAAGTTCACACACCCAGAGACTGTACTTTAGTGGTCACGGGGTAAGGAAATTTTCTTGAGTCTTCCAGTTCAGGAAGTTGAGCTTCACTAAGTTTTGTTATCAATATGTGTAGTTCCTTCCTCTAACTCCCATTTCTGCAATTACTTGATAATCTAAATTGCTTATGGATACCCAAAGTCAACTGTGTCTACAAAGTATCATGTCTTGTGGTGTTTGGGGTAGGACAAATTCTATGCTTTGCAGTCTCCATGTCACTTTAATATTAGTAATGCCAGTCTGAATGGGTAGCTAAAAAAGCCTTAGACTGGAAAAAATAAACACAAAGAAGAGTGCAGGTTAGGCATTGTAGATTAAGCAAGCATTTGGTTCTGGTAGCAGTCCTCTGCTTTGGACTTGATCCTGTGGTTTAAGGATTAACTGTGTTACAGGATATTATAATAATTGTGAAAAAGAATTGTAATGGAATAAGGATGTAGATTAGTGGGAGAGCACTTCCCCAACATGTGTGAGACCCTGGGGTCAAAGGCCAGCCAGAAAAATAGCTCAGGAAGGTGAGAGAGAGTGAGAGTGAGAGGGAGGGAGAAAAGGAGGGAGAGGAGAGGGAGAGCTGCATACACAAGAGAGAGGGAGGGAGAAATGAGAGAGCCAAGGAAGAATGCAGCTGGTTTTGGAAATGTGCACACATGCATGTCACACCAGTGTGTAGGCATAGTGGTCAGCTCCGTAGGGCAGAGGACAGACCAGGACAAAGGGATGGTGGTGATGGGAGGCTAAAGCGTCTTTGAGGGCAGACAGCTGGGTTTAGGAGCTAAGCCTGAGAGAAGGGCACACAGCAGGGACCTCCGGAGACAGAATGAGGGTGGCAATGAGAGCAGGTTCCTCCTGCTCAGTGCCAGCTTCGTGCTGCAGCACCAGCCTGTGCTTCCTTAGGTGAGGATGGGTTTTCCCAAGGTTCTCCTCATTTTTAAAAACTGGTGATTCACTAAAGTTTTTTTTTTTTTAAACATTCAAAAGCAAAATAAAACTACAGCGTTAAATTTTGCTTCTGGTGATCCCTGAGAGACCTCTGCTTTGGTACTCTAGTCTGAGGTGGCACAGTCAGGTGGTAAGGAAGCAAGGGAGGAAATGCATCCCAGGGATACAGTACCAGCACTTAATCCTTAAGGACGCAGAGGCAGGGAAACGCCCTAATTACAGTGAGGGATAGAGTCAGGGACAGGGTGTCAGCCAACTGGAGAAGCTAGAACCGGGGGAGGACGGAGTCCAAGGCATACAAATCATAGAAATAAGACTTATAGGAATTTGGGGTTAATCTTATAGCCATTGTTGCATGTATTACATGTTGTTAATTGAATTTTGTCCCTCTAAATTGGCCCAAATCCAGCATCTTTGGAGATATGATTAAAGGAATTGATGAGATCATCTTGGATTAATGAGGGGGTTTCACTGGGCCTTAAACTGAATGACTGGGGTCTTCATAGGAGACAGGAAAGAGATTTCAGATACACAGACCCTGAGGAAAGACAGCAGGTATAAGACAGTATGAAGGAAGCAGCGAGGTGTGTGCAAACTGAGGGCCACCACAGATTGCTGGAGTCACCAAAGCCAGGACGGAGGCAGGGGACATACGCCTGCCACATCTCCAGAAGATGCCACTATTCTAACATCAATTACAAATTTCTGATCTGCTGTGACTTGCACAGCTCTTGAAACTCTGGAGCAAGGATGGTGGCAAATGACGAAAGGAAGACAAGCATCAGAAGGCTGAGGTCACGTGGAGCCCCTCTCCTGATGGGAGAAAGGACTGCCCCACAACTGCAGCACATCTGCTTATACGACCAGCATTGGGGGCTGCTTCCAGAGAATTTAAGGGGAGGGTGAGATCTGGAACAGGAAGAGCATCAAATCTTCAACAAAACACCGTGCCTTGGTGGTCACACAGGAGATGAGAGAGAAGCTGAGGGGAGGTTCATTCACTCTGCATCAGCTCCCTGAGCTGCACATACTTCTCCCAGGGCCCTGACAAACGCATGAGCAGCAGAGACTTTGTCCTAGATCCCAGAGGTACAGACAGCTTTGCTCCCAACCCTGGTCTCCAAAGCTCAGAGGGAGACATTTCTGTTGGTCTCAGTCACCAAGTTAGTGGCAAATTGTTATGGCAACCCTTGGTGTCTGTGTAACTTTCCACTGGAAAATCGTAGCAGTAGACAAGGGAGACCATGGCAAGCAGTAGGGTTGGGGAGTACTGCAGTTAATTTTAAGGGAGGATCTTCCCAGCAGCTTTTGGGAAGGACAGAAGATCCTCACATTCCATTGGGCATTCCATTGGGAAATCAAAGGAGCCCCTGAGTGTGGACAGAGCAGAAAAGACAGCTTTGAAGAGTAGAACATTTGGAGGAAGAACTGGCAGGCCTTGATGACAGCTGTGGGCTGGGTGACATCGAGGATGGAAGAGGATGAGGAGAGGGAAAAGCCAAGACTGAGTTATTCTGAAGTCATTGGAAGGTTAGATACAGCAGTAGCACCAAGAGAAATGAAGAAGCCAGGAGGAATAGTGGGTGCACAGGGAAACACACACTACCCAATGGACAACAACAGCCACAAGGTTAAACCCACTTGTAAGACTTAGTTCCATGACTTTGGTGCCTTGGACCTCATGCTCCCTTGGCTTTAGCTTCTCCAACTGGTTGTCTTCCTTGTTAGAGGCAGACAAGGCTGGCTTGAAGTACATGTGCCTGTGAGCTGTTCAGGGGCAGGTGAGTGGTAAGCCCACCATGGTGCCAGTGAAGAATTCTCTCTTGTGAAAGAGGAGTGAGCAGACTGAAGAGGCAGAAAGTGGGACATACTTAGCACTGGAAGAAGGCCACCTACAGGAAACACACACCTGGGTGTTAGACACACCTGTGAGTTAGACAGGCGGGAAAGGATCAGACGACGCTGTGTGCAAGGTTAAGGACTTTGTATTGTATCCCAAAAGCAAGAGGAAGCTAGAAAAGAGAAAGAGCAGAAGCCTAACTGGATGTATGATGGAGACATCATGTCAAGATAAGTATGGAGTGCATTGTGGGAATGCAGACAGGCACAGAAGGCTGATTAAAGGCGGATCGAGTGGCTCACTTGATACATGACAAAGCTTTTCTATAGGCTATGGCCTGGGAGAGAGAATGGGGGGGGGGTAAACTAGCTGGAGGGCATTTAAAACAGGACCCTAGAGTGGGACACGGTGGAGGTGAGGGGCAGAGGTGAGTGTAAAGCACACTGAGTTTTGTAACTTGAGCAAGTAGGGGTCTGGTGGAGCCATTTCTCAGATCAGAGGACAGAGGAGAAGGCTGCCTTAGAGTCTCATGGCTCCTAGGGGGCTCTCAGAAAGCCCCCATGCTGGAACAGTAACTCCCCAGGTTGCAGGGCCTCTGTATCTGGGAAGGAGCCACCACTTCCCAGCATACTGGCCAGACTCTTATTCTGAGCTAGAGTTAGAGCTTAAATAGCTGCTAACTCTCTTCTCATCTGTGATTTTTTATTTTTGAGAAAATAATTAAGCTCTGTTTTCTGTAAATGGAACTTTTAAGAACTCTCTTTTCGACTCTGTGCATGCATGGGACTTGTGGAATAGCTTGACACTACTGGCCAAAACAAATAAACACCAGACTTAAAGGCAACAGTATTTTAGCAAATTTGTTTGATGCCCTGTTGAAAGCAGAGTACATTGTAGCTAGGACAGATAGAATATTTAATGTCAATTTAATGTGGAAAGCATCTTAGATGTTTCCAGTTACTAATTCCTGCTTATTAAATAAGAATGATCAAAACCAGCATTAAAATTTAGTTGGGAGCCCAATCTCCGTTCAATGAGCAGATGAGATTTTCCTCTTTGCAAAATGAGTATACACATGGGGATGAATATATAGAACATATTAGATTCTCACTAAATTGGTAAAAGTTCCACTTTCCTGCTGTCAAAACATCTTCTGGAATTTCAACAAACAATATTTTTTCTTAGATGAAATCCTTATTACTGTTTGATGTTTGAGTATAAAACTGGAATGGAAACCTGGAATGCAGGCAAATAAAAATGGAGCAAGTTAAGCTCAGTGTGTTTGTACCATTATTGTGAACACACCTGTTTGATAGGCTCGGAAAAGATCAGGTGTAGTGTCATGATGTATCATTCTGGGGTCACCAGGAGTGAGTGCAAGAAACTAAAGAGATTTCTCTTTTAGGATTGGGGAGGAAGAAAGCCTCTGAAAGTACCGCACAGTGCTGTGTTAGCAGCAGAGTTCTTTGAAGGAAACCATGCAAGTCACATGCTGTACACAGAACACAGTTTAAAGAAGCAAAGCTGTGGAGGAGCTAACAATGGCGGATTGGTAAGCAGCAGAATACAGAGGTTTCCTGAGACAGACAACTCAGATGCCAGAATAAAACATCCTGGAGAGGTCTGGACAGAGGGAGATGAATCTTCTTGACACTGGAAGAAACTAAGTGGAAAAGAGCTGGTCAAACATGCAGTCCAGGGGCTACCATTGGAGAAGCTAAGATTAATGGCCATGGTGCTCTCCCTGGAGTGCCCAAACTCCCACCATCTCAACTCAGCTGAGCCTCCTGGACTCCTGCCACTGTGACTTATTGGAGCTACAGCCATAATGAAGTCAGAGATTGGGGAGCCCAACAGAGAGTGGAGCTGGCAAGGGACCTGCATTGATCCACAGTGAGTGCTGGGAATAAGACCCTCCCACAGGAAAGGAGACCAACTGGATGCAAGGGACCTGCATTGATCCACAGTGAGTGCTGGGAATAAGACCCTCCCACAGGAAAGGAGACCAACTGGATGACATGTTGAAATCAGGCAGGATGGGCAGGAACAAGGAACAGGAGTGACTTCAGTTGGTTGTTCCCTTCCCATACCAGATTGGTAGGATCTGCTTGGCCTGGGTCACACCCCTGGCCAGGACCCAATAAGTCATCCCAAACCAATTCCGTATGTGTGGTACATACTAACACAGTGAAGGTCCCACAGGTTGACCTGGAAGGTAGGGTCCAGCATATGCTGCCCCTATTTGCACCCTAGTGACAAACAGCAAACTGGAGAGGACAGAAATCCCTAGGCAGTGCATATCAGAAGAACCATAACCAACAAGGAAAGGGGCTGGGACCTCCTCTATGCACCTGTATGGAAGAAACCAAAAACATGACAAGAGAAAGAAACAAGAAAAAATCCCCAGCCCCCAACCCTGAGAACATTGACCCAGGAGAGGTAAATACAAAAGAGATTGAGGGCAGCAAACATGCAATATCAGACACAGCATCAGTGGACATAAAGAGATATTTTCAGGATCTTATAGATGAGCTCAAAGGTGAAACATTTAACTAAGTAAAGTAAGATATAAGTAGATTAATAAAAGAAATGCTAAGCACCTCTCAAGAAGACACAGACAGAAGAATGGAGGCCCACAAAATAAAAAGAGAAATGTTCAATGAAGAATATAAAGAAAACCTAGAATACATGATTCAGATTCAAAGATATTACCAGGAAATTAAAAACTCCATTGAAATCTGGCAAAACTGCTTGAAAGAAACTGAGGATAGACTATCAAACTTGAAGACAGGTTTGCAATGTGTGATCATGAAAGGAAAGATCTCTTAAAAATAACAAGGAAACAAGCAGTAACAATATAAAGGCTAGAAGATGACAAGAGGATCTATAACTTAAGAACAAAGAATGTGAATAAAGAAGCAAAGGCTTCTTTATGTCAAACATAAAGGCTATTCACAGAAATAATTAAGGAAAACTTCCCAAGCATAGGAAAAGGAAATGATATTCAGATGTATGAGGCATACAGAACTCCAGCCACCTACAACCAAAACAGAGCTACACCCACACATATAATAATCAAGATCCAAAAATTCAGTGTAAGAGCAGAATATGAAAAGCTGTCAGAGAAAAGAAACAGATCACCTATAAAGGAAAACCCATCAAAATCATGGCAGACTTCTCAACACAGACCATCAAATCAAGAAGAGCTTGTAGTGAAGTATTCTAAGCCCTAAAAGAAAATAACCTCCAGCCCAGATTGATGTAACCACCAAAACTGTCTCTAGAAATTAATGGAGAAATAAGGTGCTTCCAAGACAAAGAGGAACTGGGGGAATTCATGACCATCAATCCACCCCTACAGAGAATAATGAAGGACATTGTAGAGAGAGAAAAAATGTACCAGGGTTTCAGGAACAGTGGCAGAGAGGCCTCAATGAATGAGTTAGAAAGTGAAATGAAAGAGAAAAGCAGACAACTAATGGCAGAAAAATAGCAAAGCAGAAATGAGGCAGAGAAGGTTGGCTATAATCTCTAATATAGATGGCCTTGATACACTAGAAAAAAGAGAAAGAAAAGAAATGCAGGCAGAGTAGATCAGGAGATAGGGTCCACTAAGATGCTCTGTATAGGAAATATAATTAACCTGAAAGAGGGTTTATGGACCGAAAATCAAATATGAGAAAACAATGTTCTATGTGACAGCGAACCAGAAAATAATAGGGGCAATTTGGTCAGCACCTGCAGAGAGATTGGAAAGACAGGCTTTTGTAGGTAAAGGAATGCAACTTGAGATCAAGTCCAGGAGTGAGAGGATTTGGAACCATTTAGATAAATAGCAGGTTGCCCCTCCAATCTAAAAACTGAGGGAGGTGGTGGGACCCAAAATACACAGTGCACCCTGAGGGAGTGAAAGGGGAGAAATAGTTTTAAAAAAGAAGGCAGAGGATATTGTTAATAGTGTATCAGGATTTAAAACCCACATTACTCATACTTCTCTGTTTAGATAGATTATATTCTGTTATGGTTTGTCTATTTGTACTAGATCTGAAGGCACAGACAGCTATCCCCCAAAAAGCAGGATATAGTATGGTAATCATCCTTAATTTCCTATTAACTTAATCTGAAGCCCTGTATAACTTATACTGTTTTACTATGACTGATCTTATTTGAATATGTTTTGTTAGATTGCTGTTTGGTATTGACAGATTTTATTCAAATGTGTTATGATTGATAGTATCAAGTCTGAGCGTATATGCAACTACACTGAAGATGACAAGATTCAGTAGGATACCCATTCTGGTTTATTACCTCCTTTTGAAGTTGTACACTATCTACAATGTTTTGTTCTTATTAATATTGTTATGTACTGCTATATTCAATTATACTATGCTTGACAATATAGACATTTCTATTGAAGATAACAAGAGACAACACAGTAACCATTGTAGAACACCTTGTACTGTGGTTTTGTATGATTGTTTGTTTCATGTTTTTATAGGAATGTTTTGTTTTGTCTTGCTTTGTTTTGTTTCTCCCTTTAATATAAAAAGGATAGAAATATGTGTAGAGACTCATGCATGCGTAGAACCTATAAACACTTTATGAGAACTGATCATATAACGCATGATGACATGAATAACTACTTTGAAGAAAAAAGAGACACTACAGTGCCCAGTGCTGATTCCATAGTATCTTGATGTGAAATCCAGCAATACTATTATTCTTTGTTCAGAGTGATTTTAGCCTGTTTTGCTTTGTTTAATCTTACCATACATGAAAGTATGGACAGCTATTTTGAAGAGAATGAGAGACACAATGACAGTCATTGTAGACTTCCCTGTTGTCTGATCTTGAAGACCTAAAATGCCTTCTTCATCTTGTTCAGATCAGTTCTGTACTATGTTGTTCTGTGTGAATTCTCTGTATGTGAAGCTATGCACAAATATTTGGAAGGAAACATACAATATGATAGATAGTGAAGATCTCTGATTGCCTTGCTTTGAAATTTATGTGTCTTACATTGCTTTGTTATGTTCTGTTTTGTTCTGTTCTGTTGTGTTTAATTTTACCCTCTTTAAAATTAAAAAAAAAATGCAAAAAAAAAAAAGGCAAAGCTGTAACTCCAGCAAGTTGGTAGCAGGGGACAGATGAGTTCCCAGCACCTGTAAGGGCGAGTATCAAAGTGTCTATGCTACTCAGAGACCGCGAGGAGCCACTGATGAAGCATAGTACGGCCCTTCTTTCATCGAGGAAGAGGGCCACATATACTTCAGAGGGGAGTCGCTGATTTTCTCAGTAGCACTTCTTGGATGAGGGTGTATTTTGTTCTATTGCTCACTTACTATTTTTGCTTTCCTGAGACAGGGTCTTGCTAGGCAGTTCCAGCTGACCTTGAACTCACTATGGAGCCCAAAATGCTATCAAGGTCACAGCAATATGCTTGCTTCAGCCTCCTGAATGCTGAGATCATAGGTGTGTGTCAGCACAGCCAATGTGAGCATGTGTTTTAGAGACTTGCTTTTCTTACCTTCCTTTGTAGAGTTGAGAGTGTTTCTCTTGCCTATTCTCACATGGAGAAATGACATTCCTCTTTTATAACAGTGTTATGCAAGTGTAACTTACAGGAAGTTCACAAAGACATTAGTAGTATTCCATTATTCATTGTAGGTATGAAATCTTATTTCTAAATATGACTGTATAAGAAATACCATGCTTCTTTGCTTTTTAAAATTAAGCAAGATGTGTCTCTGAGCTACTACTGATTGGGCCAAGAGAAAATTCAGGACCACCCACTACTTGGGCTCCAATCCAATCCTGACCTTCGGCCAGAGGCAAGTTCCAGGGGCCTCCTTTGGCATAGTTCTTCTGGCTGCTGGTGATTTGCTGAATCTTTGGAGCTACAGGTTAAGTTACAGATTCTCTAATCTGTAGCATTGTTCTTGAAACTTTCTAAAGATGAGAATGCTACAGATTTCCAAAACTGACTCACTTCAAGATGGACTTCCAGGAAATTTGTGAATATGCCTCACTGTCATTCTCTGGGGATGCTGCAGACATTCTCTGTTTTGCAGCAGACAGATGCTTGCGATCTTTACCAAAGGACCATGAGCTCACTTAACCTCCGTATTTCTGTCCTTCCTAGTTCTGAAGTGCCATTTTTACCTATCAGTATTATTGTTTTTCTGGTGGTACAAGAACGCTGCGTGTCAGTGGACTATTTACAATACTGACCATGTCTGCCCCGCCCTGCCCCCACCCCTCTCTCTCCCAGGACTTGCTTGTTGTGATAGATGTGCTGGCTCTTCTCACTGGCACATTTGATATAAGCTACTTGGCAGTAAACACTGTGTGGCGCCTCAGATCGCCGCCAACCTGATGATTTCTTAATCCTTAGCTTGTTCCAATACTTGTACGGCTGAGTTAGCACATGGGGTGCTATAAAACACTGAGGCTGATCTGAGACCGAGACAAAGAAGCTCCCCCAGGCTTCCACAGTTCCTTTCAAAAGGCTTTAATTTAGAAAGAAGAATAAAACAAGCTCAAGTCCATATGCAGATGATCAACTTTGAAGTCCAGGCTGCTGCTGAGATTCAGCTTTAGATGTTGAAAGAAATCATCCGGCTGGTGATGAGTTCCGGGTTGCCATTTCGTAAGCTGTCTTCTTATGTGTAAAAATGGACAGGAGGCTTAAAAAAAAAGTCTTTCTCCCTACTGGCCTTAAATTACACTGGTTTCAAAACTCAGTTTTCAATAAGGTAGAAAATATGGGAGTATATACTGTATAATTTCGAAATTCCTTTAGCAAATGTAGTGAGGAGAGAAAAAATTGTAAAAATATTTTAAGTTATAGGAGGAGTAACATGATTTTGTGTAAATGGTTTTCTGACTTGTACACAGTAAAGGCAAATAGGGAAGTCGACATTACTGACACGTTTGGTACCAACTAGTAAACAAGTGCAGGAAAATCCCGCTATCTGTCCATCCCAGTTGCTTTTCCCCTGCTTTACAGTCACAGAAGCTGTGCAGTGACAGCCTGGGCACGTGACTTGTGATTTGGTGGAGCCACATCACATCCAAGGAGGATATAGAAGGTTCTAGTTTCCTATCTGGCCCTTTGTAATGCTTTTATTGTACCTGTACAAACAAGAAGAATGTGAAGTCAAATCGCTTTCTTGAATCCCTCAGAACAGTATACTTAGGGATGTGTCACACCTATCCAAGTTAGCAGGGTGTGGGTGTGGTGAACAGCTAGTTCGTTGCAGTCGTTGGTTTTGCTCATATTTATCACCAGGTGTTCCGGTAAAATAATATGAGCTCTTTTTAACGGTGTGATTATACCCTTAAGTCAGTGAAAAATGTAGGTGTTAAGCTGAATGAAAAGCCATTTAGAAAAATACTGAAGGCATTGGGGATCTGAACTGACACTGAACTCAGCTGGGGTGTGCCGGGCTGGCAGGAGTGGGAGCTTTGGCAGGGCCCTGGAACACTCAGGTGCGGGCTGGAAAGGGAGAAGCGAGGGCTTCACGTCCAACTAGAACAAGGGGCTTGGAAACAGGTGAGCAAATTAGAGACAGCTGGGCTCTGAACACAGTTCTGAGGGGAGCCGAGCAGCTGGTCTGAGGAGGAAGGAAGTAGATGTCAAAGGGAAGGTAATACAGGTGGCTACAAAGTCTGCACAGGTGGTCAGCAATCGGCGCAAACCTGAAGAAGCGAGACAGAGTGAGGGAAAGGATGCATGGTAAAAACACAAAGGAGAGATGTGGAGAGGAGCCCCGCTGGCTGGCCAGAGGCTTCCTCAGCCTCAATTAGGGCACAGCGAGTCCTGCAAAGGGAACTGCCTGCTCCATCCCTGCTTCCTCTGTCATCGCTTGTGGAAGGAGTCACGGCACAAGTGACATTCAGAGGGTTCCTAGTGGCGAGGACGGGAATCTTCCCATCATTCTTGGGATGTTCAATTCAACCTTCATTTCAAATCTCATAATGGGGAACATGTGGGCACTGCCTCAAAAAGGGGCAGCAGCTTTGGGGCCCTAATGTGCTTTAGTCTCAGCCCATGGCAAAGTTCTGGAGCTTTACTAGAAGGAGAGGTCACACTAAGGCGAAAAACAGATAAATAAGACAAGTGTGCTGAACGGTCAGCACACCAGTTAGCGGGGTTATGTTCCCTGAAGCTTTAGATGCGTCAGGCTGCAGGAAGAGATCACTGTGGCGTGTAAGATGGTACTCATCTTCAGACTGCAGGTGGGTTCCTGGAACCTTGATGCCAGTGGGCGAGCTCACCTTTGCAAATGGAGAGGGAGCTCTTTTATGATCTTTTCCAGTAAAAAGTAGGCCAGAGCTTTCTAGGGAGGGGACATCAGCTTGGATTTCATGGTTACTCAGAAGCTTCTGGTGGAGGTTTTACATCCAGATCCTCATTCTAAAGATGAAATCAGCTTTGGTTTAGAATTCTAATTTCCAATTAGTGAACACATTGGATATTAGTTTAATGACCAATAGGCATGATTAGCAGAAGGCCAACTGTATTTGAAAGGGCAGGTCGGTCCTCAGGGTAACCTCTATCCTGAGAGAGTACAGAATCCAGAGTTGATATACATTTTCATGAGAATTAGTACTGTGCTGACGGAAGTAAACTCAGCGAGCAGACAAACAGCTCTTCCAGCTTCATGTGGGAATAACTGTTCACTTATTACTCATGTCTAATTAGTAACAGGAAAAGGAACAGGCAGAGATGGAGAAACAAACGTCAGAGAAACACTTAGGTAGTGCATCTGCAGGTTGTGATGGCTTTGTCCTTAAAGTGTACTTCAGACAGAGGAGAAGCCAAACACCTAAGTATAGATTAGGAACAAAACGCAGGAGCTTAGCTTCCCTCCTTCCTGCTCAGACTGCTCCCCTGATGGTAGGCTTTCTTTTCACTTACAATCCTGTGGTATTGAGCACACACTGTAAAGGACTTAAAAGGAATCTCACCAATAAGGTGCTTTTGTTACTAAATTCTCAGAAGCCTCACTTAAAAGTCCTGCCCCTGAGATCAAGGCTTTGGCTATGCCTGCAGTATTTTACAGAGCTGTTGTTTTTACAAAGCTGAGAGAGTTCTCTGTTCTACTGTTCATGCCAATCCACCTCCAGAAAATTTTGGAAGGGCAGTTCCTAGTTCCTAGGTAAGCTTCCAGAAGCAGTGTTCCTGATGGCCTTTGCCTAAAGAGAAAGGGAGTTCTGGTGGCAGAATGCTTTATGTGCTTAAGATAACATCCGGGTTGTAATTTCTCCAGAACAAAAATACTGCTTTATGACAGGCAAGTTCCCTAGCAGCCTTGGCTTGGCTTAGGGACTCAGAAGCGGCGAACCTGCTCCCTACCGCACACTATCATCAGTTGGACACTCTAGTGGACAGATTACTTTGTGGTTCAGGGTGCCTCCAATGTCACTCTCCAAGAGGACACATCCACTTGACGTTCAGAATGAGGAAAGGGCAGGAGATGATGGCTGTGTGGACAGAGAGCTAGCTTTTGGGCAAGCAGGACAGAGGCAGCTTGGACGTGGGGCTGGAGCTGCAGAAGCAGCTTGTAGCATCAGCACTTGGTGATCACAACTGAGGCCCCTGCTGTAATCAGACCCTTCAACATGTCATCACGGAAGCTGGCTCTGAAAGCGTTGTTTAGAGCCTGTCTTTGCAAATCACCTGTGGTTTGGTGAGCTCCGTTATATTCTGTAACATTTAGCTTTCCCTGTGTCTTGCCTATAGTGTATTTTGATGTCCATAAGAAAACAAAAGCCCAAAACATGAAGTGATAGATTCACTCTCTCCTGAAGGTCTAGATGACAGGGTGTCCTCAGCCTTCCTAAAGGGCTGCCCGGGCTCCTTCCCTTTGTCTCTCCTCTGCTCTTACTTCTGACTCCTGGCATGTGACCCTTCTTCGCTGCCACCATCTTTCCTCATTTTCTAGGACCAAATGCTCTTCAAATTTGCTCCTTTATCTCATGGATGCAGTGCCCGGATAACTATAGATGTGCGTTCAGCTGTATATGAGGAGAAATTGGAACGTGCTCTCACTTTGGTGTAACTGGTACCGTCAACCTCCTTCATCCGCAGTCACCAGGGGACACTAGAGTAACCACCCCGAGCCCCGGCGTGATCTTCCCCTCACCAGACACTCGCAGTCAGACCTCTCACTTCTGGAGAGGGGCACGGTTCAGTTAATTCTTTTCCTCTGTCTGCTTTTGGCAGAGACAGCAGTTTCCCAGGCATGTTCATTCTTTTAAGAACAGAAATTCCAAACAGGTGTTTAGAGCAGAAGACACTGCGCACAACATACTTTAGGCAGGTGGAAATAAATTTAGATTAAAGCTTTTTGATTTTATTTTGAGGAATTTGTGTTCCTAGAATTCACACTCCATTCATATCCAATAGAAATCAAAACAGTGGGGAAAAATGGGAAGATATGTCAGAATTAGAAGGAAACAGTTATGTGCTGCAGTACAAAGGAGGTATTTTATGCCTCTTTAAAGGGGCAGAATCAGTATATTTGCTTGTTTTCTGGGGCTCTGTTGTACCATGTGGAGTGTTAACGATCATGACTCTTTTCCTTTGTTAGTGTACCTATACTGTGCTGGAGAGCCAGTGGTACTGAGTCAAGGGCATGTGGCAAAGCTAGAGGTGAGTAAAGTTGGTGGTTACTTACGACCACAAAAGCAAGGGCAGGTCCTTTGGGTGGCATTTCAGAGGCATCCTCTTCCCTTCCATTGCTGCTTTTTTTTTTTTTTTTAAAGTCTCTCTTAAAATTAAACCAACTCTTTTGGAGAAAGAGTAGTAGAGTAAAAATAAATCTGCATGTGGAGTGACTGCCTCTGGTTATGAAACTTGACATATTATTTAATATTGTGTTAACCTTAGTCAAGTAAATTATTTCTTGGAAGCTTATCAGTCTTACACTGGAAATATTTCTATTTTGAACTTTCCCAGGATTACATAGCTGAGACTACGAACAACAACATGCTTTAGGCATATTCATGGTCAAACCAGGCAATATCTGTTAAATATATTTTCTGGCCAGGGTGGCCCACCAATTTATTATCAGCTGCAATCTCTTTCATCAATGTGCAGTCTTAGTTGTGAGAAGTACAAATAGTTTTCTATGGTATTAAGCAAATGGATGAATTTGAAGCTCCAAGAGGCTTTAGAATTAACAGGAGATTGAAGGACTGGGTTTGGGAAAGTGGGTGGAAATAAAAAAATTTCAGAATTAGGAAGTAGAATGCCATTGTTTGAGCAGCGTCAGCCTGACCAGATGTTGTTGCTACCAGTACTACAGGATGGGATCTCAGATAATGGAAGTGTTTCTGCTGTGTATGCTACTGTAAATGAACCCAAGAAGTCCTAGTATTTTAGGAAATTCCCAGATTCACAGCAGCACTTTATTAGCAAACACTGGGTCACATACCACCTCATCGGCAAGCTACCAGCATTCTGGGGTAGGCCGATGTGAATGTTCTTATTCTACCAAAGGTTGCAGACAGTTATTACCACCGAGGTTGTAACTGTTTAGCGCCAACTTATTTACTTAAAGCTTACCAAATTCTACATCATGGGAGAATAGAAAAAATAAGTTTTGAAGTGAAATCAACGTAATAAAATTTCAACAAAACACAAATGGGAGAGGAAGGGGATGCTGATTGACCAAGGGTCATGTTGGATAATGGGAAAAAAATTGTGAAATAAGGTAAGAGGACATTAAAGATTTATTTATCTTATAATTTTAACCCTAAGCACATTATCTGATACTGGAAAATTTCTGGAAAAAGTTCTAAAGTTTCCTTTAGGTTGCATATTCATAGAGTATATCTAGAGGAAAGGTCTCTGTAGCTACAACTCTATCTTCCTATGCAATAATCAAGGCTGAATCGATGTGAATACACAGGCTGCAAAGTAAATTAAGGGCAAGACCAAAGAAGGAGTCAATTTTCCAGACTCTAGTTCAGTTTTGTTTTTATAGTGTCTCCTTTCGAAAGCTCTTTAAAATTTTTCCTATCAGAAAAAGAACTATAAAATACTTTAATTGGAAGACATTCTCAGCAGTATTTACTGGCGCAGTCTAACTGGGCCCTGAATTCTGCACTGCATCTTCTTCCCTTAAGAGTTTCAATGACTGAACTATGGCATGGTATTAGGTGGCCCCAAAACTCCACTGGAGCCACCCTGGATGGTGAGTGAGAGAGAATAAACCTGTGTTAGAGTCCATCGCTGAGAATTTTGGACTTGCTGTTTATGTAGTATCATCTTGGCCTATTCTTCAAGGAAAAGAGGACATGTAAATCAAAATATAAATAAATGTAGATTTAATAACATATGTTCAGTAATTAAATACCATTTTAATAAACACAAAGAAATAATTAGAATAGCAAATGCACCTGGCAGCCTAAGTATAAGTCCATACTGTAAATATAATGGTATCAGTGTAAGTGAGTTCTATCAGTCAGTGTATTACTCATTTCCCTGAATAATTTAATGCTGGAAACCTAGGAACCTATTTAAAGTTCAAACTGTCTCTGCTGTTCTCCTTTACTTAATTTTAACTATTTCTGTACAATCATAAAAAAAAATTCCCTTTCAATACCATCTGATGTCTGGTCAGAGAGCCAACTCTCACAGAATTCATCCAACTCTGATTATAAGTGAACGAGTTGTCATCATGGGCATACTTCATAGAATGATTGGATGGGCGAGTGAAATAGAGAACAGTCTCTGGGTTTCTATTGATATTTCACAGGACGATAAATAAATACACTAATAAGTAAACAAGAAAAGAGAACTGTTTTCAAAAAGCTGTATTCATTTAAAGGCTGAAGCCTTTCCATGGTAGGAGAAAACAGATAATAACAGTTAATATAGTAGATGTGCAGAAAGTGGTTATTTTCTTTCTATCCTTTTGGCGAGGTGATGGAGGGAGTTGAGAGAGTTGTTGGATGATATACTGCCAAAGAAATCAAAAGTGATTTTTCTAGCCAGTTATACTCTCCAAGAAATGTGAAATCACTCCAAGTTAAAGAGCATATAACACTGCCTGAGTCTATTGAAATCCTTCCAAAATATGTCCACATTCAGTCTTCCAAGTCCCATTGCTCTGTTGGTGCTGTCAAATGGAGCAATTGCAGATCATGAAGTGTACAGAAACACCGAAGTGTTTTTCAAATGTAGCAACATGAATCACAAATAGCTTTACGCATTTGGAAATACATAACCCCACCAGGTCATTCTTTCCCTTCATACACCATTACCAGCCCTTTAGCCTTATTATTTTGCAACTTCCTTGGTTTCTTGTCAACTCCCTTGATTGCATCCAAGGGAAACTTGGAAAAGTACTTAAAATAGAAATAATGGAGAAACCCTCGGACATTCTGCCTTTATTAATGCCAGCACTTAACCTTTGTTGATGTAACATTTTCTTAGCAAATAGTGCAAATTGGAAATTTCCCTAGGATCACAATCCAGTCCTCCCCCGAGCCAAGTTCAGCCCCAGAATTGCTGTTCTCTCATACAAGGATATTTATTCAGTCCCAGCTCATTTCTTACTTTTCTGTTGAAACACTTTCTCCACAGCATTATTTAACAAGTGAGTCATTTGAACAATGTTATTCGGTTCTGAATTTTTGATTTCTCAAGCATAAATATTTGTCCATGGTTAGTGTGTTAGGCACTGATCAAGTGCAGATTCTATACAATGGCTTTGACCTTTTACTTGGAGAGACTTGTGTACATTTCTTCCAAATTCATTTATTTTGTTTCACCTGCTGGGAATCATGTTTACATACAACAATACTGTAAGAACCTATTGAGAAATCCTCTGTGCTGTTGTTAATGTGTTTTTATTTCCTTGGAGAGGAGATTTCATTGTGCAGCCCTCTGCCGACACCCTATTCATGCTTCCTATTATCCCTCCAGCGCTGTCTTCCACTAAACACATTCTCTTTTTCTCTTCCTCCGTGTGATTATTTGCATGAAGATTTGCATTTAAATGGACGTGGAAAGTACATTAGCAGCACCTACACTAACCATGTAAAAGCTGCACACTATTTGTTGCTGCCAGATATGAATGGGAAAAAAATTCAATGAATGTTTTGTAAGGAGAATTCTCAGGTAGCTGCAGTTTAGACACAAAGATACTTCCTTACATTGTATTTAGCACTGATTATGCATATAGAAATATATGAATACAAATGCCTTATTCCCAAAAGGGATGCTGTGAAGTTTTACAGCATTTATGTTTTCTCACAGGAACCAAACATATTGTACCATAGGCTCCTATGTTTTGTGAGAGCATATTCCAGAGCTGGTCCAGTTTGACTTTTTTATCTTTGCTAATAGAATAAGGATGGGGGGGGGGAGAATTAAAATGCACTGTTTTAGGTCAGTAGTTTAGGGCTTTCTTTTGTTGAGCAGCTCAAAAATAACATTTTGTAAGAAAGTGGGATACCACAAAGAAAAAGGGGAAAAAATTAGTAGAGAGAAAGCATAAATAAAAAATGGGGAAAGAGAAAAGCATACTTAGTGAAATGGCAGAGGTCTACTAGTTTGTATTAAAAGAAAAAAAATCAGAAGAGGAAAAGGGAAAAAGAGCAAAAATGGAGAAAAATGGAAAAATAAGAAAAAGGCACGCAAAATGGTAATATAAATCAGAAAGCAAGTATTCATGTAGAAAAGAGAGAAAGGGAGAGGAAGAGAAGAAATCAAGGAAGACAGTGAAAGAACCTTTGTGTTTTATACACAAAGCAGAGACTCTGGGTTATCATTCAATATTATGAGAGAGAAAATTAAATCGGCCCTAGCAAAAGGATTCTATTAAGGGATAATATCTTCCCTTTTATTGTTAATTATCTTACGTTTACAATAGTCAGTGTAAATGTATATTATTTTTACAGTAACACATGGTTTAGCATAAATAATTTACCCAGAATATATGGCTAATTTCTAATTAACTTCTAGCTCTGTTAGTTTGCTTTAGATTAAAGCCCTTTCTCTTTCTAACAAGACCTTGAAGGGGAGCAGACAACCTAATTACAGACATTCATTGTGGAATATTTATATTTAGCAATTTAAAAAGGTAATATCAAACGAGAAATGTAGTGGAAAATAGAGTGGAGGCAAAAAAGGTTGCAGTAGAGGAAGGAAAATTTATTGTTTGTCTTTGTATTTTTATGTCTGCATAAGAAAAAAATAGGCCAGAGAAATTTATCAGCAGGCTGAATGCAGTACGGCAGTAGTACCTCTGTGTCCCCAAATACAATTATTGTTTATTGCTTAAAAACAATTTTCCATAGGCTGTATGTGCTAAAGAGAAATCCATAAACATCAGAAACAAGTCTTTAACAAGTCTTCATTGTTTATATGGATGAAAACAATCCATATTTTCCTTTCTGTTCATCGAGAATGAACCCAAATAAAGAAAACTCCCTGCATCCAATGAGATTTGTAATACAACAATAGAAGAATCCAACACACACATTATGTTTAGGGTGCTCCATATCTCAGCCATAACAAGGGTAATAAATAAAATCTACTTTAAAACCAGGAATAGAACCTCAGTAATTGACTCGTGACTGCATGAGACACAATGATTTCTGAATGTGTAGGGTAACCAGCGTCAGAGAGCTTGCAAAGATTCTCCACAGGGCGCCGGGGATTTAGCTCAGTGGTGTGAGCACCTGTCTGGCCAAGTGTGAGGTTGTGAGTTTGATCCCCAATACAAAAAAAAAAAAAAAAGATTCTGCACGGGAATGTGCTGGCATAAACTCCTTTTTTTGTTCATGTAGCCTCATCCTTGGTACTGAAGCACCTTTAAAAAGCAAGAAAATGGGATCAACTTCCTGCTTTATATCTGTTCATTGTCACTGTCACAGGGGAGGAAAGCCCTCTCCCCCTGGGGTTCTTATATCTTGAACTAATCTGAGTCACTCATGGACTTGTGATACCACATCTCTGAATTCATTGAGTTTTAGATAAGTGTGGTATATTAGTCTTAATGTGCACTTACAATACATGGCGTAATTGCTCCTTTGGAGCTGTTAATGCATTTTTATGGCCAAAAAACAATTTCCTGCATACTGTATGCATTAAGGAGAAATGTCTACCAGAAAAGATTTATGTTGAGAGCGCACAAAAACAAAACGAAATTTCCTAGTGTGTGCATGCATCCTTCTTGTTAAAGACCGTCCCCCTGGGTGTATTTGTTCTTCAAAGACTGAGGGACATCAAACCTTTTCTTTGTCATTCTTAAGCCTAGATTCAGAGCATCCTCAGGTCCTTTGCTATTTCTTTCTGTATCTTCAATATATAATGCTCTCTGGGGAATAAGTGAGAAAATATAGGACAAAAAGGTTTATATGATAATGAAAGAGAGAAGTTTTTAAATCAGCTCGGAAGAGACAGTGCAGATTCATACGAACAAAGACAGAAAGGAAATTCTGGAAAGTGGACATTGCTGTATCTACGAATGCAGCATTAGAAATACAGTATTCCTCTTTCTTTAAGATTCTTCTATGGTGTTGAATAATTTTTACCAAGATAAAGGCTGGGTGGATGTTCTGGTATTGTTTGATTTGTCTGCTAATCTGTATTCTTTCTCTGCACTGTTCTTTGTTCCCTGGCGCTATTTTATGTCTGTACCACTGAGCTCCTTTGCCAGCTGGCTTCCAATTTGGTGTGGCCAATGGGAGGCACTGGCAGGAGATCAGAGGGCAGAGGAAAGAAACCGGACCATTTCTTCTTTGCTCTCTCCCTGTCTTGGTCTTGTATTTCTGGCAAGAGTCCCTCTGTGATCACAGCTCCTGCCAATGGCCTCTCCAGGGGTCCAGCTCTCACCGAAAGCTGGTAACACGGAGTGGGAAGCCTTCTCATTCTCAGTGGCCCCTGGATGCTCGTCTCTTGTTAATCCTGCCCATTCCTCTGGAAGTAATCACTTTATTAAAATATATTTGTTGAAATCCTGACAGAGATGAGCAGGTGCATAAGCAGGAGAAAGAGATCCCCAAATGGCCACGCCAGTTCACTCACTCAGCAGCTGAACTACCTCAATTGCTCTGTTGCTGTATGGTTTTGGCAAACTCATCCCCATGACTGCCAAAATGATGGATCCTCCTAAGCCTTGGCCGACTGTACTGTTATGTCAGTAGAATGATTCGGTTTGGGTTTGACCTAAAGCAACTGTGCACTAGAAGGATTTTGTAGCAACAGATGACAGAAATTCAATCCAAAAGAGTTTAAAAAGTGAGGAAAATTTATCGACTTGTGTAACTAGAGTGTTCAGTGATATTATAGCTATCGATATGGCTAGATCTAGAAATTCTCATAGTGCTGCAGAACTCTGGCTCTTTTCACACCCATCTCAACTTGATTTCTCTCTGTATAAGTTTTGTCCTCAGGCTGGGCTGTTTCACATGTCAACGATGTCCCTGGGAGCTCGTCACTCACCCTGCCCTCTGGAGAGAACCTCTTCCCTTCCTGAGATCCCGTGTAGTTCTGTGAATGGGATCTTCTTATTCTAGCTTGATTATTGATTCTGAAGTTACCTTCTCTTTAGCTAAGTGATGGAATATTCTCTAAATTTCCTGGCTCCTAGGATGATCCCTGAGCTACAGAAGTTGAGGACAGTTTTACTAAAACCCCCAAAGGTAGTTTATCAAAATGGGACTTGGCAGACAGAGGTAGCAAAAAAGGAAGAAATGTGTGTTTTATATGCTCCAAACAGTTCTCAGAAATATTGTCACTAAGCACTTTTGTGATCTTCCTCATTACCTTTTAACACCTGCCTGCAGTCCACAGATGAATACCTGTGGAAACCACTGTGTATGTCTAGCCTCCACTTTATGGCAAAATTAAGATAAGAGGTTTTTGGAAAGAGCACTGAATATATTACCTAATGTCCAGTGAATGCTCAATCAATTCTAATTACCCACTTATGAATGGGGAGGAAAGATAAGAGATGCAAAAACATTTCTGAAAAATGAAAACATCTGGCTTGGCAATGGGACTGAGTGCAGATCCAGTCCAGCCATGAGCTCCGAGGTGCATGGGTGCTCCTGAAAATCTGGAGCTCTTGATTTATCCCTCGGAGGAGGGGAGGAAGGGAGACAGGACTCTCTTATGCTGTCTCTAGTGAGACTTCTTTTAGAATTGGTTCAACAGAGCTTCTGGCAGGAAGCAGTCAGCAGGTATTTGGCTTTTTGGTTGCACCACATGGTAAACAGATGATGCAATTCTTTACAATATTTGCCACCTAAGCATTTCTTTCTGAGAAAACATTTAGGAAGAAATGAACACCCTGTCATTAAAATGTCTTCTAAGATCAGGGGAAGCAGCAGGTGAGGCAGTGGCTTCTTTTAACTTCTTACCTCCCATTATTAACAACCACTCCAGTCTTAGTCTGTCTTGGTTTAATTGTGAATTTCCAAATCCTGATAGAAATTTGTTAATGTTCTTTCTTAAGACACTTTTATCCAAAGGTTTTGAGGAATGAATACAAGCAGAGAGTTTAACAGACAGTGTTCTGTTTTCTTCCCCTTCAGTATTGGTCTAAGATGTGATATCTGTCCCTTTCTTCCCACATATGTGTGAGACAGAATTTGCCTGAGATTGCTAGTTAGTGGTGGCTACTCTCCAGGGACAGCCCCTCCTCCCCGAGCTTGCACCCTTGTGTGGTCCCCACTCCTTAAATCCAGGTCGGCTAACACAGAAAACCACTACACACTTCAAAAGCATGTCAAAGATGCTTGTAGATTTTGCCTGGGTTATTGGGGTGCATTCTCTGGGGAACATCCAGCCCCACCTAAGAATTTGGACTAATCTGAGGTCATATTCCATGAAAAGGTTCATACTAGCCATGTGTAGAGGCCAGAAAGAGAGAGGATACCCTGTTATTATTAATCAGTCCTATTCTCCAGCTAGTACCAGACATATGAGGCGGGAGACAAGTGACAAAGCCACCTTAGTGTTCAGAATGTAGATGTCACTGGTTCTGTTACTCAGGAGAAAACCTGAGTGAGAAAACAACTCTGCTGTGCTTGATCAATTTTAGAAATACAAAAGATAATGATGAGTTGGTATTTAAATTCACTGAATTCTTGGTTTTCCAAGAAGTAACAGATACTGAAATAAGGCCTGTAAGTAAATGAGTGGATGGTTCATGAAGATAGGGCTGTCTTGGATCATTTCCAATTCATTCTAGTGGTTGTGGTCATTAATAATGAAAGAATACCTTAAACACCAGAGACTATTCTATCTGTTGAGGCCTCTGGCCACTGTGGAATTCTTCTTACTTTGAAATCTCTGCAGAATTCTCTTCTGTGTGCTCTGGATTCTTGGAATCCATAGACATCTGTTATTAGCAATAAAATAATTTTTCTCAGGATAGAATCACTGACCCAATTTGTTTTCATCATTTAATTAATGCCCACTATTATATGCTTGTGCTATCAATGCATTTTTTAGTAATTAAAGGAATTATTCAGTTATAATTTATATATGATAGGACCGAGGGGAGAGAGAACAAGACCACACCAGCATGCAAACCCAGTCTGGGAACCAGTTCCATGTGTGGACTGCTGGTGGATTGGAAACAGCCAGACTCCAGCCCCTACTGGAGCATGGTCTGGCAAACAAGAAGTGCCAATTCCTCCAACCCACCCCTACCCTGTAAGCGACCAGCTTATCCAGAGAAACACAGGCTGCGATGATAGCTATGGAGGTGAAATGCAATTGGATGCCTATGGTACTTTGGTGTTTCACTAACGTTGCTGGTCTAGAGCCAGTGGTGTGATCATGGGTTCAGAGGATAGCGGTAAGCAGTGTGGCACCTAGGGGGGATCTCCTTCTGAGGGTGGTAGCCACTGTTGACTCCCTATGGTCTTGTTTTGAAGTCTTACATCATTTCCATTGTTTTGTTTGGTTGGATTTTATTCTCTTTTGTTTTGTTTGATTATGTCAAATCCAATGGCAGGAGCAGCTATTTCAAAGATAGCAAGACATATTATGGTAGCAATTTTGGATTTACTACTGGCTCGTTTTGAAGTCCTTTATTGTATTCACTGTTTTGTTTTTATTGTTTCTATTCTATTCTGTTCTGTTTGATTTTTTACTATGTCCGAAGCCATCTACAGCTATTTTGAAGACATCAAAAGACATTATGGAAACTATTGTTGATTTCATAATGTTTTGTATATTTTAGGCTGGCTTGTTTTGATTTGTTTCATTCTGTTTTATTCTCTTTAAAATGAAATAAAAAATATAATTTATATATAATAGTGAATACTCATTAGCAATATTCCACACGTCCTTAATTGGGTGGGAGGCGAGTTTCATACATAGGCAGTTAACTAACCATTCAAAGACTTTTTAAAAATACTCTTCAGATTAGGAGACAGGGTACAACCACTGAACAAAATCAACATCAAACCTTCCACTCCCAGGCATCTCTGTAAAGAGATGTTACATGACAAGCTTCCAAGGTTGCAGTGACCTATAAAACAACCCCTTTGCACAGTGAATGTTAAATCTAGATGGTGAGATGAGGATAGGAACCAGCATTTGGGATGGAGTTATAGCTCAGTGGCATAAGCACCTGCCTGGCAAGCATGAGGTCATGGGTTTGATCCCTACTACCAAAAAGAAAAACAAAAAAACCAACCAAACAAAAACCAGTATTTATTGTGTACCTTTATTGTGCTAGGCACTATTGGAAGCACTTGTATTTATGCACTTAATCCTCAAAACTATCTATCAAGTAGATGATATTTTGAGATCATAGGGGAGAAAAATTAAAGAAGAGAGACCATGCAACTGATGGTCATGCAGCTAGCAAGTGGTGGAAGTAACCAGATTACTGCTAGCAGCGCTGCTGTATGTACAGTAAGCCAGGTTTGCATTGCTTTTTGGTATGAGTTAGCATATGCTCTGTGCATAAGACACTTTGTCACTCAAACTGTGGCCCCTAGACCAGCAACATTAGCATCCCCTGAGAACTTGTTAGAAATGGAGACGCTCAACCTTCACTTTAGACTTACTGAGTCAGAATCTGTGTTTTAACAAGATCCCAAGGTGATTTGGATGCACATTAAGGTTGGATAAGCACTGATCTAGAAAGTAAATGCTAAAGGACTCCCAAGGGAGAAGATAGTACTGTGACCTTCAAAGGGACAAGAGCTGACTGCTCACCTAGGGAATGGGCGGCATGATTATATGAAGAGGCAACATAATTTGTCCATTAAGAACTCAGGAAGTGTTACACAAAATGAAAACATAAAAAAAAGTTCTTTTAATATATTTGAGTTTTAAAATCTGAAACACATGGTTAGGTTAGGGAGATGTGTTGACTCATTCCATGGGCAGACTCTCTGGCCACACCTTCCCTCACTAAGACTGGCATGTATATTGCATCAGCTGGGCCCAGGAAGATGGATGGACATCCAACCAATCATTTAATTGGACTTGGTGACTTGAGAATAGCTACCACAAGTCTGTATCAGGAGGATATGTACTTCCTCGCTTAAAGACGTCACTCTAAGCTCTGAATAAATTTGAATAGGTCATACATTTAAAAGTGACAAGAAGGTACTTCCTGTGACATTATTGATCAAGGAATGGATTCAGTAAATCCTAGTGATGAGAGAGCAGGTAATTGAAAAAAGGAAGAGAAGCAGAGAGAATGGAAAAAATCCCATGACATAACTTGCTGTCTTGACGTTGGTTTTGAAATATCTCAGAGAATTGTTGAGGTAATTATTAGCCAGAAGGAGTGAAAAAACTTAAGGGAACAAGCAAGGAAGTTAAGGGGGGATTTATTTTCTTTAGAGTATAAAAGGAAACCTAGAGACAGCTATTACAAAACAGGAGAATTTTATGTAGCCAACCTGGAAGCCAGAAAATAAGGCAACTCTGCAAACACAGTGACAAATATACTGACCGGTCTATACCCAGCCAGTGGAAGAGACGTGCTCAAACAGAAAAAGTCATGTGGAAATGTAGATATCACAGGATTTATGTTGCCTTTTGGAGCAGGAGGTATACTAATAAGGGTTAGTTCCATGAGCGAAATCTGAGGACAGAGAAATAAGCAGTGACACAGCAGGAGAACACGAAACAAATCCCATGGAAGAGAGCAGAGGTTTCTAACTCAGAGAGATCAGGCTTGGAAATCAGACTTTTGTCTGTGTCATGCTTTTCTGACCTTCTGTTTTTTTGCCGATGAAATAATCTTATTAGCTTTATGAGGTTGTTCTGGAAATTCTTTGGGGCCTATAAAAGGTATCATTTCTGCTTATTCAGTTCATCACCATGTCTTGGTTACTTTCTCAAGACCTCTTGACCGCACTTCCTTTTCCCCGGGATTATTTCCACTCTCGTCATCCAAGAAAACCAGTGCCGAGTGCTTGCCCTTACACGCTCATCATTGCGTCCATGTCTAGGTCTTCGTGTGCTGCTCCCCGCGGTGCTTGCTTCTTCTAGTTCGCACTGCAGATGTGGTCTCTCAAAACGTGGCCTGGCCCCACCCACCACTGAAACCTTGACTGTTGTAACTCTCAGCCTTCCGTGTGGCTACCTGAGTAATGTCTGATTCCATCATTTGCCTGGTAAAATCTCTCTTTGTGCTCCTACTGAAAGACATGACATATGTCAAAATTGCAAAAGAGAATCTTAGTAGGAGCCTGACTACTGGGGCTTGACCACAAAGCCCATCTACCATACACCAGCTTCAAACGTTTTAGAATGATTTTCTCAGTCTAGAGATTACGAATGAGCAAAAAAGAAAAAAAAAAAAGTGACAATAGAAGATTTGGAAAAATTTGGTGATACCTTATATTACAGTTAATAAGTAAGTAGAATTGGGCTGTTTTACACACATTTTTCATAGTGTCAAAACATTCTTACAGTATTTGTTTATTTCTCCTTTTTTATAATAAAGTAGAACATTAAGAGGACATGCAGACACATATATACACACAGTGCAGACTACTGTCAAATAAAATATTACATTTTCTATTACTTAGAGACATTTAAATAAAGGAACATCTTAATTGTCTTATCCACTCTTAATTTTTATTCTGTACTGTGTGTCTTCTTATTCCCACTTGGAAATAGCCTGTCATTTTAATATTGGCTTGTTCACTTTTCAGAATTATCCTGTGTAATCTAATCTCTGGAAGTTTAGCTCTTGCATTGTTAATAATAATATGATATGCTTAATTTCTAAGGACTCTCATTAGTAATACTATTCATTTCAAATCCTTATTAACCTGTCAGACAAGAAAGTTAGATTCTCCACTGCTAGACTACAGGCAGGTTCCAATAAGCTTTAATTACTTGGAATGAAGTACTCTATGTTATCTTTCAGAATGTTTATATGATAACATTTGGCTCAAATTTGATCTTTTTAAAATATCTTTTTTTTTTTTTTTGTGCTACTGGGGATTGAACTCAGGGCCTATGCATGCCAGGCAATCACTCTACCACTGAGATACATCTCCAGCCCTCAAATGTGGTCTTAGATATATATTTTCCAGAATCTATTGAGTTATGGTACTCTGGAGAATAATTAAAAACAAAGCTATAACATGAAAAAAATCAGGCAGTCTTTCTAAATGATCCGCCTAGCTGTTTGTGTTGGCCTGTCTTTCATAACTCTCTCGATTTTGTCCTACACAAGGAGCTGAGGATGTTAGAGGCATAACGCTTTCCATCTCACAGGCAGGCAGACTGTACAAAGGTGCCCAGGAAATGTGAGACCTTGGTGGAACACTGGTTGATGCACTGCGGCAGAGACAGTGCAAAATAGTTTCGATTGGTTTTACTTTTGAGATCTGAGATGGGTCAGGGGAGTCTTTTGAGAGTGCTCAGTATTTAGCCATTTATGTCAAGATGATTCTTTTGGAAAAGAAAATTTTTAGAAGATGCTTGGTCAGGTAGCCCCAAGTGTGAGACTCTACCTGGACAGTGCAGTGATTTTGGGAACAATAATCTTAAGCAAGACAAATGGATGTATGTGCCACTGTCACACCTGTGTGAACTGATTAGCACTGCTTTTAATTTTCATATCCAAGGTAATCTATGATCAATTATTATTCAGGAACCCAGGAAAATGTGGGGAATTGGCCTTTTGTATTAGGATTTTTAAAGAATGTATGAGGCAAGTGGGGTGGCTATTTAGGATTAAGGGGCAAATATCTTAAGAAACAGTATGTTCTCATTATTTCAAAGTAATTCTCTGCAGATAAAGTATATACTATTAAAATTACATACTACTAAATTTAGTAAACATGAGTGAACAGAAAGGAAAAAAATTAAATGTTTCCATGAATACAGTATCTAGACTCACCTCCACCTGTGGTATTCTTCCTGCTCTCTGGCCCTTTTCTTTCTCTTTCCTTCCTTCCTTCCTTCCTTCCTTCTTTCCTTCCTTCCTTCCTTCCTTCCTTCCTTCCTTCCTTCCTTCCTTCCTTCCTTCCTTCCTTCTTGTCTATTTTTCTTTCTTTTTGTGGTACTGGAGATTGAAACTTGGCTTTTCACTCTTAACTACATGTCCAGCCCTTTTAACTTTCTTTATTTTCTTCTTTAGTAAATTTGAGACAAGTTCTCCCTAAGTTACTAAATTGTAAACACTGGACTCAAACTTGTAATTCCCCTTTAGCCTCCTAGAGGGCTAGAATTATTTCTATGAAAGAGGTTGGATGCCTGCCTTTTCATGCGTGTGTGTTTGTGTGTAATCCTTACACTTACACACAGGAATATGCAAAGCAAAGTCACAAAATTACCAAAGCCCAGATTACTCAGAATAGTACGGTGTTAATTTTTCTGTAACTGATATGGTCTTTCGCTTGATCCTATATGCTACCTGTGGGAACAAAAATCAAGTTTTAGTTTGGTCAAATAAACTCAGTCTGATCTGCGGTGAGCATTTGAAGCCTATTGGTCTCCCCTTGCTTGATAAAGTAAAATGCAAGCTTCCAGAGTCTGACTCTTCCCCTAACTTTTCTCCAAGATGTTGGAGGAGGGAGCCTCTGAGCCTTTGCTAGTGGAACCCTCCTTCTGTTGGTGCTAAGGACCTGTGGTTTTGGGGTGCTGTTTTCAAGTCAGGAATCGCCATGACCTACCTCTCCTCATTGTTAATTCAGGCTCCCTTGTGCATGGTGCACACCCCTGGAGGAGCCAGGAGTTCTGCTTCCCTGCTCCACTGTGAGCTGGGTTGTATACCTGTTCTTCTGGAGAGAAATGCTGGGAGTTCAAACTGTGAAAATAGTATGACAAGTCCGCCCAAGATTTAAAAATTACCTTGAGAACTGCTCTGAGTGAGCAATGAGAGGTCTCACAATTGAGCACAGCAGAGCTGTCTTTTTCTGGAAAGGCTTCATTCTGCTTTGTAAATTCCACATTACCTGCCTTGCCCTCTCATCTGGGTCAAGATTTGTTCTCACAGAATGTTGCCAGGGCAACAATGCCTGTGGCTTTTCAAGGTATTTCAGGAGTGACTAAAGAGCTCTCTTCATCTGCTGGCACAGCTACTTGGGGATAAGAGAGAGGCCATATGTCAATTTGTTTCTTATTAAAATCACATTAATAAGCACCATTCATGTAAATCTTGCAGGCAAGCAGTAATTCTGGGGCTAGTGCTTCCATACTTTCAATCACAGGATTCTCTATCTCTGTGTTCCTGTGTCACCACAGAACTCTTGGAAGACAAATAGATTAATTCATTTTATTTGCTTTGTATCCTTTGAATGTCACAATCAAATTTGGCTTAGTGACCAGTGAAGAAAGTTGGATTACGGTGGAGTTTCAGGAATTCAGTGCGGCTCCTGTGTGTGTAGGGACTGATAGATGGGGCAACAGAAGTGTCACTTGGCAGTCACCAGAAGACCCTAGGAATGGTATTAGGAGTCGTCTCCACAACATGGTGCATATAAGGGTAAGGGATACATATCCCCGATGCTCTGTGCTCTGGAAGAATTTGGGTCTAAATGACTATGGAGAAGTCTGAAGGAGATGGCATTGGCAGGGGCTTTGTTGGATTGAATACAAAAGGTTAAAAGGCTCTGAGTCTTTCTCTCAAAAGCATACTTGTTTTGGCTCATATAATGTTTTCATAGGAGGGAAAAATAGAGAATTTGACCTTCTCCGTCTTTTATTTGTGAGTAAAAATTACTTTTTTGTACCATGGCCCATTCCCTCAAGGAAACAAATCTCTATCTGCTTACAAAATAGAGCATATAGTTCTGCACAGGCTGAGCTAGATAGAGGAAATGCCAAATAAGGAGAAGGAAGCTTGTGACTTTCTGACTCTGACATTAATCGGGTCGTCTTGATTACATAGCACAGGCAATGAGAAGCTTGATTAAATGACTTCAGTTCATTGATGTCTTTAAATAGATGAATATGTAATTTGCAATTTTACCAACTCAGTTACCTGTGGGTTACCATGGTAATTCGGTATATGCTGCAGTGACATTTGACATTAATTTTATTATTTTAATTTACAGTGAAACAATAGTCCTTCCCTATCAGTGTAGTTTGTTTTAAAGTAAATGAGAAAGAATAAATATACTCATGTCCCCAGAGTAGTCATGAATTACAGTTTATTAAGAGAAAAGGTTAAGACCAGTTCATCCGTCATCCAAATTAAGCTTCAGATTGATGTAGGTGTTTGGGTTAAATGGATTCTTCTGAAGTAGGTATCTATCTGGCCTCCCAACCTGTGAATGGGTGGTGTTCGGTCTCCAGACAAGACATATTGAAATTCGTACTACAAAATGTGTTATAATGAGATGATAATGCTGCAACTCCTCCAACTGCATTTCAACATAAGACTGAGATATAATTTGTTGGCAATATGTGTTATGCAATTAAGTCCTGGTTAACTTTAATGGTTTAGTTAATATTCTGGGAAAAACATTCTCTGCCCAATGGAAGCAGGGAACTTAAGACATTCTTTTTCTCCTCCCAGTTGTAGATTTATATCGAAAAAGTTGAGATAATGAGAATGTGAAATAATTTCTTTTTTGGTAATATTTTTTGTAATACAGACTATTAAAAGTGGGTATGAAAAAGACCTACCACTTGGGAAATGATTCCATGTGCATTTTTCATCTCTCAAGGCCTGAGAGATCCACTGTTTCTTACGAAGATCCCCCTGAATCCGTCTTGTTCCTGCCTCTAAGAATGTCTACATAGTTTCTTTCTCTTTTAGCTCCAATGTAAACTTATTGAAAACATTAATTAATTATTAAAATTAATTCTGTTGGAAGACTTATAATGATTGAATACCTTCAAGGTATTTCTGCTTTTGGCTGGGAAGGGAAGCCAATATTATATCTGAAGTAGCTGAAGAGTTTCACTATCTTTTTTTTTTTTTTTTGTACCGGTGTTCGAACTCACGACCTCATGCTTGCAGGCCAACACTTGTGCCACTGAGCCCAGTTCCTCTATTGTCTGCAGTGGTATACATTTTCTTTTAAATGAGGAGGTAAAGATGCATATGAAATAGTTTAAGCATAGTTAATTCATTGTTTTGTGAGATGGCTATGAACATAAATACTCTTTGTATTTTCTTGACAAATGTAATCCCTATAAACTGAGAATATAGAAAACAGAATCAGGCTCTTTTCTTAAATGAAGAATTTTTCTTAGAAGCTAACCAAAGGAAGTCACTACCTGCTAGTTATTTATCGACGAGTTAATTCAAAAGGTTGCCACAAAGTATTCACAATGGTTTTATCTAACCATTCAAATAGCCATCAATAAATAACAAAACAAAAAAAATAATTAGCAGTTGTAGAGAAAGAATGATAGGAAAAGGTAGAAAATAAATGTGTCCGTCAGCTAATGGAAATAAAACCAGTAAGCACAGGAAACAGTAAAGAAAACATTAATTCAGGCGACACCGTTTCAGTTTGCCTTAGGAATCATGAGTAGCAATTTGAAATCCAGTTTTTCTCTTGGGAAGAAGGGCTGCCTAGAATATGATATAAACTATACTGATTAAATAAAGAGGAGAGCCTCAGGCTAAAACAGAGAGAAAGAAGCTCCAACAAAGAAAAACAGCTAGTTGTATGAAATGACACATTTATATACCAGCAAAGTAAAATTAGAAATCTACCCCCACATAAATGTTGTATCAGCTGCAGAAGAGAAATAGCTATATCACAGAGACTAGACTTAAAAAAGATGGTAACATAAAATAGAAGATTATTTCAAATAGTTCCCAGAGCATACCTCATAATACATATTTAGGTTTTGATCACAATATTATTTTAATTTGCTACGTGATGTATAGTTACTTGAAATAAGCTGAAACGTAAGGAGAAATGTAAGGATAAAACAATATGGAAAATTACATATTGGAAGAAAAAAATCCAGTGTGTATGGATTATTAAGTTTAAGCAGGGATTTGATATTTTCGTTCTTCTTTAGAAAGGCAAAGCTTTTGATTCAGGCAAAATGGTACCCTATGGCTTTTGTGAGCCCCACTTAAAGTGTAACCAATGACAAAATGAAACATTGCAGGAGCGTGCTATGGATGTGATGATCCGTCATTGCAGAAGTTCCCATTAGAAATTCAATGTCATCTATTAGCAAGAGCCTTGGTGTATGCAGTAGATAGATTCTGAAAAGCAACAGATGAGTAAAATTTTTGTAAATTAAATCAGTGGGCTTGTCATTTGTGGTTCATCACTTTGTAAAACCATAGCCAATTTGTAATATCAATGATAAGGCCTAAAATATCTAATTGATTCGATTTTCTAAATCAGATTTTATTAGAAGAAAGCATTAGAAATATTGCTGAGAGCAATTTAAATGTCTGTAAAAGTACTAGAATGACCAAGACAGAAATAATTATGGGAAATCATGAATGATTCACATCACAGTCAATGCAGCGTAAACAAGATTCTGAGTGTTTAATCTGTGCATACTGATAATTACTTTATTCTTTTCCTCAAGCCTCGATCTTTGGATTCTCACTTTATATAAATAGCATTTCTACAGCTGATCACTTCTTCATGTTTGTATAAATATCAAGAAACCATCCTCTGCTAGAAGTTCTCATGTCTCGATCACTCATCATTTCCCCACTTTTGGTTGTATGTCACCATCAGAGTGTCCTCAGGAGTCACGCATGCTTCAGACCTCTTATTCTCTAATTCAGCCTCTTGCACTTGGTAATTTAATTGACTCATAAATTTAAATACTATATGTGTGTATTTGAGTTCTAGACTCTTACATGCAGCTGTATACTCAAATGCTTTCATTCAGATGTTATTTTTTAATTGGATGATCTTTATTTACTTTTATCCATGTGTTTTAGTATTTCATGCTTAATATGTGCAAAACTGCTTGGTTGTCACACCCCAAATTTCTTCCTCGATGTCATTTCTTCTCAGTAAATAAAAACTCCGAACCCAGAGTCACACTTAAATCTTCTTTCTTTCTCACATCACACACAGATCTTCGCTATCATTAGCAACTAACCTAAGCCACTTCCTTGTATCGTTGCAGTGGCTTCTTACTACACCTGTCTTATTTTCCTCTTACCTGATTAGTGTTGATTTCCCATCAAGCAGTGAGAACAATTCTTTTAAGATATAAGCAGGATTGAGAAAATTCCTCTGTCTAAAACTCCTCCGATCAGTTCCCAAGTCCCCCAAAGTACAAGAAATACAAAAAGAAAGACTTGTTCATCAGCCTACAAGGCCATGCACCATCTCATTGCTTTACCTTGACTCCATTCCTGGTTCCTGTTGCCTTTCCTGCCACAGCCTTCTTGCTGTCAAGCCCGGATCATTCTGACCTCAAAGCGTTTGCATCCTTGATCACTCTTCACCCAGGTTCTACTCTGTTTTTACTCAAATGCCATCACCGATGATGGGTTCCTCCACCAACCCAATTTCAATCGCAACTGCCCTTCTCTATGACCAGTATAGGCAGTGTACGTTTTTTTCTTGCTCAGAGTTATTTTCTTGTTTGAATGTATGATGCAGAAAAGAAGTAATTATCTTCTTTTTTGGCTCACTACTGTATCCTCAGTGTGCAAAGAAGTGGTCTGACATAGAAAGGAATTTAGTTAGTATTTGTTGAATGAAGAATCACATGTACAAATGGCCTTGGGGCTACCTCGAACATTTAAAGAATATAACCTAGATGTATATTCCATTTAGATCTTAACTTTGTGTCTAACTGAATTAATAAATTTAAACTTGGGACCAATGTTTTTATAGTGGAACATACTGTCGGTATAACTAGGTTAAATGTTCAAAGAAAATAAATATAAAATGAAGATTAGGCAAGTCTTTTGATTGCTTATCGATTTCTTCCTCATTTTTGGTGAAAATCATGCAGATTATGACAGTTACAATGAATCCTAGGATGAATGATGATTAATTTAAGGTAATCAAGAAAACCTCATTCTGTTTTGGCCAGTGACCAACTAGAACAATTCTTGTTAAAGTGCTATAAGAAATTTCTGGGGAACCTATTCTTTGTGGCATGGAATCTCTACCACTGAGCTATATCCCCAGCCCTTTCTATTTTTTGTCTTGAGACAAGGTCTCATTAATTGTTCAGGCAAGTCTAGAACTTGTAATTCTTCTGCATGACCCTCTCTCATTGTTGGAATTGGGGGTGTGCATTACCACGCACGACTTCTGGGAAAATTTTCTTACTCTTGTAAAAGAGTGGGCGGTGCATTGGCAAAGCTATTTATTTGCCTTCCCCTGGCTCTTTGAATTTGGATATTGTCTTTTGAAGATGTAATGCTTGTAGTTGGCACAACCAACCTGGCTCTGTGTGGGAAGCAGCAACAACACACTGAAGGTTCCTTAGCAAAATCACAGGAAAAAAAGGCCTCTGTATGGACAGGGCTGCCAATCTGGGAGCAACCTGCTCGTAGACTTCTTGAGAAGTGAGGTAATCCGCATCTATACTGTTTAAGTCACTCATTCTTGTACCCGTAGCTAAGTCAGAAATTATCTGTAGCAAAAATTATTTTGATAGGGAAGACTTAAAACAGTGAAGACTTGCCACTAATTCCAATAAATCTCAATGGCAACAGTTTACTTGGAAAAATCTCAATGTGCACTTATTCTCCAGAAGGCATCAGAGTTCACTGGGTAGTGATTTGCCTCTGGTTTCATCACTGTTTTTGATTCTCTGTACAGAATATGAAGTATCACAGATCAGTGCTCTAGGCTATAACATCTCCCGTCATGCTCCCATATAGGAACCAACAGCACCCTCCTCCAGCAGAGTGGATCTGGCCAGAGGTCTGCCTGGAGCTCTGCTGTACTCCAGCCTACAAGCAAAGAATGCCTTTTCTTTATCCACACAGGGTGGCTCCGGACTGCACAGTGGCCACCCTCTCCGTGGAAAAATTTCTATTTCTCATTATTCTTTCTCTTTGAATCGGCTCCAAATCCTCTGGCTTAGTAAAATGACTCTCCTTTAACATTTTCTTTATAGCACTGAGCCATTGTTCATGCTCAATTAAGGATGATGACGAATAATGCAACTAACAGTAATTAGTAGCCTGAAAGAAAACGATGGCTGAAAAGACAGTGGGGAACTTCCCGGGAGAGTTTTATTCCTATTTCGATGAGCCGTGTAAAAAATGCAGTGGAAGCATCCTCCACCTGGGAAGGTGCGAGCCTGGACAAATAGTGACAACAGATGACAGTGGGGAATTCTGCAATAGTGAGGTAATGAGCTGAAAGGCCCAATGGTTTTTTTTTTATTCCCTTTAATTTCAAAGGCTTAATTTTCACCATTACTGAATGGTGATTGTTACATCCCCTCATGCACACAGCATTGACCTAGATATGAGCCAGCATGCAGCTTGAATTTCCCTCAGTTATATTTGTAGGAAAATAGTACCTGCTGGAATGTTCTTAAGAAAATAAAGCTTCTCTGTCTCTTGCTCTTGCTGCCTCTGCAAGTGGTGTGCCCTGCCCTCTTCCACTGAGTCTTTCTCAGCCCCTTCTAGGTCAGGTCCTCTCCTGAAAGCCATCTCGGGTCCTTCATGCTCTGAGGTAATTGTTTTCTTCTGAGTTCCTGAAGTCTATTTTCCCCCCTTCCCTAAGCCAACAAGTTTTGAATATTGTAAGGATGATTTACATGCAACAAAATTTACATATCTTAGGCACTGAGTTTGATGAATTTTAAATCAACGAATACTGAAATAAAGACCTAGAACATTTCCCAGGATTCCTTCATCATTATTCAAGGAGCTAACGTTTTTAAAAAGTCTTCGTATAAATCTGTGGTTTTTCCCTGAAGTTAACTTTTGTCTCAGAGGACATTTGCAGTGCCCAGGAGCACAAGCGCTGGCCACAGTGAGCAGGGTGTGGGGGTCAGTGGAAATCAGGATCACTGCTACTAAACATCATGGAACAATCTTACACATCAAAGCAGTATAGAGCTGAGGATGAGAAGCCCTGATGTAAATAAAATCATGGAGTTGGTTCTTTGGATCTGATGTCTTCTATTGAGCATTATGTCTGTGAGATTCAGCCACAGTGCTGTGTAAATCAGTAGGTCTTGGTGTGTCGTATTTGACCACATGATAAATGAGTAAACCAAAATGTTCGTTCCAACATTTGTATGCATCTTGGTTGAAGAGAGTCAGCACGGTGAGTAAGGGCCAGGTTTGGGTAGTGGATCACCTGGGTTCATCCTTGGCTCTGTCTCATCTTAGCCATAGGATTGGTGGGAAGCTACTTAACTTTCCTGTGCCTCAAAACTATAGTAATTCAAGTGGAGATGGCATAATAATATCTGTTTACGGGGTTGTTGAGAGGACAGAGTTATGCATAGAAATAATGCTGACCTGCCTGTGCTAAAAATTATTGAGCTATGTACTTAGTACATCAAGTTTAGCTACTCATCAAAATATGTTTTGTGTTATAAATAATTACTGAAAAAAGGAGGAAAAGAGAAAAAATTCAACATTTGTCAAGGCTGCTAAAGGGACTGTTGGGTTAGCAATGCATTTGTAACAAAACATACCCATCCCAAACTGGGACTATCTCTGATCATCTAGCTGTCTACATCTTATATCTTATACACATTTAAAAATATAACCATTTTTGAGACACAAGAAGAATCTTCTAAAGAAAGGAGAATTTAATGTTAAGATTTTATATTTATTTAAAATTATTTAAAGTTGAGTCTAGAAATTTAGTCATGAATTTTAGAAAAATTGTCTCTGGGTTGAATCATAAAGGAATCTAATCCTTCTTGAACATGAGAAACAGCACACAGGGGAAACTAGCTGAAACCACTTTAGATGGTAACTTCAAAGATTTTGGAAAGAAATTATGTTAAAAGAAACAAAAAATTTGCCCAGCTGAATGAGGAAATTATTGTGTGACCTTACAAAATTCACTTGTTTTTAAATATAACATTTAAGTCTTTTGTATAGTGCCTGCATTCAGGCACGTATTAGATACTTGCCCATATGTTATCTTTTGGCTCAGGATACTATAGTAATTTTGATAATAAAGATGGCCAAACATAGGTCTAAGAGACAGCTCAATCTATGATGCAAGTTGCTCATGCATAGCATGTTTTGCTTGTTATTATAGTCTTTGTTGTAGGTATCAGTCAGTGCTTTACTAGAGAAACAGTTATAACATAAGTTATACAAATGTATGAGAAATGACACAATTGGCTTACAGTAGCCATCCACAGAATCAGACAAGGAAGCATACAGAGGCTCTGACTGAGCAATGGGCCTGGAGCTCCCTGCAGTGTAGGTGTGAGTTGTATCAGGAGGCCAATGGGTCTGTGCCAGAAAGCTTGAGGATCTGCAGTGCAAGTCAAAGAGTCTGCCCTGAAAGCCAGGAGACAACATCCAAACCAGTGGCAAAGACTGGAGCTCCTCTGAACAACAGAAACCAGTCCATCCTTCCTCATTTCCCCTCTCCACCATCCAGATGACGAACCGCCCTAGGGTGGGTCCTACACACCCTACAGTGTAGAAATACTGAGTTGATTTAGTTAATCTTCTAAACTTTTCAGGTTGACACAATCAATCAACTTAATAGTGCATAAATGTAGACAGCGGTCAAAGCCTTTTTTATTGTAGAGAGGCTCTGAGTGCCAATCAGCTACGTGATGAATTTGGCTCTTACCGTTTGCTTTATAAAAGTCCTGAAAGTGAGTACTAACTATATCCTCTCTGTTTAATGTCTTTTTTCTAGAAAAGACCTTGTTTCTCATAGAAATCTGGGGAGATTCTCTCTGTTAGCCTGATAAAATATAAAAGCAGGTCATGAACTCTGTTCAGTCAGCCATAGCTCCATGAGTTCTGATGTCTCTCTGAGCAAAGCTAGTCCTTGCTAAGAAGTATTTTTTCTGTGTGTGTCTGTCATGTTCCCATGCAGGAAGCTGAGCAAGCTTTTGTCTATGGGACTGAGTAACTGATCACATTAAGACATTGCAAAATGACCTGTTGATGAAAGAGCCAGGCGAGCTCTGGCCAAGAGTTACCATCTGGTGGCACTGGGCTCTGCCATCTGAGTGCTTCAGCCCCGTAAGACTCTGTGGCCAGGGGGAATGGTCTGCCTGTGGAACTGATCCTGTGGGGTCTTGTTCTGTTTACACCATTCTTTGACAATAACAAGGGAGAAATTTTACAAAAATGTAGATTTTACTAAAACCAGGCTATATTGTGAAGAAAGAGCATTTTTGTATTGGTACATGGAAAAAATCATGAGGAGAGATATTGTCCTACATAATCCCCTTGTAGAAGCTTTTCTATATATTTTTTTCAAGAAACATTCTCTAGTATCACAGAGAGAATAACACAGGTAAGTTCAGCAAAACTTGTAGGTGGAACTTGCTGTGGCTTTTGTCATGAGTGAGGGCAGTGAAAAGTTATTGATTTTGAAATGCATTCCCCTACCCCCAGACATGACAGACTGTTAAAAAGGGAGCAGTAGTTTTCAGAGAACCAAAGCTGAGGCCTCTTTTCAGCAGAGGTTTGACTAGGAGAACTACCAGCAAAGAGGACCAAGTTTTATTTCACAGAAAGAAGAACAGAGCAACAATGAAGATACAAAAAGAAAATGAGGTCAGTGTGCTTTCCCCTTAAAAAAAGAAATCCAGCCTGGTTTCAAGCAGGTAACATAGTTAAAGACTAGTGTCAAGTTCATGCCATAATTTACCCTGAAAGATCAAAGATAGAGTCCTCATTGATTCATTTAATCTTTCTCAGGTATTGCTACTGAATGCTGACTCAGGTGGCAGAGCCCAGTGCTGACTGCTGGAGCTGAGCTTGTCCTGCTTTGGTTGATGTGCAGAACACTGGTGAGTGTCAGATCCTGCCAAGCAGTATTCTTCTAGTCTGGAGACTGGATGCCAACAGGATCTGCACACCCCCATGGTGCAGCCTGGCCCTGGGTCATTTCTGAGCTGACTCCCCCAATCCTGGACACAAGTTCCCCACAGGGAAGTGTGTCACTCTGAAGTGCCCCTCCCCCACGTGCATTATCAGTCTCTCCCATGAGAAAGGTTCATCACAAAGTAGGCAAGACGCTCTTTCAGCATCTCAGTCTTCTTTTCTGCCGAGGGACTGTATCCTACACAGAGAAGCAAGGAAGAAGCAGGCTCCAATAGCCAGTAATGGCATGATAGGTGATTACCCCATGCTCATTTAAGAGCCCAAGTCCGTACACCTCAGTCCCAAACAATTCCATGTTTGAACTTCCTGAAGTATATCACTCTCAAAATATTTCTAACATTCTTATGATAACAAATCCTGCTGGGGAAGAATGTATTCTTACATAGATTCCACCTCACTACTTACAACAAAATATTTCAAAATGTGTCACTACAAGTTTAATACACACCTACTATGTGCCAGACATTGTCCTGGAGATGCATAATCAAATAAAGTCATTGCTGCCATGCTGTTTGCATTCATATTAACTAAGTGATATAAAATATAAAGTTATATAGAGAAAAAATCCACGAAGAAACTGAGTGAGGTAAAGGGAGACAGAGGAATGGGTAACAGTACACTTACACAGGGCTCAGGAAAGGCTGACTTTCAGGGTGCACTTGAAAGAGGCTTGAGTGAAGAGCGGCGGGGTATGGGGTGAGGTTTGTACCAAACAAAGAACTAATGATTACAGGGGCTGAGGCCTGATGGTTGGGAGTATTGCCAGGACTGAAGGAGGCCATGGTGGGTCTCAGCAACAGTGAACAAGTGGAGGCCGCGTGGGGAGGTGACTGGGGCTGCATCTGCTGGGCCGGGCCCAAATCCAGGATTTCAAACCTTACTCCAAATATGACTGGAGGTCTCAAGTAGGTTTGGGGTCAGAAAGCAAGGCAGGCAAATGCATCTCTCCAAATTTATGAGAAAGTA
Source organism: Cavia porcellus (assembly GCF_034190915.1). Classification (NCBI taxonomy): domain Eukaryota; kingdom Metazoa; phylum Chordata; class Mammalia; order Rodentia; family Caviidae; genus Cavia; species Cavia porcellus. The sequence continues at coordinate 24,363,310 of NW_026947504.1, forward strand.
ACATTGCTTACAGGGCTGTTCAGATCATGTGTATCCTCAGCAAACACATACACTCATAATTTCGGTATCTTATTCAGAGCCAAACTTACCATTATTCACAAGAGTAACGTTCTTTGCAGATAAGATTCGACTTGGTGTTTTCTCATTTTGTGTTTTTAAACAGCCCAGAAGCAGTGTTTGTCATATTCCATTTTAGCTATATATTTTATGAATTCATCGTTGCTTCTCTTCTCCATCTAACACATATTAATTACACGTAACAGTGGAGTTAGTATGACAACTCAACTCTCTTTTCTACCCACTGATCAAATCCAACCACCTTTCCACCCCATCTCCAGCCTGTCTCAACCTGTAGTAATGGTTATTCTACTTGCAGGTGGGCTTTTTTTTTTTTCCCATATATGAGAGAACATAAAGTGCTTACACAGCTGTATCTACTGCATCCCAGTAATGTTATGTCTTCCATCTCCATTCATTTCACTGCAGATGGTGGAATTTCATCCTTCTTTATGATTGAATACTACTCCTCTGTTTATATGACATTCCATTTACTCATTCATCTGTTGGTGGACACCTGGGCTGGGGCCAGGGATTTAGATCAGAAGTATAAACGCCTGCCTGGCAAGTGTGGGCTTGTGAGTTTGATCCCTGGTACCAAACAAACAAACAGAAAAACAAAGAAACACCTGGGTTGGTTCTGTGTCTTAGCAGTTGTGAATAGTGCTGCCATGGTAGTGCTCTAATATGTTGATTTTATTTCTTGGGATGAACACCCAAAAGTGAGATAATTAAAACATATGATTTCCATGTATTTTTTAGTTCTATGAGAAACTGTTACTATTTCTCATTATGGGTGAATCAATTTACATTCCCACTGACAGTATAAAAGTGTGTCTCCTCACAGCTTTCCAGCACTCTATTTATTTAATAGTTATTTTAACTGCAATCAGATGATAACTCATTATGGTTTTGAATTTTGTTTCCAAAATGACCCGAGAAATTGCAAACTTTTAGTATATCTGTTGGCAATTTGTATATCTTCATTCAATAAGTAATTATTCAAATTATTTGCCTATTTTAGTTGATCTTTTTTTCTGGTTAGGTTTTTGACTTGCTTATATGTTCTGGGCATTAATCCATTATTAGTTGAATGATTTCCAAAACTTTTCTCCCATTCTGTAGCCTTTTTTCATTATATTAATTGTTTTCTTTGCTGTGCAGAACTTTCATCGCCAGATACAATTCCATTTTTCTATTTTTTAAACATTTCGTTGCCTGTGCTTTTGGAACCGTATCCAAAAGATCATTGTCTATACTGCTGTCTTGAAACTTCTCCCTGTGCTTAAGTAATTCCTGGCTTTGGCTCTTACTTTGGTCTTCTGTCTGTTTGGAGTGTGTTTTTACACAGGATGAGAGGTGGGAGCCCCATGCCACCTCCTGACGGGTGCCTGGACTCCCCCGCACCACTTGTTAAAGAGATTTTCCTTTCCCCAGCCTGTTTTTGGTGCCTTTGTCAAAGATCAGTTGGTGACAGATGTATAGATTTGCTTCTGGCTTCTCTATTCTGTTTCAGTGGTCAGTGGGTCTATTTTTATGTCAGAACCATTTTGTTTTGGTTAGTATAGATTTGTGGCATATTTTGAGGGCAGATATTGTGATGCCTCCAGCTTTGTGTTTTTGACATACTTTTGTAAGAAAAAGTTGCACATTTCTCAAAAAGATGGCTTGGGATTTACTTCCAGGTAGATACCAGTGTAGTAATTGGCCTCCCAGGATAACCCGGACAGCCTGCCTCCTGGTACTTACATTTTGTTTGTTTGTTTGTTTGTGGTACTGGACATTGAACCCAGGGTCTTGATACTGAGCTGCTTCCCACGTCTTTTTTGTGACAAGGTCTACCTCATCTGTGGCTGGGCTTGAATATTTGATCCTCCTGCCTCAGGCTCTATACAGTACTTTTATATAGAATCAGAATATGGTGGAAATGATGATGTATGACTCAGGAGACTAAGTCATAAAAGACATTTGCACTTTTGCCTATTTCCTCTTTGGTCAGTTATTCTGAGGGAAGCTGACACCCAAGCACTCAACAGACACTTTCATGTTGTTCTGGTTTAGTTCTAGCCTGTGGCCCAAAGGTCCATGTGTTCAAAGTGGAACTTTTGGAAGGTGACTGGATCTGGGGCTGCTATACTCGTGAGCGGACTCCTCCACTGCACAGTCAGAGCTGGATGAGGTGTTAGTAGTGAGGTTCGGTCAGCAGAGGAGGCCCCTGCCATGTGGCCTGGAAGAGTGTGTCTTCACCCCGGCTCCTCCCTTTGATCCCTGCTTCCTGGCTACCCTGTGTAAGTAGCTGTGCTCCACCCAGGCTCCTCCAGTACGGTTCTGCCTCTGAACCAGACTAGAAACAGGAGCCAAGCTGCCCATCCTTTCCGTCATGGGTATTGGCTGTTTCATCCCAGGGAGGATAAAGTTACCAAGGGATGTGTCAAGGCGCTGAAATCCTGCCAGTCACTAGCATCGCTTCACAACCCGCCTGGGGAGGTGGTGTGGGAAGCAGACTCTTCTGCCCCTTCAGGGCAGCCCCGCACACACACGTGTGAACACCACCTCATGGAAAATCTCAAGCTCATTCACTTTCAGATTCATGAGCCACAGAAACCAGGACAATAAATCATCATTGTTTAAAGCCGCTAACTTTTGAGGCAATCTCATGCAACAGTGGATTATGTACACAATTAGACTCCCTGAAGTCTCCTGGGGACTCTGGCAACTCTAACACAAGCATACAGTCTAAGGACAGCTGCGATTGCTGTGGTTCCAGAGGCTCCAGGTGGAGCTTCAGGCATGTTTCATGTATTGTACCATTTAATCCACATAACAGCTCTATGAGATGGATACTCTTTATTACCCTGCTTTTTCAATGAGGAAATCAAAGTTCAGAAAATTCCCAGAAACTCAGGGAGGGTAGACAGATGGTAAGGCTGGAGGGCTCACAATCCTCTGCTAATATTTTACAACTTCACTATCTAATGGTTCACACTCTCATGACTTCATCCCTGTGTATGTGAGATTTTAATTTCTTTTCATTTTTCTCTAAATAAGTTGCAAAGTGAATTTTCATGCCTTTTCATGCACCCATTGTCTGAAACTAGAGTGGCACAGCAAACCAGGTTTCTATGACATACAAGCTCATAGTATAGTGAACTCTGATGTATGCAACTGCTTTCCTAGTGAAGCAAACCAGGTAGGGTGCAATGTATTTCTTGTCTTTTGCCTTTTAGTTAAGTGCCTAAAAGTAGATTTGTTTGTGCTAAAAGAAAAAATATGTTTTCTAGAAATTGTTTTAATATGTTCAGAGAACTACCAGTCAAAAAACCTTACTTTGCCCCTGTAAACAATTCATCATGCAGAAAGTTCTTTCTGTATTTTGAACGAATGCAATGATCAGTTTGCTCCTTAGTTAGTAACTCCTCTCATGAATTTTGCTTTACTTTGTTTTATTTTATTTTTTTAAAAAATCTTTTTTTATTTTGAATTAATCTTATACTTACAGAAAACTTGCAAAAATAGAAGAGAGAATTCCCATATACCTTTCACCAAGCTTCCTCTTACGTTGACGTCTTACATAGTATGTAGGACAATTCCCCAAACCTATAAAATTTGCTAATACAATAATTAGACTTATCAGCGCTTATCAATGAAAAGCAACAGGGCTTGGGGGTGTGAGAAGATGTTATTAAGTAAAGCCTAGAAAAAGACATTTTGCATTCTCATTCCATCAAGTCTAGTAAAAAACAAAAAGATGGCTTACTAAACTAATAAAGTGTAATCAAGGACCAAAGTGTATAGTAGGTATTAAAGTATTAAACTAATAAAGTTTAATTTTGTTTTGCTTGGTACTGGGGATTAAACTCACGACCTCACACTAACCAGGCAGCACTTGAGGTACTGAGTTAAATTTTTTTTAAGTTTATTGGTACAATTTAGATAAACATAATGATCATATTAATTATAAGGAATTTGTACCCGTACATGATACATCTTGACTCCTCTTTCCCCCAAGCCCCTCCCCTCTCTTCAATTGCTCTTCCCTTATTTATTCACAAAGCTTTGTTTCCATTCTATCCTTTTATCATTTTTTTCTTTTCCCATCCTTCCTTTCCCCATTCCTCCTCCTTAGTGTCCCTCGTTTTTGAAGCATCTCTATTTCACAATACCTACTGTACACTTTGGTCCTTGATTACACTTTAAGTTTCTCAAACCAAAGAAATAATGCAATATTTACACGTGTGACCTATTTATTTCATTTAAGAGTGTGGTCTCAAGGTGCATGCATTTACCTAGAATTGTCTCAACTTTATCTTTCCGTAGAGCTCAATTGTATAAAAAAAACCCCACACACCCTTTTTATCTATTCCTTGGTGATGGACATTCAGATTGTTTCTAAGATTCAGCTATTAAAAGTTGTGCTGCTATAAATATGGGTGCTCATGTATCACTGTGGTATGATGCTTTTAATTCTTCCTGAAAGATACCCAGAAGTGGAATACCTGGGTCATGTGGGGGACCTGTAATTCTAGTTTTTGGAGGAATCTCCATACTGATTTTCACAGTGGTCTACATTACCACCAACAGGGGAGAAGCGTTCCTTTTTCCACACAGCCCCTCCAGCATTTGTTATTGGTTGATTATTTGATAATAGCCATTCATTTTGGAGTGAGATGGAATCAGCATTGTTTTAATTTGCATCTCTTGAATGACCAGTGATGCGGAACATTTTTTCATATATTTATTTGCTGTTTGTATTTCTTCAACTGTGAAGTAACTATTCATCTCAGATGCCCATTTTCAACTGAGTTTTTAAATTTTGGAGGTCTTTTTACCTCCAAATGTTAATTCTTACATATTCTAGATATTAGTCCCGTATCTGAAAGACAACTGATTAAATTTTTTCCCACTCTGCAGGTTGTCTTTTGACTCTATTGGTAATATTTTTTGTTATGCAAAAGCTTTTTAGTAGAATGAGATCCCAGATGTTGAGTCTTAGTATAATTTCCCATGCAATCAGAGTTTTGTTCATGAAATCTTTGCCTACATCTATGCATTCAAGAGTCCCATCTATTCTTTCTTCCAGTAGATTTAGTGTTTCTTTTTTGAAACTAAAAATAAGCCCAATAGATCTTGATCTATTTCAATTTTAGTTCACTACATGGTGATAGACATGGGTCTAATTTTAGCCTTTGGCATGTGGAAAGCCAATTTTTCTAGCACCATTTATCAAAGAGTTTTTGTTTCTTCCACTGAAGCTGTTTGGCCCCGTTGAGTGTTTGGAGTTGTTTCTGCATCTTCTAATCTGTCCCATTGTTCTTTAGTTCTGTTTTTTATTTTCCCAGTATGATTCTGTTTTTATCATAGTACCTTTGTAGTATAATTTCAAGTCCCCTGCCTTTTGATTTCCCCTGCCTTACCTTTGTTGCCTAGGATTGTTTTCGTTATTCTAGATCTTTTCTGGTTCCAAATGAATTTTAGGAATGTTTTCTCTGATTACATGAGATTTACGCTAATGGTATTTTGATTTGGATTGCATTAAATGTTTTAGCAGTTTTGTGTTAATGGGTATTTTCACTCTTTTGGCTCTTCCTACCCATGAGAAGAGATATCTATTTTCTGATATCCTCTTCAGGCCCCTCTACCAAAGTACAGTAATTGTCAATGTGTAGGTCTTTACTTCTTTTGTTAGATCGACACCTAAATGTTTCATTTTTTTGAGTGCTATTGTGAAAGACGTTATTGTCTTAATTTCTCAGTGTGTTTGTGGTTTGTGTATAGGAATGCTGTTGTTTTTTGAGTGTTGTCTTTGTACCTAGCTATGCTACTTAATTTGTCTATTAAATCTAGAAGTCTTTTGGGCCTTCTGTGTAGAGTACACATCAACTAACAAATAATGATAATTTAACTTATTTCTTATCCTTATTCCTTTTGTTTCTTTTACTTATGTAATTGCTCTGGCTAATGTTTCTAGAATTCTATGTATAAGAATGGAGAAAGTGAGTATTCTTGTTTTGCTCCTGAGTTTAGAGTGAAAACCTGGTTTCAACCATTTAGTATGTTGTTGGCTATTGGTTTTCATAAAAGACTTGTGACAAATTGAGACAAAGACCATCTATTCCAATTTTCTGTAGGATTTTTATCATGAATGTGTGTTGGATTTTGTCCAATGCTTTTTCTGTTACTATTAAAATGATCATCTGATTTTGTTTTTGCTTCTGTTAATATAGTGTATTTATTGATTTGTATATGTTGAATAATCCCTGCATCCCTGAGATGAATTCTACATGGTTATAGTGTATGAATTTCTTGGTGATTTCATATATTCTGTTTGCCAGTATCTGATTGAAGATGTTTATGTCTATGGTGTCTGGAGATTTTCCTTTATAGGTGATTTACTTCTTTTCTCTGGCTGCTTTTAATATTTTGGTTTTGTGCTGAATTCCTGGAATCTTAATTATTATATGCCTTTGTGTAGATTTCTTTTTGTTATGGTTATTTGGAGTTCTATATGCTTCATTTATTTGTGTGTCAACTTCTTTTTCCATGTTTGGATGTTTTCTGTTATTATTTCTGTGAAGAGCTTTGTAATGGCTTTTGTGCTGTCTCCAGCTTCTTCACTGAGTCTAGTCAATCTTATGTTTTACTCCTTTGCTTCATCCTGTAGCTACTGGATTGATTTTTCATGAAGTATTGCCATTTTTAAGTTGTCTTTCCTTTTATGATTGATAATTGTGTTCGTGTCTTCTAGATCTGATATTTTATCTCCACTTTCATTCTTTCTGCCACATATATTTTCAGTGGGGTTTCTAATTCCCTATATTTCTGTTTGGATCTGTTTCATGAATTCTATTTCTTATTTATGGTTGGCATTCATGGTTCCATCATCTTTATGAGCTCTTCCATTCGATTAACTGTGCCTGCTCAATGATTTTTATTTTGATAGTTATTTCTTTTTGCCTTTTAGAGATTTTGTTTTCTATGGCCTATTCCATTTGTCTGTTTTCACTTCTCTATCATTTCAGAAAGTTCCATTTGCGGGCTTACAGTGTCCTCTGTCCGTTTGTGTTCTGGACTTGTTCTGGATGGGCTGGGATGTTTGAGATTGCATTTTTTTTTTGGAAAGTGTTTTTAAGTTTTCTTTCTTTTTTTTTTTTTTTTTGGTCTTTTTCGTTTTTATCGGTCCCAGGGATCGAACTCATGACTGCCTGCTTGCAAGGCAGGTGCTTATGCCGCTGAGCTAAATCCCCAGCCCCTTAAGTTTTCTTTTTTATTTAAAGAGAAAAACAAAACAAAACAGAAAAAGGGTACAAGTAATACAGAATTTCAAAAAAAAAAAACAGTAAGAAATCACTAGTTAATAGATTACATATTGTCATCTTAGAAATAGTTGTTCAAGTTACAAAATTAAAGCATACAAAGTGGACATTCAAACAGTGAGACTGCAAACAGTTCTGTTCAGTGATCCAACAAAAACTTAGTAATATGTTTATCTATCTTACACACTTAAATATACATGCAGTTATATCCTTTAGAGCACTTTCTTTTCCTCTCTTTTTTACAATAACAATTACATATTTTGGCCTTTATTACTCCCACAGTTCTTATTACTTTTTTTTGGAAGAGAATAAAATCAAATGTGACAAAACAAAACAGAGTCAGTCAAAGCAAAAGGATGGACATAGTACATGATGTAAAAACAGAATACCAGGTGATCAACAATGGTTACCATAATGTCTCTTGCTATCTTAAAAAGAATTGCATATATCATCAGTTATAATAAAATTAAACAAAACATTACAGAACAAAACCAATAAAACCAGAACATTGCAGACACTACAAGATTTCAAAAGAAGATAATAGTCAAACTAGAATGGGCATCATAGTGAATCTTACTGTCTTCAAAGTAGTTGCCTATACCCTCAAACTTGATACTATCAAACAAAACAGAATAGAGTAAAATCAGTCAAAACAAGATGGTGAGAGCAATACAGGGCTTCAAATCAAGTTAATAGGAAATCAAAATGGTTACTATAATATATCCTGCTTTTTTAAAATTTATTTTTTCCCTTAATTAAAAAAATAAAAATAAATAAATAAAAAGGAGATTGAGATATAAGAGGATATAACAGTACAACACCATAGGTCAGAACAGAACAATTTAAGTAACATAGTGTTTCACCACAAATTGACATAACAGTAGTCACCATAGTGTCTCTTTCCTTGAAATATTTGAGTATAACTTCGTATACTATAGCATCAAGCATATCAAGACAGTGTGAAGCCATTCAAGAGAATGAAATTATTACAGGATATTTAGAACCAACTAACACAAAACGGACAATGGTTTCTATATTATCTCCTTGTCTATAAAAATTTTGTTTGTTCTATCACATATAATACAATCCAATAAGATACTACATGATAAGAGTGATGGAGACAGAAGAACAAAAGCTCGATGGGACTTCAAAACAAGATGATATTACATCAGCACTAGCTATTATGATGTCTTGTTTTCTTCAAAATTGCTGTTCATACCATCACAGACAATAAAGTCAAACAACCCAGAATGAAACCATTCCAACTAATGAATGAAGACATTATAAGGCTTCAAAGCCATATAATGGGGAATCATGATTACCACATACTTTTATGTATTCTTATCATTTCTTACACTAGGGAAACTATTCAGTATTTGTACATGTGAGTTTGATTTATTTCACTTATGAGAGATTGCCTTTTTTGCCTTGTTATTTTCTATTTTATTTTGCTTTTTGGGTTGATGCTTTTCGATCTCTAATAGATAACAGGTAATAGATAATAGATAGCCTTGTCACTAATGCTAAGGCTTTCCTAGCAGGTGTCTGTTCCTTAAACTTTCTCCTCTACTTGGCACTGCCATCCTAGGGCAATGGGGGAAGTGCGCAGTGCGAACTCATACTGCTCTCACTAGTCCTACTGACGGGGCAATGGAGGGAGCACAGAGTACGGACTTACACTTCACTGGCTGGCACCACCGTGCCAGGGCAATGGAGGAGGTGCAGAGCAGGGACCTAAGCTCCACTTGCCAGTATTGCCATCCCAGGGACAATGGAGGAATCAAATTGTGCAGACCTGTACTCTGCCCCCTGGCACTGCTGTCCCAGAGCAATGAAGGAGACACAGAACATGGATGTACACTCTGCGTACCAGCAGCACAGTCCTGGAGACTAGGTTCATTAGCAAGATTGGCCCAAAGTTCTTCTCTTGTTTTGGTACCAAGGTAATACTTGTTTCCAGGAATGTGTTTGGGAGTATTGCTTCACTTTCAATTTCATTAAACAGTTTCATCAACAATGGCATTAGATTTCTAAACTTCTATAGGATTTAGTAGTGAACCTGGGCTTTTCTTTGTTGGTAACTTTGAAATTACATTTTTAATTTCATTGAATGACATAGGGTTATTTAGAATTTTTATAACCTCTTGATTCTGTTTTTGTGATTCATGTATATCTTGGAATCTGTCCATTTCTTCTGTGTTTTCCATCTTGTTAGAGTATAGGTTCTCAAAGCAGATGTTGTTAATCTTCTAGACTTCCACAGGGTCTGTGTGATTTCACCCTTTTTATTCCTAATTGCATGAATTTGCATCTTTTGTTTCCTGTTTTTTGATAAGGGTGGCTTAGGAGTTATCAATTTTATCCAGTCTTTCAAAGAAATAACTCTTTGATTCATTGATTCTTTGTATTGTTTTCTTTGTCTCAAGTTCATTAATTTCGGCCTTTGTCTTTATAATTTCCTTCCTTGTACAACGTTTGGCTTTGATCTTTTTGTAGATGTTTGAATTTCAACTTTAGGTTGTTATTTAAGCTTATTTTACTTTTCTGATATGAGAATTCACTGCTATAAATTTCCCTCTTAAGACCACACTCATTGTATCCCGTAAGTTTTGCTATATTGTGTTGGCATTATCATTTAATTGTAGATACTGTTTATATTGTTTCTTTAATTTCATCTGTGACTCATTGGTTGTTTAGGAGGGTGTTATTTAATATCTAGTTGTTTCTGTAGTTTTTGTGTGGGTTTTTTTCTGTTGATTTCCAAGTTCATTGCCCTATGGTCAGATAATATGCGTGGGATAATTTCAACTCATTTGCATTTACTTAAGTATGTTCTGTGGGCATTTATATGGTCTATTTTGGTGAACATCCTATGTGAAGCTGATAAATGGAACTGAGGGGAATGTGTGTTTTGTCATTGTGGGGTGGAACCCTCTGTAGACATGATTAAATCCATTTATTCATCGGTTTGATTTAGTTTTATATGTTTGTTGATATTTTGTCTAGTTCATCTATTTGTGACAATGTAGTATTGTTACCCCTATTACAATTGTTCTTTTTTTTTTTTTTTCGTTTTCTTTTTTGTCTTTTTCGTTTTTATCAGTACCAGAGATCGAACTCACGACTGCCTGCTTGCAAGGCAGGCGCTTATGCTGCTGAGCTAAATCCCCAGCCCCTCCCTATTACAATTGTGTTGATGCTTATTTCAAATAGATTGCTTAAAATCTATTATGGATGCTTAACTCAAATAGATTTTTCATGTCTGTTAGTATTCATTTTATTTAGTTGAGTGCAACAGAATTTGGTCCATATATTCATGATTGTTATCTTTCCTTCCTGGTGCTTTTCCTTAACAAATATACATTGACCTTCTTTGTCTTTTTGGATTAGTCTTTGCTTGATGTTCAGATTGTCTTCAAATAGAAGTTATCCCTGCTTTTTTTGTGTGTTCTTGTAACACTGAGTTTTGTTTTCCATCCTTTGACATTCAGTCTATGAATTTCTTTTTGAGTTAAATGTGTTTCATGTATGCAGCATGTTGTTGGATCTTGCTGCTTGATCCATTGTGCCAGTCTGTTTCTTTTGATTGATTAATTGAGACCATTTACATAGATGATTATAACTGATCCATATTGGCTTCTCTTTCTCATATTATTTTCCTGCTATTGGTATCCTGTCTTTTCTCTCTGATTAGTTACTTGCATTACCTGATAGTTCATGCTGTTAGTGTTCTTGGTATTGTGATCCTCCTTATCTCTTTTGAAGGTATCATTCACAACAGTTTGAATAGCTGGTTTAGTTCATTTGTTCTTTGTCATGAAAGTATCTTATTTCACCATCAGTTTTGAAATGTAGTTGGTAGGTTTTATAAATCTGAGTTGGATGTTGTTTCCTATTAGGGCTTGAAATACTTCACTCCAAGCTCTCCTTGACTTGAGAATTTACATTGAGATATCTACTGTCATTATGGTGGGTTTTCTGTTATAGGTGATTTGCTTCTTTTCTCAAGCTGCTTTCAATATTCTACTCTTTTGTTGAATTTCTGGAATCATGACTTGATGTAGACTTATTTTTATCATGGCTATTTGGAGTTCTTTATGCCTCATTTATTTGTATGTTAAATTCTTTATCCATATTTGGAAAGTTTATTTCTTCTGTGAAAGGACTTTTTATGATGTTTTCATTATCTCCAGTTTTCTCATTAACTCTGATCACTTTATGTTGTTCTTCTTTGCTTCATGTTGCAGTTGTTAGACGGATTTTTATGGTCTTGCTATTTTTAAGCTGTTCTTCTTTTCATGGTTGTCAATGCAAATCCTGCCCTCTAAATCTGATATTCTGTCTTCACCTTTGTTCAATCTGTTGCATATACTTTCAGTATAATTTAGATATCTGTTTAGCTCTCTTTCATGGCTTTCATTTATTTCCTATGCTGGGCATTCATGGCTTCCATTGTTTTCCTAAGTCCTTTACTGACTTTTAAAAAAACCTGTGTCTACTCTAGATGTGTTGCACATGCCTTTGATTTTGATCATTTCTTTTTTTAATCTGAAAGATTATTTTTTTTTTTTACAGCCACCTCCATTTTTTTTCCCATTTTTGCTGCTATCATTTTTGAAAGTTTCAACGTGTGGCTTTCAATTTCTTCTGTCTTGTGTTCTGGAGTTCTGGGTCAGCAGGAGGTTTAGGATTGTATTTTGATTCTGTGTCTTGTCATTTTCTTTCTTTCTTTCTCTTTTCTTTTCTTTTTTTTTCTTTGTACCAGTAATCAAACTCAGGACCTTTCCTAGAAGGCACTGCACTGCTGAGCTATATCCCAAACTCTGATTTGCATTTTAATTTTTGTGTTGTCACTTGTAGATTTCTTATGGTAAATAGGTTTATCACTAATATAATGGCTTCACTAGGAAATGTGTATTTCTCAGAGTTGTCTTCCCGGGCTGGCTGTTTTTTGGTCTATGTTTCTATCCCAAGAACCTGTCTTTCCAATTTATTGAGAATGAGAAGTTTCAATCTATTTGGCTCAGCAACCCATCATTTGGTACTGGGGAGAGAAATTGATTGTCACGTGTGCATGACATCCTGGATAATGTAGTACAGATAACACTTATAATAGCATTAAGTACAGCCTAGCCACTAACAGACTGTGGTAACTACTAATTTGATAACTATTAATTTGGTAAACCATAAAAACAAGCACTACAGTTGTATAACAAAATCCAACATACAACAGGAACTTGTGTGCAATGAGTTTCCCCTTGGCAGATTAATTTCATCCTGTTTGGTGCATATTTAAGAGCAATAGCAGACCAAAAAAAGAGATGCGTGAGGAAAAGTATAGTAGAAGCAAGGCTGTAAGGCAAAGGATGATCACCCAAAGTTGCCAAAACTGGAGGAGAGCACAGGAGACAGCGTGAAAGATAAAGCAAAAGAATATTGAAGTGAACCAGAAAGAGAAAGCATCATAAAGTCAAGAGAGATAATTGAGGGGAGAGAGAAAGAAGATGAACAGAACAAAACAAAAGTTAAAGTAACAGACCTTAAAAAAGAAACCCCAACCAGACTGTAAGACGAAAACCACTCAGACAAAGAAAAACAAAAGTAGTAAATTCCTCTAGTGTTCACAGTTCATGTCCAAGTGTATCCCAGAAATGTGCTGTGTAACTCTGCCAAGTTTTCAGTAGAACTTGTGCTGCGTTGGGGCTTCTCTTAGCCTCTGGCTGTGGAGCTGGAACTGGTTTTCAGCTGACAGTGTTTTGGATTTCCACTTCTCTTTACTGTGTTTGTTTCTATGGCACTGTCCCTGTTGCTATGGTGCATTCAGGTAAGGAGACCCAAGGGTTGCTCCCAGACCTGGGTACAGTTGGATCCTTCTGGACCTTGTACAGTTTCCTCTGTTGCACACCTGGGTCCTTTTTCCTGGGGGATGTTCTCTTGCTGCCGCAGGCCAAGGCTATGTACCTGCTTGTGTTGCTGGGCCAAGGTGGCCACTGGGGTGGAGTTTGGGTAGTCCCAGCTCTTACTTCTCAGCCGAACTCCTCCTGGTCTGCTTCCTAGCTGCTGGTAGTCTACTCTCCCCTCCATCCACCCTGCGACTTTGGCAGGGATTATTTTGCTGCTGGGATTGGCCTTGAACCCTTTGAAGTACAGGGCTGCCCTTGTTCACTTTCTTCAGTTCCCTGTGTCTGTGTACTGAAACACAATGCTAGTTTACTTCACTCACCTCCTACTGGCTCCAAAGGGCCCCTCAGGAAACAGGGCCTGTGCCACCAGAGTCAGTGAGCCTTGTTTTACTTATTAATAATATCTTTGATATTATTGATATAATAATATCAAATTGTTGAGTCATATATACATGCCTTAAAAACACAATCTTTAAAAATTCTCCATATATGCATTTATTAAATCAGTACTAATGCTCTATAAATGCATTTATTAAACCAGTACTAATGCTATCTTCATTTTACAGATGCGAAAAGTAACTTTTAAGTGTCTTTGCTCAAGGTCACCCAATTTCTAAGTGGCAGACTTGGGATTTAAAAAAATTTTTTCTTTTATTTTTTATTTTACTTTAAAGAGAATAAAACCAAGCAAAATAAATAGAACAAAGCCAATCAAAACACATGAGTGTGACAGAGAACTTCAAAACAATAGGAAATGAACAATGGTTTCCATAATGCCTTTGTTATCTTCAAAATAGCTCTAAATACCTTCAGACATAGTAAATACCTTCAGACATAGTAAAATCAAACAAAACAGAACCAATAAAAACTAAACAATTAATGATTTCAATAATAAAATAATAAAGGATTTCAAAACAAGACAATAATAAATCCAAAATGGCTACCATAATATATTTTGTTATCTTTGAAATAACTCCCCATGCCATTGGATATAAAAAATCAAAACAAAATGGACTAAAACCTCATCAAACAAAACAATGAAAATGATACAGGACTGTAAAACAAAATAATAGGTAATTACTAATGGCCACCACCCTCAGAAGGAGATCCCCCCAAATGCCACACTGCATACCACTATCCTCTGAATAGATGATCAGACCACTGGCCCTAGACTTTCAAGATCAGTGAAACACCAAACACCACAAGCATCAAATTACAAAACTCCTCAATAGCTATCATCACACCTTGTGTTTCCCCAGGTCAGCCAGTTGCTTACAGGGGCCGGGTTCGTGTGTTGGTTCATCTTGTTTCCCAGCATGTGTGCTGGAAGGGGCTGGGGTCTGGCTGCCTGCTGGAGATGGCAGTCTGTGCATGGAACTGGTTTGTAGAGAGGGCTTGCTTCTTGTAAACTTCTTGTTCTCTTCCGCTGTAGTCTGTGAATGGCACAGACTCATGGGAAAAGGCTGGAGTCTGGCTGTCCCCTTGGTGGTGCTGGCATACACATGGCCTAGACTTGGGGTTTGAACCCATGCTTGTCTAAACCTGGAACTTATGCTTTTTTCTTACTCCTGTTTCTCCCAGAAATAAATGACAAAAAATAATGATCATAAAAGAGTCAAATGGTCAAATAGTACAAAAACACATTGTAAACAGCTTTGGAATTCAAATATAATCATTGAATTAGATGTTTTTTCTATTAGAATGTTAAAACTATACATAGTTGGCCATAGCAAAATCAGTTATGTGGAGCTAGTTCCACTATATTAAGGGTCTAGGGTGATGTTTCTACTTTATTTTAAAAAGTGAAAGAGAATTGTAATATGTGGATTTCCCAGTCACTGTAGCTGAGGATGCAATTCATGTGTCTGGTTTTTATTGGTTAAAACTCAGTCCCTTCCAGATAACATATGTACAACCATAGATCTATTTATTGTTAGGGTCAGGCCTATTATATGACTTTCCAGTTGCCAAGACTGGTGATTTTTGCAGTATGCACATGCCTTGTTTTCACAGTATTTTAAGTTTATCATTAAGGGCCAATGTGGGACTAATAACCTATCTACCTTTCATTTTTTTAATGTTGAAAATAAACAACAATTTCAGAGTTTTCCTGACCTGTTGTAATATTCTCTGAAGCAATGTTTGATTTTTTTCTCTGTAAAATAATTCCTCAAGTCTATAGTTTTTAGATTTTGGAGGTAATAAACATGTATTTATGCAATTGAAGAACAGTTTAGATTATTTTTCCTAGAAATATTTGAATGTAATTTATCCTATATCATGTTGTATCATTTCATTTGGACTTAATACTATTGACATTTGATGAGTGTTCATATATCAGAATCATCCTGGAGTTACTATACTGGATTTCTTATAAAAGAAAGGCCAATGAAATTAATTTCATGAGTAAAAGTTGCTTCTTACAAGTCCAGCCGTGTCACATATACTTCAGAGGGAATGTAAGAGACTCCTTCTAAAAGAGAGCCAGATGTGGTAGTACAAGCCTGTAACACCAACACCCAGGAGGTCAGGAGGAAGATCGCTGAGAGTTCGAGTCCAGCCTGGGCTGCAAAGCAAGACCCTGCCTCAAAAAACCCAAACAAACAAAACAAAGAAGACCCCCCCCCCTGCAAAAAAACCCCCACAGAAAACAAGAACTCATGACGAAGGTAGATTATACTTTACTCATTCTCCAGAAATACAGGGCTGAGAATAGTAATGAGAATAATCACTGACTAAGTATTTCTGGCACTCAATCCTAAGCAGCGCAGGAGAGATAAGAAGGAGACAAAGTAGGAAGAGGCTTTTCATGAGGGCATGGGAGAGCTTAATAGGGGTGCAGCAGCTCTCAACAAGAACAAAGAAATGGGACTACTTTTATCAGTTTTTGCTGGGAGGAGGAGTTTGGGAGGTGAGCAAAATGCTATTAGCAACTGCTGATTTGAAGGAGCATCTGCCTGTGTAAAAAGTAAACGAAGGCCAGGGGTTTAGCTCAGCGGTATAAGCACCTGCTTGGCAAGCATGAGGTCATGAGTTCGATCCCCAGTACCAAAAAACAACAAAACAAAACAAAACCCCAAAAAGGAAACAGGAAACAGAAAGATTTACTGGGGCTATGGCTGGATGTTTGGGTGATTATAGAGTCTTGGATTGGAGAAGGCTCAACATACATGCAAAAAGGGAGTTGGAGGATTATCTCTGGAATGAGAAGAACAGAGACGTTACTCTGGGTCCAATACCAAGCTGGTGAATGTCCTGTTACAGATAGCTAAGCCACAAGCTAGCAGAACCTATCAATAATAACTTATATGAGTTCTTTACAGTTGACAATAGTAAATGCAAATTAAATAGTAAGCAGGTTTTAATGTTTTACTCTTGTTATGTGTTGTTTTTTCCAATTTAGTATCTACTTCAATTCGGTTTTTCCCCTTTGCTATTTATAACTGCACGTAATGGACAAACTCACAGGATAACTGACATCTGACATTTCATTTACAATAGGCACAGGGGTCTTTCACATATATACAAATAATAATCTGCTGAAAAAACATAACATTATGAATTTTGATTACAGCATACTTCGGAAAAATGTCAAGACACTGACAAAATACATGCAGTACATTTTCAAATTGAAGGGTGGATCAGAAGTGATTCCCATTGGACAGGGTTGTACTTACTAGTTAAAGTAATTACTGCATTAATTCATTAATGGGATTGGTTGTTTGGAAAGTACTTCCTTAGGCATGCTAAGCTACACATAACCTGCCGGCACAAACACTGAGTTTTCCTGATATGGCAGGGGCCTAATCCTCCTTCCCCAGAATCTTTCTTCAAAATACTTAGTGAGGTAATGAAGGGCACATTACCTAGATATTTCCCAGTTCAGAGCAGTTTTACTCTTAAAACTGCCAGCCTATCTTTTGTGGTCTTTGTATTCTCTGTGTTGGGATCAAGAACGTGACCGAATTTCAATTTTTATACAGGAAGATAGAATGGGTCATGGGTCCCTGACCCAAGTTGCAGATTATTAACCCATTTTGGTCTCTGTGACAGTGTAGGAATGTAGCATGGGGGACATTGGGTCCCTACTTCAATTCGGTTTTCCCCCTTTGCTATTTATAACTGCACGTAATGGACAAACTCACAGGATAACTGACATCTGACATTTCATTTACAACAGGCAATGGGACCCAATGTCCCCCATGCTACATTCCTACACTGTCACAGAGACCAAAATGGGTTAATAATCTGCAACTTGTAACTAGCTATTTTACTTTTTATTGGCAAGAAAGGCATTAATCAAATGACTCCTCTGAGGATGAATTATAATGATGCAAGCAAGAAGCCTTCAAGTGAATTTCCCTAATTAATTTCTGTAGGTCAGCATTATCTGTCACCTCCATCATGAAAGAAAGGGAAGCCTCAATCCCAAAAAACAAAGTTGCTTTTCAAAGGCTTTTGATTGGGCATCCTGGAATGGGAGTTCGCAGCTTTGCATTCCAAACTTGATGCTGCACTGGAGAATCAGAACAAAGTCCAGGGCTGATCTCTTTCCTCCCTGTGGAGATCTTGCCCACAGGCTGGAGAGGAGTAGCAGGCATGAGGAGCAGCCCTTGGGAACAGGCGACTGGTTGTTTGTCACTGTTACTCTGTGAATAAACGAACCTCAGTCCAGAGGACTCTCTAGTGGGCGGCTTTAAAGCCAGGAAATAACACATGCAATGGTGATTCAATAGCTTACTGCCCAGTGGGTTCACTGTTTAAAAATTAAAATAAGATTGAGTTTTCTATAGGAGGCAGTGGTTCTGTCCTGGAAATTGGCTTCATTCTGCTCTGTGAATAAGAGATAATATGAGTCTTTTTAAAATATATTTTCTCAATGCATAATCTTAGTATAATTGAATAAGAGCAGATTGCATGCAAAAGACAATATGAGATTTTATTCTTTTTTGTAAAATGTGTTATTTTATTAAATATTGTACATATTTAAGGTGTGCACCGTGATGTTTTGATATACATAGTGAAATACTCTAGTCAACCAACTAACACTCCATCCTGTCATACTGTTATTCTTTTAAAAATTTTGGGCTAAAAGTATGTAAATTTCCAGTCTGGGTACACTGTTATTAGCAGTCATCTTCACACTGTACAACTGATCTCTAGACTTATTCATCCTACATAACCGCAGGTCTGTAATCTTTACCATACATATCCCCATTACTTCATAACCAATCTTCATCTTCCTCTTCACTCTCCTTTCCTGGCCCCAGGAACCACCAGCTTTCTATTCTATTTCTATAAGTGCAATTTTTGATAAGATTCCATAAAAAGTGAGATGTGCGCTATTTGTCTTTCTTTGCTTGACTTATTTCATTTAGCACAATAACCTGCAGCTTCATCTATATGATGGCAAGTGGCAAGAGCTACTTCTAGTTTAGGTTAAACAATATCCATGGACTATACTGTGTGTACCACATTTCTTTATGCATTAAACTGTCAGCAGACACTTAGGTTGTTAGCATAGTTTGGCTAATGTAGGTAATGCTTAATGAATATGATTGTGCAGATATCTCTTCAGCATAGTGCTTCCAATTCTTTTTAATATGTACTTAGGAATAGCTGGGCCATATGGTATTTCTATTTTTAATTGAGTGGTCTCTCTATATTGTTTTCTATAACAGCTTTACCAATTGTATGAAAGTTTACTTTATTCCACAATCTTACTTGCACTTTTTAATCTCTGATTTTTTTTTGAAATAGCCATATTAACAAGAGAAAGTATCCTTGTGGTTTTAATTTGCATTTTCTTGATAATTACTGAGGTTGAACATCATTTTATGTATCTGTTGGCCACGTGTGTGTTTTCCTTGGGAAATGTCTATCTGGGTTCTTTGTCAATTTCTCTTTTTTTCACTGTTGAGTTTTATAAATCGTTTTTGTGTCTCGGATGTTGACACCTTATCAGATATATATTTGCTCTAAATTTTAAGGCTCTTTTTTCATTTTGTTGATGGTTTCCTCTGCAACACAGAAAACTTTTTGGTTTGATGTGCTAGTGACATTAGTTAGTTTTTTCTTTTCCTCTTTTTTTTTGATATAAGCACTCACTATGTAATTCATACTGGTCTTAAACTCATTTTGTACCCTTGTGCTTTCAGTGATCTTTCTGCTGTAGCCTCCCAAGCGCTAGGATTACGGGTATGCATCATCACATTTGGCCTCTCCTCCCCTCCCCTCCCATCTCTTCCTTTCCCTTCTCTTCCATTCACTTCTTTTCATTTTCCCCCCAAACTCTTGGTGTGATAGCCAAAAAATGTTATCAAGAACAAAGTCAGAGTATTTACCTTATGTTTTATCCTAAGAATTTTATAGTTTCAGATCTGATATTTAGATCTATAATCCATATTAATTTAATTTTGTATGTTTGGTGTAAGAGTCCAATTTCATTGTTCTTTTTTGTTTTTTTAGTTTTGAAAAGAATAAAATCAAATAAGAAAAAAAAAGAGCAAAAAATAGAATGGGGTCATTCAAAACAAAAGGCTGGACATAGTACCTAATTTAAAATCACAGTACAAGGTGATCTACAAGAGTTATATGATGTCTCTTGTTATCTTCAATAGAATTGTCCATATCATCAGGTACAATACAATTGAATATAGCAGTACAGAACAAAATCAATAAAAACAAAACAGTGGAGACATTATAGGATATCAAAAGAGGGCAATAGCCAAACCAGAATGGGTATTGTAGTGAATTCTTATTGTCTTCACAGTAGTTGCTTAAACTCTCAGACTTGATACTATCAAACATAACAGATTTGAACAGAATCAGTCAAGACAAGATGGCGATCTGTGATAATGCTACTACCGTGATGTTCTGATTACCATAGCTTTGTAACATAATTCAAAATCAAGAAATATACTGGCTTCAAATTTTTGTTTTATTTCTGAAGATTTATGTGGCTATTTGGTTTTTTGTGGTTTCATTCTATCTGATGATATTTTACATGGGATTTTCTTCTTTGTTTCTTTTTTTTATTAGTATGTATTTGCAATGCACAATAATTATGTTCCTTGGGGGAGTTGGTACCTGTACATACTATGCCTTTGTCCTTCCCTCCTTCCTTCCTTCCCTCCCTCCTTCCTTCTTTCCTTCCTTTCTTTTTCTTTTTCTTTTTTTTTTTCTTTCTTGGTACCGGGAATCAAGGCCAGGACCTTGAACTTGCCAGGCAGGCATCTATGCTGCTAGGCATTCTAGCTTTGGGGGTTTGATAGCACTTTATAGTTTCCTTAGTGACCATCAGCTTTATGTAGAAAGTACTACTTGATGTTACATCTTGCAACTGTTTACATGATAAAGGCATATAATTCACGAGTAAATTGACTCTTCATTTTGATAATATGGCCAGTTTGGACAGTTGATTTGAACTTTTATATATGATATTCAGACTAAAATAGTTATTTTTTCTTATGTGAAACTTATATCCAGTCTCCCTGGGGCACTGATCAATTTTAGCACTTTTTATATCTCTCTAGGGTTGCAGTATTTTTGGACTACTGTCAAGAATGATTCTGCTACAATCCTAAGGGCTATATTCAAGGTTATGTGATTGTTTACTGCTACAGTAAAAAGGAGCTTACAAATGCAAAATACTGTTCACTGTTTATTCATCTCATGTATTCATGCAATACACATTGGCTTACTGTGGTGTTTGCTTCATATGTATTCCACAGAATACCTTTTGTTTCTGCAAAACTGCACATTATATAATTTTATGCATCTGACCCTGACTTTCTTATAAGATAGATTCTAATAACAAAGGGAAAAACAAAATGCT
Organism: Cavia porcellus; assembly: GCF_034190915.1. Lineage (NCBI taxonomy): Eukaryota > Metazoa > Chordata > Mammalia > Rodentia > Caviidae > Cavia > Cavia porcellus. The sequence continues at coordinate 24,384,420 of NW_026947504.1, forward strand.
ACAGTGAAGAGCTACTAACCCTTGCAGATTTGCTTAATTCATTGAAAAGGCAGAAAGTTTGTAGAGGCCACACTGACTTGGGTTAGCAAGAAGTTCCACAGCAAAAAAGGTGTTAACCTGTAATTGATTGCAAAATCTTGTCATTGTACTTTCTAGTCTGTTGGGTTATTTTTATTTTAACTTCCTCGTTATCCAGCCAAGATAAGCAATGATTTATATAAAACCCCAAACAAACATGAGGAAAACCAACATATTTATTCTGCTTTATTCCATGAGAAATTGAGACTAATGATTTTATGGTTACTTCCTCTTTTTTTCATTTGAAGATTTAAACAATGAGGAGTCTAAATTCAACAATGTAAGGACTGTACTTGGGGAGTTTTTCTCTTTTATTCAGAGATTCCAAATTATTTCCCCATCCCTGGTTTCAGCATCAGATTGAAGACAGAGCATCTCAGTTGGAGCCTGGCCCCACTATCCTAGAGTCGCGTAAAATTACTAAATTACTATCCTCTTGGCACATTCATCTCCTCATCACACAAGGCAAACAAAATGCCCATATTGAAAGAGTGCTGTCTTTATATAGCAGATAGTAAATGTTGGTTTCGCTCTCATTTTCTTTTGCTTTAAAGAGAGGATAAAGTAACCACCCCATGCTCATTTATGTCCCTGATGCAGCTAGTTATAACAATATCAGTGGAAAAAATTAAACATTAGGAAAGTAGAGTGTCTTTTCCAAAACTGATGCCAGTAACCAAATCCAGAGGATACAAGTCATCTTCAAGTATTTTGGTCTAAGAGTTCGAAAGCCCACAACTTAGATTTTGGTCTTTTCACTCACTACCTGGGTGACTTCACCAATCTTCCCAAACTTTAATTTCCTTCTCTATTAAAAAGGGATTAAAATAAGAGAAATTCTAGTAACAACAGACTTAAAAGTTATGAAGATTAAACAATGTAATGTGGACAGAGCTTTTATCATTCACAACAGGGCAGGGGCCCAGCCTCACCCCCTCAGGCGCCCTGACTTACTTTCTTTGTGCCCCGACTCACATGACCATCTTGAAGATCCAGATGTAAACCCAGTGGCTCGCTGTCATGCAGTTTAACCATGCTGGGATATAGTGCTAGGACCAAAGTAAAATTTACTACTATTTTCTCACTGTCTATACCACTTACGTTTTGAATTCAGCCATCCAGCTTGAGTAAATGGTGGACTTCGTGTCACAAATCTGGGTGGCTGTACGTAACCAACCTGAAAATTATGCTTAGGGTGGCTAAGTATGGAGGAGGAGGAAGATTGATTTTCTCTATTAGCTGTTTGAGGATGAAATTTAATTTTAAATGACACCGGTGCTCACTATAATCTTTGTTAGCATCACTTGACTCTAATGTGAACCCCTCCAGGGCTCTCAGGAGGCAGCGTGTTGCCCGGCAGGGACCCAGAGTGATCATGCACCTCACAGCAGGGACTGCAGGCTCACAATGGAATGGAAACCATCACTGTATTCTGAACATGGATCGCCTCCAAGAGTACGCACTGCTGGACACTGTAGGGAGGACTCACAGGCTTACCACAGCAGAACTGAGAGTGGGGACAGTGCACAGAGATTGGAACAAGAGCACCAAGCCACTCTGAACAATGGCCTGACAGAGTGCTTATTTTTAACCATTTCCAGATGCAAGCTATGAAGTCACATAGAAGATTTATTTCTTTTACAACAAAGTCAATTGGGCATGACACTAATGTATTGTTTCAAGCAAAGTCTAACTCAACTAAATTGAGACTCAGTAGGAAGTTTAAAGAGAAGCAATTTCTGTTATCGGTTTTAATGAATACCATTAAGTGATAACCAAAAAGAAAGAAGAAGAAAAGATTAGGAATTGCTCAGAAAACATCCTTCCCAGTCTTCTAAATTATCATGACAACACAATCTTCAGCTGTGAAGTTAATTTCCTCCATAATTACATTCTATTTAGAGGTGCCATTGCTTAGAAACACCCTCCTGGTGAGAAAGCATTTTTATTCCAATGAAGGATGAAGAAGAGTCTCCAGCACCATGTGGCAAGCATTTATTTTCCTTGCTTTGCCCTTGGGCACTTACCCATCAGGTGCTGTGGGAGGCCCTTTGTCCTGGAGGCAGCTTCCCATCCTGAGAGCAGCAGGCAGAAGACTCCTGTTAGAGAGACTCTCAGGAAGGCGCTTTGCTGTGGCATGTGAATGGCACTTGCCCGAAATTCTAGGGCCTCTTGGGAGGCACTCAATGCTCCCCCTGGATGTGGGAAAAAGGGTTGGATGAGCCTTAGTGTGGCTATTACAGTTATGTAGGAGAGAAGGTGATATGCTTTAAGAAATGCTTTTTAGAATATAATTAATGCTAGTCTTAAGTTTGTAGGATACTGTCCCATCATTACAAGCTTGATTTTATTATGACATGAATGAATGTATTTTAACACTGTTCATCTCCCAAATTGTTGTTTGTATCCATTCATCTAGCAGTCATTTTGGTGGGAGGCAAAACCCCACAATCCGGACTGTCTTTGAGTCAGTCATGAAGTCTTCACTCTATGGACTAAAAACTAGGGCAAGATACTTTGTTATGATGTAGGCCAAATTCCTATTTTCAAACCACCAGGAAAAAAAAAAACGAGGACAGAGGATTCTGATAAATGATTTTAAAAGGTGAATCTCAAGGTCCTCTCACACGTTTCATGTAAGATCAGAGAATGCTCATGACAGTCTTGAGTCCAGCTCCCAGACTCTAATTCTATTACCATCTCATCCAGGCACATTATTTTTGCTCATTAATGAGATGGCATCATAATGGAGCATGCAGCAGCCAGAGTGATTAGCAAAGCGCCTCCCTCCATTCTTCAAAATGTCATCAACACACTGGTCAGGAAACAAACTCATTTTCTGACTCTGCCATGATTTGCAGGGTTTCAGGCACTGATGATAGCTTGTCTGCTCGGTTTAAAAGAGCTCCTGATATAACAGAACCTGACACTGTTTACTTCAGCCTATTATGCTTGCTGCATTCACTGAATGCTTCACTGGAGAAGAAAAATCGAAAGAAGGCTATTCATTGTAATGCCAGCTGCTTTTTAAAAAAGGAAATCAATTTTTGCTTGAGCTCAGAATGTACTCCGCAGGTCCAGAGTGACCTACCACTTTTGATGTCAACAACAAAAGGATCTGCCTGAATTTTCCACCACAATCACCCAACAGCTCAAAGAACATTGAAAATCCTAGATTAGTTTCATTTTAGTTTATGTTCAAATTGGTATCCACTCATCCCAACAATATCACAAGATAGAAAGCTTTGGGTGACACAGCCCTTGCACGACAAGCTGTGGGAGGACTCTGGGCTTTGCCTTCCACGCCGGGTTTGTTATAAATTACTTGGCAGGACCATTTTATGACGGAAATAATTAGTTATGTTTAGTATTTATAGCTAGTATCATGATGCCTTTCTGCACTGCTAATTAATTATTTTATGGCCAGCATGTTTCAAATGCAATTAGTTAGGTATGGCAATGATCATAATATTTTGCATATTCATGACAACATTCTGCCTATTTACAACAAAACTTGGGTGTCAAAATCAGTTATTTTCCTTTTGTTATTAGGCAGAATAATTACAGGAAACAATAACAATGATCTCTTGCATGTGAATAACATTTTACAATCCAGCACCTCCATTCATGTCACCCATGCATGCACCCCTGTGCTTTCTCATAGGGAGATTGGAACTCCATATGGTGACAAGGTTTGACTGGGTCTCTAGCCAGCTTGGAGGTCACCAGTGGAGGATTTTGCTCTTTTTCACGTGTGGCTGGTGCCTCATTTTGGCCATTCACAGGGTAGAACTGGTTGCTTAAAAAAAAAAAGTGTTAAGAAAGAGAAAATTTGGCCTATACAAAGAAATGGAGGAATCAGTTGGCCTTTGACTGTTAGGAATAAAGGCCCAAACATTTTTATTTATTATATTATAATTAATTCTTTAAAAAGTACGTGTGTTGATTTCTCTAGACAGAAGCAGCATCTTCTTAATTTTTCTACATTGGAGCTCAGAGACAGATTGAACTACGGCTTACCCAGTCTTGGTGGCCAGCAGGCATACTGCCCCGGGTCGAACTATTGAGCAATCCCTAAATCCTGAGAACCCAGATGTAGTATTGCCCTGCAAAGCCTGAGAATGTTCTCAATTAGCTTGCAGACAAGATCAATGACATATGCTCTCTTCTAGATCTGTGCCTATTTCTCTTCCCTTAAGCCTCCCTGCCGAGCCATAATCCTCCACTTCCTTATCCCCCTACGTCTCTGCAAAGTGCTGAAATAGGAAAAATCAAGAAGACACTGACCACTGATAACTGAGAGTTAGGTATGAATTTCCCTTTAATAGTGTGGACTTGAGAGTTTGGAGAAGAGTAGTAAGTCCAAGAAGTGAAATATTTCCAATTTCTACTCTGAAGTATAGACTAGCAAGAAAAACAGGAAGAAAAAAGTCAGTGAGCTTAGATTTTTAAAAGATGTGTGCCATAGTCCTTTGTTAAAAACTGTTTACAAATGTGAGTTCCATGACCTCAGATTGCCACATTTCTCCCTCTGAAGGATGTGAAATTCTTTATCCTCTCACCAAATTCTCTCCTGCTTTTAATTCAAGCCCGTTTCCATTCACTGAGTTTGTTGCTGACATGAAGGACAAACTGGCTTTGAAGTTAATAATCATTATTTTCTCATTTCTTGGGATAAAGGCAAAAAGAATCCCCTTAGCATTCCCTCAGAAACCATTTTTTATCCCTTTAATCATCTCTGTCACTTCTCTGAACTTTCTCCTGTTTCACCACATCTGCACATTACAAGCATGAGCTCTCAGTGTTCTTACGCAGACGCCCAACTTCATTCTCCCAGCCATCTGCCAGCACTTGGGTCCAAATCTAGAATTAATCCTTCTGTTTTAACAACTCTGGTATGGGTCACAGGCTGGCTGTTTTGATGGCTTTGAAAAACAGAACATAGTGAAAACTAAAACTTAAAACAAAAACAACAAAAAGCCCTCAGGAAAAGGATGTTTTTAAGGTGAATGGCCAGCTTTTGGAATGACAGTCTTCCTTTGTGACCTCAAAACTGGGATGCTTTCCAGATTAAGTCTAGAGAGTCCAACCTGGCCAAGGCACAGGGTCTAAAAATGGCAATGCCATTCAGAGTCTCAGTAAATGGAAACACCCCGTGGAGAAGGGTCATTTGAAGTGATCCCTGAAAATTCTGTTCTATTCTAAATCCAGGGTGGGAGTTTCGAGACTACTGAATGGAATTCAGCACTTCGTGTCATGTCTATTACTAAAATCTTGACCATTATTATTTTATGAGATTCTTCAGCATCTATATGATAAGCTGAAAAGGCAGAGTATGAATCAGAGAAGAAATGTCCATAAGATACAGGACTTACATATATGTATGTATGGAAGCCGATACACTTAATTGATTCTTGATAAAAAAAGATTGTTTGGTGCATGAGTTGGTGAATTTTGTCCAGTTACCACATCTATTCCTAACTTAATTTGCAGCTTCGTACTGTGCTTTCTCAAGACCCACCCATCCCTAACTCCTTCCTTCTAACACTACCGTTCCCTTCATCCAGCAGCTCTGCCCACTCTTCAGGGCCATGATTAAAAACTAAAAAGTGATTGGTACCTGTTGCAGGTTGAATGACCATAATTCCTCTTTCTATAAGAATGCATGCAAACTCGTTCATTTTCAATAGCCTCAACTGTAGCTGCAGCTGTTCCCTTAAGGAGAGAAATTCAAAACACAAACATATTGTAGTCCTGATGAGCTATTCATGTTTTTCGTCATCAAAGAGTAGCATAAAAAAGAATAATGCAGGCGAAGTACGTTTTGTAATTGAGAATGTAATCAGTTCCACATTGTAATTGGCCTTGTCATCTGTTCACACACCTTTCATGGGTTTACAATTGTGCTCTTTACAGGCAGGCATCCTCCAGCCCTGCAGCTTGGTAAACATTTGTATTCTGCCCTCTGAGCACAGCATAAAGGTTATGTTGAAAGAGAAACATCAATAACCTTTTACACACAGATTTTGTATTCATTTAATTCATAATTGTGAAATATTAGCATTGGGCATCTCTTTCAGCCCAAACAGAAAAGATTTCTTGTGTGTTTGATTTGTATAAACAGTTTAGAAGATTTTAATATGTGCATTATTAGATTATATTAACCTAAGGTATTGTTGAATAATTTGCAGGCCAGTTATTGTCATCTAACTGAACGATTTAACATGTTCAAAGCTAAGTTTAATTTTTTAAAAAGTTTCTCTTTTCCAATTATAATTTTCACACCTCTTATATTTCTAGAAACTCCACAGAATCGCTAATATATTTCCGTGAAGATTGACTTGTAGCAGGCTTCTATAGGGATTCGAGCTGACATCTGTGTAACAGTGCCTGAGAGAAAGAAATATTAATATAGTTCCTGCTATATGATGATAGACATTAGAATGTCATTAACAAACCAATTTCTCAAATGGAAACTGACACCGTGTTGGGCATTCTGATCTCAGCCCTGACCCAGCACTGTGATCTGGAACCAAGACAAGACTGCTGAAGAATTATAAACAGCTGATGCAAGAGGGAATTTTGTTTTTTTGTTTAAACTCCTTAAGCATCTGATACGAATGAACTTAGAGAAAGCCGTGTATAGTTTTCTTGCTTTAACTCCTGTTTTCACAGGGCAATGCCCCCACCTCCAAAATATCTCTTTCTTTTTTCTTGGGAAAAGAAGGATGAAAGCAGAAAACTCACCACATATGTTTATACTTCGGCTTATCTGAGATGCATTTATAAATGCAGCAAATTCATGTAAAAAAGAGAAGAGCGGCTAATCTGCCTAGTCCCTGGTCCTGCTGGATATTTTCAGGGAGGATCCGCGGTGTGCAGCTCCGTCACATCTCTGCTCCACAGTGCGCCTGCGCGATGTCTACACACAGCGCCTCCTATCTCCACCGTGCAGGGCCAGACTGGCTGCACCTGCAGGCCTTCATTCGCTGCCTCCTCACTTCTTTTAGACTTTTGTGAGCTCACTAGTACTGGCTTAATGCGTGCAAATGCTTGTAACTTTGCTTTTGTCAATTCAGTTTACACTCTTCCTTACCAACGCATGTGCACAGCTGTAAATTACTTGCTGGCCTTCGCCCCAGCTACCATAGAATATGATGCACACGCCCATTCTGGTGCTTCTGGTCGCTTACCCCCCCCCCAAGTCTTTAGGCAGATAACTAAATAGTCACCCCTCTTTTTCTAGTGGTCTCCTATTGTTAAAAATGTCATATTGTGTCATTGTTAGGGAGGAGACAGCTTTGGTTTCCTCTGTTTACAACTTCCCTATTTGTGTTGATACTGTCACTCCCTTGAAGAAAGTGCGAGCTTACTAGAGATAGGAGAGTACTTCACTGGAGGGCCCCGGGTTCCTCCCCATTCACAGCTGAGGAAGTTCAGCACAACAAACCCAGGATGGAAGGGCGAGGTCCACAGCGGGACGCCAGCAGGCTGACCTCTCTGAGGACTCCCATCCTGATGAGTTCCTTCTCCAGGCTGGGCAGAGCGGAGCATTCCAGAACTGGTGGTTTGCAAGCCACACGAAGGGCACCCAAGCAATTCCCAGCTTTGTGATTTCACCACACAACCTAAAACAGATGGCCGCGCTTTGGAGAACAGACTGAGTGCTTCGGCCTGTCCAGTACAGCGGCCGGCGAGCAGAGCATCTCTGAATCTTGCTGCAGGCCAGAGAGCTGCAACTGCAGTTTCAACATTTCAGACTTAGGGACACACAGAGAAAACGCCCTCCTTAGCCTTTGTTAGAATTTTAGAATAACACTTATAAAGCAGGGAGCAGAAGATTGTCTTCTCTGTTGTTCTCACTGCCCGCATTAACTAAGAATGTATTTTTATGAAAGGATTGTATAACTTTTCTTTTGTCTTGACCCAACAGTTAAAAACTAATTTCCTTTGTTTTTTGTTGGTTTGTTTGTTTTCTTTTGTTCTATTGCTTTTTGAGACATGGCCTCGCTATGCAGTCCAGGCTGGCCTTGAGCCTACTTTGTAGCTCAGGATAGTCTCGAGCTCTCAACGATCCTCCTGCCTCAGCCTCATCAATGCTGGGATTACAGGCATGAGCCACCATGCCCGGCTTAATTTCCTTTGTTTTCTCAGCAACAACCTTGACCTAGTGGATGCCTTTGCTCTTTGCGTGCAAACAATTCATAAGAACCACACAGGCCTGTATTGATACCCCTCACAGCGCCTAAGAAGAATCCGTACAGTTCAGCGTAGCTTGATTTAAAAGGGATTTAATTGCTGCAAAGTGTGTTGTGAACGAGCTCTTCCCACCACATCTAACAATGTCATGAAGTAATTGTTAGCAGAAACAAAATCTGTATTTATTAATGTTTATTGTTTTTCAACAGAAATTAATTTTCAAAGCATACTTTTGAGTTCCATTTACATTCAAAATAAACACAGCAGATGTGTTGTTAGGCCAGCCTCAGGATATTCCAGGAAGCCCAGCGTGCCAGCGTTTACTGCATGACAGCAAATGAGCAAAGCCTCCAAAGAGGTTGGCTCCAGAGAACCAAAGTTTTCTCTACTCCACTGTTTGACTGAGACAGAAATAGATTTCTGCTTTGCACAATGCTGGTAATTAGCAAAGTCTCCCTAGGTCCAGTTTCATTCAGAATAAAGTAAGTAATATTCATGATTTGGCCATTTATGACATATTCCTGTGGATTTAAAAATTGAAATAATGAATTAACGTAAGCTGTCATATTGAGCAATCATCATAAGTGATTTTTCTAATCGTGTAGGATTTTAGAGAAAAATCTAACCTTCCCTACACCTAAGTCTTATACTAAACAGTATTCATAGGGGAGCTGCTTAATGCTGCTCTCCAAAAACTCCACGAAGAGCCACATATATTTTTAACTACAGGAGACTGACATGTACTGATATAATTTGAAATCTTATTTTCTGTCTTCACTGAATAGAAGAGGACCCGTTAGAAGATTTCCTGTCTTCACTTATCTTTTCTAAAAATAAATGGACATCTTGTTAAAAGATGACAAAATGCCTGTTTTATTGCAAAAGTCTTCTTTTTCACATAGAAAATGGATCTAGACACCACTTCTCAAGTTGCCAGCCTTTCTCAAAGAAAGACAAGGCGACTCAGCTCTCCCTCCTGCACAATAATGCTCTCCACAAATCATTTCCTGCAGCAACACAGCTCCACCCACCTCTGCATGACCAGAGAGATGTGTGCAGGGCCTTCCCTGGACCAGCACTGCCCACCTTCGTACAGTCCCAAAGGCTTTCTCCCTGCAACTGCTCTGATGCAGAATCGCCAGTCTGAGAAAGAACTTCCCAGTTTGCACACACACTCTGGCATGCCTTTTGATCTTCTGGTTTACAAGGTGAGGTTTGAATTTTTAGAAACAAAACTTTGTGGTGGCAAAGATTGTTGATGAGGCCAAAATTGAGCGGCAAGCCAAAGGAGGGTTTAAGAACTCGCGTGCTTGGTTTCAGGAGCTCTCTCTGTCCTTCTGATGGTGTGATAGAACATTCTTTACTTCCTGACTTTTAAACGTTGGTGTTATTCCCTGGAAAAGAATCAAAGTGGATTTGCTCTTCTTGCCTAAGTGACAGCTACAGGCTGCATGTGAAATCCTCACTCTTAGATAATTCCCTGTTTCAGGATACTGAGGAGTAACTGAGTTGTCTGTTGGCTCAGTAGTGGTGTCACCCTGAAGCGCTTGCCTAATTGGCTGTTTTGTATCATATACAGTGACACCCCAAAAAGGAAGGTGAGAAAGCTGGGCAGAAAAGAGAGCCTCTTTCCTGGGCTTCTCATGGAGGACATGGATTAGTTATATTCTAAACATCTCATTTTAGGGCAATGTGAAAACTTGTGTAATGGCTCCATATCAGCAGATTCCTAGAAGGTATTCAGCATTTATGTGCTTCAGTCCTTTTGAGTTACAAAATGTGCCAGGATCTGATAAATTATAAAACGTAAATATAATTTGAAGATGAAATACTCACTATAATATCTTGTATATGATCAATATTGAATATTTGTTGGTATTAAACTTTTAAGTCTTTTTTAGGTTTTTTGTTTTTATTTTTTTGGTACTGGGGATCGAACTTATGACCTTGTACTTGCCAAGCAGGTGCTGTGCTATTGCGTTAAATCCCCAGCTTCTTTTTTGTTTTGTTTTGTTTTGAGACAGAGTCTTACTGTGTAGTTCAGCCTGGGCTTGAACTCACTGTGTAGCCCAGGCTGGCCCCAAACTCATGGCAAGCCTTCTGCTTAGCCTCCTGAGTGCTGGGATTGCAGGTATCCACCACCATGTCTGGTTTTGAATTTTTTTATTAGTACAGGTTTGCAGTACGTGAAGTTTACATTTCTTGTGCAGAGCTGGTACATGGATACAGCACATCTTAATTCTTTTTTCATCCCCTTCCCTCTCTCCTTCATCTCTCACTCCTCTTCCCTTTTGAGAAAGAATCTGGCTTCCTAATCCCCAATTACTTATCTTTTATTTTGTTCATTTATATTTTCAATTTCTCATATAAAAGAAACCATGTGACATTGTGCATCTGATTTGTTTTTCTTAAATAATTTATTATGGTCTTAAGCGTCATCCATTTTTTGCAGATTACTTATTTGTTATTCTTTATGGGAGAATCATACTCCATTGTATATAAACACCACATTTTCTCTATCCAGCCATTGATGGATGTATAGGCAGCATCCAATATTTAGGTATTATATATTGTGCTGCTACAAACACAGGCATACACACATCCCTGTAAAATGAAGATTTTTAACTGAAGTCTTACACATGAAACTTTTTTAGATGGAGAATTTCATTGTATTAAGTTCACGTGCTTCCTCTTTAATGCTTTTTTAAAGATATGGTGAACATTCTAAACATTTAATGTTAATCTTCACTTTTGAAATGAAAACAGCAGAAAAAGTAAAAGATGAGGGTAATTGTGGCTATGTGGTCACAAAAGAGTCAGAGCATCTGATTTGTGTTGTATTGGTTTTGATTTGATTAGAGAAACAGAAACAAGTTAGACTGTCTATTTACTTTTGCTCCCCAGTACTGGGGATTGAACACAGGGCCTTTGCACTGAGCTGTATCGCCAACCCTTTCTAATTGTACTATTTTGAGACACTGTTTTGCTGAGTTGCCCAGGCTAGGCTCAAATTTGATTGATCTCCTCCTGCCTCAGCTACCTGGACTGCTGGTGTTACAGGGTATGGTGCTGTTGCACTTAGCTGAAAGTTAGTGTTAAGGACTGAAGTGTCCCAAGGCACTGATTTTTGTCATTTAACTTTTCAGATAGCACAAGACTGTCCAAGCCCTTTATGTTGCCAAGTCCTAATGTTGCTCAGTAATTCTCAAGTGCTTTCTGATACGTGGGCATCCCTGGACCTTTGTAAGAGGTCTGTGAGGTCAATGCTCTTTTTATTCTAATTCTGAAGCTTTCTTTGCCTTTCTCACTCTGCTTCTGTCTTTCCTGAGGTTAGAAAGAAATCATGAATGAGTGTGCCCTGGTGTACTGGGTGCATAAACCATGTCACTAATGATGCTACATTCATTGTTATACTCTCATAATTTAAAAATAAAGACAGTTTATCTCAAGAATGCCCTTACTGAAGGAGTACAGTCATTTGTCTTCTGGGATCTCGACTCTGAATTCGTGCCACTGAATGCCACGAGACTAACACATGTGTGTTTGGCGCTGCCATGAGACCCTGGAGCACAGTACTGTCTGGAGGAAAACCCTGTGCAATCAGGAAGTTTGAGCTGTGCCTGGCTTTTCCCCCCCAGGGCACAATTTATACCCAGAGGACGGTGGAAATTTATGCTGTGGTGATTCACAATTGAGCTTTTGGCAGGCATTTTCTAAAACATGGATGAAACAAGCTGGTTACTTCAGAAGAAACAATTGGTAGTGTTTGCTGCCAAAGATAAAGGTTGAGCTTTCAAGCAGGAAATCAAAATTTTAGAAAGCTCATATTTATGATTATCAACTTGATAGCTTCCAGATACTTAAAGGTTCTTTTGGAGAGACCAATTCTGCTAATAACAAATGTGGTTATTTGTTTCACGAAATATGTCAACCTTTGGGAGCTCTGTGTAACTTAGTGGTTTGAGGGGAGTTGGGGAGACATCTATGCACAAACCACTAAAAGCCCCATGGACTCATAAGTGGGACGTTGGAGGTGGCTGGATCGAGGGGGAGTGATGATGGGATTGATGGTGCCATGCTGGGATCAAAGGTGTCCTGACCTAGGTGAGAGTGCTCCCCACTCTCGGGGATGGAATACAAGGTGCAGAAAGAGCTCTATTGCCACTGCTTGCTGCTGTGCTGTCTTCTGCTTGCCATACCATGAGCTGTTTCTCCTCTGCCGTACGCCCCTGCCTTGGAGCCAGCTGACTATGGACTGAAACTTCTACAATCTGTGAACTAAAATAAACTTTTCCTCCTTTAATTTTGGGTGTTGAGTATTTTGTCTCAGCAATAAGAAAAGTAACTAAGATGCTTAGGGAACACAAAAATTTCTACAATTATGACATTATGCATGGTTTAAAGGTCTATTCAAAATGCAAGTTACAGCAGTGGATTTTAATGAAAGTATTAAAAATATTTCTATAGTTTCAGGTTTGTTATTGTGACTAATTTATAAGGACATTTGTTGAGTTTTGGTATAATATTAAAGAAGAATTTAATATTTGGTAAAATATTAAAAAATAATATTCACAATTATGTGAAAAGTTCACTAAAACACTTTTCTCTTTCCTAACTAAATATGCATGTGATACCAGATTGTCTTCATAAACTTCAACCAAAAAAGCAAATTGCAAATGACTGAGGCAGAAACAGACATGAGGCTACAGCTGTCTTCCATTATATCATGCATGAAAGAGATTTGCAAAAATTTAAAACACTGCCACTCTTCTCACTATGTTTAAAAAGTTATTTTTATCTGAAATATTTGTTGACACATAGTGGATATTTATTGTAACTTTAAAATAAGTAGATAAAAAATATTTTCAAAACATTCCAGTTTTCTTGTCTAATAGGATAAATAACGATAATACAAATAAATAACCCACATTCCCAAAGCTCTTAGGGGTTCAATTTTTTTGTTTTTTGTACCTCAGAGGTGTTTAATTAAAAAAAAAAAGTTAGTACTCATATACATAAAATAAAATTCATCATTCATTCACTTCCTTTTTTTAGCTTGACTATCTAGTAAACCTTCACCTTTGCTATTGAAGGAGATCCTCCTTTGTCTGGGTGATTTAAGAACATAATCCATCCATGAGTATCTCTTATTTTTCCATTATTGGCAGTAGGGCTTATACCTAGCTGCTTTCCATCGCTATTTTGGGCTCAAACCCACCATACAATAGCCATCATGGAAGGCAGATTTTGGTAGACTCTGAGAAACTTGTTTTACTTGAGAGTTTATATGTTTCATGACTTGTAAAACATAACAGTCTGCAAATCCTGCAGCAGCAATGGTCAGTCCAACTTCTATCACTGTACTGACCATGTACTGGCCTTAACCGGGAGTGTGGTTCATTCTTGCCCAAAAGTCATGGCCACCAACTACCTGCATTTGCCAAAAAGTAGCACAACCACCACCACTATGCACAAACTGCCCAAGAACAGGGGCCTTACAAAATATGACAGTACATATCACAAACTAAACTCAATAATTTTTTTTCTGAGTGTAAAGAATAAAGCATTCTGGGACCAGGAGGCTTAAAAACTGCTATGCTAGATGGTCTCTTCCAAAGTGTTTAAGAAGTTAAAATAAAAGTTTTGAATTTAATTTCCACTTCATGGCCTTATCAGTCCTAGCAAAGGCATTCATTTCTGGAATGAATGCAAAATGGGAAATGTTATATTCTGTTGTGACATCAAGTACTCATCTCCAATTCATTGTCATTTTTGGAGTTTTCGAGAGCACATTACCATATTATAAACTCCAAGAAAGAAATTGTTAGACTTTCTCACTCTTGTTTCCCTAAATATGTTGGGAGAGGTTCCGATTAGTATGACATGAATGATAGCACACTAAAGAAACATTTTGGGTTTTCCCCCAAATACAACTTTCCAGTTTTGCACCTTGCTGTTGCTGTAATGTGCATTACTGTCTTAATTTGTATTGTTTTGATGTTCTTAAATGTTTTATTTTTACTTCTGAATATTTTAGCAATTGACAAAAGTTCGGAAAATAATGTGCTCCTTGGACATACAGTTCACTTTTAAGGGAAATTAAGTTGCAGCAGTTAAAAAATAGATAATAAATAAATGAATAAACTTCAACATTTGTGTTAGGTTTTATTTTTAGTTTTAGTCACTTTCTTGTGACTGACCCACAATACCTAACATCCAGATCTTAAAGAAGGTGAAGTTTTTTTTTTTTTTTTTTTAAATTTTAGTCTCTCCAGGTTTCAGTCCATAGTCGGGAAGCTCCAAAGCAGAGAGCTTTCCTCCTTGCCATAGCAGAGGAAAAGCTACTCGTACCACAGTGGCTGAGAAGCAGAGAATGAAGAGTGGAGCCGGGGAGGGGATGACCCTGCCAGTCCATGCCCCACCAAGCCTGTCTCCTTGGACCAGACTCTACCTCCCAATGGCAAGTCAATTGTAGTGACCCAAAATCCCTCTGCCTTCCAAACCTCTGCCTATGATTGCATGAGACTTCAGGGGGATATTTAGATATAAACCATAACACAAAGTACCCAAAAGACTCATGTACATCTCTTTATGAAAATTGCATTTAGTCCATCTCTAAGAGTTTCCAAAGTCCTGACAGTTTCAGCATTGCTGAGAAGTCCAAGTCCAATGTCTCCCCTGAGACTTAAGGCAAACTCTTAATTGTGAGCCCTGTAAAATCACAGAGAATGTTAAACACTGCCAATACACAATGGCACAGAGTAAACAATTCTGTTCCAAAAGAGAGGAACATAGAGATAGAAGCCAAAGGGACCAAAGCCAGACTAAAATCTAAGAGGACAAATATTAAATTCTGTACTTCCATATCAAGCATCTGGGGCAAGTTTTGGTAACAAGATGTGAACTCTAAAGAGCTTGGGTAGCCCTTCCCCTATGATATTGCCAGTGGTTGCCACCATCATAGACTTTCTCCTGGCTTGGGTTTACTTACTCTTTGAGGCTTTCCTTAAATGTTATGCATTCGTGACTTCTCCAATTTTCTGGGTTTTCTGGCTTTAATCTCATAGCTTCACGTACTGCCTTAGCAGGGCGCACTGCCTTGTAACCTTCTTCTGAAATATGGGTGAGAGCCTTCCTGATCCTACACAAAACAAGCATTGTGTAGATAGTGTCATGCTCTGTGACCAGCATCAGCAATACCCAGGCCTAATTTGTTCATGGCTGCATAGACCTCTGAGTACCAGGCCGACTGAGCACTATGAACTAAATGCCAGAGAACAAATTCCTCTGGTGACCCTGCTGGAGCAGTGTGCTCTGGAGCTGGCTTCCTGGACAAAGTCTTGTTGCCTTGTATCTTTGGACTGTGAAGGGATGGGTCTTGCTATTTCCTGACATATCCTCAAGTCATTTTTCCATTGTTCTTGTCCAAAGTATTTAATTTCATTTTAATGTCAAGGTTTTTTTTTTTTTTTTTTTTTTTTTTTTCACTCACCAAGCTAGGCTAAAATTTTGTAGGCCCCAACCTTACAAGAGCTTCCTTTCTGGTGAAACTCAAAACTTTTTCAATCTCTCAGCTGTGCCATTTGCTCTTGATTCTCAAAACTTTCCACCAGTGTCCACATCACAGACTGAATGTTAGTTGGTCATGAAACTTCCTCCATTAGATTAACTAGTCTGTTGCCCTTAGTCTCCTGCAGTCTCAGGAGGTGAACAAAATGTAGATAAATTTTCAGCAAGAGCATAACACACATGGTCTTGAGTCCATGCCAACACGTACTTGTTCCCTACTGAAACCTCCAGAGTCTGGTTGTTACCATCTGCATTTATATCAGCATTCTGGTCTTCTGAGCTCCAACCAGAATATCTCATCAAGCTCAGCTCACAGCAGTTTAGGGCTTCTGCAGCTGGCACCTCCAAACCTTTCCAGACACCTCTAACTAATTTCTAAGGCTTCTGAACTACATGGTCAGGCAAATCATGGCAATGACTCCATATCTATGGTACCAAAATCTATCTTAGTCAATTTTCTTATCTCTGGAATAAAATACCCAAAATCCAAAGTTTTGGGAAGGAAAGGTTTATTTTGGCTGGCTAATGTTTTAGTATATAGTTGGTTAGTTTAAGGTAAGACAGCGTGGCAGAGGGCTGTGGCTGAAGAGAGTTTCCCAGGGTGTGACAGAGGGAAACAGAGCAGTAGGAAGCTGGGGAGGGAGATAAACTCTTCCGGGTCATGGGCCCAGGGACTCACTCCTCGGACCAGGCCCCACCTCCTCACAGCAAGACAACTGTGCCCCTATCATCCAATATTCTTCCTGAGTCTTCCCAGAGTTCTTGCCTTAGGAGGACATCTAAATATAAACCTCCATGCTCTTTGAAGTAAGAACGTAAGGGTGGGAGGTGTCCTTTGGAATCTGATTTCATTCCCTACTTGTTTTTAGGATTTTTCCACATTGAAATATAGATCTTGTTAGTTTGCAAATGACTGTTTTCTATTGAATAAATTGTTTCTTGCCTTTTTAAAAGTAAAAAATTTAATTCCTTATTATATCATAAATGTGTATGCCAAAAAAAACAAGGCATTTTTTTTATATTGGCCAAGAGTTTTGGTTAAAATTTTAGTAAAGTTGTACATAATCCTAATTATTTAGATCTTCAGATGCCAAATAGTTATTTATCCTGGATATGGGTTTTTGACTTAGCTTTGTGCATATATTCTAATAAGTAATTTATTTACCTGATATTACTAAACCTAACTTCGTAATGATTTTTTTCATGCTTTTCATTATGCACCAATATATATAGAAAAGGAAAAGCATGTTGAATCCAATGGAATTGAAAATTATCTGCATTCCTTTTCCTGAGAAAATAATTTTTAGGGAATGATTACCATAGACTGATAATTAAATGTTTGCTGTTCTAAAATTTACACTAAAGTTGAAACCCCTAATACTTAGAGATAAGGCCTGTGAGGACGTAATAAAGATGAAATAAAGTCATAAGTTGGGGCTCAACTCTAGTAGGGCTGATGGGAAGATTAGGGCATGGTTCTACGCAGCTGTAGTGCCAACTACTCAAGCCTGAGGATGGACGATCACTTCCTAGGAACCACAGGCAGCCTTGGCAATTTAGCAAGACCCCATTAACCAATTATTCAACAGAGAGAAAGAGACAGCAGAGTTTTCTCTCTGCCACCTGAGGACACAGTCAACAGATTGCTATGTGGAAGTCAGGGAGCTATCATCAAGAGCCTGGGGCTGACCATTTCGGTACCCCAATCTTGGGCTTTCCAACCTCAGAACTGCAAGAAATAAACTTTTGTTATCTAAACCACCCAGTCTGTGGTATTTTTTTTTTTTTTTAACCTAAGCTGATCAACAGAAAAACCTCTGTATGTTAACATTGTGGAGAGCAATGCAATTTTAAGCAGTGACCCAAAGCAAAGCCTTTCTGGACTTTGTATTGTGTCTCCTTATCAATAAAGCAAAGAAATTTGTTCTGGAGTAACTGGGCATCACTGACACCATCCTCAGGGTGGAGTGCAGTCACTCACCGGGGCTGAGTGGTCCATTCCCATGGCTGCAGAAGTGCTGACAGATAAGGTCATCAGTGCACAGCGTTGTCACTGCTGTCTTATTGATGAAGCAATTGACTTGCCAGGAGTCACACACACTTACACTAGGAGTTCGGTGGTTGTTTTGTGCTTAACTGACTTTAAGGTTGTAAATTCATCCAGAGTCATTTTATTGGTATGGAATGCATCACTAGAGAAAGAACTCTGATCTACAGAAAGTTTTATGTAAAGAAAGAGAACCAGGGGAGCTGAATGACATTTAATCGACCCAGAAATGTCCTGGTGTTACATGGAGTTATATGCCACTTATAGAAATCAACTTCTAGCTGGTGTGTGCCAAAGCTGAGTCAGCAGAAGTAACTTCTAAAAGGGAAAAAGTGACTTGGTGCAGTGTTCTGGGAATAAAATCTCTCTGTCAAGGTCAATGCAGCAATAGCACTTGCAGGCTAATTGTTTGATGAGAATTTCTAGGAGGACACGGTCAGTGTTTTCACAGAACTACTAAGCATGTTATACCATCCAGCAAGGGACACCAAGAATTGCAGAGCCATTGCTGCTGTAGCCTTAATGGGGCAAAAGGAAAAAACACTTCAGGAATCCAGAGAGAACTGTGCAGCAAAAGCCCCATAATGGGAACTGCAGCTATACTCAGAAAGTCATGGCTTCCCACAGCCATCCTCCCTAACCTCTCTGCAAATCTGAGGTTAATCACAAAGCACTGCTTGACACAAATGGAGAACAAAGGTCAGGGAGCGCCTGCGTGTTGTACTACTGTACACACACACGTATGTACACACCCACATGCACACATACACTTGCACACACACGCATGTATGCATGAACATACACATATACCTGGGCACACATGCCTGCACACAGGCACACACACATACAAACACGTGCATGCAGACACATGTACACATAAACTTGAATGCAGTAGAGAAGGCCGGAATACAGTCAGGTGGTGAGTGGAATACACCAGAGCTTCCCAGTCCACTGGTACCAGAGTCTGGCCTGCCTGTACTTTTTTTGCTTCTGCGCACCACTCATTTTGCTAGCCATGCTGATCGGGGCCATGGGTAGGGTGGAGTGCTCTAGGCAAAGAGAAAAGGCCCAAGTCCCTGAACCAACAAGGACCTGTGGCATGCCTGTGGCTGTGAAAGGAGGCTAGCAGGGTGAGGCACAGTGAGTTAGGAAGAGCGGCTTGTAACAGGGCTGAAGGGGAATGCTTTTCATTGCAGCCTGTGGCGAGGAGGCTTCATGCCAACCTCCAGTAGCACGCCTGAGGTTGAAATTGCACTGCGATGTGATGTTACTTTTACCTTAAGACACATTTGACCATCTATGATGAGTGACAAGGGGTAAATCAAATCAGTGAGGAGGCTGGACCAGTGGGTTATAGGAGACCAAAAAGGAAGGAGAGGATGTCAAAAGAGGTGGACAGATTCATGACACGTGTCAGAGCCAAGTGAAGCAGACCTGCTGAGGTCAGCATGTGGGAAAAAGAAAAATCAACGAAGCTCTCAAATTTCTGGCAGACAGGGTACGGTGACACATTTAGTGAGAACATTGACAGTGAGCAGGATCATCTGGGCTCTAGCCCCTCCTGAGATTCTAAGTAGCTTCTTGACCTTGGCTAAGTTCACCTCACTATGTCCCCGCTTGCTTCTCCACAAAATGGGATAATATAAATGCTCACCCCAGAGGAATGTAGGCAGCACCAAGAGTATGCAGTGACTGACTTGCCTGTCAGCACATAGTAGACACTGGTAGCTGTTGTTACTGCTTTCTGAAACAGGAAGGCTGGGTAGCCATTAGAAAGATCAAGTTTTGAGGGGAGATATAAGACATGCTGTTATTGACAGAGTCAAATTTGAATCGCCCGTTGGGAATACAGGTGAAAAGATCAGTTAGGAAGGTGGAACTGTGAGGCCAGAGTCCATGTGTAGGCTGCAGGGACTCAGTTTGAAGTAACAAGTCTGAAGTTGCTTTTGAAACACATGTGAAAGACTATCACTTGGGCAGTAGAAGCAAGGTCCTGCGTTAATCCCTGAGCTCAGCCAGAGGAAGAGAAGACAGGAAAGGAGACTGAGAGAAAGCATCTGCTATGTTAGGAGGAGAACTCTGAAAGAATCTAAGAGAAGAGAAGAATAGGGAGTACATGTCTAAATTTGGAGTACTGCTCCAGAATCTAGGATGGTGGCCACTGGGTTTTGTGGCATGGAGATCATTGGTTATCTTGACAAGGACAGTTTCAGTGAAGCTGGGTGAAGAAGACAGGATGGTGCGTCGAGTACATGTTGGGATGAGGATCAGAGACAGCGCTTTGGAAATTCTTGAGAGGATGTACTCACACAAGTTAGTAGAGGACCCACATGGAGATGGATGTTTTGTGTCACTTGTTTTATTTCAACAAGGGAGCAACTGTAGTGAGAATTTTCCAGTTGAGAGTGGGCAACTGATACGGAGGATGTTTTAGTTACCTTTCTTGTTGCTGAGGCAAATTACCTAACACTCAAAATTGAAGAAGGAAAGTTTATTTTGCTCACATTTTGTAGGGATTTAGCCCATAACCATCTGGCTCCAAGGAAAGGTGGCATGGCGGGGAGAGCTGTAGAATAGAAGACAAAGAGCAACACGCCAAGTAGCAGATCAGCAAGGTGATGAGTGACAAGCCCTAATGGCTCCTTTCTGTCCCTTTCAAATTCTAGACATGTAGAACTTTGCCAAACCAGTCAATGGGCTAATTTAATAATCACATACTCTTAATCCCCACATCACACATTCTAGATTCAGGAACCTCTGAAAAATTTTGTCCCTATGACTTTACGAGGCTTTGGGGGAGCATCTAGATATAGGCCATAACGGAGGGTGACTGGAGGAGGGCGCTCTATGAGAAATGCAGGCAGGCAAAGCCCAGCCTCTAAAGCTCAGGAAGGCAGAGCAACACAGTGGGATTTTGAGCTTGGAGTGACCACATTAACAGTTTGTATTTGCTTTCTATTTTTAATCTTTGAGGTAGTGTAGTCCAAGCTGGGCTTGAACTTGAGATCTTTCTGCTTTAGCATCCCAAGTGCTTGGGTTACAGGCATGTACCACCTCGCCCAGGTTCCTTTCTACTTTCTTACTGAAGTACAGACAGCAAAGTTGTCAGCTAAGAGTGAGGATGGAGGAAGACTTATGGAAGGTTTGACTCATGGTCAGCATGATGCTGAAGAGGGATTGTGCTTTCAAGAGCAAGCATCCAAATGTCCCTGCTACTCCAAATGAGGCCAACACAGTGCTACATTTATTGAAGAGGTCAAGGAGAAATACTCTAGGTCTTTACATATTAGGTTGGTTTTTTTTCCCCCAAACTCAAAACCATACTTAATTGTGGGAAAATAACTGACCTTAATTTTAATTGTCTTGAAATTTCTTCACTATTCTTGTTTAACTTTATGGAAATGTGTTTATGAAGATATGTACAAGCAGGAGGTATCTATATGAAAATATATTTGCTTGGGGTTGACTGTTGTCACTTTGGTAAAACTAAATCATCTACTCTGAATGTCAGTTCTTTTCACATATAATACGCACAAAAACACATAGATCAATTTGTTTCTGAGAATAGGCCAGTGTTTCTAAGTACCCTCTCTTCTCCAGTTACCTGCTTGGGAAGCTTTACTAAACCAGGGATGTGTGACCCTGTTCTGAGTATGTTCTAACATTCTCTTTCCTGACAGCAGGCAAAGCTGTGCTCCTGAGTGTGGATATTGTGAGGGGCCTCTATCTGATACAACAACCATTAGAAATGGGATACATAGGAAACCAAAGTGGATGACAGAAATGATTTCTACCAGTTGGGAAATACCCCATTTTGTAAAAAGAAAAAATTTCATAGAAAGGCTCTGCTACTCAAACTTTAAATATCAGTGGAAATTAATTTCATTTGGGGACTTTTACAGTAACCTCAGCTAGAACTGGAGGCATCCTGGTGAAAGGCTTTTCATCAGAGCAGAAGCTAGGAGTCACTGTTCAGGCTTCTACAGATGCACAAGGTTATGTGCACAGAGCCCAACAGGAAGCTTGCAGAAGAAAGTGTCTGTGGAGGGCCTCTGAGCACCTGTCAGAGAAAAGGGTGGTTCACAGTTAAAACCCTCCCTTCCCGCCACAGAATCATATCCTCCTATGGGTAACAAGGCGTGCTCTGTCCTACACAAGCTACTGTTGCCCCAGTGGGGAAGTTTTGGGTCCAGAATCTGTCTCCACCATATGTACCTTACGATCAAAGTCAACTGTGAGTTTGTAGGTGGTTGCAAACCTCTTGCGATGTCACATGACTGTTAGTTCTGTCATTTGTTCCTGATCAGGTTTGTGCCTAACCATCTTTTTCTTCTGCTTCGCTTACTAGCATCTCTTCTGAATGTATAATCTCAGGAACTTCCATCTCACAAAGGTCATGTTGTGTATAAACTGCCCTGACTCGCTAACTTTCCGCCCACAACTGATCTCTGAGTGTCCCTTCTGTCCCCCTAGCCCCAGATGCTTCATCTTCCTGTTCAGTGAGCAGGGCCCACCCTCCCGCTCACAGGCTCTCTCAGCTCTGCCTCCATCCTCTATTCTCTGGCCTCCTGTACCACTTTTTAGCTTGCTTCTTGTCTCCTTCCTGTCACTAAATTAGAAAACCCAATCCTTTCTATTTCCAACATAGCCCCCCACTTTGCCATGAACCTCAGTTCCTTAAGCCTGAGATGTAGATTATCGTACTCTTTTTTTCTTTCTAATCCCCAAAAATGGTTCATCAAGAAAGCTTCTCTTTGCTCTCTTCATTTTCCCAACCTCTTCTTTAATTTGGGCCACCATCATCTTTAATTAGGATCATGGCAATAATTTCTTAACTAGTCTGTCTGCCTTCCCTCTTGCCCATAAATCTACCCTACACAAAACAGACAGACAAATGCAGGGGCAGAGTGACAGTAACTCTCCTAGGTGGCCTCTCTGCCCAGAGGTTTAGCATCACCTACTGACTTGTGAGAAATGCAAATTCTCTGGCCCTAACCCAGACTTACTGAATGGGATTGAAGGCCCTGCAAAGGGAGTCAGATTCTACCATTTTTTAACGTAACTTTCAGGTGATTCTGATGTTCTATGGCCTCAAAAATAAGATGCTATTAATGAAGGAACTGAAAATATTTGCTAAGTTAACTGCATCTTCTACAGGCGCATGCTTTTGTGAATAAATGTTAGAGCATTCCCAATGCTGAATTGTCCCAGAGGGAGAGTTAAGGTTCATTTCTTTTCTTTCTTACATTTTTCCCAATGAAATTTAGAGATTCACTCATGTGAAGAAGTAACAGGTTATCTCTTGGGTCCTGAGAACAAATGACCTTTGTTAGCTGGGAGCTGTGTTTTCTCCCTAAAACTTTCTGACAGCCCAGCACCCTGGAGCCATGACCCTTGTGCTCCAACCTTCTGTGATTCTGTCCTTTGTCACGGTTAATTCTGACCTCACTTCGTAGATGGCATTTGAGTGGGGCTTCTTGGTTGAGAAGGAATTTCAACCCCGAAGTGGAGAATGAGGGCAAGGAGATTTCAGCCGGAAAGAATGTTATAAACAAAGGTGAGAGGGAAGAAATTACAAAGCATGGTATGCTGCCAACATGAGTGGGATGATGTGGGCTGATCACAGGAAACGAGACTGAAAATGTAGTTTGCAATTAGCTCTGAAAAGACTGCTGAGAAGTTTAGACTCTATTCGAGAGACACATTTATGGAAAGGGAAAAGTTATAGTGTATAAGTATTATGCCACATGTAGGTATCTCAGGAATTATCTCTATATAATTTCCTTCCCATCCAAAGAGATGATTAGACATGCAATTTGTGCCTAGGGGACTCAGGTCTCATTGACGTTAAATTGATAAATCTGCCTGAGACATAGCCTGGGGTTGAGATAGCAGCTACACACGCTTTAGTGCATGAGGAAACACAAAGACATTGGTGTAGATTAAGCTGCAGATGTGCGATTTTTCTTTCCTTGCTTTTGGAGGTGTTGACACTGGTGATACAGATACGGAAAACTTTAGCGATGACACATTAGCTCAGGGACATGGGAGTTGAAGACAGCCACATGGTTTTGTAAAAAGATCTTAAGTGGGATTGGTTCCTTCTAGAACACTATCTTCTTTCTGCCTTCGCTTACCTGCCTCCGTGCCTCTTGTTGAAGGAATGATTTTGATCTTTCAGAGACAGGCTTGTCATTTATTAAAGGAAAGTACTAGCTTTCTATTACAGGACTGGTTTTGAACAGGCACCAAGACATTTTCCATCTGATGGCGAGTGTTAACCTTCTTAAGTGGCTGAAAAGCTAACTATCCCCATAGGTGATCAGTGTGATCCTCAGTCATTAGTTTAGCCTCTGGCTATTTTGATTTCTGAGTGATAACAAAGAACTCAGTGAAGAAGCCACCACAGAACCAGACTCACTCGCAGGGGAGCTTCAGATCCCTGCCTCTGGTTCAAATGGGTATGTCTGATTAGTTTAAGAGATTCGCTGCCCAGATCTGGCTTTAAAATCTCAAAGACTTAACAAGGAGGCAAAACAAGAGAAGGTGCCGTGTGTTTTGTTTTGTTTTGTTGTAAATTAATGTCAGTTTTTCTTGTTGCTTAATTTTCCATCACTATATGCTGGGAGATGAAAGGAAGAAACAAGTCATCCTTTGACTCCTACTGCAAGATATCTCTGCCTGGACTGATAAAAAAAAAAAAAAAGAGCTGGATGGTGTGAAGCCCTGGAAATGCAGCTCAATCACTCGCTGCAATTACTGTGTCTTATTGATAACTTGCCCCTCTATCCAGCAAATGCCATCTCTGGAACAAAGCCTGTCACAGATCAGACTGAATCCATTAAAAAGCTTTGATTAACATGTCCCTGGGGTGTGCTGTGGAAACTTTTTACGCCAAATGACAGCCTATTGCTGCTGCTTCTGAATTGTCTTCCTGAAACGCTCTTGTGTTTTAATCTAGCGCAGTTTAAATTAAAAAACGGCAATGACTTTGTGTGACCTAAATACAAGCCACTTCTATTTGGGGTGGGATTTATCAACTGCTAACAGATTAAGTGTTCACGGAAGCAACAATTAACCTCACTGTATAGTAGCTATTATTAATTGTATAAATATATGTATGTATATATTACACATATGTTCTGTGTATGATCTCTTGTTTTTTCTATTCTTAAACAAGGTACACAGAGAAAGTCATAGTTAATGAGCTTCATTTAATGCACACAATGCTTTCTGTTCTTTAGTGGAAAACAAATTTTGTTTACGTTGTGAGCAGCATAGTAATCACTCTCTTGGTGCTTTTTTATTGGGGTATAACATGGAGGCTGTCATGGCTTGCAGCCTTAGGAGCAAAAGTAAAGCTCAGTCTTTCCTATGTGACTTGTGAGGGGTCAGGGCCTGTCCATCACCTGCACATGGTTCTCCTTCTAGCCTATGGGGGAAATTAAACCTTAATTGACTAGGGATGTGTGTGTGCATGCATGCACATAAGTGTGTGTGTGTGTGTGTGTGTGTGTGTGTGTTTTGCTGGCACATACTGTCCTAAAATGTTATGTATTGAATGGATCCATTTCACGAATTTCATTATCCAGTAAAAAATGATTCCCTTAGATGTCATAAAAACCACATTGTGAAAACTACCTACGAGAAGGGAGCACTGTCCTCCCACTCTTCACAGCATTTGATTTCATTTCTATATTTATTTTTGCTGCTGAAGATTGAGTCTAGGCCCTTGTGCATGCACAGCCTGAGCTCCATCAGTAAGCAGCACCGCTGCCTTCTCTAGAGCGCTTACTTAAGGTCTTGATGCTGGTGGAAGATCCCAGCCTTGGGATCTCTGCTGCCCAGCTAAGGATACAGAGCAAGTCTTCGCTGTCCAATAATAGAGAAGTTCAATGAGACTCTCCCTTTGAGGTTCCCAGTGTACCCCCAGCTCAGCTGCCTGGACACCATGAGCATATAGGTATGGAGGCGGAGACAGGGTATCTTAGGGCGAGCAACACTTATCATTTTTCAAAAAAAGAGTTTCTAATTAAGTTAGCAGCTCTGAAAATGTGACCCTCTGTACTGTGAAGCAGAACATCCTGTGGTTAAAACAGCTCACATGCTATGCGTCAAGGGAGTCAGGAGGACATGATTTGAGGTCCTCAGGTTTAAACATTTAGAAAAAGTAACCCAAGTAGCTACATTGTAGACCCAGGATGTGATATTTTTTTCCTTGGGAGTTGAAAATGTTCTTCTGTTGTTCCTTAAAACTCATGAAAATCTCATCAGCACCTAAGATTAATGAAGGCACACACAACAGTATCTGGTTTGCAGTTATATTCCTAGCTTTTGGAACAGAGCAAGCACACACTTAAAGCACCCACAAATATCTGTGGAATGAATGAATCACTAGACTACAATACTTTTATTTACAATGAATCCTCAAGCAAGAGTGGCTCATGATACATTATTATCAAAGTGACAATTATCAATGCTCCCGCCTCTAGAATGATCTTGTCATTGCAGTTTAGGCTTTCTAACAGCCAACAAGCACATACATCCTTGTTAACCGTGGACAGTATTTCCCATGAGAGGAAAACACTGGGTTTTGACAAATGCAGACCATCAGCATTTCCAGCATATTGAACAGTGAGCTTACCTAGCCCTGGGGAGCCTAGTGTTTTATATTTAGTTTTGGTTTTATTCCACAATTCAGTATTAGTGTCCAGCAGTGTAGGATAAACTGGAGTGCAAGAGTGTCAGAATGAATGGGATGGAGACGGAATCTTCTGTCAGGCTGGTTTCCTACCTGGTTAACTCTGACTGTTTTGCAGCACAACTTCCCTCCAAGCGAACAGTCCCTAAGGTGAGCCACGCAGTGCCGGAAGGGGGCAGCTTCTTTGGAGGAGAAAGAGAGGGAGCTGTAGGGCAGTGGGCTGCATGTTTGTTAAACAAACCACATCTTCCGTGTCATAACTGTAAGGAACTGCTGACATTCTTCTCAGTGTCTTATATTTGGCTTTGAAAATTCACCTTCTCCTCCTACTCCTTCCCTTCTATTTCCTTGTCAAGAAAATGGTCCAAATTTATGAGACAGATAAGCCATACAAAAACAGACAAATCCTCTGCATGGTGGTGCATGCCTGTAATCACAGCAACTTGGAAAGCTGAAGCAAGAAGATCAACATTCTGGGTCAGCCAGGGCAATTTTGCAAGACATTGTGACAAAATAATTAATAAAAAGGGTCAGGGGGGTAGTTCAGTGGTAGTGCCTTGAATTCAATCTCCAGCCAGGGGTTTAGCTCAGTGGCATAGGTGTCTGCTTGGTAAACATGTGGTTGTAAATTCAATTCCTGGCACCAAAACAAACAAACAAACAAACAAAAAATCCAAACAAACAAACAAACAGAATTCACTCTCCAGTACAGGAAACAAAACAAAAAGAAACCAAAACAACAACAACAACAACAACAACAAAAGCCAAAACAGTTAAAGGGCAGTCTTCATTATAGGCAGGCTGAAGGAAAACTCAAATATTCTGAATCAAGGATTTTAAAAGTAAAGGATTTTCTAGTAATGCAACCATCTACTAGAATATTACTAAAAAGATAAGTAGTGATACGGGGAGATGAAATAAATGATGAAGGATTAAACAAAAAATTAAACTACAAAGTAATATGAAAATGTAGTGTTTTTTTTGCAAAAGAAAAAAAAGACAATGATAAACACTCAAGAAACATTTTTTTGTGCATGTGAAAGCAAAGCCAGGCAAAAATCATTTATTCAATATTTTTTCCAACAACTTCACAAATGTTTTATGTGCAGTAGGGATCGTGTCATCACTCACAGAGAGGCTGCCTGTGCACTGGCCCAGTAACCACAGGGAAAACACCAGGATGAAGACACAAAGTGGAAATTGCAATGCAGATTTATCTACTGCTGAACCCAAACTCCCTCCATTACAACAAAGAATTTAATGTTTATTTGATTAGTCTTTTTCTATAAAGTTGCATTAAATTGCAACTTAAAAATACCATTTGACATAATTCCCTCACATCTTGGTGGATCAATACACTAGCATTTCTGTTATGCTGACATGCTTGAGGCAAATAAAAGGTGACAAGCCTGAGGATGTTTAATTTCCAGTTGGGAGGAAGGAAGGGTGTGAGCCACGGCGGCTGACGAAGCTCAGGCCATTCCACACTTCTCCTCAGCGCAGTACGCAGCGAGGGAGCCGTGCACTTGCGGTTTCTGCTGCTCTTTGGACTACAGGACCCAGGTGTGTCTTTGGGAAGAAAAACAGTAGCATGGAAGTTGTTAACTCAGGGATGAGAATAAGCATGTGATCTCCCAACATGCCTTCCACATCTCAGACCAATCCAATGTAAAAATTAGATTAAGTCTGAACATCAAAATATTCATTCATGTAAGAATCCATCTTTCTTTCTTCTTTCTCTTTTTTTTTTTTTTTTTTTTTTTGGGTACTGGGAATCAGACTCATGACCTCACATTTGCCAGGCAGGTGCTTGTGCTGCTGAGCTATATCCCCAGCCCTCTAGCTTTCTTCTCCTTGCTGCTGTTGACTGTGCAGTAAAGGATGTTTCTAACATCTTGACTTAGTAATGTTTCCTAATACCGACAAGCATGTTTGTTCATGAAAATTCTTTATCATTAAGATGTATCTGTTCATTTCACACATTGCGAATAGGCACATAGTTGATTGTCAAAGTAACATACTAAAGCAACGGCATTATATCGCATATCCAAGAGTCATATTAATTACTAAAGCACATTATATTTCATTGACATTGAGTGTGAGGAACTTCCTGGTTTTATTTTATGACCAGTTAGATAGTAGGCTCAGAAGCCTGGGCAGGCCATTGGACAGGGTTTGGGCACTACAAGCCAGCAGTCAGTTTTAGTTCTGGCTCTGTAACTTACTGTCAAGACTGTTCTGCACAGAGCACTTCAGTTTTTAGAGCCTAATTGACCTCTACCTTATGAGAATCAGAAGTGTGCAAATTGTATGTGAAGGACTTAGGATAATAAATTGTGCCAGTTATTTGTAAGTACCAGTATAACACAGTGTACTGGTTCTCAAACTTATGATCCCCAGATCAGAAGCATGAGCATTATATGCTCAAAAAACCAAACAAACCAAATTTTGGGCTGGGGATGTGACTCGGTGACAGAGTGCTTACATAGCATGTTGGAGGCCATGTGTTCAGATCTCAGCAGGGTGGGGGTGGGGTCCAATTCTTGGACTTGAACCGAGGCCTACTGATTCAGAAACA
Organism: Cavia porcellus; assembly: GCF_034190915.1. Taxonomy (NCBI): domain Eukaryota; kingdom Metazoa; phylum Chordata; class Mammalia; order Rodentia; family Caviidae; genus Cavia; species Cavia porcellus. The sequence continues at coordinate 24,413,592 of NW_026947504.1, forward strand.
CTGGAAACAGAGTCCGGCTGTGTATATTTTAAGCAACCCTATAAATAATTCTGAGGCCTGTTAAAGTTGAGAACTAATGGCAAAAGAGTTCAGTGTGAAATGTCATCTAGAAGATGGGGCTCATAAATACATCTTCAAGAGTAGTTGTTAAGAGCGTGCAATAATGTTTGCCTCTTTACATGTAGATAAGTGTTGATATTATTTGTATCTGAGAACCTAAGGTTTGTGTGCTATAGAGAATATCTGAGTCAAATATTTTTAAGTAGGCAAAATATAATAGCACTGGGTTACACAGGTTTGGCACTCAATTTGTGTTCACATTTCAGCTCTGCTGCATAGAAGTCATTGGCTTGGCAGGGTCTCTCTAGGTCTCAGTGTCCTTATCTGTAAAATGGCGATCGTAGCAGTATTACTTCAAGTAATTGTGATGGCATTATGGCATGCTCAGTTAGCAGACGCCAGTGAGCTCTCGGCTAAACTAGCCCTAACCTAGGGTTTTTGTATTACTGAAACTTGACAGGTCACTCACCCTGGATGTCTGATTATCTCTGGCATCTGAGCAACTTCTTCTTTTGAAGCAGGCTGGGGATGGTACTTGGGCTTTGCACACATTAGGCAAGTGGTCCGTCACTGAGTTACCCTAGCCCAGCCCTGCTGATCAAGTCCTTTGGCCCCCACCTATCTTCTGGTGGTATCTGACCACCTGAACTGCCTTCAGTAAGAATCTGATCAAGTCGGTTTAGCCAGAACCACTTTTACCTCATTATTTTCTCTTAGTTATTTCCCACCTTCACAAATCTCCACTTTTCCTTAGCATATTCAGAGTTAAGCCTAATCATTCCCCATTTCTGCAAAATTCCATTAAAATAGCAGGAACACGTCTCACAATACTTCCAAATAAAATCTACCTAACCATTTCATTGTTGTCAGAATAATATATTTTTCAACAGCATCATGGATGAAAATATTAAAGATGAACACTCGCCCAATTTTTAAGTCTTAAGTAATTTTTAAGTCTTAAAATTGTCATGGGTAATTATCCTAGCCTCGGTTCCCACATACTCTTGGGACTTCTACACAATTCTTTGGCAGGTAGACTTCAGGATCATAAAATGTCCCATGACTTCCAGTGAGTTTACTTTATTTAAATTTGATGCTCCATTTTAAAAAGCTCCCAATGTCGAGGACTGCACCTCAGAGGCAGGCACAGGTGGCAGCTGTCGTCCTGAGAGGAAGGGACACCAGTACCCACATCTCTGAAGGAGAGACCATGCAGGAGTCACTAACACCTCCATTCTTCCAGCTGCATCATGCTAAGTTCATGCTCTCAGATGAGGATTTGTTGATCTTGGAGACTGACATCCCTTACCTAGGCTGGAATCGTTTCGCAAAAGGCTCTCTGAATGGCTTCACAAAGTCTTCATTACCTTCTTTCAGCAGGTGTAGGGCTTTATTCCTGGTACTGTATTTCTTTCTGCTATAGCTGCCTGGCTCTAAGCCTTCTTTGTTTCTACCCAGATGCCAGCCTTTAGTTAACTATTCTTCTTCTTCTTTTAATCTACCAACCATCTGGAGAAAACTGATTTGGGCTCGGGTCATCTTTGTACCTCTTAAAAAAAAAAAAAAACACTGTGTAGGTAAACGGATTTGTCAAATCCATGAATGACCCTTTGCGGATTTCAAAGGTGCTTCAGATTGGCAAAGGCTCCTTCATGGAGAAGCTGAGTCCAACAGAGGCAGCAACAAAGGGGTGTGCTCACACTACAAAATGGCTTAAGAAATATAGATCTGCCCAATTATAATTCAAACAAAAACAAGCTAGGAACTCTTGGCCCAGCATCTGGGCTTTGCATGCATGCATGCATAATTAAGCTCCAGGCAGCTGCAGGCTTCTGCAGTCAACAGGGCAGGCAGGATGTCGTAATACACAGTAGGCTGCATATCAATGGAACTCTTTTTAAATTCACATGAGCCTAAGATAAAAAGACATCAGCAAAAATTAAACAGCGTTCAAAATGTCAGTGAATTGTGATATAAGCCACCAGGAAAACAATAGAAACCGACTTGGTTTTCCCTCATTGTTCTTTTCCCTCCACACATGATAGCAACAGTGCTTTGTTTTAAAATACACACACTCATAGATGAAAAAGATCGGTGCATATTTAAGCAACTTCCAAGGCATCACAAGAAGAGCAAAATCTGCTTTATTTTGAAAGACAACAGAGAAAATCACACACACATTGGGGTGTTATGATATGCAGATGGTTAGCTGTCAGCAGAATTAAATATTCATGGAAGATAACAATCTCTCCCATTGTATTTTTGATGCACATGAGAAGGTGCTGGGCTCGGTGCCCTTCTGTATCCACATAACAGTTAGACCCTGTTCTCTGTATACGCTTTGCACACAACGATGGTTGAGATGCCATCCTGAGATGTTACCCTTGCTGCGGCCTCAGAGGCCCTTCTATGTCGAGGCTGCCCCACAGTGGCCAGTGACATCACAGAGAGAACTTTGGAAGCACAGCCATGGGAAAAGACTCGGCTCTGTTTTGCTTATTCAGTGTGCCAAGCTTTCATAAATTGACACAGCCAAGGGCCACCTGCAGTCTTCCAGGCTGGAGCAGTACTGGAGTCACTGAGGTACCTGGACACACCACATCTGCATGTGCCTCTTGCTTAGCCTGGTGCAGAGTAAGGAGCGTCTGCCGTTTGCAGTTGTGCTGCATACTTTTGTTAGACAGGGAATCAGACAGGTTTATTAGGGGCCTTTAATCTCACGGTGACAATGGAAGGGCTGAGATACTCCTGGACAAGGATGCTTTGTCCCACAGGGCTGGATTTGTCATCTCTGAAATTCCACTCCCCGCTTTCCTTGTTTCTCCCCCCAGCTTCACAGGCTCCCCACCCCATGTGCCAACTCACATAGAAAACACGATTCTCAGAGGAGCTTTTGTTGAGGAAGAGCAATGACAAAGATGTGTTTGCTCCTCATAGGCTGAGGAAATAATTAGTCATAGATCAGCTAGATGAATGAAAACCAAACCTGCTAAAAAAGAAGGCATTATGAAGGAGGAACAACAGTATTCTTCGGGATTTCAGCTTGGTTCTGAATTTACTTCACTTTAATCCAGTTAGGAAACAAACTCTACCCATTGCACTCACTGGAGTCATCTACGCAGACACACTGTAATTATCTTTGCTTCTTTTTCCCCATACTTTAAGAACACAGAAGACGTGTAATTAAAGGTACAATAGCCACGGCATCCTGTTGTCATCCAGGCAACTGTGCTCATCCACATGAGATCACTATTTGATGACTCTCAGTGTGTTGTCTCAGTCCTCTTTCTGGATCATGAACATTGTCCTTCAAATCCCACTGTGTCTTCAATTTGGGTTCAAAAAACATTTTCTCTAGGTGCTACTTTTATATCTGTATTTTATTGTTTTATTTCATGTTAATTCATTCTTTTTAAAACTCCCTCCCCTCTTCTCTCCCCATTCCTTCCAAATCTTGGTCCCCTTCCCATTTGCAAAAGCTCTGTTTTCATTACTTTTTCCTTTAATTCATTTTTTCATCTCCTATCTTTTCCCTTCATCACTCTTTCTCCATCTCTTGTTCCTCTGTTCGTTTGAAAAAAATTTCCCTGCTTCCTACTTATCTATATTCTATTGTGCTATGTTTTGAATTTCTCAAATAAGAAAAACCATGTGATTTAAGCTGATGAGTCTGACTTACTTCACTTCATATTATGATCTCAACGTAAACCCATTTTCCTACAAACAACTCAAATTTACCTTTCTTTATGGTAGAATAGTACTCCATAGTGTATAAATTTTAAAGACAAACATAAATGTGCTTACATAAGTGGGTTCCCAAATATAGATAGGTGTGACACTCAGGAATCAGACTTAATTTTTTCTTTTTCCCCTGGCTGTGAACTATGATTTTAGTAAAAAAAAAAAAAAAAAAAAAAGCAATATTTCAGTAATAGGAACTTTCAATTTTTCTCTATATTATCCTCAAAAGGCTGAACTTATTCAGAATCAAAATTTTTATCCATAAAGTGGCTGAAAAACCAGCCGGGTATGGTGGTTCACACCTGTAGTCCCAGCACTCGGGAGGCTGAGGTGGGATGATCGTTGTGAGTTCGAGACCAGCCTGGCCTACAAAGTGAGCTCAAGGCCAGCTGAACTGCATAACGAGACCCTGTCTCAAAAAAAGACAAAAAAAAAAAGTGGCTGAAAACTCAACCCCAGGCTCCAGTGTTGGTGGCCATTGCACAGTCAGTGACCTCATGGGTGACACGCAAGGCCACGGCCACACTCTGAGAGGGACAGGTAAGAAGGCCTTTCCTGGAAGAAGCATGATTAGCCCCCCATAAAGATATGAAGGTCACTCTCCCTTGGCTTTACGGAAGTGTATGGATGCCTTAGTTGTTTACGTTTGAGTATAAAACATGATGTTTTAATATACATATTTTTGTGAAATTATCACCAGAACTAAACTAAGAAATCCATTACTTCACATAGTTAGCTATTTTTTCCTGTAAAATACTTGAGATTTACCCTTTGGCAAATTTCAAGTATATAGTTCCTTTCCACTAACTACAGTTCTAATACTGTACAGTAGATCCTGAAACTTATTCATCTCAGAACTGATAGTTTGACCAAAATTTACACTTTTTCTTCCACCTTTATCCATGGTGTCTTAGTTACTATACTGTGTTGTTGCTGGGACAAAACACTCAGCACCCCCACATCAGAGGAGGAAAGGTTTACTTAGCTCACATTTTGTAGAGGTGGCAGTCCATAGTCGGCTGCTCCACACTAGGATGGCATGGCGGAGGACAAATAGTCCATGACAGAGCAAGCAGGCGGCAGCATGACTTTCTGCTTCTTTCCCTTTTTATTCTATCCAGAAGGCACACCTCCTGATCGGTGCCACTCACATCTGGGGTATGTCTCCCCTTTTCAGTAGAACCATTCAGTCAAACACAGAACTGTGCTGAGCTCATTAGTAGATTAATCCAGCATCACACACCTATGATCCACTTACCTCTCCAAAACCCTATTTATGAGTGCATGAGACTTTGGGGGACATCTAGATATAAGCCATAACACTTGATAACCACCATTCTGCTCCACTAATATGCTTTTTAAAATTTTATAAGATCATGTAATATTTGTGTTTCTGTGTCCAACTTAATTTACTTACCATGATATCCTTCAGGTTTACCATTTTTGCAAATTGCAGATTCCAAATTGCAACTTGAAGGATTTGTTCTTTTTTGAAGGCTAAGTAATATTCATATACATATATATATATATATATTCATCTGTTTAGGACATTTAAGTTATTTGCATATCTTGGCTGTTGTGAATTAGTATTGCAATGAACTTGGGAGTGCAAAATCTCTGAGATAGTGATTTTATTTCCTTTGAATACAGAACCAGTAGTGGAATTGCTGGCAGATCTACTTCTAATTTTAGGTTTTTGAGAATCTTTTGTACTATCTTAACTAACAGACATACTACTGATTTATTTCTACTAACAATGTACAAAGTTCTGTTTTTCTCCACGCCCTTTTTGACATAATTATTTTTGGTAATAGCCATTCTGACTGGAGTGAACTCATGTCTCACTGCAATTTAGTTTTGCTTTACCCTGATAATGATGTTGAGTACTTTTTCATATACTTGTTGGTCATTCAAATATCGTCTTCTAAGAAATATATTTGTAGGTCCTTTTCTCGTTTTTTTTTTTTTTACTTGAATTCTTTTTTGTCATTGAGTTGAGTTTCTTATATATTAGATATTTACCCCTTACTTAATATGCAGTTTGCAAATATTTTCTACCATTTTCATAGTTTGTCCTTGTTTCATTGTTTCCTTTGCTGTGAAGAAATATTTTTTTTTTATTTTAAGAAGGATAAAACAAAATAAAACCAATTAAAACAAAGCAGTGTAAAAGATATAAGATTTCAAAACATTACAAAATTAACAATAGTTACCATAATGTCTTTTGATGTCTTAAAAATAGCTGCAGATAACTTTGGATATAATGAAAATCCAACAGAACAGAATAGAAACAATAAAAACAAAACAATGAATGCAATAAAGGTCTTCAAAACAAACCAATAGTAAACTAAAATGGCTACCACAATAGGTCTTGCTATCTTTGAAATAGCTGCTCCTATGATTAGATTTAACGTAATCAAACAAAACAAAAGAGAGTAAAACCCAACCCAACAAAACAATGGTATTGATATAGGACTTCAAAAATAAGACCACAGGGAATCAACAATGGCTACAACCTTCAGAAAGAGATCCCCACTAGATGCCACACTGTGTACTGCTATCCTCTTAAGCTATGATGAGACCACTGGCCCTAGACCTGCAATGTCAGTGGAACTCCAAAGCACCACAGGCATCCACTTGCATCTCACCTCCATAGCTATCATCAGAGCCTGTGTTCTCTGGATAAGCCAGTTGCTTATGGGGTACGGGGGTTGGTACTTCTTGTTTGCCAGCCTGCATGCCAGAATGGGCTATGATCTGTCTGTTCCAGTCCATTGGTGACCCAGGCATGGCACTGCTCGCCAAACTGGACTTGCTTGCTGGTGTGGCTTTGTTCTCTCTACTCCTGGCCTTCAAATGACACTGACTCACAAGGAGAGGCTGGGGTCTGTCTATTCCGGTCCAGCAGTGGCCATGCATGGCACTGGTTCCCAGCCAGTAATATTTTTGTTTAACATAGACTTGTTTATTTTTCCTTTTGTTGCATGTATTTTTGCAAAAATTATTGCAGACACCAATATCCGACTTTTTTCCTGTGTCTTCTAGAAGTTTTATTATTTAACGGCTATGTTCAGGTCTATTTTTTTATGTGTGATATCAATGATTGAACGCAGAGAGTACCAAATGATACCCTTAGCCAAATGATACCCTCAATTTAATTTTGTTTTTAAAATTTTGAGACAGGGTCTCACTAAATTGTCTACATTGATCTTGAGCTTATGATTTTTCTGCCTTAGCCTTCAGAGTAGCAGAGATTACAGCCATGTGTCACCATATCTAGTTTATGTTTAACCCATGCCCACTTTTTAACCTTAACCCATTTTATGTGTGTGTGTATCAAGTAAGACAAAGTCTACTTTCATTCTGCTGCATGTGGACATCCAGTTTTTCTAGTAAAACTACTTAAGGAGACTATCCTTTCCTCATTGTGCATTTCTATGAAAATTAGTTGATGGTGTAGGTTTGGGTTCATCTCTGAGCTGTCTATACCATTCTACAGTAGGTCTATGTGTTTGTTTTTTCCAGTCTCATACTTTTTGGATTGCTACAGCTTTCTAACATAATTTGAAATCTACATATGTGATGCCTTCAATTCTACTTTTTGTGGTTCCACACAAATTTTAAGGTTGTCATAGAAAATGGCATTAGAATTTTGATAAGAATGGTATTTTGACAGGGATTATAGTAAATCTCTGTAGATCACTTTAGGTAGTAAGGATAAAATAGCAATATTAATTCTTCCAATCCATGAGCACAATATCTATTTCCACTTGTGTCTTTCATTAATACAGTTTTACACTGCGCTTGCTGGCACATGCCTTTAATCCCAGCCCTTGTGAGGCAGAAGGATTGTCATGAGTTCAAAGCCACTTTGGGATATACAGTGAACTGAAGACCAATCTGAACTACATAGCAAGATTCTATTTGAATAAAACAAACAAACAAACAAACATCTTACAGGTTTCTATGTACAGATCTGTTTTAGTTACTTTTTTCTCGTTGCTGAGACAAAATACCCAACACCCAAAGCTAAGGAAGGAAAGGCTTATTTAGTTCACAATGTGTGGGGGTTTCAGTTCATAATTGGCTGGCTTCGAGGCAGAGTGGAATGGCAGAGGGGCAGCTGTTCAAGAGGACAAAAAACACCAAAAGCAGCAAGAGCACAAGCGGGAAGCAAGCCCTGTTTTCTTCCCTTACACTGTAGTTAGACTACCTCCCCTAGGGTGGATTTAGCACTCACATCATTTCCCTGCCTTCTTCTTGCACAGGATGAGGATGTTTACAAAGTGAGGACCATGGCTTCCTGCTCAGTCACTTAAACTTCCAAACTTTTCAAGGGACACATTGAATGAATCATTACAGGATTGCTTGCCCACCTTGTTCAATTGATTCCTAAGTATATTTGATTTTATTTTAAATGAGATTATTTCTTAATCTCTTTTTCAAATAATTTCTATATATTGTTAGTATATAGAAATGCAACTGAGTTTTATGTATTGATTTCCTGTTATGCAAAGTTACTCAACTCTAAGCAGTGTATTTTTGTGTGTAGAGACCTTAAGGTTTTGTTTATATAAGATCATGTTGTCTGCAAATAGAGATAAATTTATTTTTCCTTTTCAATTTGGATGCTGTTGATTTCTTTCACTTGACTAATTAAGAAATTTCCTTATTTCTTCCAAATACTGCGTACCCCCATTAATCCATGGTCATTTTGGACAACACCAGTTTATTTTTCTGCAACAGGTAGTGATCATTATTTATACTTTTCCATTTGACCAGTTGTTCTTAAAGCTCTCAGGTCTCTGAAGAGAGGAAGAAACCTTGCTTAACCTATTGGCACACTACCTACTTCACAAAGCATGAAAATAGTGTCATTAATTTCAGCAGTACTTGGGGGGAAACACAAGGAGAAATCCTCTCCCTCTGCTTCTGGCTGTCTTCCCTCTCAGGATGTTTTGGCAGCTCAAGAGCACGATTTTTGGATCTTTCTTACAAGAATGTTTTAAAAGAGATGAGTGCACGTCTTCTTAATTATCAAATACAGTTTAATTTTTATAAGACATTTATTTCCTAATGGCCATGAAACAAATGCTTCATTATAGCACTGAGGAAATGCATACTTTTCTACTACAAGGTGAAAATGCTTGTTAGATCACTCTAGCACAAACTGACTTTTCTCTTAAAGATATCCTGAACTAAAGGACAATTGCCTCAAATAAAAAGACCTTGCTGTGCTTACAGAATCCTAGTATCTGCTGTATGTTTTTTGGCATTGTTTTATCATAATCCAGAGACAGCTCTTACTGTGGGAGGTCAGAATTATCCCCCCCCAATTTTTTAAAAAATATATTTGGAAAAATGTATGATTTTAAATATAAATAGGTACACCTTCATTGTAGAACAAGGAAAAACATATGTTTCAACCATACAATGTAGATACAGATAGCACAGGGTTAGGACTTCCGAGAGCATGTGCTCCTTGGGACATTTAGAGGGTCTAATAGGAGTCCTACTGACATTCTAGGAGGCTAGAGGTCTGCATAGCATCCAATGATCAATCACCCAAAATTAGATTAGTGGTAGGCATTCTAGCCCTTTTTTAGAGAGGAGGACTTACGTTTTCTACAGCACAAATTTCCCTTAATTTGTATCTTAAATATCTATAGAACTTTAGAGCCTTATCTACTACCTATCTCTTAAATAGCATCTGGCCTGGTCACCCTCAGATCCACCCCACCTATCCAATGGCCTCTGAAATACAAGTCTGGAATTATGGATTCCCTCAGGACCTCTCCAGCTCTCAGTGAAAGGTAAACAGGCTGGGTTTGGGCTCCGCCTCCCTCATCAGCCTCCCCTTCTGTGAATACCACATTGAGGCCTCACAAATGAGGACCCACAGCAAAGTCTTTGCAGTTTTCAGGTTTGGATGATGCGGTCCCTTCTGTCTGGAACACGGGCGCTAGACTCCTCCTTCCAGGCCTGCTCCTGCTCACTCACTAGTATTTAGCATAAGGATTACCTTATCCTTGATACTTTCTCCATTTCCTCACTTCCCCAGAGGAGTGTAAATATCCCTCTGGGTTTTCCCATCACTCTTTGTGCATCTGTATTATTGCTTGGAGAGATAAAATTTTAGCCATAGTTCACCTTACTGCTTTGATCATGGCAGGGATGTTGCCTAGAAAGGCAATGTTTGGTACATTTCCAATCATGTCTGCAAGTGGCAATGACTGAATTAGAGAGGCAAAGGAAGAGCCAAAGGGGCTCCGGAGAGATTATTACCAAATGTGGGACCATGGCATACGAAAGAAAACACCTTCCCTGCATTTCTCTAGTGCAGCAGGTCAGAAAACAGACAAGACATTCGGGACCTTCCCTGAAGCAGGTCATCAGAGCCTCATGCAGGAGTCCTCTGTCCCTGGAAGAAAGAAGCACACTAGATTCCATTCCAAAGAATCAGAAGAAGCAGTACTAAGTGGCCTCCAGTTCATGACCTTCAAGTCATACCCTTTCTTTCCTACCTTGTATTTCTTAGATATCGACTCTTCATCAACCTAGCATGAGGACAGACAGGTTTAAGACAGACCATTTCTTCAGGCCTTTATTTCTTTCTGAAAACTCGTATGTCATGTAAAAGTCATCACATACATTTTAAGCTTTCATCTTGTTAACTCATCTTTTAGTATAGGGACCTCAAACATGAACTAAGGACAGTGAGGAAAAGATGCTTTTGTCCTTTGGAGAGTGCATATGTACGCTGATGTCAGAATGCTCTAGAAGCCACCAGGATCTTGTCGAAGGAAAAGGGCCCCAGGAAGATGCAACCCCATAGAAGGCCCACTTTACCGATCCTGCAGAGATACTGAATAGTCAGCTGTTTTCTTCTCCTCCATTTCACAAACAGGCATAATTGAAACGATGGCATTATGACTTCACTTTGGGTTAGGAAAAAAAATTCTTCTCTCAGCTAAACTAGAGACTTGTGTCAAACTGACTTCTGAACAATATTGAGGAAGGAGAGAATGTCTGGAGTCTAATATCGCACAGCATTGCTGTCTTTGTCTACACTCGGCCTAGAGCAATTGCCATTGAGAGATTAAAAAAAAACACGTTTTTTTTCAATAGCTAAACTTCTTTGCCTTCACTTAAAAAAAAACAGAATTTAAGTAATATATGTACTACAGGGAAATTCTGATTTTTATGTTAAATATTATGGTAAATATGATCATGAAAACTAGATTCTTGGTGTATCTAATCTAAGTACTTTCATTTAAACTTTATTTCAGAGAGTCCAAGCCTATAAAAGTGGAAAGAGACGTGGAAATATTTATTTGCCTGATTTTACAAATAAAAATTTTGAAGTTATAAGCATCAATTCTGCAACCAGATTACCTGGGTTTATCTGCTGGCATAAAATTCTGTGACCTTACGTAAATGACTTAACCTCTTAGCCAGAACTCAGCTTAGCAAAATGGGAATAAAGGAGTGTCTATTTCCCAGTGGTGTCTGGAAGTTAAACAGGTTAACTGTGTATGTGCAATAACATTACTATTATTGTTTTCTATACCTCATAGCAAATTAATCCAGAATAATATTCAATTTTTTAAACGTGTATCTGAGGTTCTGTTTACAACTTCTCACTTTCCAAGTCCGTTCAACTTTCATCTGTCTACCCTTCCCCTCATTTTGAGCCCAGAACTTCTACTTTTGGGCTAAGGATATAGTGGCATACATATTTCTATCTCTGTCTGTCTCTGATCTAATTTTTGCCTCTCTCTTTTTTCAGTTCAGTTGACCCCAGCACTACAGAGCAGTTTTAGGCCAATCAAACATTTCCGGTGTACAATCTGCTGTAAACGACCTTAACTTTCACCTTCATGAAGATTCTACAGAGTGGTGCTGAGAACCAGCCTGAGCTCAGTTCCAGATGGCAGGCTCAGAACTCTGCCTAGGCTGAGGCTTGGCATCTGGACCAAGCGCTCATTGGTGTGCAGTGTTGCCAAGGCCCCGTGGGTCTTACTGATGTTGGCCCATCAGATAGTGCTGCCTGGGACTGGGGCCTCTGAGCCAGTCCCACTGCAGTTTACCTTGATCTGCATGGAGATGAGCTCAGGACCCAGAGCTGACCGCACCTGACTCAGGACATTTACCACCAGCCACCCATTACAGGTGCTCCCGCTGACCATGGAACTTCTGGAACATGCCTGCTAAGATGTCTGGGATAATCTCACTTGTGCACGTCCTGACATAGTTGTCAATATGCGTCCATTTCCTTTTGCAAGTGTCATTCTATCTAAAATGCAAGGTCACCCTGGCCCTCCCCACAATGTCCTCTGAGACCCATGCTTTTAACCTGGACTGTTGGCATTTTCTGCAGCAAAGACTTCCCTTTTACATAGCCCTTGTCTTCCCCCCACTCTGCCCCTTCCTCCATCCCCAGTACTCTTCCTACCCCTTGGGAAAAGAGCCTCCTACCCTGTCTTCCAGGACAGCTTCCCTGTGTACACACTGCCCGGGAAGTCAGCTGACATCTGCTCTCCTGCTCACAGAATGCTATCCTCCCCTCTAAAAACCCATCTTGCTCTGCGTGGATCTCTGTAGTTCCCCAACCAGATCTCACTAAAAGGAAGGCCAGAGTGGGGAGCTTGTTCAGTTTTAGGAATTTCCAGCTTCTATTAGACTCAATAAGCCTGAGTAATAAATGATTGGATTTTGCCCAAGCAAATCTTACCTTCACTGTCAGATACATTGGCAGATACAAATGTGATACGTGCAGGACAGGGCCTGACCACGCCAGATCTTAAGGTGAGGGACCAAATGACCACATTTGGGCCGCATCTGTTGGCCTGGAGATTGAGATCATGCACATGGACAATCAGTCAGTCAAGCCTGCATCATGGATACTCCATCAAAACCTGAGTATTACCCGTAGCTTGCATGAGCTTTTCTGGCTTTCCTGGTTGGCAGTGCTGTGGTTATTGCTATGCATCAAGATCTGCTTCCACATGGAGGGGATAGGAGAAGCTTCAGATTTGAGACCCTGCCAGACTGTGCCCTGTGCAGGAACAGCTCTGAGTGAGTTCTGGCCTCCTCTAGTGAACTGCTGAAACAGAGGGTAGTCCTGGGAATGTTTCTGCGCTGGTGTTTCTGGTTCTGGGAGGAGACTGTGCCCTCTGACTTGTGCAGCTTAGCTCCATCCAGCTGGGCTCACCTTTGCATCTTTATGTTCACAGAGTGGACAGGACAGGGCCTGGTCCCTTAGTCTCAGGGGCTCCATTCCTGGGCAGAGTTGCCTGGGGAGGATTGGGAAATCCTCTACGGTTGATGGGATGCCTAACTTCTTGGTCCGCAGGGTCTGAGTCTCACTTTTCAACTCCACTCAACTGTTCCTGGATGGTAAAAACAAAGTAGTCACCTTGAGAGTTGGTGCTAGAATTTCTCTTTACAGTAAAAGGAGACATCATGGTCAATTCCCACCTCTAGGTCCCAGATCCAGAGCTTCCTCTTGTTGGGCTACCCTTCTGCTCTGCTTTGGCCAGGAAGAGTTGGATTGTTTTATGCCCACTGTGGTGTAAGAGCCATCACTGTGTGTCTGGCTGAGTGTAGAGCACACACATCAGCAGCCACAGTGCTGCACTCTTTGGTTCCAAAAGTCATGCTAGGTACTTGAGGGTCATGAAATCCTTGGACAGGCATGAAGAACACATTCCATAAGGTTTAAGTAAGCTGCATTCAAGTTAGCAAAATAATGATCAGGAATATTGTGAGATGTTAAGAGTAAGGCACATTTTGAGTTTTCCTAGTCAAGCTGCTGGAAAGGTGATAGAACACTAGAATTTTGTTTCCTTAGCTCTTTGTGCCCAAATGATGAGGTCATAGAGGCAATGGGAGAAGGTCCAGGATTGGCTCTCAGATATCCTTTAATCATCGATGTAATAATAAGTTCTGTTATCTTTTTCTCATGTATTCACTTACCTTTTTTATTTCTTCTTTTGCCATCCTGATTTGCAGCATGCTAAATCTGAATTTTAGATTCTTTGCCTGGAGCATTAGTGGATATAGTAAATGGGTCTCTAAGTTACACGCACTTCCTCATCCCTGAAAACTGTGAGCATATTTGGTTACAGGGCAAGGTAGTGTTAGGACTGCTAACCACCTGTGTTTAATATAGAGCCAATACAGATATAAATTTGGGGCTTGATGTAATCACAAAGGACCTCAAAGTGGAAAAATGAGGCAGAAGAGGTCAGAATCAGAGGGAAGACAAGATATAGAAGGAGAGCAGAAAGATGTAGCTTTGTGTCATTCAAGCTGCTAAATTGATGGTATTTGGTGCAGCAGTGATTGAAAACTAATACTGTGGAGATTTTAAGATGTCTGTGGGAAACTCTTTTCTTTAACCCGAGCATTGGGAAGTCCAGGCTCTGAGGCCACCTGGATTCAGTCCTTGGCTCTTATAATGTGAGAGCTAAGTGAGTTAATTAACTAAATGCTTATGACGGTACCTCCATTGCTCCAGTAAACTGTTGACACTATTGTGTTTTCTGTTTCTCTGCTGACTCGCCAGCATGGAGAACAGCTGTTCTAATTTCTAAAGCCGAGCCTTGCATCGAAGTCTTACAATGGTGTGTTGAAAAAATACTATCTGTGCAATGTACAAAAATTTAAGCTAAGCACATACAAGCTAAAGATGCACAAGTTATGCATTTAAATCAGGTGGAGCAGAGAACTTTACACAATTAGCTGATTGCTAGTGAGTAGAGAGGTTCTGATTTTTCCTTAATTGAACTACTAGGAAGGTGGGGTTAGAAAAAGGGTTTGGTGGTTTTTTTTTTTTTTTTTTTTTTTTAAACATTTTATAAAGTGTGGTAAGGCAAAGAGTTTGTTTAAAAGCACACTAGTAGACAAGAATGGGTCAAGATGTGTTTGTTTAGAAAAAAACATTTGGCAAAAAAAAAAAAAAAGAAGAAAGAAAAGAAAGCGAACACTTTCTTTTTGATGTTTAATTTGGAGCTTTTCAATATTTCTATTTATGATACAAGGAGCATTTGCATTGCTACAGAAGGGTTCTGTACTTTATTTGCAAGTCCAGCTGACAGTTTCCAATGCAAATCAGTGTGCATACTTGTACAAGGCACCCACCTGGATGCTGAAGAGGATAGAGGAGAAGGTGGTGGAGCTCTATTGTACATTTATATTTGAATGTCTTTCGCTCTGCTCTCAGCACTCAGCAGCCTTTCTGCTCCTCCCCAGTTCTGTTGAAAATACTGTTCACGTCCCAAGAAGAAACACCTGTCTTCCTCGCCTATTGCAGTCTCTCTCACTTTTTGCTGCTTTAAGGTTATCCACTTAGTGGCAGACTCCAGAGATGCCCTAGTTTCTGCATCTCACATGAGCTCATTCTTCTGTTTTTCTGACCCCTCTGTCACTCCCGCCTCTGTTATTTCTGGCTAGACCATGGCCAGTGCCTCAGCTCCAGCTCCTTCTCCTCTGTTCTCCGTTCAGTGATCCTTCCCAGGTGCAGTTTTGATATTGTCACTCAGATTCGTGCAACACTTCACTGTCTATTGCTGGGTGCTACATGATGCCAATGTTCAAGGCTGTTGTCACTCCCAGTGTATACTCAACGTTTGCTTCTGCCTTAGCTCTGAGGCTGCTCCTTCTCCTTCAGATGAATTTCTCAGTTGCTTTTCTGCACTTTGAAGTCTTACCTATTATTTAACCAAATAAAAAAATCTCTTGCTTGTTCCTGCTTACCTCTTCACATATTTGTCATATGGAAATTTTATTGTACAGATAACTGTTTACTTGCCTTTTCTTCCAGTGTAAGATTTTTGAGAACAAGGTCTTTGTCATCATATTACAGTGATACATATACTAACGTATACAGTAGCACAATTCACAATAGCTAGCCTGCATGCCCATCAATAGATGAATGGATTTTTAAAAATGTGGTGTCTATATAATGGAATATTTTTCAGCCATAAAGAAGGATAAATTGAAGACGGTAGGAAAATGCAACTGAAAATATAATGTTGAATGAAACAAATCAGACACACAAGCTTAAACACTGCATGGTACTTCTCATTTGAGTAAGGCAAAATGGAAACAAAGAGCAAAGTAAAGAATAAACAGAAGGAAGCTAGCAGACAGATCTCTTGCAAATGGGTAGGGGTTCAGGCAAATGCCATTGTGGGAGACAGGAAGAGGTGGTCAAGTAAGACTTTAAATATGCCATGTACATTTACCAAATACCCAGATGATTGAAAACCCTATATAGCATAAACATGAGCTAAAATAGTAGCAACAAGAACAAAAATAAAGAAAGAAGATTTAGACATGGAGGGAGGGAGGGAGGGGGCAACGAAGG
Source organism: Cavia porcellus (assembly GCF_034190915.1). Classification (NCBI taxonomy): domain Eukaryota; kingdom Metazoa; phylum Chordata; class Mammalia; order Rodentia; family Caviidae; genus Cavia; species Cavia porcellus. The sequence goes on from NW_026947504.1 coordinate 24,429,766, forward strand.
GGATGAAAACCAAGGGAAACAAGCTGCGTGGGTACTTGCACCGTGTAAACTCCACGTACTGCAAATGTGTCTAATAAAATTAGAGAGACTAGGGCTCACGCATAGCCAGATCTGTGAATACCTCCCACATTTGGCACATTACCTTCAATATGGCAGTGATCTAAAGTTATTTTAAAAAATAAAGCTGAGAAATATATGAAGGTACTATTTTCTTTTTAAAAATGCCATAGTATTATTTTAACAGGTAAGTTCATAAAATGTGTAAGTATGACATGCTTTGGAATCCATAGTACTCTGTATAGAAAAGTCTTATGAAGGAATGAATTCAAATATTCAAAAAGATTTCTAACACACACACACACACACACACACACACACACACACACACCTGAAATAAAAGAGTGAGAATTTATTTAGGGAGGGACCTTAAGGCAATCGATCTACTCAAGCAATCTCAGATCACTCTATGTAGTAGATATTAAAGTAACAAATTAACCCAAAAAACTCTGTGGCTTAAAACGATAAGCAGTTTTGATAATACACACTTCTGTGGGTTTGGAATCTCAGAGCAGCTTAGCGTGGTGACTCTGGCCTGGGTGAAGCATGACATATCGGTAATGGTGCTGGGCAGGGCCCTTAGTTTCTAACCACACAGTCCACTCTGTTGTGTCCTTGAATGAGTTGCATGGTAGAGGAAGTGGGAGACCCAGAGAAGGAGAAAAGAGAGGGAAGGAGGGGAAAAGGAGGCAGATAAAGAGAGAGGGAGAGGAAGAGGAGAGGAAAGAATTACTGCCCTTTATAGAGTCAGCCTTGCTCTAAATGGAGAAAGGCTGCATGGGGGGCACACATATCAGACAGAGAGCATTACTGGGAGCCATCTTGGGGGTCAGAATCTACAGCTCCATAATTCCTGTGTAATTATGACCTTGGGATCTCAGCAGAAAAGTAAGTTTGCTGTCTTCTCTTAAATCTCATAGAGTTTGGTCAGACCTAAGGGGCTAGACTTCACAGACAGAGTTGCAGGCTTGGTTTTCTGGGGGTCACCTTGTTTTCTTTCCCCCAAAATCAAAGGAATTAGGGAGACTTTGATTCCCAGGCCTCTCAGTTACCTTTGGAACAATGCAGAAACTTGAGGGTAAGTTTACAGTCACCTATGGTTCTTGGACAAGAATTTAGTCGAACATTGTAAAATATGTCCCTGCACTGCCAGAATGCCCCCAAGGACTTTTGACTCTTTTGTAGAGCTGATTTCTTCTGAATGAAAGGTATTTCTCTCTCCCCTTGGAAACAAATTCTTTTAATAATGCTCTGGATTGGCTTCAGTTATTCACTCTGCACTGTCTCAGCTGCAAGCAGATGATTAGATACATTCCATTTCAGTGACACACACGTTTGAAAGGATTCATGCTTCTAATCATAAAAAGATAAAGTTTTTTTCTTTCCTAACATCTGGAGTCTGATGAATAATTACTATAATTAAACAAGAGGCCATTGTATATTTGAGTATTTTTTTAAAGCTTTAAATCCCTCTCTGTGTGCAAGATTCACGGCGTGTGCTCTTTGTTCTAAAGCATTCCAGTGTGTAGAACTCTCAGCCGACCGAGGCGCCTTCCTGGCTGGCATGGGAAGGAGGTCGTCAGTGCCTGATTCTTATCCTGCCTGACTCAACTTCTCCCAAACCCTCACTAAGTAAGTCCCACCCACTTCAGAGATTTACTCCTTGGCACCCCACACCTCTTGGTGTGGAGGGGCAGGGACCTGGCTGTTTACTTGGGGAGGTGTTCACACTTCTCCACCTCCCCACAACCATTACTGATTGATGCCAACTCAAAAGGCAATGTCATATCTATGGTTACTAAAACAACTAGGGATATATGCTATATGAAGCAATGTGAAATAGGAAATTGAAATAACTTGCAGGCAGATTTGTAGTAAAAGTGTGGCACCTTATTTTATTTATTTATTTATTTTTGGGTCAGAATCTTGTTATGTAATGCATGCTGGCTTTGAACTCACTTATGTAGCCCTGGAACTCATGAGAATCTTCCCGCTTCAACCTCCCCAGTGCTGAGATTACAGGCATATGCCACCATACTCAGCTACCTTGAACTTTTTAGATACTCATCTCCCAACAAATTCCACCAGTTCTCTCCCAGGCGCTCACCAGGTTATTCCCCAAGTTTCCTTCCCTTGACATTAGAGGTTGTGCCTTCTTTGACAGGATCTAGGAGCTTTGCCAGACAATCTGAGCTTGGCACTGGTTCTCAGACCCAAGAACTTGAATCTGCCTGGAGATGGGGGACCAGTTTGGTGATAATAGCTTTGGAAACAAACCTAACTACCTAGAGCCCAAGGAAATTCCTGAAATCTTCATGTGTCTTTTAATTTACCACTTTTTATACTTCATGGGTCATTATTTTTTGATAGGTGAAAAATTTCAGAGTTGTGGAGGCTTTTATGAAGAATTGCCTTATAATTCCTAAAATTCTTTAAATATCTTGTGCATGGCAGGTGCTTATTAAATTCTGGCCAAATGACTGATACAAGCTACAAATAGTATTTTGTTTGATATTTGCATTTGACCTATTAAATCATGGTGCCAGAGGCAAAAATAACTAAAATGGGACTAATATCAAGTAAAGCAGGACCAAATAAAGTTTGCTATCTTAAAATTTACTGTCTTGACCATTTTTAATTGCACATTCAAGTGGTATTAAATGCCTTAGTAATGTTGTACAATCACCACTATCTACCTCCATCGCGCTTTCCAACTTGTAAAACTGAAACTACACCCATCGTAAACAGTAACTCCTTTGTCCTGGTAATCAACCCTCCTACCTTCTGTCTCTGTCACTTAGATCATTCTAAGTACCTTGGGTAAGTAAAATTATATAGTGTTTGTCTTTTTGTGACTAGTTCACTGCACTTAGTGTAGTCGTTGAGGTGAGTCTATTTTGTAGCATATGTCAGAATTTCCTTCCTTTTTTTTTGAGTAATACAAGTTCAAGTCTTCTATTTATAAAATGTTGAAATGTTGATCAATGTATAAAATCAAGTTTGTTACACAAATAGTTTTCCTGGCATTTGTAAGTACATAGGGCACAATCACACCCAAAATAAAAGGACAGATAATCATCATTTCTCTTTTCATTCACTCTGAAAAGGTTTCACAGAAGGTAAAAGATATTCAGCATGGGTATGTGTAAAGAAATGTTGTGCTTTAGTATTTCTTCAAATTTATTTTTCATAAAATTATCCAAATGAGACTAATTAATACATACACTCAGCCTAATTAAAAGGATAATAAGGGATAGATTTATTAGCTATGGCAAAGAATAACTTATTTATACAGCAGAAAGAAAATTTGTTTTCATATTTAAAGTACATCTAAAAACTGCATATACATGCATATTAGGTGGGCACAAAGCCAGAGCTGTGGCTCATGTATCATTTTGGAGAAAAGTCCAAGCGAAAATTAGCTCCTGCAAAGTGTTACCAGTGTCAGATGGCAGAGTCCCCAAAGAGTGGATTCATTTATCCTCGCAATGTATCAGATGATCAACCCTCATAAAACTACTATTAACCTAAAAAATTAGGGTCAGTGAAAACCTGGTTCTAATTCACAAATCTCAACAAGTCGAACCGTTCAACCCAATAAGCTCTTCAGAATAGATTAAAGACAAAACATAGAGGCACTATGAAATATGTGATTTTAATGTTTTATCTTATAGAGAAATTCTTTTAATAACATGATTTTGTCATGGTAACTTGTGTATTTTTATTCAAGCCAAAATGACACTAAAAACCTTAATCTATTCTTGTTTCCCCCAGATTGTAACCCCATTATATTTAACTTAGTGGAACTGGCTAAAATGACGTTATTCTGGGACACAATGACAGACAAAGATTCAATAGAGAATCCTTATTCCAGCTGTTACCCAGATAGCCATAATTTCAATGGCTAAATTCTAAGTTTGAGTTCTAATCACACACACACCACACTCTAGATTACAATAAACTGCAGCTATTTTCTTTTACAATGATCCTAACATAAAATGAGCAACCTAGGATTTATAGCACCAAAATTCCAAGGAAATAGGACTTACCAAAATTCTTTCAGATTTAGGAATATTACTTATTTTTTTTCTTTTTCTTTTAAAGAGAATAAAACCAAGCAAAATAAAGCAGAATAAAGCCAATCAAAACAAACCAGTATAAATGACACAGGACTTCAAAACAATAGGAAATCAATAATGGCTACCATAATGCCTCTTGTCTTCAAAATAGCTGTCCATACCTTTAGATATAGTAAAAATCAATCAAAACAGAACAGAATAGAACCAACAAAAACGAAATGCAATAAAGGACTTCAAAACAAGAAAAGAGTAAATGTGAAATGGCTACCATAACATATCTTGTCATCTTTGAAGTAGCTGCCCATGCCATCAGATATAATAAAATCAAACAAGACAAAACAGAATAAAATCCAACCCAACAAAACAATGAAAATGATACAGGACTTCAAAATAAGATAATAGGCAATTACACTGGCTGCCACCTGCAGAAGGAGATTCCCCCGTAGATGCTACATTGCGTATTGTTACCCTCTGAGTAGGTGATCAGACTACCAGCTTTAGACCTGCAGTCAGTGAAACTCTAAATACTACAAGCATTGAATTGTACTTTACCTCAATAGCTATCATCACAGCCTGTTTCTCCAGATCAGCTGGTCACTTATGGCAGGATGGGGAGTTGGGCTCTTCTTGTTTCCCAGCTAACGTGCCAAAAGAGCTGACATGTGTCTCTCTCTACAGTGGCCTGTGTATGGCACTGCTTGGCAAGGATGGTTTACTTCTTGGTCACTTCTTATTCTCTTCCCCCGCAATCTGCAAATGGCGCTGACTCACAGGAAAAGGCTGGGATTTTATTTCAAATGAGAGAAAACCTTAAAGATCTTCTATCCATGGTCCAACTCATGTCAACAAGCCATAGTTTACAAGAACCTTTAACAGTTATATTTTCACAAAAACTCTAAAACTGAGGAACAAGAACAGTCAGAAGTAGCAGAGTTTCCTAGGGCCAGTCCTAGAAAAACTATAGTCAAATAAGGAGGGAAACATGTTTTCTCATATGGCTGTAAACTCGTAAGAAGACAATAAGCAATTCTCCAAGGTTCTGGTTTCCCAAATTATAATCTTGTTTAGCAATTATTCTTTTGTATCTGGAGTTGCTGTGTTAATGGTAATTTTTTTTCTACTACGAAATAATGAAAAAGGATTCTCAAAAAATGTCAACAGCTACACTTCTTGGCTTTCTCATGTGGAGAATCTGTAAGGGTGGGATGAGCATCTCCAGACCAGAGATCTGATGGGTATTATCAGCATGATACCAGCCTGGATGCAAGAGAAGGGTAGAGATTTCAGGAGATGGTGCAATTCAAAACGAGACAGCTGAGTTAAAAGTGTTTTTTTCTTTGCTAACAATCAGTTTTCACATTGGAAAATATTTCTAACTGTGAGTTTTAATCTATAAAGATGATACAGTCACACAATAAGCCACTAAATTGAGTATCACAACAGCGATGCTCTCTGAGAACTTAGCCATTTCCATGGATAGACCCTGTCACAGTGGCTCATGATCCCTGTGGCTAGAGACTGTGAGCATTCTCCCATTAACTCATTATCCATTTAGAAAAAACAAATGCAGCACAGTGCCAGCATTCTTTTAATTTTATAGAGATATACTTTGAGGCTGAAGCAAATCTGACTGGTTTTCAATGTGACAAATAAAAATAAACTACTGTTCTTGGGCCATCAATATACTAGAGTGATAATAAAAATAACAGAGTAGATATTACCTACCAACTTTTGGTGGGAGGGATAAGGGTGTAATCTGGGAGTTATCCCAGGTTGAGGGTGGCAACTGCATCTCACTAGCACAAGATAGAGAGGAAACAAATGGTTTTGCTCTTTCAAAATCTTTGCTGCATTGTGGGGTCTTAAGTGCCTCCAAATGTCTGCACAGTGAGGGTTGGCTCCCCAGGGCATGCTGCTGGGGGGCAGTTGAGTCTTTGAAAGCAGAGCCTATTAGAGGACCCCAGGTTTCCAAAGGTGTCCTTCAGAAGGGTGCAGGAGGTCTTGGGCCCATTTTATTTCTGCTTGACTTCCTTACCTTGAGGTGAGCAGTTGTGCTCAGCCACATTGTCCTTCCAGGACCTGTTGATACACCCAAAGTACCAGAGCCTGCAGGGAACCGTTGAAGCTGGAAACTGGTCACTGTGTGGGACTAAAGCAAGGCCAGCCCTGAAAGCACAGAGAGCCCAAAGCAAGCCATGTAAACAAGCTGTTCCAGCTCCAAGAAGGCAAGGGGCCCATGCCAGCCAGGCAAACAAGTTGCTAGGCAGTGGGGTTGAAACTGACATCATGCTTCTGAGTGTATAAATAAACATGCCACAGTAGTTGAGCAATTCCTTTTTTCTCATCTGGAGAGTAAAGGCTCCGTCTGCCCCAGCTTTGTCTCTTCGTTTATTCATCCTCTCAAGGTCCTTCCCCTCTAAGAACCTCAACAGCTACGTGGGTTGCAGCAAGAGCCAAATGTCCAGTGGATTGAAACCTCAGAAATGATGAGTTAACCTACACTCTTTGGAATTGGTTATCTTGGGTATTTGTTACAGTAATGAAAAGCTGATTAAACGATCATGTTTTTTACCTTGCTTGGAAGAATGTCAGAGTTCTCTGAAAGAGAAAGGTAAAGGGAATAGGTGCACCTCTGCACTTACTTTCCATGTCCAGCTGCTCAGGCATACTGGGACACCATGCTGTGGGACTCCAGCGACCAGACCCAATCTTCTGGAGAGTCAGGCTGAAGGGATGGCTCCTGGGGTCTCAGATCCCCTCAGTATGGAGCCTCTGCCTGAAGAAGTGGCATGGTACCTCATCTCAGGGCATTTCTGCCATTCTCCAGGCACTGCTTACAGAAAGGTGTCCCAGGAGCAGCCTGCCTGACTCACCCCAGCTCAGCTCTCTTTCTGACAGGATGCTTTATAGGAAAGATAATCTTGTGTATCAGGTGTTTCCTGCTTCCAGAACCAAAAGACCACATGTCTTTACAAAGGTAAAGAAGAAAAATAATCAAAATCCTCTACAACTTTAGTGTAAGTTAGGAGAGGAATGATCTTTAATGTTCTGTCTTTTCTTCTTAAAAAGTTACTTTTTACCTCCACTTAATACCTGTCCCACTTAGGTGAGCACAGTTGGACCTCCTGTTGGGTGTCCCAGTTCACATAGTACTAACCACGCAAACAGGAGGAAAAGCATCCCCGTGGACAATTACTACTCAGGAAAACAAGCAGCACCACTTTTCTTTCAAAATTCATTATAAGGTCAGTGAAGCCTTCATCCATTTCCTGGACATACAGCTCCACATCAGTCTCGGTAACACCTGACTGTTACCAAAAAATTAAAAGACTCAGATGTTTATAGTGAAGGAATTTTGCTTAAATTTATTTTATTTCCAAAGAAAATGCATTCATTTGATCCAGTAATAATTATAAATACTAAACAAAAATTCTTTCATCTTATTATGCTAATACTCAAATTATTATGTTTGACAGCAAAAAATATTTTTATTGACTTCAGTTTTTAAGATATCTTGCTTTATTTTTAAATTTAGAAATCTGGAAAAATCTAAATTGTGGCTATGTAAAATTTTATTAAATTATTCTGTGTCCTTTTAAGTATTTTAGACAATTTCATAATAAATAATGAAAGTAAATTAATTATATTTAAACAAGAAAAAGTGGAATAATTTGAAATAAATTTTTCTTTAGACATATAATCATAAAAATTCATTTTTACTTTAAATAAAAGTAATTTTAGATATACTTTAATAATTAAAAAATTCCTTTTAACATTTTTATTTAAGATGGTAAAATGCTTCATGAACTGATACATTCCTTTAGCTTCATTGTAAGTTATCTCAGCACTTTAACTTTTTAGGGAGGCATGCACATATACAACTGTCAAACTTTCGAGCACTTTCTGAGTCACTAGAGGCAGTAAATCTGTTTCTCTGTGAGTCACCTGCTGCTGGATTCATGGGTTCACAGCTCTGGGTGCCACAGTATGGATGCTGTGCTGGATGGAGGCTGATAGGTGGGACAGAGGAGGAGTCTGGCCAGTTTGGAAACTACCGTGGCAACAATACTGTGCATCGTCTGTGAGCCAGACAGCAGGTACTCGAATGATGGGAGATGAAGATACCCAGGTCCTCAACCTCAGGGAATTAATATATACGGCAAAGAAACAAAATCAAAAGCAGTGAAGTGACAATAATCATTGCTATGAAGACAGTAATGCTGAATCTTGTCATAGTAGTGAGATGGCTTGTACACACGTGTGTGCACATTTTATCTCAGACAAATGTTAAGACCCATCGTTAGAGTGTAGTTTGGAATTTAATGCCACTCAGTGCAGGGAAGAGGTTTTTTAAATTAATTGAGTTTCTTGATACATTTTAGATTACATAATGCTCATATTCATCATAGGGAGTTTGTACCTGTACATGATATATTTTGACTCCTCTTTTTCTCAGGGAATGGATATTTTAAATTTTGTTTCTATTTCATTCATTTCTTTGTTTGCTTTCTTAAAGAACATTCCAGGCAGACTTGTAAAGCTAAAGTTCATTCCTGTTGAAAGCCAATTTGCACTCTTAGGGTGAGGGTGGGGAAGGGGCGGACAGGGAGACAGACACGGCAAGTCCTCAGACTGCACTAATTTTCATGACTGCTACAAATTATGTTTCTGACTGTTATGTACATTCTCAAGTTACTCAATGAAATCTAAATTGTGCTCAAGTGCCTATGATAGCAAACACAAATAGTACATAAATATACACTTTCTGATGAACACAGATTAAAATAGTTTTTTCCTAACTGGACTGTTTTCTATCGTGGAAAATTAAAAATGAAAATAAACAAAAGAAGGGCAAATCATTAAAAAGTTTGTAAAAATGCTGAGTCTTTAAAATTTTATTTAAAGTATTTTTAAAAAGATCTTTTAGGCCTGTAGTGAAAGCCAGTGAGCTCCTACAGCGGAACACCAGTGTTGAGACTCATTACTGCTTAGTTAGGTGTGCACCCCTCAGTCCCAGCCTTTGGAGCACAGCTTCCCACAGGGCAAGCGACATGAATGTGGGGCAGTGTCTGCACTTTGGGTCATTACTGCAATTAGACGCGTTCATGTCAGGCTGTATTTGGAAAGGATTAGTGCTTTCATGTTTATAGACTGCTACCATTATTTTATTATGGGCTCTGAGCCATGAGTTACTGAATCAGGGTCTCCTCGGGAGACGCTGTCCCTGCAATAATCGCAGGAAAACAGAGAGGCAGAGCTCTTGCTTGGCAGTGGGACCTGCGTGGCGTGGGGTGGGGCTCTCATCGGTAGTGCTGGGTCATCCGGTCAGAACATTGTATAACCGCACTCTGAGAGCAAACAAAGCAGGGAGCCACCGCCTCCCAACGCCCACAAAAGCTTCTGTGGAAATCCATTAATCCCCTACAAGGAAGAGCAAGTGGAGACAAAGACAGAGGAGGTGTGGACAGCAGAAATGCGATAAGCAGCTCTCTCTGTTTTGTTTACCTCTCTAGTGGCTTAGAAGCTTGGGTTTTCTGAGGCTCAACAAAGAAACCAGGAAATCTCAGCAGCTTTAGAGGTTGATTATGAATATCTGGGATTCTTTTTGGTCACATTAGAAGGTTCACATTATTTAATTTGAAAACTCCATGCCTTTTGCAAGTTTTGAAAAACAAATTCTCTTTATATCTGTGCTCTTATCAGCAATCAGATAAAGGCCGTCCTTGCTGGAGTCCATGTACAATTCCAAAAGGCAAGTGACCTAATCTGGGATTAAACCAAACCTAAATAAACACACCTTAACAGCTCTCTGAGCCTTAGATACATGGTTTCTGTTCACCCACGTGTAAATAATTTTAAAAGAAACCAGTATACCAGGGCTTAGGCCTGAGCCAAATGAAAAACGTGATGTGCTGGTCTGAGTGCCCATCACGTCTCGCCAGGGTGTTTTTCCCTCCTTTGTGGCTATCTTTCTGCCTCTCCCTGTCCCCTCAGTGAGGGTGCAGGCCTCTCATCTAACCCTAACTTCTGCTCACTGTGTGTTCTGCACTCACAGCTCCAGACGCAGCTCAGTTCTTGTTTGAACAAGTCACGCAGAGGGGGAGATCTGCTGGAGAGGTGACACTCAGAGCTGAGAGGAAGGAGGAGCACTCGACGGAGTGGGGAGCTCCATAGTGGTTTGGAGCTTCAGGGATGCTGCTCCATCTCCATCTTCTCAGGCCTACTGCAGGATGAACTCAGCTCTCACCTGCCTCATTTCCGCTTCGGAGGCTGCCAGAGATGTTGCTCTGACTGACTGAGGTTGCTGGATGTTTCTTCTTGTATTTCGTGATTTATCTCGTGCATTAAAAAATCTTCAGAAAACTGGAAAGGTTTTAATACAGAGAAACTGGAATCTAAATAACTGAAAACAGTGATTTCAAATAGCCCCTGCTCCCCCAAGTATGAGCCGCATTAGCACCATCAACTACCACCCTGGAACTCTAGAGACAAGCAGAATCTTCGACCCGTTCCATCCCCATAGGGTCAGAAAACACTGAGGTCTCAGTGTGTGTGCACAGAAAAAGTCTGAGATAGTCTGTCTTGGCATCAGTGCATACCTAGTAAGGATTTGAAGTGCGGATTCTTTCTTAGTAACACTATGCGGGGAGGATAATACAGAAACAGAAAGAAAAGTTAACGTGGGCTTTTCCTAAGGAGGAGCATTCTAGTTTTGTTCTCTGGGGTCTTTCGGCCTGTGAGGAAAGGGAACACCACTATTTGAGTGTTGCTGAGTTCAAATTTGGAGAAAGAAGGGTGTGGTGTGCAGACGAGATAAATTTCAAACAAGGAGGAGTTTTCAGGGATGACAGCAGAGGAATGTAGGGATGTGGTAGGACATAGCCAGGTAACAAAAAGAGAAAGAGGAGAAGAAAATGGAAAAAAAGGTGAAGAGGAGGAGGAGGAGGAGGAGGAAGAAGAGGAGGAGGACGACAAAGAAGGCAGTGATGAGCAGAGCCTCAAGCCACGTTCCGTTCCACCTGATCACCCTGCTCCAGTGTCCACTGGGATCTGTGAAGGCTGCATTGTCCTTTGGGCCTCAGCTAGTTTTGTTATTTCATCCCAGCTCTCCAGGACAAATCCATCTTGTTTTATAATATGTAAAACAATGAAATACAGAACGGGACTTGCCCTGGTAATCACTAAGCATATCTTAGTACTTGTGGAAAAAATAATTTGCAATGTAAAAATATGAATTATTAAAATAAGACTTTAAACAAGCATGCCCTAAAAATTTATCTGGATACAATGTTTGGGTAGCTATTTGCAACTATTTATTTAGTGGGGAATTTCTTTTTTTTTTTTTTTTTTTTTTTATAGGTACTGGGGATCAAACTCACAGCCAGGTGCTTGCAAGGCAGGTTCTTATGCCACTGAGCTAAATTGCCAGCCCCTTTGGTGGGGAAATTAATAAGATCTAGGCAGTCTTATTTTCTCCTTAAAAATTAATACTCATCTATGGCAGATGGTATTTTTAAAAAAATGTTGAAAATGTTTCTCATATGACGTGCTTTCCTAAGGTGTGATTCTGAAATTCTTTTCAAAGTTGAGATCTGTGCTTCTCCCCCTTGACTCCAGGCAAGTTTTGATGGCTCTTTTGCTAAGATAGAAATGACTCCACGTGATTTTCAAAGCTAAGTGATATAGACAATTTCAATTCTGTCTTTCTTGTTGGAAAGAAGAAACTTCTTTAAGCAAAAAGTTACACTGTGAACAAATTTACATTAGCTAGACCGAGAGGCAGGTAGGGGGGTATGAAGAGAGAGACAGAGGGAGGGGAGGGAAAGAGGGAGACAGACTGAGACAGGATGAAAGAGGAGGGAAGGAAGAGGAGCAGGAGGAGAAAGAGAGACAGAGAGACAGAGACAGAGAAAGAAAGAGAGGACGAGAAGGTCCCCAGGTCTTAAATAGGCCTTTTCCCATCACAGAGACGGAGTTAGACCCAGTCGATATGTGACTCACAGCAGCCATGAAAGAAGACAAATACAGAGCCAAACACAAGACAGAAAAGAGGAAGAGGAATGAGATGGAGAGAGGAGGGGAAGTGGGAAGGGGAGAGGGATAAAAAAGAAAGAAATTAAAATATGCTGTGTATATTTACCAGCTCCCTACAAGGAGTGTAATTATTGAAAGCATATGACAATAAAAAGGTGAAAAAAGAGAAGATCTCAATAATTTAAAGTCATATAATAACTACAGATAACTTCCTATCCTACAGCATTTTGTGATTTCATGCTGGTTTTCTGCTAATGCATTTAAGGTATGAATGTAGCAGTAGAGATGGCCTGGTCCAAGTGGTAGGGAAGTCCTTTAAAGAGAGGACATACTTGCAATATATCATAGCAGGCAGCACTGTGCCCAAGCATGTTGAAAGAAGGGAATATGTAAAGCATTTATGCAAGGAATACTTTCATCAAGGCAGGAGAGAGTGAAGGAAATTAGGTTTCAAAAGCATTCAGATCATGGTGGTCATAAAATCACAAACTGGGTTTAGGTTTTCCTCTCTGGACACAGAGAACTCATGCTTAATTTTATGTACAGAAGTGGGACAGGAAAGAGAGGTGCCTGCCTAATTACTGTGTAGCACAGCTCCGATTGTGTGAAGTGTGAAATGTGTCAGATCCACATCGTTGTGAGAGCCATCTGAATGTAATACCCTGACATGAAACGTGCTAAGGCTTCAGCACTTGTTTCTTATGCAGCAAGAGTGTCTGCTCACGCTTTATAAAAACAGAGGGAATATTGCTCTCAGCTGTATTTGGTCCGCTCTTACACTCCAGAGATTTCACTCCTTTTTTCTATTTTTATAACCCATCTTTGTCACTTTCATTTCTTTCCTTTTTCCCCTCTTGGATTCTGTTGCAGCCGTATCCAATAAAACACAGTGACAGATAGATGGATCTTTCAGAAAATCTGCTGATTGCTCTCTCTGTAACCCTCAAATGTAAACAATAGAGGGACATTTGTTTCTCTGTCATGTTTCTTTTAGTACATAAAGATGAAGAACCAGATCAATGTTAGGAAAAAATAATCTGTTGTGGTCCTCTCCTAGTTGACTTTTTGGTAGCCAATCTTCCTTAAAAAGATTGAAGCAAAATGGTCTTTTGTGTTTCCCCAGGGACGAGGACAAAGAACGCCAGCTTCTCTAATTTTCAGATTCCATGGAAAGAAGTCAAAGTCCTGGCCGTTGAGATTTGCTGGATCTTTGTCTTCCTCTAATTCTATGGAGGAGTCTACATAAGCGATAACATCGAAGTAACGTATTAAACATTATAGTATATGAAACAGTCAAGAATCTGCTCAGTATTTGACATGATACTGTGGAGTATTTTATTATTTTGAAAACATTCAGGATCTTAGCAAAATGGCTAAGCAAAATGGCCATTTAAATGACTCACCACTCACAACCAAGAATTGCAGTGGACATGGAAAAAAATGAATTCCTCGTGCAATGTGCTGCTTCTCAGTTTAATGTTGCACGTACAAAAATCCACTTTGCTCAAAATCAGTGAGCTCTACCTGTATGCCAGTGTTTCCTTTACTTCTGAACGTAACATTAGTGTTTGTACTTTGCACAGCTGGAAAATGAATTCTTTATTCAGGAATGTAAGGCCCAGAAATTATGCCTATGTGGTCAGTAGCAGGTGAGCAACTGTAGTCCCTTGTGAAGTCAGAGGACAAGGCTCCAGACAGCGTAACAGATGGATAACATAGGCACTGTGGGTCCGCTGGGGTTTGTACTGCTGGAAAACATTTTCAGCTTCAAGTAATAAAAATGACGGACATTCACTCAGCCTATGTAGAATTGTACCCTGTCATCTTCACTCAGGGAAATCTCCCTCTGAAGTCAGTGGGGGTTTTAGACTGAGAATGGACCATAGAATATGCCCCTTTAGGTGAAGACAGCAGAGGTAATGTTTAACGGAGCAATTCAAGAAAATATTTCAGTGACATGTCTGAGAAGTTATGGAAATGTCACTATTTCCCTTACAAGTGCATCGTCATACAACTGGGTGTCAGGGTAGCCGGAGATTTGTCTCTGAGGATGGATTTGCCTGGTTTATTCACAAAATTCCAGAGAAAAAATTTTCCTTGTCCTGGCAAAAGTCTACAATAAAATCCCATTCTACTGTCCAATTCTGGCTACATGATGTCATTTTGAGGTACCAAATAGGGATTTGAAAATAATACTCTCTACTCAGTTTTCTGAGGATACTTACGTACCTATACCATCACTGATTTCACAATACAGTGAGGATGGTAGTTGGAACACAAATGTTGTTCCCATGGAGAAAACAGGAACCTAGAAGGTGCTTGTGAGGTGAAGAGATACCAAGAATAATGAGGATCAGAGCCTGGCCCCTGAAGTGTGGTCTAAAAGTGGAAGGTTTTGCTTTTTCTTCCTTCCTTCCTTCAATACCTGTGCAAGCCAGCATCCTTCAAATGCTGATGTTACCAACCATGCAGCTAGAATCAATCTATGTGACATCCCTGTGTGATGGAAAAACTAACTCTCACCCTGTTAGATGGTAGATGTGCTGAGTTAAAGGGCTCACAACGTGGAGGAGTGAAGTTGTGAACCGAAAGAAGGAAATGATAATATGAGTAGCTCCTGGGATTCCAGGCGGGGTCTCCAAACAATCCAGAGCTAGCAGAGCACAGGTACTGCTCAGTTGGTGGCTGGCGACCCATCACAGGCGGCTCTGTGAACTTAAGTGACCAGCTGGAACTCAGACTCTGACCTACCTCCTCAGCATGCAGGGTTAAAAGGAAACTGGGATCATAGAGAAAAACAGGCTGCTTTGCATTTTGAGTTCCCCAGAACTCTGGAGCTTAGCAGAGTGACTGCATTCTCTGTTGTATGAGGGAGTTCATCCCGGGTACCATGTTCTAGCTTGCTGTCTGTTCTTATTTTAATTCTTATCCGTATGGTGACTGCCCAACTCTATGTCAGGCTCTTCCCTTCTCTAGCTGCCATATCAGAAGCTAACTAAATGCTCTGTTCTTTACCTTTGCTCTTTTATTAGCAAAATATGATTATTCTTTCTAAGTAAAATTTCTCTTGAAATTTCTATCATTTGCTTTTTACATTGCAAAGAGTTAGTTACAACTCTGAAGAAACTCTTAATCTTAAGAATTTCTCATATATATATATACATATATATATATTACTATCAACACTTATAGAATATATACTTTTCCATGTCTTATGAAAGAGTGGTGTTGATATAAGATAGATAAAATGCATGGGCTATGGGACAGGGCAGGGATTATTCCTTTCATATTTCTCATTTTATTGTGAACTTGTTGGCCAAACACGAAAGAACACCTACATGGAGCTGCCGTGTCATGGGATTTTATCATTATTGATGTAAGGAGATATAAGGCCTCCAAGTGATAAAAGGAAATATTATAACTCCACTAGATGTCCAGCACTCCAAGTTGGTGTTCCCCAAAATTGAAAAATAAATTCTAAAGAACGACAGAGGTTAAGAGTAGGAAATATTTATTGAGGCAAAGATAGCTTCTGCCTAAGAGACACATAAGGGAGCCCAGAAAGTGGGTTGCTCATGGACCCAGTTCCTAAAGGAAAGTTCATAGAGCAAAATCATGAGGTAGGTATAAAGTGGGGAAAAACTATGATCAACTAATAATTTTATAAGTATGCTAGGGTAAGATTGATCCAATGGAGAAGCAAGTCACCTAGTAAGTGTGCATGGAAAGAACAAAGACCTGTCCTGGAAGGGGTGGCTCAGGTTCTTGGTCCCTCCCCCAGGTGACTGATGCCGCCTCTAATATTGATCACTATTGTTTATCTCTGGGGACCCATGTAGGTGCAGTCACTTCATCTCCGGTGATGTGCTCTTACCTTCTGCACAGCCTCCTTCCAGAGCCCAGCCCTGTCTGACTGCCATGATTTTCCTGCTTTAGCTGTCTATAATATTATTTGTGTTGCTTTGTTCTGTCCTTAGAATTCTCTTAGATCCTAGTTCTTTCCTTCCTATGTTGGTTTTTACATCAGTGCATGTTCATTGAATTTTCCACTGTTTGGATGATGGACAAGAGTGGTGGCTCCACTCCTGTCCTTCTCTATCCTCTCTCCTCTTCTCTGTACTGCCTCTAGGACAGTGTATTTTGAACATCAATTCTTGGTGGTAGCTAGATGAACTAAAACACCTACGTATAGTTAGATAGTCCACGCAACAGCTCTCACTGTGCTGTCCTTTCCTGCCTTGCAGAGCTGTTGATTCTCTGTCCTTTGTTTCCAATCTGTGGATAGTATCACAGGATTCCAAGACAATTTAACTAAAGTGTCGTTCACACTTCTCTCTTCCTTCAAGTGCATTCTTGCCTTACAAAGTCCTCTGTAAGTACCGAGAGTCTGCCAATCTTCTGGCAACTTTTGATAATATCATGGGCACTCTCTGGTCTGCACCTGAAGAGTATTGTGGTGGCTGCCTTCACTTTAGGTCACACACATGTGAATGTTGACTCTTAGTGGAGGCACCATATCAGCCACAGATATCGGCTTCAACTGGACCTAAAAGGTGTGGGGCTTCGATCACAAAATAGATCTTCCTAAATCTCTTTCACCTGCTGCCTGATGGAAATTTGTCCAGTTTCCTTTTGAAAATGAATGACTCCCGGAGAAATGTCTTGCCATTATGCCCTAATGCACTCTTGATCTTGGTGGCTTAAGTTCCATCAGAATCCAAGTGTAAAAACAAAGTGAATAGAACAGATACCTCTGCTCCTCAGTCTCTGCTTTGAGAGGCAGGGTGAGACAGGTGCAGACACTAGACACTACTGTACTCAGTGCCACTGGGTGCCTCTCTCCCTGCCAACGCACTGTAATTAAAGAAGAGAGACATCAACGCGGAACCAGATCCGAGGCGCTGTCCAGTTGAAAAGGTCACTGCCGCAAATGAGCAATTAGTGCTCCCTGCTGCCACAGAAGCTCTGGCTTCAGAAAGAGCCCTGGAAACACAATGCTCAGATAAACCAGCTTTGTAATCTGCTTGTCACGAGTCCAGTCATCAGGGGTCTGCACTGAATTGGACAGGATAAGGCTGTATGGATAAGAAAAAAAATGAGAGTTTTAAAATATGACTGTCAACAGAATGGAGCAGAGGGACATTTCCTGTGCTGGCGGCAAGCTGGTGATGGGCAGAGCATGGGGGCTGCCTCTGGGAAGAAGGCTCATTTCACACTTTAAATATTGGGGAGTTACTTTGTCTGGCAGCCTCAGAGCTCAGCACAAAGCTTTGTTGCCTACTTAAATGAGAATTTGAAAAAGTGCTTATGAATGCCAGGGTTAAACAGACTGTTATTAGCACTTTCTCTAAGACTCAGCTGTTTTATTATAGATTGCTCTTAAGAGTGTTTCATGTAAAACCGCAAACCTCTGGGTGGGGTAGTAAGTGGGGGCGGGAAGCGGCAGTGGCTGTGGGAGTGGAGGGGAGCTTGCAGGTGCATGTGATCAGTGGGTGAAGAGGGTCAAGTAGCAGAAGTGGGCTCTGCAAGGAGGAAGGAGCACAGAGTCTCCCCGAAGTGCTCCTGGCTCACAGGCGAGGCTTGCCCTGTCCCCCACCCCACCCCGGCAGTGGTCCAAGCAGGCAGGACTTCCAGGAGGGCCTCTCCAGCCACTACTTTGACCTTGAAGGCAGGTGACCCACTCTAGCCTGCAAGAAACTTCATTTCTTTGTCCGATTCAAATTCAGAAAAAGAAAAAAGAAAATTCTCTTTTTACCAGCCCCAAAGGCAAGATTTTGTTTTATGTTACAAACAAAACCCTGAAATTGCAGTTGACAGGAGAGGTTCCAAATACTGAATCAGCTAAGGTTTTGACACATGGATCAAGATTTCCCCTTCGTGTTGTACAGTAAGCTTTCAGATTGTAAGGAGAGATGATCGAGCTCCCTTTGTTTAAGAAGGAAGAGGAGACAGCTGCCTTTCCCTACCTTCTCCTCTTAGTCTCCTTGAAATTATAATAGGTCCTCTAATACATGCTCAGAATTTTAATTTTACCGCACAAGTGCACGATCCTTCTGAGGCTTAGCCCTGTAAACATAAACCTGCAAGATTCATTTAGAAGTTATTCACAGACATACAGGATGCTGCCTCAGGAAAGAATGTTCTGTTTGTCCTTGGGCTTCTCTGTGTATAATCACATGAAATTCTGCATCCACTCTGCCCAGATTTGCAGGCATGAATACCTGCTTTCTTTTGTTGGCAGGGTTGTTTTGTTTTCCTGAAAGTGGCCATGAGGACGGGAGCACATTGTAAGAGGAAGAGTTGGTCAGGAGGGATCAGAACAAGTTGCCCTGAGCAGGCCATGCAAAGAAGCGTGGGCCAGTGCAGACCAAGAAGCTGACTGAATGATTTCTACCAATACGCTCTTCTCTGCCTGTGGCTGACTGGGGTAGAGTTCAAGAGCACGTCACTCAGGTTCCAATTCTCAAAAACGCATTTTCCTACTGCACCCAGATTTTCAAGTTCCTTTTATCTGTTCTTATTGTGCAACTTGTCTGAGTCCCCACCGAGGCTGGGGTGGTAGCTGGTTCTTGGCACTAAAAGCTGTTTTTCTCTAAAGAAGCTGAGTTTATTTCACTGAAGCATTTTGTTGTCAAACCCAGAGTTGACAGCATTCTTACTATCACACTTTCAACAGAAACTATGTTTATAAGCTTGTAATTAGAGTTTAATGTTTGATATTTACACAGAGCTTTACAAAGCTCAGAGCATTCTACAAAAGGAACAGAAAAGTAAGCAAAACAAAACAAACAAAGTATATTAGAACAAGGGAATGGAATGCTGGGAGGTTATGTGAACCCTAAAGGATATTGTGTGTGTGTGTGTGTGTGTGTGTGTGTGTGTGTGTGTGTGTGTATGAACAGGACCCCCTTCCATCTCAATGTTTTATAGAACTTCTTAGATGATCACTGAAATATTCTTGGGGAATATTCTAGCATTTTATTTGGTAATAATTATTTACTTGTGCAAAATTATTCACTTTATTACTCAAGTAGTATCACTATTACTATTTCAAAGTTATACTGGGTGTATATTAATAAGGCCTAAGCCTTATTAATTTGATGGTAGAATCTATTGCATTCATCAGATTTTTTTTCCTTAGAACTTTCTTTTTCTCCTTGTGTTTTATACACTTTCATAGTGTTTTAGTATTTGAATTAATAATAATACAAGAACATTTTATCAGTGTTTTTCATTACCAATAAAGAGAACTGTCCTGAACCCTGATTAATCTCTAATCTAAATTCCCCCTGTAATAATTCTCATGATTTTTCATGTTGTTGTATATCATTTAGGAATACTTTCTCTGCATGTGTGTATATGTACTTGTGTTATATGTTTCTGTGCACACAGAAACTATTTAATTTGTTTCTGAATTTTAAAAAGAAGAATAATGAAAACTAAAATTCCTTGAGCTCTTCTTAGGTGACAGGCACTGCGTGTTCAATTAAATCCTCATAAACATACTATGTCATTAAGCATGATTTGTGTCTTCATTTTAAAAATTGTTATTGGTATATGCTTGCAGTACATGATTTTATTCATGCTGGGGAATCAGTACACATACATAACACTTCTTATGAGAAAATGAGGGAATGCAGAATAGGTAGGGAACTTCCCTGGGTTTTGTAGTCAGCAAGTGGCAGGGTCCGGGTTCTATTCAGGTGGATACCTCTAACCACCGAGCCCTAATGCTCTCTGTGTAAACTGAATCCTTCAGTAGGATTCGTATTCCATACAATCAGTAATGATTGGGAGATTTTCAGGTTGCCTAAATTTCCCTGTTGTGCTCCACTTATGGATGAGGTTTACAATATTTTATTTAGTTCTACTGCATTGCTTAACATTCTACTTATTATTAGTGTGCTTTTCTTTCATTTCAATTTCTAGGTTTTTTTATTGTGATAAAATATGCATAGCATAAAGCTGACTATATTTCATTTTTATTGTCGAGTTCAGTGATATCAACTACATTCATAAGGTTGTTTTGACATCATTACCATTCATATCCTTAACACTGCTTAACATGTGAAACTGAGTCCTTCTGTCCTTTCAATAACTTGTACTCTGTCCTAACTTCAGCCTACTGGCCATCTTCTTTCCGCTTGCTGTTTCTAAGAGCCTGACTGTTTTAGCTACTTCATATAAGAGATGGCTCATTTCACTTAGTATGTTGCTTTGAAGACTTGGCTATGTTGAACAATATGCCAGAATTTCCTTCCTTTTTAAAGTTGAATAGCATTCTATTGACTGTGTCCACCACTTTTTGCTTAATCCATTCATCTGTTGATAGATAATTGGGTTGCTTTCATATCTTAGTTATTGTGAATAATAATGCAGTCGCTATGGGTGTAGAAATATATCTTCAAAGCTCTGCATTCATTTATTTCATGTGCATATTTAGAAGTCAAATTGCTGGATCATATAGTAGTTGGATTAATAGTTTAAGAAATCCCTGTAGTGTTTTACTCAGTGGATTTGTACCATTTTTTACCTCATTGATGGAACACAAGAATTCTTATTCCTCCTAATGGATGTGAGGTAATATCCTATAGCTCTGACTTTCATTTCCATAATAATTGGTGACATTGAGCATATTTCAAAGTACTTACGGGTCATTTTATGTCACATGTGGAGCAATGTTTATTTAATTTCTTTTCTCATCTTTTGGTAGGAGTGCTCATGTTTCTTAGTTGAGTTTCAGTTCTGTGTATCCTGCTTCTTCTTGCATTTCATTAGTCCTCTATTTGTAGACTCTCGGGTTTTTTATATATAAGACAACATCCAAAACAGAGATAACTTCAACTCTTCTTTCATATTTAGCTTCCTTTTATTTCCTTTTCTTGTCTAAGTGCTTTGGTAGAACTTTCAGTGCTATGTTGACTAGAAGTGGTAATACTGGGCATCATTGTCTTGTTCCTGGACCTTACAGCTTTTAATCGTCTACCACTGATTGCTGTGGGAATTTCACATGAAAATTTTGTTATATCAAATTAGTTGTCTATTCCTACCAAGCAGAGTGTTTTTACTATGAGAAGATGTTGGATTTTGCAAAATTCTTCTTCTTTAAGATGACCATGTGTGTTTTCCGCTTCCTTTTATTAAAGTGCTGCTTAGGCATACGTCAGACTATTGGAGTTTTGGTTCTTAATTTCAATATTCTTGAGTCACAAGGAATAGGAAGATCTAAAAAGAGGTAGATCTCATGGAACAATCAGAACACACACAACATTTATTATATTTCTTTTTCACTCATTATATTGCCTTTCTAGAGCTATGGTATGATATCTCAAAAGAATTACAATAGTAACATTGAGGATCACTGATCAATATTGCCATAACATAAAAATAACAATAATGATGAAGTTTTAAATGTAAGAATTGCTCAAGCATAACATATGCAGAGACACGAAGTGAGCATACGCTTTTAGGAACATGGTATCTATAGATTTATTTGTTGTAAGGTAGTCACAAATCTTCAGTTTGTAAAACCATAAGTATCTGTGAGTACGATAAAATAAAACAGAATAATGAGGAATGCCCATATTATATTGATAAACTTTCCTATGTTGAACTATTTTTGTATTCTAGGACTAAAGCTCTCTCAAATATGCTCATGATCCTTTTAATATGATGCTGAATTTTGTTTTCTATTATTTTGTTGAGAATTTTGATCAATATTCGCAAACGATATTGGATTGAAATTTTCTTTTCTTGTAGTGTCTTTGGTTTTTTTTTATCTGGGTATTGCTGGTCCAGAATGAAAAAGTATTTTCTCTTAATTAATATTTTTGGAAAATGTTAGCATTTTGAAATGTATTTGATAGAACACTTAATAGAATTTACAGTGAAAGCTATCATATCCAGGATTTTTCTTTGTTGGGAGATTTTTGACTATCAGTCTCTTTAAGATAGGTTTGATTTTTCTACTTAGTCATGATTTAGTCTCGGCAGATTTTGTATTTCTAGGAATTTGTCCATTTAATCTAGTTGCCCAATTTATTGGTATACAGTTATTCATGGTACTCTCTTATAATCCTTTTCTATTTCTCTAGAAATAAAATATCAGTGATAGTATCTTCATTTTCATTCTTGATTTTAGTGATTTTGGTCTGTTTGCTGTTCTTAGCTCATTTGATAAAATGTTTGTCAGTCTTATTGATCTTTTCAAATAATCAACTTTTTAAAAATTTTGTGATTTTTGATTCTCTGTTTTTCTTTATTTTCATTTCTGTTATAATCTTTATTTCCTTCAGTCTTCCATCTTTAGGTATAATTTGTATCTCTTTATATTTCCTTAAATTGTAAAATGTATTTGATTTGAGATTTTTATTGCTTTTCTATTTTAAGTGCTTACAACTATAAATTCCATTCTTAGAACTGCATTCTCTATGTTCCATAAATTTTGAGGCATTGTGTTTTCATTTGAGGTTATCTGCAAGTATGTAAATTTTTTTCTAATTTCTCTTTGATCTATTGGTTGCAGTGTGTTATCTAATTTTCACAGGTTTGTGAATTTCATATTTTTTACTGTATTTCATTGTGGTTGGCAACAGGTTGAATGGCGCCTGTCTTTTAAATGTATTGAGATATAATTCATGACCTCAAGGTGGTCTACTCTGGGAAATATTCCATGTGCACTTGAGAAGAATATATACAATGTTGTTGGGAAGACTACTGTACAGTCTCCCTTCAGATACAGCTATTTTATGATACTGTTCAAGCCTCTGTTTTTATTTTCTGTATGGTTGTTCTATTCATTTCTGAGAGTGGGTTGCAGAGCTCTGCAATTATTATTACACTAGAGGCTATTTTCTTTATAATTATATTAGTTTTGCTTTACATATTTTTAAAGTTAGGTATATAAATGCTTATAATTGCTATACATTCTTTCTGTTTTTAAATTTATCAACATATACATTTTTCTTGGCCTCTTATAAACTACTAAAACTTAATGTCTATTTTGTCTATCAGTTGACTTTGGTCTCTTGGTTACTATTTGCTTGGATTATATTTTTCCATTCTTTCTGTTTAAATCTGCTTGTGTTTTGGGATCTAAAATAATTCTCTTATATATAGCATATCGTTGTGCAAATGTTTTAAATCCTTTATTTCAGTTTCTGTCTTTTGAATAGAGAGGTTAAGCCATTTTCCTTTGAAGTAATTACTGATAAGGAGGGATTTACTTATGTTATTTTGCTTCTTGTTTTCTGTGTAATGTTTAGCTTTTTTATCCTTCTTCTCCTTGCGATTGTCTTTTGTGTTTAGCTTTTTAAATAGTCAAACATTTAAATTCCTTTTGTATTGGTTTTGTAAGCATTTTCTTAATTGTTATCCTAGGAATTTCCTTTAATAATCATAAAATTACAGTACTTTAACTTGAATTTACTCCAGTTTAACTGCAATAACATGCAGAACTTCATAGTTTCATCTCCCTGGTAGATTGTTAATGTCACAAAGTCACATGCTTATACTCAATTATTCAAGATATGTAAACCAGCATTTATTTAAGTGCAATAGTCTCTTAACAGGACATAAATGTGGAGTTACAGAAGTATTGCAATATTAGCTTTTAGATTAATGATTATTTTGCAAATATATATAAGACTCCTAAATCATGTAGAAAACAAATCACGCAGTTGAAAATATTGTTATAGCTTTCTGGGAGGATGACAGAGTGGTGAGCAGCAGCCAATCAGCTTCTCAGGATGTCCAGACTTTGGAATACAGCAACATGGAAAAGAGCAGAAGGAGGGAAGTGAGTCTCCACAGGAAAAGTGAAGAGAGGGACTTCAGTGCAGAAGAAAGTAGCGGCGAACAGCACTTTCTCCTTGAATTGCAGTTTGTGGCTTGAGAGAGGTGGCTTGAACCTACTGAGACGTGGTGACGAGGAGTGACTTCAGAGGCCTCTGTGGAGAAATGCACCACTGAACTGAGCAGTGGACACTGTGGGTGGCAGTGGCTGGTAATTCAGTTTTCGGCATCTCCAGGAGAGGCTGATTGACTGGTCATCATTTTGGAAAGGGGCCAGCTGGACTCAGGACTCAGAGCAGCCGCAGATTAGCTTCATCTGTGGCTTCCAGCATAAAGGGTGATGTATAGCTGCAGGAGATATCCAGAAGGAGCTGAGTTCAAGCTGGCAAGGAGCACTCAGTGTTGTAGGCTAAACCACTCAGATCCCAGCCAAAAACTAGGATCAGCCTGAACATCTGTGAAGTTGAAAGCATGGGCTTTCTGGGATTACCCACTATACCACTCTAACGCTACTGCAGGCTTGCTGGGCTCAACCAACATAGATCCGTGCTCTGTCCACCCCTTTGTCTATCAGTGACAGCAGAGGCGGGCTCTGAACTGGAGTTTTTTTTTTTTTTTTTTAATTTTTCTTTTTTACCTCTTTGAAGTTTGTTCTTGTTTTTACGAGTGGGCACACTGTTCTAGTTGTTGTTGTGTTGTTCTGTTCTTTTTTTTATTTTTTTTTTGTCTTTTTCCTTTTTATCGGTACCGGGGAATCAAACTCACAACTGCCTGCTTGCAAGGCAGGCGCTTATGCCGCTGAGCTAAATCCCCAACCTCATTTGGTTCTGTTCTTGTTTCTGTTTCTTCCTTCTTTCTTTTCCTCCTGTTTTTTTCACCAGTTTTCCAAAGCTTGCATAACCTTCTTTTGTCCTTCAGCCTTGCTTCTAATCTCTTTCTCTTTTTTCTATTTCTCTATTTTTTCCTCCTATCCCTGTCAAGTTTTCTTCTATGAGGCTAAAACCTCTCTATTGGAATATTTACTGTATACAATTTTCTGGTTTGTTCTAAACGTTGTTATATAACTACAAATTGTGTTCATATAGGTAAAGGTGGAAAATTCACAGTTACCACTATTTTTAGGCTGTTTGATGTCACTGTTACTACTAACTATAGCTACTTTAACCAAGGTGACATAATTGTTCTAATCAGATGTTCTTCTTCGTGTGCCAATACCAAGATTGCCTGAGGGTCATAAACAATACTATAGGCTAGGATCAAAGAATTAGGGACTGGGCCAAATAGGCAGCAACTTGCCATCCCCAATAAACTGAAAAAGTAGGCCCTTGCAACAGACTCAAAAGCCAAAAGCCAGTTTGTCTGTATTTATTGTTATTGTAATCTTTCTTTTTTTAATCTTTATTTTATTAGAACATATTTGCAGTGCATAATTGTTACGTTTATCATGGGGATGAATTTGGTGTATGTAAATAACATTTAAATTCCTTTTATATTCCCTTACCTTCTCTTCCCTTCTTCTCCGAATCACAATGTATTGTCATTTCAGTTCACTTTGATGAACTCCCTTGAACATTTCTTTCCTGGGCTTTCGATCATCTGGTAATGCTTTCAGTTTTTCATCACTTTCTGCTTCCTGTTTGTCTCCCTCCCACCCCTCTTCTCAGTACTGGGAATTGAACTCAAGGGCATTCTGCCACTGAACTACACCCTCAGGCATTTTTATTTTGTTTTTAAGAAATTTGAGACAGGATCTCACTAAGCTGCCCAGACTGACTGCAGCTTTGCAATCCTCCTGCCCAAGTCTCCAGAGTAGCTGGCATTCCAACCATGCACCACTATGCCAAATATAGGACTCTAGATTGATAAAGTCATTTTTCTTTAGCCTTTTGTCTATATGTATCCACTTTTGGCTTACAAAATTTTTGATGAGAAATCTAGTGATAGCCTTTTTGATGATCCTTTCTTGCTGCTTTAAAGATCATGGTATTTGTTTTTTACATTTTAAAAGCTTGATTGTAATGTGATTCAGTGTGGGTTTCTGAATTTGTCTTATTTAGAGTTCATTGAACTTCGTGTATATTTATAGTCACACTTTCATCAAAGCTGGGAAGTTTCCAGCCATCATTTCTTCAGGTATTCTCATTGCCCTTGTTCTCCCTTTTCTTCTCCTGAAATTCCTACAATTCATATACTGCTCTAATTGATGATCCCATACGCTCAATTTGCTCTTCTTTATACACTGGTCTAGCGCAGATCCTGTACGCTCTGTACATTCTTCTTCAGTTCTTGTCTTCCTGACCCTCATACTAGATTACTTTAATGACCTCGTCATCAGGTTTAGTGACTCTTGCCTTCCACATTGGAGCTTTGAATCACTGTAGTGAAATTCCATATATCCACTGCACTTCTTAGCCTAGAATTTGTTTTTCGTTATCGTCTTCTTTATTCATATTTTTGTTTGGTTTGTGTATCATCTTCTTTACTGTCTCCACACATTTTGTTGACTTTTTGGGAATATTTAAAATAATTGTTTAACCAGGTGTGGTGGTATATATCTCTAATCCCAACACTTGGGAGGCTAAAGCAAGAGGACCACTGTAAATTTGAAGCCAGTGTGGGCTACAAAGTGAGTTCAAGACCAGCCTGAAATATATAGTGAGTCCAGAGATCCGGCCATGGAGGGACTCAGGCAGCTTATTGACCTGCCCTCTTGGTAAGTGTCCACAACATGGGCCAGGAGGAGAACAGAGCTCCAGACATTCGGCCATGGAGGGACTCAGGCAGCTTATTCGCCCGCCCTCTTGGTAAGTGTCTGCAGTGCAGGCCAGGAGGAGAACAGAGCTCCAGAAATCCAGCCATGGAGGGACTCAGGCAGCTTATTCACCCGCCCTCTTGGTAAGCACCTGCAGCTTGAGCCTGGAGAAGAATCATTACCTGTGAGCCTACTGCCACGTGAGCTGAAAATCAAGCACCCTTCTCCCACCTGCCTCCTTCCCCCTTAGCTACTGGGGATAGATAGGGATAGATTGGCTTTGTTCTGTCTCGTGCTGTTGCATTTTTACTACTTTCAAAATTAAAAAAAAAATACATGTTAAGAATCATGCATGTGTAGAATCTATAAACAGTTTATGAGAAATGATCTTATGACAATTGATGAAATGAACAGATACTTTGAAGAAAAGGAGACACTAAAATACTCAGTGCTGATCCTGGAGTGTCATAATGTGAAACCCAGCAATAGTGTTATTCTTTGTCCAGAGTGATATTAACCTGCTTGGGTTTATTCAAAGTCAACATAATTGAAGATATGGGTAACTGCCTATATGTTTAAGTGTATAGGACTGATAACCATATTTCTAAGTTTTTGTCGGATAGTTGAACAGAATTGGTTGCAATCTCACTGTTTGAATCCCCATTTTATATGCTCCACTTTATTATCTTGAATAACTATTTGTAAGAAGACAATCTGTAATCATCAACTAGTGACTTCTTACCGTTTACTTTTTCTTTGAAATTATGTATTATTTCTACCCATTTTCTATTTTTTTAGTCTTTCTTTAAATTCAGTTTTAAAAAGAAGACAGTACAGTACCCAGTGCTAATCACGGAGTGTCATGATGTGAAATCCAGCACTACTATTATTCTTTGTTCAGAATAATTTTAACCTGCTTTAGTTTGTTTAATCTAAACATAAATGAAGCTATGAATAACTGCATGTATGTTTAAATGTATAGGATTGACAACCATGTTACTAAGTTTTTGTTGGACAGTTGATTAGAACTTTTTGCAGACTCTCTGTTTGAATTACCACTTTACATGTTCCATTTTTGTACCTTGAACAACTATTTGTAAAGCAACAACATCAACTAGTGATTTCTTACTGTTTTTTTTTCTCTGAACGTATGTACTATTTCTACCTGTTTTCTGTTTTGGTTAATCTTTCTTTAAATAAAAATTTTAAAAAAAGAGAAATATATAGTGAGGCCTTGCCTCAAAAAGACCAAACAAAAACCAACCAAACAAAAAAGATAATTGTTTAAAGTCTTTTTCTAGGAGATTTATCATATATATATATATATATATATATATATATAGAGAGAGAGAGAGAGAGAGAGAGAGAGAGAGAGTTATTGCTCATTTACTTTTTTCGTATAAGTTTTGAGTTCTAAGTTTTAATTTTATTTTTTTGAAAATAAGACATTTGATTCTAATAACTCTAAGTAAGATATTCTTTGTCCTTGTTTTTTTGTTATCTTTTTGGTTTGGTTTGTTTGTTTGTTTAGTGCTGTGTCTTTGTGCCAAGGATTACCCTAAAATATAAGGTCTGTTATGGTTTAGATTTGAATGTCACCCAAAGGCCCCCAAATGTGACTGGATCTTGGGAGTGATATTGTCGCCTGCACTTGGTGATGAGTTCCAGTTGCAGAGCAACCAGGAGTCTGACCTGGAGGGTGCATCTCCCTCCTGGCTCCTCCCTTCTCTCTCTGCCTTCCAGCTAAATGAAGCAAGTGACTTCTCCTCTGCTGTTCGACTCTGCCATGCTTTCCTGTCTTTGAGTCAATCAACTATGGACAGAAAACAAGCCAAAAGAAACCTCTCCTCCTTCAAATTGTAAATGTTAGGTAGTGTGCCTCGGCAATAAGAAAAGTGACTAATACAAAGTCTTCTCAGGTAATTTCTCAACCTATGCTTTTCCATGGGCATTTCCTATTATGTTTGGTTTCCTCTATGAATACATGTTCTGGATCAAAGAAAGCCAGCCTTGTAAGCCATCTGGAAGACACATCAGTCAGAGAGGAAGGGTTAAAACAAAGGAAGAAGGAATAATAGTGGCCACCTGCTTCTTTCTATACCTCTACTGACTAAAGCCAGTAATCAGTGATCAGGGTATTGATGTTATTATTTACAGTACAGGACTCTTAACCCCCACCTTGGCTCCCACACTCAGAGCATGGCTGGAAGTGGGAAATGGAGAAACCTGACTGTGCTAAGAGCTGCAATTTACTGTCTAAGCCTTTTCCCCAAAATTTGCAGATTTCCAAAATAATTACAAAACATTCTGGGAGAACAGTTGTCCAGGTGCTTAGATACCTAGTGCTTTCAATTCCATAGCCTGCTCAGAATCTTTTTGGTTGCCATTAATTTTTCATCACAAAAATTTACAGCAAAACAAAGGCCTTTATCTTATGTATGTTTTCATGAATTTTGCACGTATTTCTCAATAACATAGAAGAAAAGTATAATTTCTGGATTGATTGTGTGTATATCTATTTATATCTCTGTTTCCTCAAAGGTTGTTCTCACTTACACTTTAAACAAACATTGTATGAGTGTACATATGTCTCTTTCATCTTGTCAACATTTTATATTATTGATATTTAAAATTTTGCCAATTAGATGAGAGAAATGATATATATTGTTTAAATTTGCATTTTTTCTTATGCTTACTGGTCATATTCTCCCAATTCAATTTTATTTTTGCATTTTGCTATTGTTGGAAGCCACTCTAAATTTTATTGCAACAAAGATTTTCTAGGCCATTCCATCTGGGCCTGCAGATGGAGTCACTTTAACAGCCCTGCCCAATATCCTGTGCCCAGCGCAATGCTTATAACAAAATCATAAATAATAGCTGACTGAAAAGAAATCCAAATTTTACTAACTTGTAATTTTTTTTATTTCTATAGAGTCTCTAACTTCCTAAAAATTAATTTCCCCTAAGCATACCTCTGTATTTTTAAGGTTCACTTTGTGCACAATCACGAATACGCTTGTCTAGCAGACAGTGCTGAAGCTCTTTTGGAGATCTCAGCTTCCAGTGATTGTGTCACCACTTGGTGCAGCTCTCCAGCTCAGTAGGGTCTCCTCCTGGGTAGCATCACATGGTCCTTCTTGGTGGCATTGCTGACCATCCCATCTGACACACTATGCTTGGACAGAGTGGGACATGAACCTGAAGTGATGCATTATGGTGAGAAGAAGCAGTCATACCCTAAAACAGGAGAGGCTCTAGTTTTGGCTCCAGTTTTAGTCTGCGATTAGTTGGCTCCAAAGCAGTCAGGCAGTGGAAGGATGTGAAGGGAGAAACAATTCAAGTCATAGGATACAGGAAGTAGAGAGCCATGCAAAGGGCCACGGACCAAATAGTCCCCCAAGTCAGGCTTCATGACCCATCCTGGTAGTGTGATTGACTAATCTCTTAGGCAGCTCTCAAGACTGTCAAATTGGCAGTAAAATTAACCATGATCACATAGTATTTAAAATTGACTAAATAACCAAAAACAGTGCAATTAAGGTGATTGTCACTGAGAAGCAAGACCCCTGGGAAGAAAGAAGAGGAAAAAATGAGATGAAGATACTTAAAAATTAAAGCCACTTCTGTAGCATTTGGTTTTTGTATGGTATGTGTTCTGTTGTGCTTTTTTTAAAATAGAAAGCCTTATTAGAATCTTAAAAATAGCTTATTGAATTAGTTCAGAGAAATATAATTATTTCAAATGACAGTCATGAAATCTTCAGAACCGATGAGTAGTCTCATTTTGTACTTTGTACTTCTCATAACATTGTGGAGAATATTTATTATCCTCATTTCCTGTGCTGTGGTACTGTGTGTTTTGCATTTTAGAGCTATTTTGTACTCCTTTGGTCCCTATCCCCTCTTTTTTGTCTATTAAACTAAGGCAGATAGAAGGTAAAGAACCAACTAAATGTGATTCGGTGGTCACCTGTCCAGAAGATAAATTGCTACAAATACAGTACTTCTGCTACTAAATTATGCTAACTTAGTCTATAATCCAATCACCATTTTCCAAATGACAAGAGACCTTAGTGCCAAAGGAACTGTAGTCAATTTTCTCCTTTGTCCCAATAGGTCAATTATTCTATTTTTCCTGAGGTAAAAAAAAAATAGCTTCTTTTCCCTGGAACCTGTGATGGCTCTGAAATGCACACCACCCACAGGATCTGCCAAGCTATTATCACTCCGTTTGAGCTGTTTGAGATCATAATTACCCACAAAATACCATTCTTCAATTCTCAGCTCCTGGATGTCAGCTACTCTTGCACCTCAGCTCATTTCAGAGTTCATATATCCTTCCTCTATTTTCCCTCAGACTTCTGTGATTCCATATGCTGAAGAATACATAGAGCCTTAGAGTTACTTGCATGAGAGTGAAAATCCAACTGCTCAAAAGTACTATACTTATCCTAGTATCCATGAGGAAGGTAACACAAAATACTCTTATTTTTAAGAAGCGTAAAAACTCTTAACGTGTTCCTGAAATAACACCATATATACAGAAAATAACAAAGGATAGGAAATCTGTTAACATTTGTGTAGTTGGTATACAGAGATTCAGGAACACAGCACAGATATAAGGCACACAATTGCTCAGTGAAACTCAGAGTTGTCATTACTATGATATATAAAATGCATAGGAGATAGGGGCCACTATCTCCCAAAACAACTAAATCTGAGTATTTTTCTCCTCTTTTCTCTTTGTTTTTGTCTAAGTGCACTATTATGCATTTTAATTATTTGGAAGAGCTTGATCTGCATCGTGTGTGTGTGTGTGTGTGTGTGTGTATGTGTGTGTGTGTGTGTGTGTAGACAGATGTCTTGATTAGATTTGAATTGTCTTTCTTTCAGAATCAATATCACTTTTACATGAAATGATTCTAGCATCAGACCACATGGTTAAGGAAAACTTACTGGGAAGTTTCCTGAATCTCTGACACAGTCAAAGAATGCCATCAGTGATTTTTTCATCCTGTGATGGTCCATTTGGATTTAGATAACTGTCAAAGTGAATTTGGAACCAAGTCTGGAGAATGAATGGTGGGTGATGAACCTGAGAAATAGAATATTTAGAGAAATGGAAAAAAAGCCCTAAAACTTTTTTTCCCTTTTAAACAATGGGTCTTCACAGTAAATAGAATGTATAAATTCAGAAGGTCTATAGATTTAAATTCATTCTCTGTAGGAACTACAGAATAGA
Source organism: Cavia porcellus (assembly GCF_034190915.1). Classification (NCBI taxonomy): domain Eukaryota; kingdom Metazoa; phylum Chordata; class Mammalia; order Rodentia; family Caviidae; genus Cavia; species Cavia porcellus. The sequence goes on from NW_026947504.1 coordinate 24,461,726, forward strand.
ATTCAGAGGTCTGTCTCTGAGAAAATGCCAAGTGGGTGGCAATGCTATTTCTATAGATGAATAACTTAGGAATTTCTACAATACTCTTTGCAGATAAATGGAAGAGATTGTTCCTGAGACTCAGCTTTGTGAATTCTTGTCTCCAGTTTCCAATTCTCAAGCAATCACCTGGTCTTCACAGCAAATGTCATTAACAAAGGGGATGAGAAAGGAAATCTGATATACTTCAAAATCTTAGATTCCTAGGTAGTTTGTCAGACATATAGACAGAACAGAGCTACAGAAGGCCAAAGAGAGCAAGAACACTATGAACAGTATCTTTCTCTTCACCCTTAAATAAAAGAGGATTCACTTGTACTCCAGAGGATACACATGTACTTTGTAAGAAATTGTTTGTGAAACTTTTAATGAAATAAAATGGGAGTTGGCAAACTGCAAAGGTTCTGCTTTTTTATAATATCAAAACTTTCTCCAGAAGATAATTCTTAAGAAAGAAAATATCACCACTACCTCCCTTCCTACATAATACCCCCAATCATACTCTACAAATTATTGCCTTTATTTTCCAAAATATTTTATTTGCTTTGACAATGGTCATGTTACATATTAAGACTAATTTTCATCCATGGGAATATTAACCATGTGCTTATTTTCCAACAGGGAGAAATAGATACATCAGTGGAATAAAACTCACTAAAGGAATGTAGAGTTGAGAGAGGCATCATATTTGACTGCCACACAGACTTTGAACTTGTTATTCAACCATCACTTTAAGAACTATTTTAGATTTGTCTTTCATCTATGATTAAGCAGTTGCAAGGATTTCTTTTCATAGTTGTTTATAGAGACACTTCTGTTGGAATGTCATATAATTATGTGACCATTAAACTTTATATACATCTTATTTTCCTTTCTGTTTTATGTCATGTATTTTTTTTTGCTTGCTGGTCAGTTGGAGACTTTTACTTGTGTTTTAGGGGCCATATATTTTCATTTTGGTTCAGTAAATCAATTTTGTAAAAATTACAAAACATATCAAGTCAACCCACAGAAAAAAACAGGCATCTATTAATATGCACCTAAGATCATCAACATATAAAGTGAAAATGTTTATATTGGCTCATATTTTTGGAAGTTCCTGTTCAAGATCAACTAGTGCCATTGCTTTGAGCCTGCAGAGAAGCAGTGTATCATGCTGAAAATGCATGGTAGAGCGACACCAGGCACCTGGTGATCAGGAAGCTGACGGATAGAAGGAGGAGAACAGCTCCCACAGTACCCTAATGTCCCTAATGAACTAAGGACCATTCAAAGATTCTGCCATCTCCTAATAGTGTCTCTCTTGGGTATTTTATACACGGGTCACCGAGGATACATTCAAAGTTCAAGCTATAAAAAGGTTCAAGTAGCACAGTTTATATACACACATGTTATGAAAGAACTTTTATTTTTACCTTTGCTTTTTGTAAAAAGAAAAACATTAAATTTTTGGGCTTGGAGATTTTGAAAAAACAATTTTGTTTCTCAATTTTAATGTCACAAAATGACTTATTATTTAATACATTTATCTATATGCTATCTTCTATTATAAGAGGATTTGGAATAAATGTTGCCAAGCAGAAATTTTATATATAAAAGAAAGAATTTTAAAGCCCAAATTCAGTGTGTCCATTAGCCATTTTTCTTATGTGTATTTCCAAAGAAAATTTAGAGTTCAAGCTCATAGCTTAAGCATTTTCACAAAGGGTTCTTTCTTTTAAATTGAGAAATATTGTAAGATTGCAAAGTGAGCTGCATCAGAATCTGAGTACTTTTCACTTTTCTATGAGAAATACTTGCTTCAAGAGAGGAACCTAAGAGTGATGTTAGGACTAGAAGCTTTCAGAGTTTATTTTTCAGCTGTGGTGTGGAGTGAAGACCTATACTTTTGGGGTGATTTATCAGTGCTGTCATTCTAGACTGAACTATTTTCCTTTTGCACTAAACATTGCTGAGGATTTGAAATGTGACTTTAAACAAATTGTTCAGTGATTTTAGAACACCAAATGAATATTGCTGGCTTCAAACATCTCGTAATGATCAATTCAATAGTACTTCACAGTTAGTTTTGCTATGGATAAAGGAAAACGTTTGGAATTCTCTGTATGCAGGGTGGAAGAGGAGATCATTATCCCTTGTGTCCCAAACTCTTCAAGGCTTGGCCATACGCAGGTGACAAAGTCCAATGATTTATTGCTCTAGTCTCGTGTGCGTCTCCTCTAATTGCTGAGTCCTTTTCCTGAGTACAGGAAAATACTGCACTCCTTCTGTTCTAAGTTCCAACCTCAGGTACTATCCTATTAAAAGTAAAGGTTTTTTCCCACAGGAAAGCCCAATTTTTAAAGTGTATAATTTTCTTTATATATGTTCTTTTTAAAAGACTCAGTGGTAAATGCAACAGTGATGCACACCACCTGATATACCTGTGCTGATCCTTCAGATGAGGCAGCAAATCATTTTAAAGAAAAGTTGAATCAGAGAAGAACAGGATACTGGAAGCAAGAACTAAAATGAAGCTAGGGAAACAGGGCTGGAGTTCGTGGAGACAACAGGCGTATGTTTCTTGTAATTCACCTTCTCTGCCGCGGTTTGATTCTCTTCCATTCCTGACTCAGATTTTGTCTACTCTGTATATTTTATGATGATAAAAGCTTATCTTTCCATGAGCATCTGCAGATATTTAGGTTTTTACACCAAGAAGAAAAGCGGTAATGCCTGACTTGCCAGTGGAAAGGCATAAAAAGGGGGCAGAAAGATGGATTTGGAGTAAATAACTATAATAGAAATTAGGAAGAGCAAGATGGAGACTAGCTTCTGAAGGAGCTGGGCTGAGCCTAAGAGATATTTTTCACTGATGCCTTTTTTCTCTCTCCCTGTTCCCATATAAGCTACAGTGCCTCTGTGTGGAGGCATATTTGGAATGGGGAAGACTTGTTCTTTGCCTTACTGGGCTGATCTCAAACATCGTCACTTACACAGACAATGGAATCTCTGTGTTCAGTTAGCTTCAATGCAATAGTCAGGAAATAAAAACAAACAAAGCTCCTAGATTCTACTATGCATTAGGTTAAGCTCCCCACACCAGGACTTTTAGTAAAGGTCAAGTTGTTTCCAGTTTATGTGACAAAGAGTAGTGTATGTTAAAGTCTGAACTTACTGAAGTAGTGTATGTTAGAGTCTGTGCTTACTCAGATAAATGTCCTTACTCAAGATTTCTTCTAACTAAAGACACTGAGCGAGAATAAACTTGAGGTATGATGATATCAGACCTTTCCATAGTATGAAACCACTCAGAAAAATTGCCAAGGTTGCCGCAAATGGTTTGTTTGGGAAATTTCCTTCCCACATGTCAATTGGATCAGTATTTGCTATGAAATCACAACACATGAGAGTAATCAAATCTGCTGGGAAGATGATAGTTTGGAATTTTTACTTTCCAAAACATTTCACAATTTCGTTTGTGGCTTCTCCTGAGAACCCAATATCCTGTAGTATCACCATCTAGTTATAAATGCCTCTAGGCTACATTCTACAGTAGAGACAGCATGCTGTCCAATAAAAAGTCCTGTTCATTTACAGTGCATCTCAGCTGCTGGGGAGAGGCCTACCAATACCTGTTAGTTTATCAGCAGGAAAGATTAAAGTCTAGTTTACTCATTTGCAATTTTCTTTAACACAGATATACTGCTAAAAAAGCCAGACATCTTGTTTAAATATTTTTGCTCAACTTTGCATGATGTTTCCAAAAAGGTAGGAAAGAAGCCCTGTGAAATATTTTTGGTTGATTTAATGAGTCAAATAAAGAGCAGAATACAGACATACCTTGCAGTATTTAACACATCAAAAATATGCTAAGAAAATTAGAGAAAAGAACTTGAAACATACTTGTTTTCTGTTTGTTAGAAAATTTTGGCACTAGCCACAATTGTTTACATGGGGAATATGAGTCAACCTACTTTAACATGGTGCCAATGTGTTTTGGAATAAAAATGTGCGGAAAATACGATTGAATTATGCTCTGGCACTAGAATGAAATCATGTCAGGGCTAAAGAACTGAGAGGTTACCCAGCTTCACACTCTCATTTAAGGAATGAGAAAATTGGGGTCAAACCATTAAAATGACTTACCTACCATAACAGCAAATTAATAGTGTTTTGCAGAGATCAAATTAATCTGATTTTACAGTCTTCCTGTGCTTTTTTTTTTTTCCTGCTTTTTTATAGGAAGAAGGATATGTTTTCTCAATGTTCTTTCTCTTCATATTTGGATATGGGCTTTCATGAAGAAGACAAAAGTACGTTGGAATGTAAATAAAAACTGAAAATTAAAATGCAGGCTAAACTTTTCCCTCTTCTTTAAAACTTCTATGTCTCATCCATTAATCTGAAAAGCATTAAATGCTCTCGTCAGCAAACTAGGGACAATTCATATTTTCTCTGAAATTTACACTAAATTTGGCCTGAATCGGAATCTATTTCTCTAGGAAAAAAATAGACCTTTGAGGAAGGGCAAAATTATAGCTTAGGGGGAAAGCATTAAAATCTTCTAAACAGGAAACTGAATTTCTTGGTATGCATACTTCAAGGAAACCATTTCTTTTCGAGTCCTGACCTATTGAGAATAGAGGAAAGAGAAATTTCCATAGGAACTTTGATCATAACAAACAAGATTCAACTTTCCAGGGTCAATAGTAGGTGTCAGAAGGACCTAGATTTAAACCTGGACCTAGATTTAAACCAGAGCACAACTGTGCTCTGTGTCTCAATTTTCTTATATAAAAGTGGATCAAGCAATAGTTGGCCTTGTGGAGTGTCAGTAAGCTCATGGCACTCTTGTAAATAAAGCAGAGTTCCTGTGTGTAGGTACAGTAGATTAAATATCACAAAGTATGTCTTACAACACCAAGAGGCAGTCTGATCTTCCATCTCATTGCATCTGGGCTGGCCTGGTGACTGCCTTTCACTTTAAAGGTAACAGAAGCGATGATGTGAGTTCTTTGGCCCAGGGATCCAGTGACCATGTGGTTTTTGCTTTTGTTTTTATGAAGTACTGCTCTGGGACCACATAAAGAAACCAATTTAACCTGCCGAAGAATGACTAGCCAGATAAAGCAGAAGTGATCTGCCAACAAGAGAGGGAGCTGCCAGGCAATGAGGTTGTCTTGGATCTTTAAGCTCAGTCCAACCTCTAGTTGAATGCAGGCATATGTGGCAGCCCCGGTGATAAATCCATGCCTGCATACACAAGCATGCTCGCAGCTGCTAGAAGACAAACATACTCACTTGGTGTGCAGCTATTTGTGAGATTGTGTCTCCACCCAGTTTTGCTTTGTTTTACACTGAGCCCTTTTTTTCTTTTCTGGCAGTCTGCTTCATTCTGAGTTCCCACGTCTGCCCTTTCTACATTTTAGAAACAGTAGGCATTATACTAGCAGTGTTGGGGCCAGTCATGTGAGCTATTTATAAGCATTTTGGCCTATTTATGACTTCAGCCAGTGCTGTTGCCCACTGATGGCAATATGCATTATAATATGCATATTATAATAATATACCACACAAGTAAAAATATTACATGAAATTTAGGTTGTTTTTAACAAGTCCCATGAAGACACCACTTTTGGTGGATTTCAAGTCAAAACAAGTTTTCAGTAAATGTGAGCTATTTTTATTATTAGTAAGTATCTGATAGTAATTGGCGTAGTATTTTATAATTCATGCAACAGATGAATTATATTTAATCTTTATCTTTATTAATCCTCACAATAATCCCACATGAAGTTGTTCTTTTCTATCTTCTAAAAAATTTGTATGCTCAAAAATCCACTTATTCAGAGGTTAGATGTATACTCATAGCTTATTCTTTTGATGTGATTTTTAGTTTCCAAGGAGCTGCCTTCATGTAAGTGATATGAGCACGTGTTACATCACAGATAATCGGGTACTAACGCTTAATATTAAATAGTGTCACTTTTTCAGATGAAGAAAGATTTGTTTTGTCCATGGTCACAGTCCATAGTACTGCCTCCAAGCCAGAATGACATGGAAGTGGGCAGAGCAGAAGAAAAGCTGCTCACATTATGGGGACCACGAAGCAGAGAGAGAGAAGGGAGGAGTCAAGGGAAGAGATTAACCCTTTCAAGCCTCCAACATATTACGAATGCCCAAGACCTTTGAGGGACGTTCTCAATCTAAGCCATGGCAAAGAATGAATTAAGGGATTTTATTTTATCATTTTCCCCTGGCTTATCCACTGAGACCCTCCCTCAGTGTATTCTTAGTTAACGTGATGCCTGTCTTCCTAATGTCCTTGCTTTGAGATGCCCAGGTTATCTCTGATAATGCATCTTATTTTATTCCCACTGGAGAATGATGTATTAGATGTTATCACAAAGGTCAGGACCTGGAAGGAGTTTTAGTAAGCTGTGTCATTGCAGGAAAACCTGTGCTGGCTGTTAGCCCCATAGGAGCACAAAGCAGCCAGAGAAAGAGATTCTCAAAAGCAGTAGCTTATAGTGGAAATCATTAAAATATTTTTGGCAATAGGCTAAGACAGCCACTAGGAAAGTGCAAATCAAAAGCTCCAGAAAACACTACTTCCTACGCTTTATGATGGCAAGAATCAAAAAGGCATATCATAACAAGCGTTTTAAGAGATGCAGAGAAATTAGAACCCTCATGTACTACTGACAGAAACTTAGGATGGTGCAGAAACTTTGTAAAGGCAGCCCAGCAGCTCCCTAGAAACTACAAAGAGGGTACTAGGTATAGCTCAGTATCAGAATACTCATCTAGCATGCCCAAGGCCTTGGGTTCAAATCTAAGCAAAAAAAAATCAAACCAAACCAAAACTAAACTAAACTAAAAAGCAACATAATGGCAACAACAGAAAAACTAAAAACAAACAAAAGTCTCATTCAGAAATAATTTCGATATAACCTAATTATTCTATGTTTTAATACATGCACAAGACAATTGGAAATGTATATTCATGTAAAATCTTGACACAAATGCTCACAGAAGCATGGTTCATGGCCAAAAAGGTGGAAAGAACTCAAATGCCCCACAGCAGATGAATATATATCTATACGGAAGAATATCAGTTGGCCGTAAAAAAGGAATGGAATACTGATGTAGACCACAAAATAGAAGTTACTTGAGAGTATCACAGTAAGTGGAAGAAAGCAAACACAATCCCTACGGACAGAAAACAGGTTCCGGCTGCCTTCGAGGGTGGGTGGAAGATGAGAAGTGATGGTGGTCAAATGTTCTGAAATTCATGTGATAATCATACAAACTATTAAATGATGCCCTTCAAATGAATGAGTTGTATAGTGAATTAATGTTTCAATAAGCTCTTTTTAAGAAGAAAGTCTAAGGCAATTATGGAGAAACTTGCAGAGACGAATGTTCAAGCTGCAACCTCAAACCCACTTATTTATCACAAATGCCAACACTGCAATTAAAGTTGAATTCTGAGCTTTTAGTTGAAAGAAGACAACTCGCACATTAACATCTTTTATCTTAAAATAAAAGTGTGCCATAGGTTCACTCACTGGGCTAGGCCATTGGCTCAATACCCTAGCATGACCGAAACTGACCTAGTATGAGTGTATTAATAAACAATCCAGAGGAAGTGATCCACTCAAAACATAACAGTAGTACAAGGGTAGGTCAGAGACAAGGAGGAGTAACTAATGTTTATTAGACCAGCTAGTATATTCAAGGTGCCTGGTAAGTCCTTCTGTCTACCTTTTAATTTCCACAATCCTCCATCATGGCAAGGATCAGTATTTTCAGTTTAGAACTGAACAAATCGAGGCTGAAGGACAAAAATGAATGGTCATTCACACAGCCTGTGAGTGGCAGCCTCGGAAAAGGAAGCCAGATCCCTTTCAGCAAAGGCTGTGACCTAAACTATCTGTAATTGTGATTCACAATCCCTGATTCAGATAGACATAAGGAGTTTACTGACAAGATTCACAAGGCTACAGAAATAAAAACAAAGCTGCACCAAAATTCACCATGGTGGAGCTGGCTTGTCTTTTGAGTTCTGGCTTGATTAATCATATCTACCTTTGGACAAAAGGTTGGGCTCATGACCTTGCTGCCTGGAAACAGGGACCCACGAGAATCCTGTTGACCATCAGCACCCAGCCTTGACTTGCCAAACATGTCTGACTGTTCTCTTTTGCAGGTGGACACAGCGCTGGGCCTTAGGGCGAGACTCACCTCTGCCTCAGAGTCCCCCTGCTCAGGGACTGCTTTATGTAACAGGACTCCAGGCAGCTGCTGTGAGGGGGAGGTCAGGCGAGCACAGCCTGACGATGCGAGGACACCTGTCTCTCGCATGCAAAGATGGACCAAATGATGACAGTTGTTGCCTTGGATCCGAGCAGACCAGGCAGCTTGCGTTAGAGTCTCCCAAGCTCTGGTTTCTGCGTGAGCGTGGCTCTCTCTTTTCATATCTGGAGCAGGGAACAGATGTTCCATCAAAAGACACATTTAAAATAAAGATAATTATGCAGTAAGAGGCTTAATTACATCAGCTTATTCAGGTCCACTTAATTGCCTGACAGCCTGAGTGCCTCCCACTTATTTGCGGCAGAAGCTCTTGTGTTTTGCTGGTTTATCAAATCCTTTGATGGCTGAAGGAAGATGTTATTGACTTAGCAGTTTAGAAAATATCAATTCCTTATATACAGCTGGTAGAGGAAAATGTAAATATTTTTAACAAGCAATAAGGAATCATCATTTTCCTAGAGGTGGCTTATGGCGTCCTACAAATGATTAATAACTAGTGTCTCAGAGAAGCAAGCCTGAACTAGATACTTCGTCTTTAGTGCCACTTGGTCATTTTTACAACCTCTTTATCATATGAAAATCCTGGAGAGAAGGTGATTTGCTAATTTGAAAAGGTCATTTGAGTCATGTGACAATAAAGTAGCGATCAAAGGTAGCAGTTTTGTGGTGCTGTTTTCATCTCTCCCTAACTTAAAAGACAGAGTTTAGTTCTGTTGCAGAGTGATAGCCTATCTCCCTTTCCTGCTCCTGTGAAGCAGCAGCCTTTCTGAAGACACAGTTTTTACACGCTGTCTCTGTTTATTCTCATATCATTTTTTTCCTCCACTAAAGCTTGAAACCTGATACTTGTCCACAGCAGTCATTTACAAAGAAACTAAAAAGAGAAGGCAGGAAAGCAAGAAAGTAAGAACAAAAGAAAGAAAGAAAGAAAGAAAGAAAGAAAGAAAGAAAGAAAGAAAGAAAGAAAGAAAGAAAGAAAATGGACCCTGGTTCTTTGTAGTCCTTGTCCCATTCTGTGGTCTGTAGTATTTATTCAAACTTTTCTACCATGGCTGAGAGGGTACTGCACCCTCTTGACCTACCCTTAAATCAATAGGGGTTCTAGTAGAAGACAGATGGTGCATCATACTGAGTAACTGAAGGACATATCACAATGGGACAAAAATAAGTCAGGACTCCCATGCTGATTACATCACTGACCACAATAGGCAAGATATGGAGCCATTTTAGGTATTCATGAGTGGATGAGTGGATAAAGAAAATGTAAATCTGCGTAAAATGGAATACTATTCACCTATAAAAAGAATGAAGTCTTCTCATTTTCCAGAATATGAATGCGCTTGCAGTGCATTATGTTAAGGGGAAAAATAAAACAGGCATAGAATGATACATACTGCATATTGTCATCCATATGTGGGGCTAGAGAAGTTGAACACATAGCAGCAGAGAATAGATTAGGGGTTACAGAGCAGGGAAGGATAAGGGGAGGAAAATGGAGGTACATTAACAGGGGAATAGCTTCTTATGCTTTATGTAGCACTGAAGGTAACTGACTGATAATAACTACTTGAATATTTCCAAATAACTAATGAGTTTCCAACCTAAAGAAACAATCAATGTCTGAGGTGATAGATATGCCAGTTGCCCTAATCGTAGATCTCTGTTAAACTTCTGAAAGGGAGGAGGAAGACACAGGAAGTGGACAATGGAGTGTCAGTACTCTAAAACTAGAGTGAACGCCAGTTCCCCAGGGGTGGAAGGGCGGAGCACAGCAGAACTTCTGCTGCAGAGAAGCTCTTGCCCCCACTTGGCCCTCCCAGCCTCTGCCCTTGAGCAGTGCTTCCCACAGCCAACCTAGACTCGGTGCCAGGGGGCAAGGGAAGACTGGGCACAGCTCCTAGAAGCCTGCCTCCCAGTACAGAGCAGTGGGGAACGTGGATCCGGAGGGACACAGAGAAAATGCCCACCACGTCTGCGGTGTTCACATTTCCTCCTAGCCTCCCCTCCATCTCTGTTAGGACAAGGTACAACGCAAAACTGTGGTGAATGTTTAAATAAAAAATACTGAAGCTACCACTCCTGACTTGACTGTTATCCCATCATTTGTGCCACTTTCTGAAGCAGTTTTGGGACTCCTTTTTTGTGAGTGTCTTTAGTTGAGCTGCTGTGGTTGCTCCACTGTCCTGAATCTGTTCAAATATTTACTTTTCATCTTCACTTTGAGGGTAGAAAAGAGCCAAAGGTCACATGGTGCCAGGTTCAGTAAAAATGGTGGATGAAGCCACACAGTAATAATTTTACTAGCCTGATTTTCCATTGACCACATTAGGCAGCAGTATGTATGTATGTATATATATATATATATATATATATATATATATATATATTTTTTTTTTTTTTTTTTTTTTTTTTTTAAATCAGAGTTCATAAAGACACTAATGGAAAATAACTTCCACAACTGCTAATGGGATACGTGTATTTGAAAGGGGGAAGTGTTTTGATGGGGATTGAAGGCAATGGATCTTTTACTCTAATAATTTTTTAAAAATTTAAATATTCATCAAAGTTTCCATTACCTTTTTCTGAAGACTATGAGTTGCTCTTCTCCTTGTCCTGATGAGCTTACCAATCCGTAGTCTCAGACATCACCTCTGTGTTGATGATTTGCAAGTCCACACGTTTGCTTCTTTCTTTCCTGAGCTCCCTTTGAGGACAGGTCCACGATAAATGACTAATCACTTGCCCATTCAAATGAAACTCATCTTTCTTCCGATTCTCTCCTTGGATCTGTCACATGGTTTAATGTTCTTCTCCCGTATCTTAAAAGAGCAGAATCATCATCTTCAGTTTCACTTGTATCCAGACCACTGACCATTAAGATCGGTTGGTCTCATCTCTGAATTGTCTCCAAATTCCTTTTCTCCTTTCATCATTATGGGCAAAACTGCAGGTCATCGTCACATTTTTTTATAGGCAGTCTCCTGTAATAAACTCTTTGCTTGTACTATTTGACTTTGACATTATGTACCCCACATGGCTTCTGATGTTATCTTTCTAAAACAATTCATATTTCTGTCAAACCGTTAGATAAAATTGTTATTATTAGCTAAATAATAAAACTTAGTAGCTTAGTAGCTTCCATAGCCTTTCAGATCATAGTTCCAACCTCTCTATCCTATAGCTCGGTATATATCCTTTTAAATCATTCATACTTCATAGCTCTCTCTTCCATTTACAGTGCTGTATCCTCTGCCTTCTCTATTCCTTTACTTAAGATGTGCAAACACAAATATATTTGAGAGAAGTAGTCCATACAATACATGAAGAGGTGGAAAAAATTGTGGGGATGGGAGAGAGCCAGCCTTGTGAGGGGGTATTGAGATCCTGAGTATTTTTCTATGTGGAACTCCAGAGCCTCTGCTATTTGATTTTAATTTTTAAATTTGAATATGTATATGAAGTTCCTACGTATGTGTGTTTAGGCCCCCAAGAAACTTGAGAGCTTATTGTTTGTCCAGGATTACTTATATTAAAGCCTCTCTTGCATTTCAACTCAGCAGACACCTCAATAGACATGACGGGTATTCCCTAAAGAAAGAAATTTGGGCTTTTCATGGATGCTACAAAGTTCCAGATCTAGCTGTCCATTGTACAATGAGGCCCCATGACTGTATTCCATGATCTTCTGTCTGTTTATCTATCTGTCCACCCATCCACCTATCCATCATTGATTTATTATCTATCTCTCTATCTATCTCTCTCTCTAGCTATCTCAGTCTGCTATATTGAGTGTGCAAGATGGTATATACATGCAGCATCTGATGGTTTTGAAATGCTGAAAATTGAAAAGTGCTCTCACATTCCTACCTCCTAAAAAATTTGGGGGAATCTATCAGTTTTCTCAATGTATCATGGTAAAAAAAAAAGCTATGAGTAACTCCAGATTTAATGTTTATGACAAAATGCTATTCAGTACTTTTTCTGAAGTTGTGAAGTGATGGTAATCTGCAGCTTCAACAAAGTGACCTTGAATTTGGGCTGATCTCAGACTTCTGACCACAAAACAGCTTTTTGAGGCAGGTAATGGTCAGGGCTAGGAATTAACTTTTGAAGGGGGAAACTGTGTAGACTTTTATACACTCAACTCTGCATACTCGATACAGTGGATTGATTACCTGGATACAGTGGTTCAATAGCCTGAGTAGAGTATTAGAAAAAGTCTCAGGAAAGTCCATGCTAAGTTACCCAGATGATTAGAATTCTCTCCTTGGCATTTACAGACTTCTAGAAGGCTAAGATTTTGTCAGAACTCACAGCATGGTAATCAGCCACTATATGGCGCATTTGAGGTGCCCGTGCATGTCGATGCTTCCCGGATATCGTGTGTGCACCTGAAAACTGGATACATCACCACATAACAGCAACTGTGCCAATGGGATGGTCAGATCAGATGCCTGAGCTTGGGTCACCAGTCTGAAGGACAGTAAGCATGGTTCAAAATGTACCCAAGCCACAAGTGGAAAGAAGTCCTACTCTTAACCCTGCAATCTTCTTGACAAAGACTCATGTTGGACTTTATTATGGGTCTCACATCCTCCATCCTCAGGCGATCACAGTGGTGGAGGAACTAAGTTACATGGTATAGTTCATGTTTCGAAAATCATCATCCTCCCTTTTCCTCACATTCACAACAATTCTTCTCATAAGACAGACTTTCATCTCTCTGAAGTACTAACCTTCTTAAATTCAGACACTTGCCCCAAATTTCCATCTAGGTCATCAGAGAGATCACAAGAACACCACTCAGATTCTTTCATGTCCGCAACAATGTTCATCCTTGCCTGTCACACAATAATGGCATGATGGGATTATTTCCTGGTCTCACAGGAAAATACTTAACCTGCATCAATCAAGACTCTTCAGACATTCAGATTTGCATAGAGCAATCTGCTCATCCTCTCACAGAACAACCTTTCTCAGAAAGCAACTCCTTGTTCATGTTAGAAAGTTGTTTCCAATCTTTAGAAGTCACAAATCACTCAGAAGAACTTCAATTACATATTCTAGCAATCCTAAGAACAATGTAAAACATAAATTTCCTGTCACTGGATCCTAGGAGAGATCATTTGAATAAAACACATCTAAATTTGTTTTCAAGCAATATCTGTGCGTGCTTAAAACTCAGGAGTAGTCCTAGGAGCCTAAACTTCCCCCTGAAAGTTGTCCTAATGAATGAACTTCTAAGGCCTCATGCCCCAGACTTCAGTTCCAGGGACGTGGGAATAAAATTTAATTCTGTCTTAGGCTTTAAAGACCATAGTGTTTTATACCACACAACGTGTACACTTGAAAGCAACCAATAAGCAGCAAAGTCTGCTCCAGACTTGCTTCCCCTAAGGAGAGGCTCTGCATCATTTTTGGTCCTGTAGGACCAAGTAGCCTGGCTCCCCACCTCCCCACAACAGGAGGCTCTAGACCTTAGAAAGCTCTACAACTCCTCTTTGTGGACTGAGATCCTTTCTGTTCTTCATAGTTTTGTTCAAATGACTGTTTGATCTCTCTGACCATCCAGAAAGAACTAGTCGAACTTTCTGTGGTTTGTTAAGTATCTTCCACACAGAAGAGAAAGGGCAGGTGTCAAATTGTACAAAGGCTTCACAGTGTAACCGACCTCATGCCAATCAGACATCTTGCCTGATACTTAGGCTAACACTGAGGGATAATGTTTTAAGATTCATTTATAGGTAAGTAGACTGAAGTCTAAAAACCAGTGTAGTACAGCTTGCTTAAGATCATGTAGACATCAAGTGACAGAATCAGATTCGTAGACGAATCTCCTTTGGATAAAAAATGTATTTCCTTCACAACATATTGTCTCTCAATTTATGTCCTTTAGTTTCAGTTACTTACATTAGTGCTGAAAAGCCAGTGTCCTCAAAAGCCAAGAGGTATGTCCTAAGTAGACAAATGTAAGTCAACAAAGCATGGGCTGGAGAATATATGATCAACATAGAACACTCAAATTAAAAACTCAACAAACAAGGAAGTAAGTCTTTCGGCCAAATTTGGCAGCAAGCCATGAATTTGCAAGGCCTAATTAAATACCCAATTTTATGACTACAGAATAAGATCTTCAGGAGTATAACTACTTTATCTTAGAAACCTTGGATGGTCTAACTTCACAGAGTAGAGATTCACTCCATTGAATGTGAAAAGTAGAGGCTTGCCTTTAACCTTCATACAGAAAATTAAATCACTTTGTTTCTGCCCATAGTTAGGAAATTTAAAACTATAAATTGGTTGCGTTAAAATCTTATTTTTAGCAGGGTATAGTAGTACGTGCCTAAATTGCCAGGTGCTTACGAGGCTGAGGCAGGAACATTGCGACTCTGAGGTCAACCTGGGCAATTTAGAAAGTCCCTGTTTCAAAATAAAAAGTGAAAAGGGGCTTGGGATTTAGCTCAGTCATAGAGTACCTCTAGGTTTGAGTCCCAACACTAACAAAAAAACTAACAAAAGTCTCCCACATTTCTTCATGCCCATCTAGAATTTGAAAGTGTGAGATGAAACACCATGGCTAGAAATTAGATTGGTCTGATTCCTCATCATTGGCTGTACAAACCATAAAACAGACATTTGGATTCCCAGTGCCCCTAAAACTGTGATCTGTTTCACAGGACGGAGTGGTTTTACCACTGAGATACATTTTGTTTATTACCCACAAGTTCTGCTCTAAATGAGGGCATTACACAGTGAAGGCTTGAACGAGACCCAGGTGTGCCCGCGAGCATGCCCACGGGAACAATGTCTCCGGCCAGCCTCTCAGTCTGTAGGTTACCCATCCCCACTAGATAATACATCAATCTAATTGGCCTTCAGGAGAAAGCCTGATACGCGGGTTTTTGAAATACAGATAATGAAAGAGAATTGCTTGAAGGAAGCCAAGATACAAAAGCACTGTCAATTACTGTTGGTTTTCTGACAAGGAAGATTTATAGGTAATCTTATTTTATAAAAATTATAAAGCCTCCAAGCTAAGAACAAGTACATGGAGCCAAACCAGCAGATGAAAAGATTATGCTGTACCATTCTTGAATGTGTTTACCTTCATGTTCTGCTGTCAGAGATTTTGTATGAGTTTAAACATATTAATTTTCTCCGTATGAAGGTTAAACTTGTCCTTAAAATAGAAAGCCACACTTCAGCTCAATTTACCAGATTTTTCACAAAGCAAGAGAAGGATATCTGAAGTTATTAAAAATAATGACCAAGGGGCAGGAATATAGCTAAGCAGCATGGCACCATTGGTAAGCACAAGGTCCTGAGTTCAATTCCTGGTATCAAAATACATAAATAAGTAAAGAATGACTGAGAACCCATATGGATGGCTTGGGTCAGTTCAAGAAAATGCTGATGAATTTTGGAAATCTTAATAAGTTATGAGGTTTAACTTTTTTGATTTCCTATTAACTTGATTTAAAGCCCTGTATTGCTCTCACCATCTTGTTTTGACTGATTTTGCTCTACTCTGTTCTGTTTGATACTATCAAGTTTGAGGGTATAGGCAACTACATTGAAGGCAGTAAGATTCACTATGATGCCCATTCTGGTTTAACTGTTATCTTCTTTTGAAGCCCTGCAATATCTCTAATGTTTAGGTTTTATTGGTTTTGTTCTGTACTGTTTTGTTCAATTTTATTATAACTGATGATATAGGCAATTCTTTTTAAGGTAACAAGAGGCATTATGGTAAACATTGTTGATCACCTTGTATTCTGTTTTTACATCATGTACTATGTCCATCCTTTGTTTTGACTGACTTTGCTTTGTTTTGTCACATTTGGTTTTATTCTCCCCCCCCCCAAAAAAAAGTACTAAGAACTGTGGGAGTAATAAAACCCAAAATGTGCAATTGTTATTGTAAAAAAGAGAGGAAAAGAAAGTGCTCTAAGGATACAACTGCAAGTGCCTTTAGGTGTGTAAGATAGACATCCATATTACTAAGGTTTTGTTAGATCATTGAACACAACTGTTTGCAGTCTCACTGTTTGAATGTCCACTTTGTATTCTTTAATTTTGTAACTTGAATAACTATTTCTAAGACGACAATAGGTAATCTATTAGCTAGTGATTTCTTACTGTTTATTTTTTTGAAATTCTGTATTACTTGTCCCTTTTACTGGTTTTTTCTTTAAATAAAATTTTAAAAAATCATTTATTGTCATTGTGTGGCTGCATGAGTTACTCTTAAAAGACATCCATGAATCAGCAGTAGAGTGCTTGTGTAAGGCTCTCTTGAGCCTGAATTCAAACCATAGTACTTAAAAAAAATCCTCAAAGATTGACCATTTGCAATTTAAAATCTTAAAACTGCTTCTCCTATATGTATCTAGGTGCAATTAGCACATTCTCTAACTTAAGCTCTGAGCTAGTTTGCATAGATTTCTTCAAATAAATTTATTTTTTAGACAAATACAGTAATATATAGCTCAAACCTAAGTCTCTAATAATTACTGTTGACATTTGTATTTCTGTTTTATAGCTTGTGTGAATTTGGGGGGGTTCAGAAAATATAAGACTTGCCTCTAAGACAGTTTTTAACCTGTACCATATGACATATGATAAAGTTTCTACTACTTTTTGGATTTTGACTTTCTAACTCTTACCTTACTTCTTGTTCCAAAAACATACGCTGTTCCCTATTTTATCCTACTGCAGTTTCATTATGTTTTCTGATTCTTAAATTGATATTCAGTGTTTATATTATTATTGCCAGGTAAACATGTAAGAAGGTAAATATGGCCATGTACTGTGAAGTCTTTATTATGCTATATTTAATATGCTTAAATTTTTTTCTCCAAAGATGATAATTTGCATGTTTTCAGCTGAGCATGTACTACCCTGCTCATGCCTAGCTGACCTGCATTTGGTAGTTCACATAATTCTATTACTCACCTACCCGCTAAAGGAATTGTTTCCTGTCATTCTATAGTAAAAATTAGTACTTCCTGAAAAAACTCTAAGACTTCTTTCAATCTGGTCTACCACATGAGGCTATCAGTTCTCAGAGTGTTTGCTTGTTTTTCTTTGTGAGACCTTCCAAAGTCTCTCTCCAACGTGCCTCCTTGCTCTCTAGACTGATATCACAGCTGTTGTCTTGAAACTTCTGCTCTCGGAAATGGTAGATTATAAAGGTGTCCAATATCCTTTCCTCTTTCCTGAAGGTATACTCTTTACTCTACCGAACAGGGAAAATGCATATCCCTTCTCTTGAATCTTGGCAGGCTCTATGACTTGCTCTGGCCAGTGGAATACAGTGAAAGTGATAGTGTATGTTTTTCTCTAGGAATATTTTTTTCTCTGTACATCATCTAGAAACCCTCTGTCCCAGAGGGTGACTAGAAGGTGGGCAAACACCTGCATATCCAATCTGTAGCTCACCCTGTTTGTTTGTCCACTTTATATTGAGTGAAGAAGAGTCATCTTGCACTGCATATAAAATAAACAGTTAATTTACATAAGTAGCAAAACTCTCCTTAAAATATTTGTAGTATGTTATTAAAAAGAATATAACACACCCGTGTGGGAGGCTCCCTGGCTGAGGTCATCTTGTGATAGGCAGACCCATGTGGATCTGAAAGCTGACTGCAGACACCTGTAACCAGCCAGGATAAGAAAAAATTCCCAGCTTCAGCAACAGCCTGCAACATATTGAACTAAATAAATGTTATGTAGGCTACTAAGTTTTGGGGTTATGGTAAAAATCTGATATAACTGGCTGCAAGAAAATATGATGGGAAAATTATTTGTGTGAGAAGAAAACACAACATTTTAAAGATGTGGCAATCATACTGGCCTCAGGACCTGTATCAGAGGATTCTGAAGAATCAGCAGCAGTTGGTTGAAAAATATGTTGATCATTTTCTTTTTCAATTGAGATGTAATTCGTGCATCACAAAATTCACCCTTTCAAAGGGCAGGATCCATTGATTTAGATGTATTTGTAAGCTTGTGGGACCATCATCATTAATTCAACAGCATTTTTATCACCCCTAAAAGACACTCTATACACATTAGCAACAATTTCTCATTTCCCTGTTGCCTAACGCCCTAGCAACCACTGATATATTTTCTGTCACTATGAATTTGCCAATTCTGGATGTTTCATATGAATGAAATCACACATTATGTGGTTTTGTGTTTGGCTTCTTGCAGTTGGCACCCAGTTTTTGTTCTAACATTCAACTTCAATCCATCTTGAGTCAACTTTTATATGTGGTGTGAGGTAGGGGGTCCAACTACATTCTTTTCCAAGTGCATAGCCAAGTAAGAAGGTTTTCCTAGCTGGATATGTTTAAAATGGAGATGAAATGGTTTCCTAAGCAATTCTAATGCAAGAGGCAGAGGTTGCAGCCCCAGCCCCGAATGGCTTTCTTACAAGATACACGGAAGATTTGCTGCCAGCCAGGACTCAACAGCAGGCAGCATGGAAGCTTGAGAAACCAGAAAAATAAAATAACAAATGAAACTAAGTAGTTAAATGTGCTAGATGGAAAAGACATGCAGCTCAGATAATGCCTGCTGGCTGGGTTTCCATCATTTCAATTTACTAAACTTGGTAAGAAAGCGGGACTACCTCTGAGAAATATGAGTCTCAGAAATGAGACAGGGAGTTCAGAGAGATCATTCACAGAATCAGTGATTAGTGCTAATGTTAATGTGTTACTGGGAGACTTCACCCATTTAAATTTTTTTTTTGTTTGCTTACATTTTTTTTTAAATCAGTACCAGGGATGGAACTAATGACCATGCACCTGCAAGGCAGGTGCTTACATGCTGCTGAGCTAAATCCCCAGCCCCTCACACATTTACTTTTAAGTTCCTAACTTGGACGACAGTCATCAACAGATCACAGTGATACTGGATCAAGAACTTCTGTACCTATTCTCATTCCTTTAGATATTATATGGCCTTTATCAACCCTCAGAATGGGTTTCCAGAATTTACTTTTGCCTATAATAACTATTCTTTTTGTTTGTCTTCTGTTTCTGTCTTTTTGAGACAGGGTTTCACTGTGTAGGTCAGGCTAGCCTTAAACTCACTTTGTAGCCCAGGCTGGTCCTGGAACTTGCAGGGATCCTCTTGCTTCAGCCTCCAAAATACTTGGATTACAGTTATACACCACCACACCCGGTCTTGTGATAACTGTTCTTAAAGATACTTGTCATCATTCCAATGAGAGATAATCCAGAATGAAGCTGAGGAAGGAACTGAAGCTTTACTGAGACATTGAAAACTTCTTCATTGGAGATGCAGGAAAAACACCAAACTGAAGAGGATGCATTTTGACCTTGGAGAATTTTTTTATTTTGGATCATCAACACACTAGACCAGAAACAAGTGATTTTTAATTTTAATGCCTTTGAACTTCAACTTGCAAAACCTTTGTGCCTAAGAGCAAACTAATTTGATTCAGACATATATTTGAATGTTATATCTTTACATTTTAGTATGCTAATAGGAGAGTGTTTATATTAAAATCTGTCTCATTTCTGTATTGATAATTGTGATAATTTATTATTATAGTATCTTTGTGCATTTTTATTGGATATTTAGTGTTGTCAGTCTCCTTACTGGAATTCTCATATATTATATTGTACGTGTCTGCACATTACTTATGATGGAAAATAAGATAGTGAATAAATGTTCAGCTTTGGATGTGGAGTGCTCCTGACATTATTAGAATTATGCATTATGCAGGCTCATTTTAGAGTATTCTAGGACAAACCTGTGTTTTTCCCTAACGGTCCCAGGAGGACACCCACAGGAGAGTGGAATTTGGGAATGGTATTGGGAAGGGACAGCACCTACCTTACCCACATCTCTCTTTCATCTGCAGCAGAGCATATACTTCATGATTAGGTCTAATGGGTTACGAAAAAAATCAAAGTTAGAGAATCTTGTGAAGGAATGTTTATACATTCAAAACATTTCTGCTCATGTGGAAGAACCTCATCATAGTATGATCCCTGCCCTTGCTTCTCACCTTAAGAAGAAGAATCCAGGCTGCTCACTGTGTGGAGCTTGGTTTCCAAAAGGGAGCACCCATGATGCACACATTCTAAGACTTTGATACGGAAACTGCGAGCGTCGCGATAAAGTAGCCCCCTAGGTCCCAGAGTGGCATGGCTGGCAGATTCTAGTCATTAAACAAGTCTCTAGAGCCAGTCCAGGTTCAAGGGGAGAGAAAGGAGACTACATCTGTTGATGTGAGGAGCAGTAAGCTTATCCAGGCAAGTTAACAGTTAAACAGTAGCCTTCCCTGGAGGTTATGCACCCCACTCGCGATTCCTTCTTCCGCCCTTCCTCAGTACGTCTGTGATTCAAACTGCAATATGTTCTTTTACACAGCATAACGTTAGTCTTGGTTTTAAATCCAACCTAATAATTTCTATTTTAACATGTGTTTAGTTCATTTACATTTAATGTAATTATTGATAGTCCCCGTTGTTTCCCATGTTATTTATTTTATATTTAACCCATTTGCTCTAGCGTTGTTCTTTTAATCTTATCTCAAGTGAATTGCATTGACTTTAGTATTGTTTTAGGTGTTATCTTTATAGCTTCTTGTCTTAAATGTGTTTTGGGTAATTGTTTTAGCGCTTACAGTATGAGTTATTAAGTTAGTATCTACTTTAATAAACCAGATCAGGAGTTTAAAATAAAACAAGTCCTTCAGTGTCCCCTTTTGCTGAGCCCTTGTGTTGCTGCTTACTGCTATGTATTATAAATATCATACTCACTGTTAGGATTTTTGCTTTAAACAAAAAAACTTTTTAAGGAAATCACATATATGTGTGCATATGTACAAAATGTGTATATTCTATATTTTATAAAATTACATATATATTATCTAATATGTGTAATGTTATTTTATGTAAATCATATATACTGTGTTATACATAATGCTGTATAATTTTAAAATGTATAATGTTATTTTATGTAAGTCATATACAATGTGCATCTGTACCATATACATTACATACACATTTCACAAACACCTAGAGAACTGTCTAGGCAGATTTCCTCCACTTCCTCTGCGAACTTCTCAGTCGCATGCAATGCAGACTCATAGAAAGCCATGGCGAGTTTTTGGAGCCTTGCTTTGGTGGGGGTCCTCCATCAGAGAGTAGTGAAGGCCTCCTGAGGCTATTTGGAATCCATCAGAGTTTTGCCTTTGAAGACTGGCAGATCCCTTCTCCTCCTGCAGTTCTGTTGAGCACAAGAACAGTGCTGACTTTTTGAAAAAAAAGAAAAAAACTTCCTCATTATCTAGAGTTTAGTTCATTTGGGGTGTGCATGTGTGCGCACACGCTTGTGTATGTGTTTTCTTCGAACATGGTTTTAAAAATGATTATTCTGGGTCTTTTTCAGTCTTTCTGATTATTAAGAAATGTATGGTTGCTTTGTTCTTTTCTTTTTTAAAATTATAGTAAATTGCTATAAACTATCTACTTCATTATTGGTTATTGTTATCTTGTTACTTTCCAAATATGAATTAGGTAAGAATTTACCAAATTCTTTTATAAGTTGAAAAAACACTTCACATTTAGGATTCCTTCAACCTCAACTCTGAATTTGACTTACTTTGTGTTTATTCCTCAAACTTCATGTTAAATATCATTTCCCCTTCAGAAACTTCCTCTAATGATCGCTTTATTTCCTTTCTAATTATAAATCAGTCTCTTCATGAGATTCTCAGTGGTTGTCATAGTGATGGGAAAGAATACTCTGTGATTAATGTAACCCACAGAAAACACGGACAGTTAAAGAGGCAGGATTTTTAGGGTAGCAGTTGTCTGTGTTTGTCTGCCCTGCATTTCTTTTGTTATCTTTTGCTCACAGTGGCCTGAATCCTTGCCTCTGCCACACTCCACGTGATCCTGAGGAGCTGCTGTCACGGTGATTCAAGGTGGTGCTAACTCCGGGTGGGCCAGTGATCCCCACTGAGCAAAGCCACACCAGCATATGTAGGATATATATGAAACATACATGCATTTCATTATTAGACTAGGGTGCTGGCTCTAAGCAATCTCATTATGTATATGCAAATACTCTAAAACTTGAAAAATCTGAAATATTATTTTTGCATTGCTTTTATTTACCAGACTTCTCTTTTTCTTGCTTCTCTTTCAATGAATTAGAACACACATAAAATTTTTGAGTAGGATGCATATAAAGGAGACAAGAAAACTGACAAACACAGCATCTTATTTGCACAGTGTAGGGCAAAGAGTCCCTGGAGTGCCAGGTCCTCTTCTGAGGGGTCAGTTTCTATGAACATCATTTAGTGGAAGCAAATTCTCCAGGATGAGGGTCTGGCTGAGCCTCGAGGGCTCTGGGCCAGGCTTATTTGCTCTCCGGGGCTATTCACTCGTGGGCTGTGATGATAACACCAGCTCTGAGAGCAGGAGACTTTCATTTGATGAGTGGCCTGAACATCTACTTAGTGGTTAGAGAATATCTGCTGCTGAAAGCCACAGAGCATTGATAAACAGATCCTGGACAGCTGAGCTATTGCAATCTACTTAACATGAGGAGAACAAATTATGAGTCAAATGTTCCTGTTTAATAACCTTATTCGGGACAGGGAGCTGCTCAAGGCTGGCGTTAACCCTGCGTGCTCTGCGCCTGGCCACGATCCCAGAGAGGGTTGTGCAGGCACTGGAGTGAAACAGGTGGATTTTCCATTAGGACTCAGGTACCCAGTGAGGAAATTTAAAAAGGTCCATCTGGTAAAGGAAATAAACAATTTGAAAAGCTGCTGTACGGTATTGAACGCTCTGCCCAGACTCCCTCTGTGACTTACATTTCATCTTCGTTAGATTACATGTGTTTAGGCTTATGAAATCTTGTCTTCAGCATAATACCGCATTCTTTAATGATTTGGGGGAAGGGAAGGGCCATTTGTCTGTTTTCTATTAGTCATTTGAACTTAGGTCAGTCATCTCCGCCCAAGTACTATAAATACTCTTGTTGAAAACTGACTCTACCTCTAAGCTTATGCTTTTCCTTTAACACATGCAGAAAGGGATGGCTTCATCTCTTTCATGGGAAACAGCTTAGGAATACATTTCCTGGGAATTTTATTTCAAAAAGCAAATGAATTTAAAATAGCGTTTGTTCCTTAACTGGCTCCCGCAATGCATTTGGGGGTATGTGTGCAGGGCACATACTTGAGCTAAGTCTAAGTATTTCCAGTTGGCAGTGAGAAAATGATTTCTTTGTTTTTCATGACCTGAACATTGTTCTGAAAAGTTTGCTTAATTGAGGTTACAGGGGGAAGTTTTATTTGAGCCATAGCCAGATTGGGATGTCGCATTTCTGTCCTGTCTTTCCAGTTCTTTACTAATATTCTGCTGCGTGGTCAGGCACACCTCCCCAGGCAACAAGCACACACTGACACACACACACACACACACACACACACACACACACACACACACACACCCTAATACACACATGAATGCATATAGGCTGGTATTGCTGCTAGAAATGTACCTGTGATATTTAAAGACTCTAAAGAATTGGAAAATGAAGTTCTTTTTTTTTTTTAAATCTTTAAAAAGCAAAGCAAAACAAAACAAAAAACCCACCCAGAAACAAATTAAGGCCACGTGGTACTTTTTTATTTCTTATTGGCCTACTCCCAATAGCTTCACATTGGTTTGCTTGAGCCAAGAATTTCCTTAAATGAAATACACCATGCTAGGAAGGCTTTTAAAACCTCTTCACCTTAAAGTGCAAACCTCTGAATGGGGCCCTAGAAAGCAAAGTCTAGATTTGGCATGCCACTTCAACCATGATTAGTAGAGAGTATCAGCATGCTAGAAATAGCTGTATTTGTGAACCTCCTGTTCTTTAGCTCTTGACTGCCAGCCAAGCCCCAAATCAATCCCAGAGAATGAAAACTAAGATAATGAGAAAATGGACTTTTCATGCCAAAACCTAAGAAAGCATCTCATTCTCCATATGCTGAATCTGGGCCACATCAAACAGAGAGCAGTGACCCTTGCCTGCTGAGCCTGTCTTCAGGATAGTTTGCTGTGTCACTGGAGACATACCCTTCTTTTTCCGTAAGTTTCAGTTTCCTTAACAGGAACCTGGGGACCAATTGAGCTGGCTCTCTCCTGTGGAGAACAGAGGGCTCCACATACCTGTGTACTTGGTGTGTTCAACCAGCTAGGACATTTGGAGGGGGAAGGTTTTCTCTTCCTGCCAGATATTCAGTTTAACTCTCGTTCAGAGTTAGCATGAGGCAGAACAGACCTGATTTTTTTCTTTCCATTGAAATATGTGCTCGTGCCTTACTTGTCAAGCTGTTACAACATGCTTAGAAAGATCTCTTTTGTTTTTGGCTGTGCTTGCTTGGGTCTGAAGCTGGAGGAATGGGCACACTTTTCCCTTTGCTTCCTTGTGTAGCCTGGTGGGTGTTTACTCACCACTGCTATTTGTTATGAAGAATCAGCCATAAATCAGTACTCATTTCCCATTTTTTTTTCTTATTGCTACAACTGCTATAGGAAAACAGCTTGTCTTCCCAGCTCAGAGCCCTGCAGGACTGAAAGATGCATACAATGAAAGTTGTTTTGACAGAAAACTGACCAAACATGACAATGGACATCTCTGGGAGGACAGGAGGGAGGCAAAGAGGACGTACAGGCTGTCTTGAACTGAGGCTCTCTCTCTCTTTTTTCTTTGTTAAATTACTTTTTCATAGGAAGGACACAAAGGAAACAGCCCCTCCTGGCAGCCAGAAGGCAGAAAACAAACCCTTTGAAATTTCTAATTTGTTTATAGATGGTCCTCCAGGAGCCGGCTGGAAAATAATTTTGTCTGCCAGAGACAGCGAACAGCTACCCGAGGGTGTTGTGGTGAAAAAAACGACTCTCCAGTTTTGGCCCTTCAATGTCTTATTGTTCAGCACTCAGCAGTTGTTCTGAAATTACTCATCTGGCAGAGAAAGAAAATGAAAGAAAAATCCCTCCTGTCCTCCCTGGCCTGAGTTTCTAGGAAAGGCACTTAAAAAAACAAACATTATTTTGATTTGACTTTTAAACTGTGTGGCCATTAATTTGAGAGTTAAAGAAAGGTTTATTGCTCTTGTCCCCTAATATGTCTTGTTTTCCTCCTGAAGGGACATATTTCCCTGTGGATACTGCTCATATCAGCAGCCTGCTACAGTTCAGGGGCGCTCTCTTCTCACTCTGATGTGCCTACACACACAGCCACTTTGCTAGATCAGGTCAGAGATGGCACCGACCTCTCACACTGCAAGCCTAATTGAGGGATGTCAAAAAGGGACGAATGGGTTTAGAGGCAGGCAGATGATCTCTATTCTTTAACATAAGAGGTTTTTGGGAAGTTTACCTCTCCGTTTTGCTTCTGTGAAATGTTTTTGTTCCAGTTTACAGTGATGTGGTAAGAGTGTTGTCATACCTGGTTCACGTAAGCAGCAAAGTTTCTACATGAGTTAAGATTGCTGCATCAGAGAATGACTCACACAGTTTTTTAAATTTTGCAGATTAAAGAATTAAGGCCTGCTGGCACCCAGCAGAGGAGGCACAACTTCAGGTCTCCACTGTAAGTCCTTACTGGTTTCACTATTTTATCTGTTCTCTTGATGTTAGGGTAATTAATGATTTCACGCAATAGGTCACTTTATACAAATGTCTCTTAGTCCATAGATTCGACTCCTTTGCACAGTCTGGGGCAAAGGCAGGTAGCTGTCATCTGAATCTAGACACATCATCTGAATGGTTCCATACGACAGCCTACTGCTTGAGGCTATCCCAGGATGCCACAAACTGTTGAAATTATGCAACTCTGAACATAGGTAAAACCATACCTCTAAGATCTCGAGTCAATCAAAATTGCAGTACTACCTGATTAATTCTCTCTGTTTTTCTGTTGTGCTGTTTTTTCTGCAAGCCTCTTTTCCTTTAATGTCCTGTCCAGCTGCCTTCCTTGTAGTTGATTCCATAATCCTACTTTCTATTGTACAGAGAAAGCAGAAGCCATCAGTCAGGGTCTCCTTCAAACATTTTTCTCTGCACTCATCCAATTTAATTTCTAACTGTCCTGTTCTGCTTCACATGTTGGAATATAAATCTCTCAAGCAGATGTCCTTTTTCTGGAGAGTTCCATCATTTGTATTTTTCCAAAGGCCATACTCTATTGGTTGTGTCTCCTCTTTTTCATATCTTTAACTTTTTTTGTCTTTTTCCGTTTTATCGGTACCGGGGATCGAACTCATGACTGCCTGCTTGCAAGGCAGGCGCTTATGCCGCTGAGCTAAATCCCCAGCCTCCATATCTTTAACTTTTGTCCTGTTGGTCATTCTTTCTGATCTATGCTTAAAGCATTCCTGCTGACACCATACAGAATCTCTCTTTTGCCACTTAATTACTTATTTCCTCATCTTTACTTCAGCCTGAAGAAATCTTGACTTTGCTGCCATTGTCGTGACAAACCTGCCCTTATTATTACTTATCTCACTGAATTGCATCATCTCTTAGCCCAGATTCCTTAATCTGTTTGCATCTGCTCCACTGACTCGAGAATTTTCATACAAACCTAACATTTCTCAGATTCATAAAATGTACCTCTATATCCTTGAACTGGCCACTGGCCTCTCTTAATTGGATTATTCTGCCATCTTCTAAATAACCTCATTATTTTCTATTTTGCTCCCAATTTATTTTCCATACTACAGTCAGAGTAATATTTCTAAAATGGAGATGTGTTCAATCTTGTTTCAAACCCCTCAGTATCTTTCCATTGTCCCAAATACACAATATTTTGCCTCCTTTTGTGGGCTACATGATCTGGTCTCATTTATTCATTTATTCTGCTTCATTTTACATGCTTTCTTAACATGCACACTTCATTCTAGTTGTTATGGTTTGTGTCTAGGTGTTCCCACAAAGCTTCATGTGCTTGTATATGGGGCTTGCTAGCTAAATCTAGAATTTGTGATGGTCCAATGATCCACTGATGGGATCAAGGATATAAGTGCTATATTTGCTCTGGAGGGGTATCCTTTCTTACAATATAAGAAAGAAATTGCTCTCTGTCTCAGTCTCTCTCTCTCTCTCTCTTTCATTGTTTTTGCTATCTTCCATTGCCATGAACTGTTGTCCCTCTGCTTGTGTCACTCTGCCTTAGAGTCAACTGATTATGGACCAAAACTTTTACATAGTGTGAGCCAAGTATTCCTTTCCTCCTTTGACTTTGATGTCAGGAATTTTGTTAATAATGAGAGAAAAGTAACTAAGACAGAATTTCATACCAGGAGTTGGGTCATTACTGTAACTATATCCGACCACATGGATATAGATTTCTGGAGCCTTTGAAATTAATTGTGAGAAGAGTTTGAAATGATTCAGAGACGACTTCTGAAAAAGGCAGAACTGGAGCATGTTAGGCTGTTCTGTGTGAGAAGTTCTGGTCAGAGCTCAGAAGATAAGAAAGTCAGTAAAGACCAGACTTGGGAGGTCTCTACTGGGAAGAAATCCAGTGGCTCCTGGACTTCAGATGGTGTGTGTTATGGTTCTGGTAGAAAGTTTGTCTGCATTTTGCTTGTGTCCAGAGACTGCCTAAGAGTGAGATGAAGGGCAGTATACTAGGGAATTTGGCATAAGAAATTTCAAGGCAGTTGAATGAAGAGACAGTGGCATGACTACTGTTAGGGCATTTAGCCATATCTATGTTGAATTCTCAAGAGCAAAGAGGCCATCAGAATGGTTTAAAATGTCTTGGGTTTGGCCAGAAAGGAAGTACCAGTAAAGCTGTGGACTGCAATGATAGAGAAGAGAACATCTTGATTTCTTAAGAAGGAACAAGAGAATAAAAAAGATAGCCTGAGGGCTTCCCAAAAATCAGCAGCCTCAAAATTATAAAAGTGAAAGACTTTGCTTTGACAAGCCACAAAGCACTATGTTCCAGAATGGTGGTAGTATAGAAAGTCTGTTCCTCCAAATTGGATTCATAGTGCCCAGGAATCCAGGTACCACACTCCTATAGCCAAGAGAGAGGGAGGCCAGGCTACTGCTCCAGGTGGCAGCATACCTTGGCATCATCCATGTGGTGCTGGTTTTAGGTGCATACAAAATGCAAAGGTTGTGGGGTCAGGAAGACGTTTACCCAGATTTCCAAAAGCCTGAGAGACTAGGCAGTGTGCAACTGAGAGGGCAGTATGTGAAAATGTGAGTGTGAGGCAAAGGTTCTGTAGAGACACCAGAAGTTTGGAGAAGCCAGGAATGTGGATTGTCTGAGGAAAACTACAAGGAAGGAGCGGAGTGGGCCCAAGATAGAAGTCATGGGAGCTACAACCACAACCAACCATAGTGACAGAGTGCATAGCTACCCAAGCTCTTTGGAGTTCATGTCTTGCCACAGATTGCTTTGGACTCTGCACATGGAACTACAGGATTTAATGTTTTCCCTGCTGGATTTTGGACTTGCTTTAGTTCTATTCCTCTGTATTTCCTTATTTATAATTTTTGGAATGGAAATGTCTATCTTGCTCCACTGAATGTTGGAAGTGTTTAACTTTCTTTTCATTTGTACAGGGCTCACAGGTAATAGTTTCCTTACATCTCAGAGGAGGCTTTTGAATGCTGTAATGCTGAAATG
The DNA here is from genome assembly GCF_034190915.1 of Cavia porcellus. Lineage (NCBI taxonomy): Eukaryota > Metazoa > Chordata > Mammalia > Rodentia > Caviidae > Cavia > Cavia porcellus. Next base: position 24,490,763 of record NW_026947504.1, read on the forward strand.
TTTGGGACTTTAACAACACTTGGAAATGGACTAAATCCATTTGCATAAAGGGGTGTGCATGTCTTTTGGGAACTAGAGGTAGAATGGTATAGTTTGTGTCTAGATAGTCCCCCAAAGCCTCATGCACTTTTAAATTGGCCTTGTTAGCAGAATCTAGTTTGTGACTTATTTATGGTCCAATGCTGGGATTAAGGATATTGAGTGCTACACCTGCCCTAGGTTGAGCAGCCTGCATATAGTATAAGGGACAGAAAGAATCTTCTCTCTCTCTCTCTCTCTCTCTCTCTCTCTCTCTCTCTCTCTCTCTCTCTCTGTTTATCTCTGTTTCTGTTTCTCTTTGTCTTGTTGTCATTCATTGCCACGAACTGTTGCCGCTCTGCCATGCCACCCTGCCTAGGAGCCAGCTAATGTTGGACTGAAATCTCCACAAACTGAGCCAAATAAACCTTTCTCCCTTAACTTTGGATATCCAGTATTTTGTTTCAGCAATGAGAAAAGTAACTAACACCCTCGTCATGATGAATTTCTTTTGTTTTCTCTCACATAACGTATTTCTCTGTCTTTCAATCAACAAGGATTATTGAATGTTTACTATGTAGTAAGATAGGCCTCTACGTGCCCACAAATTTCTCTGCTTTTCCTCTTTCTTTTCTGTATCTTCCTCATAATGTCACTATATTAGAGTTCCGTAATAATTCTTTTCTGGTATCCCCCATGTGAAATGCTCCCTCTGTGTGCTTTCACTGCATCTTGAATCACCTCCATTGCAGTGTTCACTGTTCCTTTATAAGAGATTGTCTAATTACCAGTTTTTCATACTAATTCTATGAGGATAAGGGCACAGATTTCACTTGTATTTTGCACTACCATTTCCATCATGTAGAAAAAAAAAGAAGAGAATTAGTAAATATTTATTAAGTGAATAGATAAGTATTTAGAACCTTTGGGGCCGTGGTTATGGCTCAGTTATACAGTGCTTCCCTAGTATGCATAAGGTCCTGGATTTGATTCCTAGCACTCCAACAGAAATTGTACATTATATTATCAATATTATCTCCATTCAATTAAATAATAGTAATAATAATAACACACTAGGGCAGTTATTTTTTCCTTTAATGTTTAGACATTCACTTTCCCACAGCACTACTGTCATGGATTATATCATGATTATGGCTATCACATCCTGGGGAGAACTTCAATTTTTCAGCATTAAGATTAAGAGCTCTTCATTAAAGAAAGCTACTTTAAAACTTCATATCTTATTTCTGAAGAGTTTAGAACATGCTCAGAAAAATTTGACATAAGGGAAAGGTAAGATGAAGTAATTTGTTGTCCTGGCATCTACAGAGTTTCAAACTAGTGCTACACTAATTAACTAATGGAGAATCACAGCAGAAGATGTCTGTATTGTTCTCTAATACAGATTATCTGGCCTCTTTTATCCATTTTTCTCCATCTCATATGCTTTTCCAATTTGCAGACTTCAAGTCCGATACTATGTGTATTAGTCAGGTTTCACATTGCTGAGACACAATGTCTGTTGTCCACAATTTAAAGGTAAAGAGGTTTCGTGTGGCTCATGGTTTCAGGGGATCTAGTCTATGGTTTAGTCTGGCTCCAAGGCAGAAATACAGTGGAAAGTGTGACAAAGTAAAGCTACTTAGTTTATGGCAGCAGGGAAGCAGAACAAGGGAACAGAACTGGAGAGGATGGGCCAGGGACACATGTAGCGACTGGGGCCACCACTCTATGGCCCACCCAGACATACCGAGAAGTGTTCTTTACTAATGCTCTGGACATTTCTTAAACTAGCCAAGTTGACACATCTTAATGGTCACATCCAGATAGCAATTATACTGGCATTGATGTCCAGGCTTTTCCTTAGGTATGTAAAAAAGAGAAAAGTGGATAAGGAGCACAGAGAGTTATAGTGATCACTGAAGTTCAGCAAACTACATGTTTTTATTCCTACAGTTTAATTTCAAAACTCACTGGGTTATAGCAATCCAACCTTTGATAACATATAAAACAACATTCATGGCAGGGTTGCTAAATGCAAGGAATTCTTCCTAGTGCAAAATCACCTAAAGGAAGAGAAATAAAGTGATAGACAATGATTTTATAACAGCACGAAGCTAATGAGCATAGGAATAAAAGCTGCAGGGCTAAAAAGTATAGCTTAATATTTGTGTAAATGGTAGAATGGCAGTTACTAATAAGACTGATAATGCATTGTTAATGTAATTAGAGCTAGAAAGTAGCAACTGCAACATGGCTGTTCTAGCAGGTAACTTATACCCTGAGTGACTATTTTAAGATATTTCTTGGACCTATTCACATATCAGATCAGATTTAATAAGAATGATACTATACGTTGAGTTTTATAATATGCCAGAAAGTATGCTAAAACCTTATAAACACTCTTAGGCTTCAAATTAATCATGAACAAAATAGGAAGGTTCCCATTTCACATACTGGTATAGGCCATACATGGCATAATTGGGATTTTTATGATTCAACAACCTGTGTTCATACTCAGGTTTCTAAAGAAATACATTTAATTGACCTATTTCATTCTCACATTAAGATCTTCTCAAACCATATAAATCATCTTTCACCAAAACAAAACCTGGTAGGGTGACACAGTGTGTGGTGCATATGATGAGGTGACAATAAGAATGGGAAAAAAGGCTAGAATGAGGACTCTAAGCTTGTTTCAGTTGTAAGGTTATTGTCTCCAGTTGGAGTGAGCTGATACAGTTAGATAAGCTGCTTGTTCTAAGCTATGGTCCTCACTTCAAAAATCTTACAGATACCTTTTAGTAATTCTTAAATGGATAATCTTTATGCATGCAATTGCAATCTGTATTCTGAGAGAGTTCATTGTGTCTAATTTTCCAATAAGCATTGAAACTATTGCTTAAAACAAAACGAAGCCTGGCAAAAATGCTAGACGTGTAAGCAACAAAATGAAATACAAATTATTAAGTACCATAATTAATATTATAGCTGGCCATTTAATCATCACTTTTCCTTTCCCTATAGGCAAAAATTCCTTTTTCTCAGGGAAATGCATCCTGTAACTGTGAGTTATATCAATCACAGGACTGTGGATCCAAGATTGATACTTAACCTATAAGAGAGGAATTCACCCTTTCTCACCTCTTCCTAAATTCATTTCAGAGTGGACATGTGATTCCAACCCAGCCAGTTGCAATCACCATCTTAGGAATTTAAATCTTAAACTAAATGGCACAGAGTAGAAAACGTTAGAAATTGTTCTGTTCTGACAATAGCACTCTGGAGAAATTGTCCATTATTCTTCAGTATCAGGGTCCTCCAATTTCTCTATTTCTTTTCTACCCAAAGTCTTACAGTACAATGACTTCCAGTACATGACACAGTTAGAATGTGTCAATAAATTTCTATTGTGTATTTTCCCTCCCTTTCTTCTTCCTTTGATTCAGCTCTTTCTTTTATCCCTTTATTCTTTGTTATTTGTTGACTGGAGTATTCTTCTTTTGCTCATAATCAACAGACTCTTAATGGTGCAGAAATCAATATCAGGAACAGGGTTGTAGCAAGTAAGCAATTCTAACAGATGGGGTCAGCTGACTCATGACAGCTTGTAGAGCAGAGAGGATTCTCTCACCTCTGACTGGGGAGCAGGAGAGTCTTCCTAAGTGGCAGCAAAGCAGCTTGTTAGTTCTTTTCTTGTTTCTTTATTTGCTGGGAGCTTTTGTTGTTGTTGTTGTTTGTTTCATGAAATACAAACATGCCCACTAAAGTTCTAGTTTTGGAAAGTTTCATGGGGAAATACAAAGATTGTGAATTTATTACTTTTAAAGTTAAGAAACTTTATTTCAGAGCAGCTTTGGGTTCATGGAAAAATTGAGCAGAAGGTGCACCCATCCTCACTCCAGCATAACCTCCCTATTGATTGCTTCTAAAGTTTTCAGTAAAGTATTATAATAAAGGTTCCAGTTTGGGATTAAGCTGGGCTACCTAAAAGCAGACATAAGAACCAAGCTCTGGGGGCTGGGGATTTAACTCAGCAGCATAAGCGCCTGCCTTGCAAGCAGGCAGTCGTGAGTTCGATCCCTGGTACCAATAAAAAAGAAAAAGACAAAAAAAAGAACCAAGCTCTGCTGAGGGAATACATTAAATTGGGGGTCATAAGGATCAACTATTATGGAAGCCTCTCAGTAGGAAAGAGGAAAAAGAAAGAGTAGGTTTAACCTTCACCCAGATTCAGAGGCTGTGCCTTGAAAAGTTCTCTGATTTTGCTTACTATTCTTTGGCTTTTCTACACAGATAACTGTGCACAGCTCAACTGAAATTTTAAGGTATTTCTTTTCCAAAGCCTACATCTATATTTTGCCCCTAAAACTTAATCCCTCAATAGAGATTGGGCTGCTACAACATTTAAAGCCTCAGGAAAGAATGTGTGTTTATTAGGTGCAATAGAAAAGGTTGATCTTTCCAGAGGACACACCAGAGCCAATCATATTAACTGACTTGTGAGCCACTTCCCTGATTGGGTAGGGAATCAACAATCCCTGCAGGGGAGGATGGAATATACGTTTGGAAGTTTTCATTTACTTTTCACTATTGTACCCTGAGTGTGTGGAGGTGGGTAATACCATGGGCTGCTAGGGTATTAAATTCAGAGTCCAGAACATGGAGCTGGACAGTAATTAGTACAGTTTTGGCTGGCAGTAGGTGAGTTCATGGTGAAGGTTATTTTAGATGCTTTATATCCAGAAAAAAAGTGTTGTAGATGTGATCCACACAAGGGGTGGAATATAAAGGAAGCTTATGATTTGCTTATCATTTTCTACTCCCTTTTGAAAGAAATAATCCTGTTTCCTGGGACGTCTTACTTCATTTATTAGTGCATCAGGCAATGCTTACTAGAGAAATAGATTTAATATAAGATACACAAATATATGAGAATTTATAAGAATAGCTCACAATGGCTGCCCACAGAGTCAGATATGGAAGGTAGCAAAATGTCTTTTGCATGCTGGAGATGCAGAGGACCCCGTAGAAGGCGTAGAGTTCACTGTAGTGCTCTGTATGAGTCTGTATCAGGAAGCCAAATGGTCTGTAATGGAAGGCTGATGGGTCTGCATTGCAAGCCAGAACACAGTGTCCAATGGGAAGGTGCAGACCAGAGGTCCTCCTAAGAAACAGAAGCAAGTCTTTCTTCTTCCTTTCCCTGTTACACCATTCTGGTTTCAAGCTTATTGGATGCTACTGCTTACAGAAAATCTGCAGTAAATCCCCGCAGCCACATCTAGAACTATGCTGACCCAATGTACTTTGACATTTCTTATTCAAGTTGACATAATCAGTTAACTATCACAATTAGTATAGGCTGACATCACATCTTTTTCCAATATTCCCTTACAACAGAGAGGACATACAATGCATCCTGTTAAATACTGAATTTCTTTTTTTTCCCCCTAGGTAGAGTGACTGATTTAGGATTAGATGTGTAGTCACTGCAGTCTTCTCTGTGACATTTATATTAACACTATTAAAGGACAAACTTTCTTTTTACTTGAATTACTAAACAATATGAAAGAGCCATAGCCTTGCAATGTGGAAATAGAAATGGAAAGAATGAATAAAAACAAGATACCAAAGGAGCAAAACTATGCTTACATATTTTGAGATCTAGGAAGTCTGAAATTATCCATTTTCAGACATATATTAGTTTCCAGATATTAAATATTACAAAGTAACAGCGAGCAAAGAAGGATTATAAACCTGAGTCATGCCTTTCAAAGAAGGCATGACTTTTGAGGTGGGTTTTAAAGAATGAACAAGGGTTTTCCAGTTGGAGAGTGTGGGAAGAGGTATTCATACAAGAAAATCAGATTGATGAGAGTAGAATGGAAGGGAGACTTTTCCCCTACTCCCCAAGGGTTTGACAACTGAGTCTATAAAATGAATAAGCAAAGGATAGACTAACAGGAGAAAAAGCATACAATGCAATACACGAGGAAGGAAAAGCAGAGCAGAAAAACCTGAGTATCAAAACAGTGAAATGTAAGAACTTTATGCAAGCCTTATATCCATTTCATCAGTGTGGGACATTGGCAGTGTAGACGAGAGTTAAGGACTGGGGAAAGATGAAAAGGATGGAGGAATAGGTGATAGTTTGTGCAAAGTTTGAGTGTTTCAGCCTATGCAAGGTACTTTGAATGAAGAATCTCAGGGAGGAGACTGATGATTGAGTTCCTTTTGGATGTCTTGAAAATATCTTTCTGAAGAATTTGTTTTTCAAATGCTTTCAGTTCTAAACAATCTTTATAACAATCACCATATTTTGGGGTATCATTTCCTGAGTGTTTTCAGAAGCGACATTTCAAGAGAGTGAACACTACAAATACTGGCAGGTAAAGTACAGAAATGGAGAATTATTCTTGCAAGGTAGCTCAGAGTCAAAAGATAAGGAGTTTGTTTGCTTGGTAGGTGGTTGTGCTACAGACAGCTAAATTAGGTAGAAATATTGAAGGCACAGACAAGGTCAGACCCTCAAAGGAGCCAGGGCAGAGAATGCGATCCATTCCAACTGTGGGGTAGACAGACACCGCCACTGAGGGGCAGGCTCAAGACAAAAGATGAAACCAATGAACTCACATACTTCTCCTAAGGATAAGCGTCAGGGACTGATATTCTAAATTGGTATCCATCATCTTGTGGAAGACAGAAGGGCCACTGACCCAATCCCTACAGGAAAAGCCTCTGTGCTATTTCATGTCTGCTTTTTATGTGACTTGCTTTCCCACTCAATTCCCACTTAATCAATATCACCCGAGCAATTATACTCATAATCTTATTGATTGGTCATAGTTTTGTCCCACCTCATGCCCACCTTATGATTTCTCATTTCCCCTACCTTGGACCTGCCTCACCTCATGGATTTACTTCTGTGAAAATTCCTAGAAAAGGTCCACTCCCCCCCCCCATCTCTCTCAGATAGAAATTTTTTCTTTCCCCAGTAAAGGTATTCTGCTCTTAATCTCCTTTGTTCCTGGAATTCATTCTTCAATTTTAGAGAACGTAAACAAAAACTTGACATCTAACAGGTTGAGAGTTTCTTTCCTCTGTATCAGTTCCAGCATCATCTAACTTTTTTTTTAGTACCGGGAATCAAACTCATGGACTCACGTTTGCCAAGCAGAGCATCATCTAACTTTTGAGACTATTTAGATTGAAGAGTAAAAGAAGGGGGATAAACTGGCTTGATAGACAGGATTTGATAGTGGAAAGAGCAGAGGTTCAGGGGCCCACATGCCTCAGAGATAATCCTGCCTCTTTCTCTTAGTCTTTGTTTGACTTTGAGTGCCTCAAATTCTTTATCCATTAACTAAGGCAGATACTACTACTAGTACTGCTACCACTACTTAGTTTATGGGGCTCTTAAGAAAGATTAAATGAGTCAATATAAAAATCTGTGTAAGGACTTGACACATAGTGGTCACTCAGTGGAGGTATTATCTGTGATCTACCAATAAAATTCTAGGAAGACTACTGAGGATTTGGGGAGATAGAAAGAATATTGTTGAACACTTGGAAATGGTATTGCTGGATTAGTTTCTCAGCCTCCTTAGCTATTACCCAACAGACAAAAAAGTCCTATGGAATAGAATGCAAGATAACTAGTTTGAGCTGAATGGGAACAGAAGGGGGAAAAAGTAGAGTATATACCATCCAAAAGAGAACTTGGTACCCTTCCTGAAGTTGGGTGGTGAGGGAATTGGCTGAGATCACTGAGTGGGCTGCATTGGAGAAAATGGCTATGATAGGGGAACAGTTTGAAGTCCAGACCAATGGAAAAATTTTGCCTAGAGATGACCTTGATTGTAACAAATCAATGGGAGGCTCTTTGAAGATGTAAGGAATAACTCTTCAATTGAAACTGCAGGCAAGGTCTGCAGGAGGCCAAAGCAATAGCTCTAGGGGCAAGGGCCAGATGATTCCATTAACACCACAGTGAGAAATTCTGCAGGAGCTTTAATAATCACAACTATCACCCAGAACAAGGCTTTACAAATGCTTTAGCCCCAGATGTCAGCAACAGGGTAGGCAAAGCTCCTTGGGGACTACTACTGGGTTTAAAGCATAGGTAGAAAAAAATGTAAATATACAGAAAGACAAGGAAAAAACAAAGGAAGCAATATATGAACATAGAAAAAAAGAAGAAAAACAAGGAAAGGAGACCCTTGCGATAGGAGTAGATCACCAGCACAACACTTGATATATTTCTCACATCATCTTCCAACTCTGCCAGTGGGGATTCTGGGGGAGTGTGATAGAATCAGGTCATTTCACCAATGTCTAAGCTGCTTTTTTGTTGCTCTCATTTAAACAACTGCTTACTCTGCCATTATAATTGAAATATAAATGTGTACCAGTAGAATATATATAAATATATATAATTTTTCTATACATTAAAAATCCAAACTGACTACAGAAGCAGACCATCACTCTAGCCGTTCAGAACCACTGAAAATGAGACTGACCACAGTCTTACATGAGTAATTTTGTGTTAGACTCATCCTTTAGACCACCAGAGACTACGTGGAAGGTTCGAATAATCCAGGAATAACCTGTACCATTGAAGACAGTATCTGACAGATAGTAGTAAATTAAGCTTTAACTCTTTGCGGCAGCTTAAAACACCATTATAGGTGAAGGAGGAAAATTAGTGGCAGGACTGTCGTGGGCTTGAATAGTAGCTCCATTAGCTACTGCCCTGTGATGCTGAGCAGGTCACTTTGTCTCTATGAGCCTTGATGTCTTCATCTATATCTGCGATGTAAGTATAAGAACACTGACTTTTCAGGATCTTGAGATAATGAGTTGATGAATACCGTGTGGTATAGAGCAGTGCCTAGTATAGACTAGCTAAAAGCAAAGTAAAATCCTTCTTTTCTAGTGTGCTTTCCTAAATCACTGGAAACCATATTTTTTAAAAATTTGCAAACTTTATAAATATGTGGCAATGTGAGATCTGAAGAATGTCACCTCGAGTACTGTCATTTGTCATTCTGTCTGCCTTCAGTATGCAAGGTGACCTTCTCCTCTTACGCAGTAGCCCCACCTTGCAGGGAAAGCGAGAGCGAGAAACCCAATCTCAGATCCCAGCTCTGCACCTATTAACTGTCTGATTTTATACAAGTGATTATTTAAATGCATTTTAGATAGGTCCATGACATTCTCCTTAGCTAGAACAAAGTGTGGGATGCATGAGTATTCATTAACTCTTCATCGAATCTATGTATCTATAAAATGGGAGCCTGTAAGTATTAAATGAGATAATAGTTAATATTTTTTGGACACTCACTTTTCACCAGCACTATTCTGGGTGCTTTATATTTGTGAATTCATTGAATTTTCACAGTGATTCTATAAAATACTTAAGCTTATTATCTTCATTTCACAGATGGGCAAATTTTGAGAACAGGATTGAAGAAAATGAGAAAATCACATAGTAAGAAAAGAACACTACCAAGACTTTTCTTAGATAATCTATCTCCGGTACACAAGCTCTTAATCACAATAGTAGACTGACGCTCAGTGAAGATCTAATAATTGCCTGCCTGACCTCTCTGTCCCTCATCTTTTGGTAACTACTGATATTTTCATTCATTTCATTAAATCTTTCCCATAAGAAGCCTGTGTGCTTTGGTAAAACTGGAAACAGAGCAAGCCTAACTCAGCGAACATCGTCTTATTTCTTGCCCAAGAGTGATAGCCCAGCGGTTACTACTTGCCTCCGTTGAGGCCAATGAGATTGAAAGTGCTGTCTGGGAATTTCCAGGATTGAAGTGATTTCCTAACTTTTGATTCTTTCTGGAAGTTTCTGAAGTCAATCTCACCCTCGCTGTCCGTCTTTTCTCCTAGCTTGCTCTCAACCCTTTTGTGATCATAATGGGGAGCAGCTTTCTAAAGAAGCTAACGTGGTGCAAGATCGTATGTATGGACAGAAGTTGAATCTTAATTGACATCACTAAGCCACTAAACCAAACCTTAACATTTTTCACAGGAGCAATGCAAAAATCTTTTTATTCCTCAACCATTTCAGAACAAGTTGCCATTATCAGGCTGTACTGGTTCTTTAATATTTTATTTCCTACGAAAAATGATATTCTCTTGAATTTCTGAAAAACCTAAATAGAAATATCAAAAAATTATTATAGTAACATTGATTCATTACTTTCATCTTATTCTCAAATTGCATTCTTGTCATCCTATTGTCCCACTCATGACATTTTTGGCAAAATAATCCAGTTCAAAATTTTGTGTTGCATTTATTTTCATGCTTCTCTGCCATTTTCAGTGTAGAACAGTCTGTGCTTTCAGGCTAGTGACACTTCAGAAGATTCACATGTCAGTTATTTTTGTAGCTCATCCTTCTCCAATTTGAATTTGTCTGGTGATTGTTCATGTTTACATTCAGATTATGCATCTTTGGCAGGAATGTTACAGAAATGCTGCTCCTGTTTCTCTTCTTGTTTTTTATTGGCGAGGCACCCTGTCTGTACCTATTACCTCCTTACTGTGGTCAGCTTCTGTTCCCCGATCCAGGTGTCCTCTGCTGCCCAGAACTTTCTGCATCTCCTCTCTGTTCTCCTCCTTATGTCAATGTCCGCTTTGCCTCATTGGCTTTTGGACTGAGTTGTTTAGAAATGAAGGCAAATATAAGAAATATGACATCTTTGTAGATAAGCCAGTAGAAAGTACTTTTGTTTCTTTGTTATTTGCAAGGAAAACTCTATTGCTTTATATATAAAGTTGATGGTAATTGGTACGCAAGCAATAAGTGGGAGCTATTATCGTAATGGTGAAGCCAGTGTTAACAGGCATTAACCTTTGAATCATAAGACCCGAGTTTAACACAAGAAATAGCTGTGTCACACTGGAGAAGGCACAGATCATTGGATTTCTAGCTTCCTTATCTATAAACAGGAAAAATTCTTCATGAATTGCTGTTAAGTTGCTATTATGAGTTGAAAAGATATATTTAAGTCTTATAACTTCCAGTATTAAGAGTGAGAGCTCATTTAAAAATAGGATAATTGTGGATATAACTATATAAGTTAAAATTAGATCATACTGTAAAGCTATTCAAGGCATGAATATAGGCAAGGACTTTCTAAACAGAAACCTGGTTACACAACAAATAGTAATAAGAATTAACAAATGGGATAATCACATTGAAAAGCTTCTGCATTGCAAAAGAAACAATGAACAGAGTAAAGAGACAACCTACAGAATGGGAAAAAATGTTGCCAGATCTATTTCAGGCAGAGGACTAATATCTAGAATATGTAAAGACTCCTTCCAAATAAATGACCCATTCAAGAAATGGGCAACTGAAATGAATATACCCTTTACAGAAGTACAAATGACCAATAAATACATGAAGAAATGGTCAGCATTGCTGGCCATTACAGAAATGTGGATTTAAAGGAGAAACACTGAGACTCCATCCTACTCCACAAAGATTGACCATCAGTAAGAAGTCAAATACCAATTCCTGGAGAGGCTATTGGGGAAAGCACCCCTTCTACATTACTTGTGGAAGTGTAAATCAGTACAACCATTATGGAAATCAGTATGGAAATTTCTCAGAATACTACAACTAGAAATTCTATTTAATCCAGCTATTCCCCATCTAGATATCTTCTCAATGAGTTAAAGACATCATACTACAGTGATACAAGCAAAGCCATGTTTATAGCAACACAATTCATAGCAGTTAAATCTTGGAGCAGCCTATATGTCTATGAACAGATAAATAATTAAAGAAAATGTGGTATTTGCACATGACGGAATACTGCTCTGCCATAATGAGAAATAAAAATGAATCATTTGTAGGAAAATAGATGCACCTTGAGACCATAATATTAAGCAAAATAAACCAGACACATAAGCTTAAATATCACATAGTTTCTCTTATATTAGAAACCCAAAGTACAAATAAAGGACAAAATTATAAACCATAGAAAGTAGAGAGATAGAGCTTTCTCAGTAGGAGAAGGAATCAAAAGCTGGAAGAAGAAGGGCTTGGCAAGGAGATGAAATGAGGCATTTAGATGTGTTGTGTACATGTGACAATAAATATAAGGGATGTAGACATTATATACTACAAACCTTACAAAGAAAGGAAAGGAATTAACAGATGGATGAGGGGAGGGGAAAGGAATAAAAACGAATTATAACTATGTAGGTGTACCAATTTCACATAAGGAATGTAAATCTTACGTGCTATGAAAATATGTAATAAAGAATAATTTAATAAATAAGGTCATACTGGAGTAGGTACACACTGCATCCAACATGAGCAGTGTCTTTATAAATATGGAGATACAGAAAAGATGCAGGATGATAGAAGTAAAGATTGGATTGATGGATCCACTAGTTGACGAATGCTACGGATTGTCAGTTATCAGTAAAACACAGAAAGGTATGGAACAAATTTTCTCTTACACCCCTCAAATGGAATCAATAATTTGTCACAAGGTGGAATGGTACAAGAAAAAAATTCTTTTATTTTAAGCACCCAATTTGTGGTTCTTTGTTATGGTAGCCTTAGGAAACCACTATGCATGCTTTATAAAATTTAAAGAGGCATATAAATATGTGATTATTATCATTTCCTTCTAACATTGCAAGTGAGCATAATGTAAGTCATTGAAAAATTTAAATTCCTTCAAAAAGCTATTCCATATTGTACTTACATAAATACTGGGAAAGAATTTAGAAGATAATGACTAGCCAGAAAAATGATATTTTTTCAGGTATCCTGTGACACAAAATTGTCACTCTTGAAGTTATTAGAGAAAAAAATAATGGACTTAAATTTAAGCTATACCTGAATGTTTGAGCCTCAGGTGACATTACCAAGAAAAGACCAACTCTAGTTATAAGAAAATCACACTTTTCCTGGGTCAAGATGATATCTCCCAGAGACATTATTAACAGTAAATTTTTATTGTAGATACATAGTGATCTCTGATCTATGATATAAGTAGTTAAACTTTAAGTATGTTATCTCATTTAAGTGGTACAGCAATCTAATACTATTTTTATTCTTATTTCTACTTCTCAAATTATATTGTGGATAAATAATGAAGCTGGGTTAGAAATATGAATCTACAATTTTTTGAACCACTGTTCCTTAGTGTCATTTATAATCATTTCTGAAAATCAGTTCCATGCAGAAATATGGCTATATGCTAAATCATAATAGATTGATTTCTGTAAAATAGCAATTTTGAGATGGTAGCATAATAAAACAAATAGCACAATTTATTTGGATATATTTTTATGTATATATTGTACATTAGTGAGTAAAATATATATTTAGTTGTTATACAATGATGAATAAAGATATATCTATCAATAACAATTAAACACTCCTGATTTTTGTTAGTTTATCAAATGTATCCTTGGAATAGTGTGACTTTTCTTACCTTCTCTTTTTAAAAACTAATCTATGGCCAAGCAAATACTCAAAATAGTAGTATAAAAATGGAAAAAAAAACCCCACTTCATTGTATTAATATTAGGGTATTGAAAATACCTTTTCTTCATCACTCTAGGTTCATAGCTGAGGATTGTATAAAAAATAAAGATTCCTAAGAGAAAAACACACAGATTTTTTAATACACATTTTATGTAACATGGTAGCCTTAGTAAGAAATGAAAACCTGAAGATACAGTTACATGTAAGTACTTTCTCCTTAGGTTTGATGAACAGTGTATAGTCCTGAAGGATTATATTTGGATAAAAGGGGTATAAACCAATAGTACTAAACTGAAGGGACATTTAGTAGCAGCTCTTAGGAATCTTCTGTGATCCCTCTTCCTCAGAGATGAGACATTCCTTTTCTGGAGTTATGAGGGGACCAACCCCTTTTATGAGGTCTTATGACCTGCTCCAGCAGGTCTGAGGATGCTTCCTCCTAGGCTTTAGGACCTGTTCAGGGGAGAGGGAGGGCTAAGGCCCTGCATCTGTCATTTCCTGAAGTGTCAAGGTGCCATGCTCTCCATAAGCTGCCCTGAGCCCTACCAGCAGGAAATTGACAAGACAAAGCCCTTACTAGAGAATAAAGAAAAATAAAAAGGAAAGGAAATAGAGTGAGCTAGAGAAAGACCTGAAAAAGAAAATATCTAGAAGTTCTAAAACTATGTCTTGAGTTAGCAAGACAAGATTATTTCTTTTGCTAGTTATTTCAGTGGGAGACCAGGAACAAAGAGAAGTTGAGTTATTGTGTTAGTCAGCTCTCCACTAGTGTAACAAACTACCTGAGATAACTTATGAGGGGAGAGAGGTGGGCTGGGGATACAGCTCAGTGGGCACAGCACTTGCCTAGTAAGCACAAGGTCATGAGATCGATTCCTGGCACATAAAAGAAAAATCTAAAAAACAAAAAAAAAGACTCACAAGGAGGAAAAGTTTATTTGATTCATGATTTCAGTCTAAGGGTACTTGGCCTCACTGCCTCTATGATCACATAGTGCCATACATCATGGGAGGAAGCATGTGACAGAAATCCCCTCTACCTCACGGCAGCTGGGAAGCAAGGACAGGAAAGGACTGAGGTCCTAAGACTCCCTTCAGGATCACACCTCCAGAGACTTGACTTCCTTCCACCAGGCCCTCCTTCTCAAGTTTCTGCCTTGCAATGGTGGCGCAGCTGTAGACATATCAGCCTTCAGGAGACATCGGGGCCCACGCTACGAAAGTTATGCTCGACAGGGTTTATACACTTCTGATGGCTTCAGTTTAGAGTGATGAAATCTGCTCCTGCTGCATTAGTAACCAAGGCAATGTGCTTCTGCCACCTCTTCATTTTTACGCATCTCATTTGCACTGGACTTGTGTTTGTGGGACTGCAGCGTGCATTATCTGCCTGATCCTAGGTAGGTGAGATTTGACAGTAGAAAATCACACAGCTGTCGTAGTAGACATGTTCTGTTCTCTATCTGTGAAGGGAATCTTAAGAGACAGCAATGGACCTCCGGGATTACAGTGGAGAATGCTGGTTTGGATCTTAAATGTCACCCAGAAACACGTGCATTGGAGGCTTGGTCTCCAGCACAGCAGCACTCAGCGCTGGGACACTTTGGAAGTTACTGGGCCTGATGCTCTGAGCTGATCCATGCCTTCATTTGCCACTGCATTCCTAGCCTAGTGGCTATTGGGAACTGAGACAAACTTTAGGAGGGGCCTTGTTAGTTGAAGTGAGTAACTAGGGGTGTGCTCCTGAAGGGGGTCTTGCTTTAGACCCCTGCTCCTTCCCAGATGCTTCACCAGAACCAAGCAACTGGGGGCTGGGAAATCTGTAATTGTGAGTAGAAAACTCTCTCCTCCTGTGGAGGAGTTGCTTTTTCTTGGTTATGCTGCCACTGTGACAGAAGGCTCACATAGAGATGCTAATGTGTGGTCCACCATAGGAATCTTGTAACCTTCCTGGCTGCTGGCTGGCAGCACTGTCCCTTCCTGTGCCCTCTGTCCTCACGATGTATCTAAAACGTGCATAGAAGCTCGGGGATGTGGGCCACGGTCTCCTGTCATAACTCCTGGATCGATTAAAGCCCTGATGGCACTGCCACTTTGTCATTATTTCTCAAGAAAAAATCATTCTTAAAGCATGTTTTTGATTGTATAACTTTATAAGATCATTTTTCTTGCACTTGTCGAGGAGTACCTTTGAAGGACCTGAGGGGACCTCTAAAATTCTTACATTTTTGAGAGAAGCAAATTAGCAGTTTCCAATCTATTCATTCCTTAGTAACTTCTCAAGTAAAGTCTTTCTGTTGTTACACAAATTTATTCATAATAATTATATTTCTTTGATTCTGTACTGAACTACTCTGGACACACAATTTTCCTTGCTAATTTTTTTTTCTATAATTTCCTCTTGGCCTGCATAAATCTTTCTTTTTGACATTCACAAATCTTAGTTTCTCACTGTGTTAGTTCCTATTGACCCACCACCAAAAAAAAAAAAAAAAAAAAAATCTTATTTCTGTTATCTGCCAAACAGAGGAAGATATTTTCTCCCAAGGAGAATTTGCAAAATTTCTTTACTCCATGATACCTTGGATTTAATCTGCACATATGTTTTAAATAACAGATATACTAGCATCTCTGGGTTTTGTTTCCCATCACAGTTCTTTATAACTCAGTAGGTTTGGAAAAGGTTTCAAGTACAGAAGTTAAGATGATTATACCTCTCACAACATAAAGTACATCTAATAAAAATGAAGAGGCTTGCTACTTTGTCAGAGATCAGCACTTGTGATAAATCAAAATAATTATATAATCAATTTTTCTGTATTATTAAAGTAAATTATCTATTTTAGTCACAAAACTTAACTCAATCTGAAATAATTGGTATTTGTTACATGCGGCATGTTATTAGGTATTTGTGTAGGTACTTTTGCCTACATTTATGCAAATCTGCATAACCTTGAAGTAGGAGAGCTTGTTAGCTCCATTCTATCAACCATGTAGCAGAGGCTAAGGTAGTTACACCTGGAGTAAGTAACAGACACAAGATCTGAACCTGGCGGGCCAGGCCACAGGCCTCTGCCCTATCTTCTGCTCTGAACGCTGTGAGCTGTGCTGACTGCTTCTCAGAGCAGTGGACCAGGTCTCAGGCACTGCGTCATGCTTTCCCTTTGCCCAGGCTTAGCTGATTTCTGATGGCACACCTGCTTGTCATTGATTTCAAATATCTTACTGTATGTCTAGATCCCTGAAACTTTTCCACTGTGCTGTTTTAGAACTGAGCGGCACATCTTTCAGAGTCACCCAGACAATGGGAGGCTGTGCCTTTGGCACTGGTTTATGTCTTGGTGACGGAGCCGCGGAGTTGCAGCAAAACTCCAAATGAGACACTGGTTTTTTTGACTGAAATGTGGGCTTTATTCCTGAACGGATTTTGAATGGGCTGGCTTACATGCTTTATATATCTGTATACTCACAGTGAAGTCCACAAAGTTGCACCCATTTTCCCGATGAAAAAAAGGGTGGAATCATTTTTAAGGAGCTTACCAATTACCAAAAAAACATGTTCTACAATAGCAAGTACTAAATTTCAAAAAGGATGTGATACTTAATATTTTTAAAGACAATCTTAATGCCAGGAATACCATGTAACAAATGCAGAAAGAATTGAAGTGCTCTTTTTAATTTTTCCCCATTATTCAAATTGAAAGAAGAATGAGCTTTCATTTATAAGATTAAAATAAGAATTAAAATCTAGTAATGGCACGAAGAAGAAATTTTCATGGTTTTATGCCTGTTTGTGAACTCTCATCCCTACTGAAAAGTAGAGTTAAGACAAGAAAGCAACCAGGAAAAACTTCCTGGCTGTGGAAGAGCTGGACATGGGTATCTGTAGAACCAGCACTCAGTGCTCCCCATCATCCTTCCTGGAACAGGATGAGAAGAAGGCTCAGCAGTTCTGTGATGGGAAATTTTATGTGTGGATTTAATGGAGCTGTGGAATGCCCAGGTTCCTGGTTTAAATTCTTTCCCAGTGGGTCTATGACAGTATTCCTGGAAGAAGCTAATATCTGAATAAAACTCCCTCTGAAGTGGACTGCTCTCACACAACTGGCTGAGGACTCAGTCAGACAGAACAAAAAGGAAGAGAACAGTAAAATTCTGTTCATCTGATCATTCCCAGCTTATACACGGCAAGTCATGGAACTTCTCAGTCTACATAGTGACGTGAGCCAAGTCCCTGTAGTAAACCTCATTTCACATGTGTGCTTATCTGCATGTCTTTTTAGTTCTCTTGTTCTGGAGAACCTCGATACACCTCGAATCAAATTCAAAGGAAAATCACAAGTTTTAGCAAATCATCGGTGAAGAGTAAGCTCTCACTCCCCCAAGACGAGCCAGGAAGTCATGACTGGATCAGCGACATGGCAAGGTGAAGGGATCAGAAACCAGGTCTGCTCTCATCGCCTGTCACTGACCAAAAGCAATGAGAACTTTAGGGTTAACTGCTGTATTTTACCCTCAGACACTGAAGACATACCTCATTCCCACAAAAGAGTTCCTAGTCTGTCACACAGGATCATGAATGCAGCAAACATAATTGCGTATATTTTGACAATATCTTAAGAATATTTTTCCTCTTCCCCTTTTTCATCTTCCCTAGACACATACATACACATGCACGTGGACACACACACACACACTGAGTCAAAAAGAAGTGTAACTAAAGATCTATTGAGGAATTTCTGAGAAATATGAAGAAAAAGAAGATGCATGGTTTCGGCCAGGGGCCGTACATGTGCACATGTGTGTCTAGTTGTAGATACAGTCGAATTTAAACTAATGTTCTAAAGTATCAGTGAGAAAGCTGGTGCTCTGAGATGTTTCGTATGAACAAGAATGTGGCTCTGAAAAATTTCTTTCTGTCTTGCTGAACTGCAAGCTCAGGTCACATCAGAGTCGCTGGGGCAAGTCACATCCCCGTCATTATGTCATAAGTCATAGGAGCTCAGAGGCTGACTGAACCAGCAGCCCTCAGTGCTAATGTCTATGCCAGACCTGAGGCTCCAAAGTTTCCTGATGGGAGTCAAGGGGAAGAGATTGAAAGCTGAAGTTAATGATTAAAACAAAACGAACCCCAGAGCAGCATGTTTTAGAGCCGAAGTTCCGATAAGTAAGAAAATGAACACAGCAGATTAGAAATTCCCAAGCCACTCAAATCACAGGATAGAGGATCAGTCGGTGTACAGCAGGGTGGGCTGCTGCCTGGAGGCCAGGGTCAGAGGTGCAGGGGGAATGGGCTTGGGAGACATGGGTTTTCACAAAGGAAACAGGTATTTTTTCATACTTTAAAATGGAAAAAACCTGGGCATGATGGTGCCTGCCTGTAATCCCAACACTCTGGAGGCTGAGGTAGGAGGATTCAAGGCCAGCCTGGGCTACAAAGTGAGTTCAAGGCCAGCCTGAACTGTGTAATGAAACCCTGTCTCAAAAAGACAAAGAAAAAAAAAAAAAAAAGAAAAGTAGAAATGTATGCATCTTTGCGTCCTATATTTTGAATTTAAGAACTATCTCAAAGAGCATGTTTTCTTTTTAGTACTCATGGAAGAGTATTTTTATAAGGAGGAATAAATAACAACCTTCAAGTCCATAAACAAAAATTCCTGTCATCCAACCACTCTAAATGGACCAGTTGAAGGGACTTTATTTTAGTTCTATTTATTTTCCAGCATATAAAAAGTATTACATGCCTTCTGTAAAAAGTTTAAAAAAATATTGAAAACAGAAATGCTTATTGTAGAAAATTTGAAAACATAGAAAATTTACAAAGGAAAAAAATAACCATTGATGAGTCTACTTTCAACAACAATTGCTTGCATTTATAATTTCCATCATTTTTCTATATGTATGGATTTTTTTCATAGTCAAAAATATAATGTAGGTGTAATAATGTATCCTGACTTATTTAATCTATTACTATGCATTCTTGTCACTAGGATTAACTATAAGCATTTTAATGGCACTAATCTATTTCACTATATTTATTTACCATAGTGCATTTATCTGTTTTCATAGCATGGACATTTACTTTTCTTTTTTGTTATTTAATTTGTGTCAGAAATCTTGGAGTCAGGATCACTGGTCACTCATTTCTGACAATACTGTAATGATTTATATATTTTTTTTTAAAAATTGTGATTCTACTTGAGAAAAAAAATGAAAAAGGGTACTAGAGGACTAAGTGTAGTATGTCCCAAAGGTGAAGCCATTGGTGGCACAATTCTTGACCTTATTTCTCAGTGTAACTTAGATTCAGTTGTGTACATGTCAGATGCATATTGTATAATTTGCAAAATCATTCTTGCTGCAAACATATCCTCCAATATTAAGCACAGAGCTGACCTGATGGTCCCCAGGAAACTTCCTGGAGTTGTGGCTTCTGCAATTGGAAATTCATGCCTTCGGGTTTTGTAGAGATGCAACACTTTAAGGTTGAGCACCTTATTCTATAGATACTTCTACAACTAGATAAATGATACCCCAGGAAAGTTATAAATATCTATCACTTGATTGCAACTGGAGAATGTAATACTGCAATGCTGACTCCTCTGTCCTCATTCAGATCACAAACAATGATCGACTGTTGGTCTGATTTGACACGGCAGCTGAGTCTACTGTATCCATTTCTGACTGCACAAGACTGTCAATCTCACCACTGAATAATATGAGACTTGCTTTTGCCAAGTCTCTTGCTAGCATGCCAGATGGAGGAAAGCTGCCACCATATCCAATTTGTAAGCTTAAGTCTCTGATCAAAGAAGAAGAAAAAAATATTTCTGTGGACAGGAATGGAAAAAACCACGTAAATTTCCATGAGCGAAGAATTATAAGGAGGGAGGATAGGCAGGATGTATAGGTTGGTAACACAATCCACCTTTTGCTGCACAAAGTTAATATTTATAAAATCTCGAGAAATCTACTTTTCATAAAAGCCGACTGAGCATTAGAAAATATCTCTTAATTTTGCAAAATCACCGTGTGTTATCTGCATGTTTGTGGCTGCATGTGTTTCACTATGTGTATACGCCTATATATGTTTGCCACTGTATTTATTGTATATACATATCCGTATGTGTAGTGCATGTATGTAAATGTTTAAATTAACATTTTATATTGTACAGCAAAATATTTGGGCAATTACAGCTGTGAACCTTGTAAGACATTTTTATTTTCTGCACATTGTGGTGGTTAAATTTAACCCTGTCCACTTGATTAGCTTGAGAGATTCGCAAGGCAGACTTCTGGGTGAGTCATGGAGATGTGATCTTAGGGTGACATTTTGTCTCTCCACTTTCTGCTCTGGTACTCGTCCTCTGCTCTGTTTCCCAACTGCCAGAAACTAACACCCTTGCTCTGCCACAGGCTTAAGTGAAGATGTTTCTGCCTTGGAGTCAGCATGCCCTGGAATCCCCTGAAATCAAGCCAGGTTTAATCCTTCTTCCTTTAAAATGTACTGCATTTTAGCGGTGGATAGCTAACTACATGGACCTCTCTGGGTCTCATCGCAGTCAGGAGGAGTTAATATTTCTAATCTCAAGGAAAACCTATTGGAACTCTAGTAAACAAATTCATCTACTGGAATTCTAGTAAACAAATTCCATTCTATAACTTCCAGTGCAATCCATGGTGAGCATAAAGAGACAAAGGCATATCTGTAGTTGTGTGGATCTAAGGGGATCCTAAGTCCAATCAGAATAATGTCTAACCAGAAGCCAGGCCAAGACCCAGGGCTGACCTGATTTTATTAATTCATGAAGAGGAGAGTGGCCCGGGGCTGGGTGACTGTAAGAGTGGTTGTAACTATGTGAGTACTATGAGATGGGCCACGTAAGAGGCACAATGGCACCTCTGCAATGCAGAGAGAGATGTAGAAAGAATGCTAGGTTCTGGTAACAGGTAGCCTCTAAATCTGGAGGAATCTGCATAATTCAGTTTGAGGAAGTATCTTGTGTTTTCAGTCAGCTGCTTCAGCCCTGATAGCTAACCTTTATTGCCCTGAGACATCTTTGCCTCTTTCTTGAAGCTCCATCTCAGCTGATGGTGTGGCATCTCTTGCCCTAGCTCATGCATAAGAATAGAGAGCTATTTAGATGGGGCAACACTTAACTGTTGCTTTGCTTCAAAGCCTACACAGCTGAGTAGACCTCTTTGCATTGCTTAAAGTCAATGAAGGGGTAGAGAACTATCCTAGCAGTTCTGTGCATATGAGTACACAAAAGTAGGGCAAGCATTAGCCAAAACAGAGACAAATGCTTTTCTTTCAGGCAGAGCTATCCAGCTGACCAATGTACAAAATATCTCTAGAATGTTTGAATTTGCTGGTTGAATTAACATTTGTACTTGAACTAAAAGTAAATGATGGATCCTTTTTTTAGGATTTTGTCTTCTTTGAAATCTTTGCAAAAATGAGAAACAGGCTCTTAAGTAATATATTTACATTCAAAATTTTTCTTATGTGACCTAATCTTCAGTTTGCTAGTTGCGGTTCTGTAGAGTTTGGGTCAAGGGTATGACTCTGTGTTTCTCCTGAGATCATATTTGGTCAGTTCTCCTGTGAGTCCCTGGCTTTTTGTCTTTTTTTCTCTCCACTTCTTCATAGACTGCCAAGGAGATTGGAAAGTCCATATTGGATTCTCCCATTTTGCATTGCTTGAGAAGAATACAGACTTTTTCCTACATGGAGCTTCCTATGGCAATTTTCCCTGACACTCCCCAAATACCTCTTTTCTACTCCTTGCCACAGAGGAGCCATTCTTTCTTGTCATGTGTTAGTGCTAGATTCTGTGTGTCATAAGTTCAGTGGTTGTCGTATTTGTGCTAGGTTCATGGTAAAGACCACGGACTGACTTCTGGCCTGAAGGCATGAATGAATCAATAGTGAGTAAAGGGAAAATCTCCCAGGGTCTAATGCAAATGCTGAGTGTAAAGAATTAGTCTTAGAGATGATATCTTTCTACTCTGCTGACCAGGCAAACAAAGCCAATTTTGGGAATAACTGCATTGTAAACAATATTAGTAGCAGAGTTTAGCAGAAAAAATAGACATGACCTATTTTTTATTCAATGCATCTTATTTCTCTGTATGAGGTTTCAGGTTATTTTGCTGGATGTAAAATTGCTATATTCTTTTACAAGAAGAAAGGGAGACTGCTTTATTATACAGGCATAAATATAGGGCAAGGAACTTTGAAAAAGAAAATAATAATTAAAATTCCATATTTGAAAATATTTTAAAAATTAACGAACATATGGTGTTGTATATATGGGAGTAAAGTGACCATGAAAAGCAAAAGAAGGAGACAGAAAAACTCCATTTTATCTGTAGCAATAAAATGTAAATGGATGTGATTTCCCTGTGAACATCAGCATGATGGATTTGCAGGGTACTATTTTCCAAGATTTAAAACACAACAATCCATAGAGAAATACTATTCCTCTGGCAATGAAACCCTGAAACAAATTAGGATTAAAATCAAATACACATGAACAGAGAGAGATTTTTTTAACAACTCACACACTTGAAATTAAACCAATTTTCTTTTCAAACTATTACCAAGAAATGCCCTTCCTATTTACCACCTGCATTTTCCCAATAATTTATAATTAGAACCCAGCAGTAAGCATTGATTTCCAATTGATGGATATCATCTCTGCCCTAATAAACTGACAGACCTTCAGAAATCTATCCAGGGAGACCTTTAGAACACATGACATGAGTTAAATATATTTTATTTAACACCGAAGGAAATTTGCATTTCATCTCTCAGGCTTTTACAAAGCCAGTGTAAATGATTTAGCTTAGCTTTTATATTTCAGATCATTTCATTTCAATTTGGGCACAGTCTTGTATAATTCTTAGCCTTTGTTCAACCAAATGTAGACTACTGACATTTAGCATGTGGAATAACATGTCAAAAATATGGGATGCTTAAATTCACGGTTTGTGGATTTAGTAAAGATGTGAAATAAAAGCCTTTGATGCGTATAAAAATCACAGTAAAATGTAAGTGAAACCTGATTGTAAAATGTAAATGAGCTCTAATTGTTTACCATGCTCTTGTAACTGGAATCCTGCTGGGTAATGTGCCTCAGCATCCCTTAGGATGGAGAATGCCACAGCCAGTGAAGTCCGGGAAGGCTGAGCTTCCACAAATGCTATAGCTGTTTATGAGCAAGTTGGGGCATTTTTTCCAAAGCAAGAGCTCCTATTTTGTGTAACTGACCGCCTATTCAAGGCATGACCACTGAGGACAGGGTTATCACAAAGAGAAGGCTAGGTTTTATGAAAGAAAACCAAACAGTAAGTGTCCTAGAGCAAATGGAATAAACTGAGGTGCTCAGGCTAGTGCATTCTTTTATTAAAATCTTTCCTATTTCAACAAAAATTGGGCAGACAGTATCGTTATTAGATACCTTGCATTACTTAGACATCAAAATATCATAACTTCCATTTAGATTTGTGCAGTGGAACCAAAAGCTTTCTGTTTTTCTTCTGTTTTTAAGGAAGACAGCAATGCACACAGGTTTAATATAATGTGGAGGCCCTTGAGCATTTCTGTGTGGAATTTGTTTGTTTTCTGGGGAAAAAAGGGATCCTATTAGCAGGTTCATTTGTATAATAATCATTCATTAAAATAGACTCCATGGCAATGAAATACTGTACTTGAATTCTAGCACAAAGCCTCTAAAAAGCTAAAATGTCAAAACAATAAAACTAATTAAGGCAACAAAATAGCTTTTTCCAGCTTAATGACAAGCTGGTCCAAAAACACACTTCAATGATTTTTCTTTCCTCTAGAGACACTTTAAGTAAAGCAAGAATAGAATTTTACATAATCATTATCTAGCCCAGCGTCATCTAGGAACCTAGCCCAATGGAACTGTCTGGCGATGGGGTCACATGTCTGCCTTGGCCGACTGCCCTGGCTCTTTCCTCTTCCCGCCCTCCCCACTGGTCTTCCACAACCGTTCTGGGATTTTTTTCTTTTGTGTTTCCAGTGCTGTGGAGGAACAGCGTGCGAGCCGGCTGCAGATGCTGAAGTCAAGCAGCTGGTGAAGGGTAAAGCAAGACAGTGGATAGGCAATTCTAATCCGAGGACAGTGGGAAAACATCTCAATTTTACAGGAAAGTACAGAGAACTCTGGCTCTCCCTTCTTGGGGAACCAAATTCAGATTCACCAGGTTTCCCAGTAATATTTCTTGTATAAAAGGACCCAATCCAGAACCACTGGCTATTTTCTGTTTTCCCCTTGTTCTAGACTTTCAGCTGGAACAATTCCTCAATCTTACTTTGACCTTCATGATCTTACGCTTTTTAAAGATTGTGGGTCAGTCATGTAATAGAAAAAATATTCTCAAATTTCAATCTACATTTCAATCTTATATTTTCTTACGATTAAGTATCAATAGAGATTGAGCATCCCTAGTTTGAAAGTTCAAATTCTGAAATGCTTAAATCCAAATTATTTGGTGCACCAAAATGACACTGCAAATGGAAAATTCCACAGCTCGCTTCATGTTACCTGTCAAAGTTAGCATGCAGCTACAGCAAAAATTTTGTTTAAATGATCTTAGGCTACTTGTATAATGTGTACATGAAACAGAAATGAACACTATGTTTAGATTTTGGTACCATCCCCAAGATGTCTCATTAACTACAAGCAAAATATTCCCAAATCTGAAAAAAAAACAGAGTATTTGTAATGCTTCTCCCCCTAAGCATAGTTAAAGGTTACTCAAGTATAATGCACTTTTGGCTTGACTCTTACAGATACTGTGTCTTCCTGTTGCGTCTTCTTACTGAGAGGTGTATGATGTCTATTTTCCCCATTAGGAGCAGCATTTTTTTCTTTTCTTTCTTTTTTTTCCCCCAAGTACTGGAAACTGAACCCAAGCCTTCTTCCTAGTGAATTACATTCTCAGCCCTTTCTAGTCTTTATTTTTATTTTAAGGCAAGATCTTGCTAAGTTTCCAAATCATCTAGACTGGGCTCAGACTTGAGATCATCCTGCCTTGGGCTCCCAGAGGCTAAGATTACAAGAGTGTACCACCACGCCGGTTTTAACCCATCATTTAGAAAAACACTACACACAGCAGAAAACTGTGGCAGACATCAAAAATCAAATGATAAAAACACCACCACTGAGATGAACGTGGAGGTATACACTTGAATTCCTTGCACGCTAGGTGGTCCACTAAGAATTTAAGAGTATGAGCCCACCCTGGGCAAGTTAATGCCCTCGGGAGTGCCTATCTCCATGTAAATAACAAAAGTGCTGGAGAGATATAGTTTCCTGCAAAGGCCAGACCTACATTCAATCCCTATCCTCACACACATGTCTGTGCATGTGTGCACACACACACAGCATAAGGTATGGGGGTAGGATGCATCAAAAAACATTGAGGCAAGCTTGAAAGAGAGTCTACAGACTTGATCTGAAGAAAATATGCAATTAATGGAACTGTCAGTGGACAGAATCTGAGGAGGTTTCCAAAGTGAAAATAGTGATCTCAGTTCAAACCAGATAGGTTCTTGACTTTCAGCACAGGAAATAAAAAGTTTCAAGACACCTCAGTGAGCAGGACAGGAATATTTAGGATTCTGTTATTCATCCATGTTTGCCTATAGTTAGAACAGCCATTGTTTTTTTTTTTTTTACCCGAAATAGTTATTACTATAATAATTTCCAAAAGAGAGGTTTTAATGCGATGATTTCTTTTCATTTTTATTAGCTTCCTTTCTATCATAAAAGACAGTTTTCTTTCTTCCTTACTTTTGTTTGTTTGGTTGATTTATTTCAGTGTTAACTCAGATTATGATGACCTGATGAATGCCATTATTGAATGTTTATAATCCATTGGTTTATGATGTTGGGTTATCCTCAATAAGTTATAATCCAGTGGGATATAAGCCATTCTGACACAGGTAGACCGGCATTCAGGCAGAGGACAAGTTCCCAGGCCCTCAACTTGCTACTCATTAAAATCAGGATTTGCACAGTGCTTTTTTCTGAGGCAATTAGGGGCTCGAACATTGCTTTTGCTAAAACAACAACACTGCTTCTTCACTTGAACCTTCAATAGGTAACTAAAAATATGAAAAAGATTGACTTTCTTTCATGTCTATTTCTTTTATTACCCTAAAACTTTGGATTGAATCCATTTTTAGGTCTGCATAGAGGTATAGTATTCATTTAGGGACTGTCTAAAAGCTGGCAGAACAAAACGAATTAACCCTAAATTTAGTAATATAACTCATTTTCTTCAAAATTGAGGACACTAAGGTAAGAGATTTATAGGGAAATCCAGCTACAGTGAGTGTTCAGAAGTCATTAGTCATTGCACTGAATCTGTTGTCACCTTGGATTCCAATAGAAACTCCCTCAGATTAAAATGATCCCAAGCAGATGCAAGCATCTCATGGACTCTGACTTGTTCCTTCAAAATAATGACATTTTCAAAGTCATCTTGCCAAACAAGAGCTGAGATAGTGATCAGCTAGATGCTATCTGATCCCAGCAAATCAATAATTGCTGGTCCTATTTTTTGTTAATGGATCAATATGATCCTCTTCATTGAGGATCTGAGCCCTATTCAGCTCTTCAAGCTGAATACCCTTATTTTTTCTAACTCTCCTAATAAATATTCCTGTCCTGCTCATTGAGGTGTCTTGAAACTTTTTATTTCCTGTGCTGAAAGTCAAGAACCTATCTGGTTTGAACTGAGATCACTATTTTCACTTTGGAAACCTCCTCAGATTCTGTCCAGTGACAGTTCCATTAATTGCATATTTTCTTCAGATCAAGTCTGTAGAATCTCTTTCAGGCTTGCCTCAATGTTTTTTGATGCATCCTCATTATTCTTGA
Source organism: Cavia porcellus (assembly GCF_034190915.1). Classification (NCBI taxonomy): domain Eukaryota; kingdom Metazoa; phylum Chordata; class Mammalia; order Rodentia; family Caviidae; genus Cavia; species Cavia porcellus. Next base: position 24,518,231 of record NW_026947504.1, read on the forward strand.
GCATGTCTTTGCTTTCTGGTACTACAGTATGTTCCAGGCTCTTCTGCTGTAGCCATCATCCTCTGGTGTGATTCACTGAAACATGTCTCTCGTTCACTGCAGGCTCAGACTGGCTTCCTCTGGTTCCCTTCCTGTTGGGTCCATGTATGCCATTTTGATGGATGAAAGAAGAAAGGAAGTTTTATTTTAAATTGTGATTTAAAATAAATGTTTCACTTTATACTTTGATTATCCCAAGTATTTAATTATAGTGATGGAAAGCTGACACACAGAAGGGAGGGAAAAGGAGAGGAGAGTGGGAAGGATGGAAGGAGAGATGGAAATATATTTGAACATTTACTTGTGCTTTCTGGCATTTGCAGGTACTTGTATTTGACACTTGAATACTCAGTGTGTAAAATGCTTGCATTTTAAATAGGATTGATTTTGATTTGATAGCTGTTCTAGTTGTTGTTTATGAAAATTAGTGTGAATTTAATTTCACTTAAATAATTCTCCCCTCATGCCCTCACAGTAGCTGTAAGGCATGTCCAGGGGTGAATGAAAACACTGAGATTTTTCTGATCCTTTCATATTCTAGTCTATAATATTAATATTTATAGGATAGAAAAATGATTTTTTTTTGTCTTTTTTCATTTTTATCGGTACCAAGGATCGAACTCACGACCGCCTGCTTGCAAGGCAGGTGCTTATGCCGCTGAGCTAAACCCCCAGCCCCGATAGAAAAATGATTAATTTGGTTTCCTAATGTCACTCATAAACTCAACACTTAAATTTGAAATAAAAACTGTGGTCATTATGATGAATTCCAGAGGATCAGGGATCCCTCTCCTATTCGTGATCAGTATCTTGGAGAGAAATGAAGATACTGGTGTTGAAGTGGTTGAGGGTTCGAGGATGGGTAGGATTGAGGGCACTGTTTCTCTGAGCTTGTTTCTTAGAGCATTACTCCTATAACATGTCCTTTTAAACTATTCCATGGTTAAGTAATCTGTTCAATATATCATTCAGAAAATCAAAAAAACTTCTGAGAAGATGCTATAGCTTGAATCTCAAATGTCTCCTGAGTGCTTGTGTGTTGAAGGCTGAGTATCCAGAGTGGTACTGTTGGAAGGTGGTAGAACTTGGAAGAGATGGAGTCTCTTAGGTCACTGCGAGGTGTCATGGTTTATATCTAGGTGTCCCCCAAAGCCTCATGCACTAATAAGAACTGGAGCATGAGGCTCTGATATTCATTGGTGGATTAGTTCACTGGCATGTTTATGTTTAGATATGATGTTGGGGGTGAAGTCTGCCTGGAGGAGGCAGGTCACTGTGGCTGTAGCCTGGAAAAGCCTACATCTCTCCCTCCTCCCTTGATCGCTCTCTGATTTCTGCGTCCATGCCATGTGCTCTCACCCCTTTTCCAGCCTCTCTGCCATGCTACCTAGCCTTGGAGCAGCCAACTATGGACTCAAAGCTCTGTAAACTGTGAGTCAAATAAACCCTTTGACTGGCTGGAAGCTACAGCTTTCAGCTTTTGCTCAATGTCGTAAGATCATATCAAACTGTACACCACCATTAGCCTGGGAGAAGACCAGAATTTAAAACCTGAAGTAGTTCCTCCCAAATGAATCTGAACTTGCATCATGAGAAAGTTAAAAAAAAATAGTTGAGAAACAAATGGAAACATGTGTTCTTTTTCTGATTTCATTTCCTGGTATTATAACTAGTATTCAATATTTTTCATTTAATTACCCTCCTCCCTCCTCTTTTTTCCTAGTCTTAAATAGCAAAGTTTAGAGTCACATACTTATTGGCAACTCTTTTAATTTTGGAAAGTCTGCCTTGCCCTTCCCGTTTAGACCTTAACATTGGATTGAAAAGACACCTAGCACAGCAAACAGATGGATCAGTAAAGGAGAATGGAAAAGGTCAAGGACAAAAAAGCAGCAAAGCTAAAAAAAAAAAACAAAAAAAAAAACCACAAGGGCTCAATTCCTTTCTCCCTGCCAATGTGCTCCAGGGGTGGCCAAGTCCTCCCAACCTTAGATACATGGGAGGCGGGGCAAGTTTGCCTGAAGCAGAATGGAACAGTGGAAAAGCTTACAAACTTCAGGTGCTTGCTAAAGTTAGTAGTGCAGAGAACAGAGTTGTGCATTTCTGAGGCACTGTGACAATTTGTGCAGTGTCTTGGGTTCATTTAACAACTCCACTTTGGAAATAAGCACAGCTCCATCAAAACAGCTTTGCAGACGAGGTTTATCTGACAACATCCACTTCCAAATAAGATAAAAATACACTACAGAGGAAGTTATCAGATGTAGGTGCCATAAAGATTTTGTCTATTTTATTTACTGTTAAAATCAATGTATAATTCTTAGAATTTAATAATAAAATTGGAGCTAAATAAATTATTTACAAATGAATGAATTTCAGGTCCAAGTCATCAACTCAAATTTCCATAGAATCAAGTAGACAACGTTTGTGAATGGATCTGACTAGATGGAGAATGAGAAAGAAAACTGAGTTCAAACATTACATTGTACCTTATAAATATATCCAATTATTATCAATTAGAAATGAACATGTAACTAAAAAGACAGACAATCAGGCAAATTGGACATCTAATGTGTTGATTGTGTTGATTTTTAAAAAATTAGGAAGCTGTGCAAAGCATAAAAAAACTAAATTTGACACAGAACTGGCTGTTTGTGATCTCTGCACCTGGTCATCATGGCATTTCTGCATTTTCTTGAGTGCAGATAATGATGAGACTGAGTCCATGGGATAATTTAATTCTCAGTACTACAAAGATTTCTGCAGGTGGCTCAGGTTATAAAGTCTGACATTTCAAAGCTTAGACGAGGTGTTCAGGATGACAGGTACAACAATTTTATTCTTTTTTTTTTTTTTTTAATTATTCTGAAGAAGCATTGTCCTGAGAGGTTAAGTGACAAGTGCTAGATTCAACGCCCTGGTAGGGGAGAAACCAGCTCTCCGAGCCAGGAATGGGAGTCCCAGCCCCGTGTCTCTGAGCCCATTCTGTGCTGACTCTGCACTTTATGGAAAAAGCTTTATTGCATTAATTCTCTAAATGATCATTGCTTAACTGGAACCATGCCTGCTTTTATTTTAATTGAGATTTTATTTTCGCCTGCCTGGAGCAAGGAGAGTATTATGGTATTTTAAATGAGAAGCGAGGAATTACCTGCACTTCAAATATTAGCAGTTACACTCTGCGAAGGACGCATGTGGTCTATCTATTAGAAATGTCGCAGGTAAACCGGAAACATTTCATACTAATTGTTATAAGCACATTATCCATCAAAATGTAAATTTCCCAAAGTGGGCTTTATGTGGGTCATAATTTCCTTTATTACAAAATGGCCTTGAAAACCCTGGACGACTCCTTGTCCTCCTGCAAAACCTCCATTTCCTGTGATGCCTCCAATTTATTTTTTTACAGCTTTAATAGCTTTCACACTGTGATTTTCTATATCTGTTGCAAATGTTCAACAATTTACAGAGAGAATTTTAGTCCATGGCTTCTGCTTTTAGCTTTTCATGTATAAAGATTAAAGAATAAGTGTGCAATCAGTAGATATATAGAAAACATCTCCTGCTAGAATAAAACGGATGGTTCGACTTCTGAAACCCCGATGGAATTTATAATATCCACCTACAGCACTTCCTCTCTTTGTGTTGCACCTTCTGATAAATAGGCTCCCAGAAGAGACAATTTGGGAGGCTAGAAAGTACTTTATTTTTCTTTATAACATGACATAGCACTGTCCAGGCCTTGCAGATGGGACAAACATTGGAAACAGAAAGGCAGAAGGAGACCTAGAGGCGATGGTGACTGACAGATCAAAGGGATCTTTACGCAGTCTAATGCAAACCTTAAAGGCTAATGTTCCTTTGGAAAATAGAGCAGAATGTGAGATTACATCCAGAATATTGATTACTAGCTGTTGCTTCCTCATACTGAGAAGCAGGGTAACTCTCAGGGCCTTACTGATATACTTAGTTGTCAGCCAGGACCTGGTTCTTGATACTTGCTTACGGTTTCAGTGTGTGTGTGTGTGTGTGTGTGTGTGTGTGTGTGTGTGTGTGTGTGTAAAAATGTGATCATTTATACAAATGGCTTTCTTTGATGTTGGATGTATGAAAGTGGAATTAAAATTGAGTCATTCAAGTTTGCTCTCAGTTACTGAGCTGGGGCATTGTGAGTATGTCTTGGGCTGGAGGGCCACCACTCACATGAGATCTCAGATCCCTTCTGCTTGTCCCTCCTCTGCCCTAAGGCTCTTTCACAAACAAGGTCTAGCATTTTGGAAACATGTTAATATTAAAAAGGGATTTATTTCTTTAACGCTCACCACTTGCACTCTTAGGAGACCTGATGAAAATGCTTGCTGCTCCAGTGGTGCTAATGAGCTGCTTCAACCCCGAGTGAGCATCTGAAGGCATGTTCTCAACTTCAGGTTATTCTAGGGCTGCATACACACAATGTGCTTGTGCAGGACAAGGGAGGATGAAGCAGGAGTGTCCCCCAAATGAACATGTTGAACTCCTGATACACAGAATTCCAGAATATGACTGTACTTTGGAATGTGGCTTTTAACAACATAGTTTAAGGTAAAGGGATGTCGTTAGGGTGCACCTTAATTCAGCATGAGAGGTGACCTTATAAAAATAGGAGATTGGGACACGGGCACGTGAAGAGCGAAGACCACAGAAAGACACAAAGAGAAAGACGAGGTTGGTCTCTTACAAGCCAAGGAGACAGGCTTCGTGAGCAAAAGAAGCCTGCTGAAACTTAGCTCTCAGACTGTCAATCTCCAGAACTTTAGGAAAATAAAGTCATTCTTTATGCCACCTTAAATATTGTACTCTGCTATGTCGAATTATCAAACTAGCTCAAGGATTTTAGGAATATATTGGCTTACTCTTAAATAACATGCTCTCTCTCTCTCTCTCTCTCTCTCTCTCTCTCTCTCTCTCTCTCTCTCTCTCTCTCTCTCTCTCTCTCTCTCTCTCTCTCTCTCTCCCTCCCTCCCTCTTTCTCTTTCTCTCTCTCTCTCTCTGTCTCATAATGGTAAGCAAACCAACATCTCTCTTATGTCCCTACAGCCACTACACTTCTAAAGACCTTCTGCATTTTTTGCTTAGGATACAACTGCAGTTTACCACCTTAGCAGAGCGCCTCTTGTAGCTGGTTTTCTCCAATGCCAGTGTCTTCCTGACAAATGAAGTTGCTGCCTGCTGAAGCACCCTAGTGGCTTCCTCTGCCTCCAGAATGAAGTATAAACTGCTTCAATAGCAACCCAGGCCACCATCAGCCATGCTCACTCAGTCCCCTGCCTAGCTGCCGTGATCTCTCCTGACTTCGTGCATCTTTTCCTCTATACAGTTCCTCAAAAATCCTTAGATCTCCTCATGTCTGTTCTTCTGGGTGTGTTTGCTATTCCTTCAGCCTAGAAGACTCTTTTTTGCTTGGCTGTCTACCAATACTCTATTCTTCTTCAAATGCCATGCTGCTATGGTTTGTATGTGTTTCCTAGAAGTTCATTTTCTGGAGATGCAATCTCTAACTTCTGCAGTGGTGGTGTTGGAGGTGGGCTTTCAGGAAAGCAGTGAGAGCTGACTGGGGCACAGGGGTAGGGCTCTCGCTGTGCCATCGGTGTCTTTCTAAGGAAAGGGAGCTTGCATATCTCTGCTTTCTCACTGTGTGACGCCTTTCTCCACACAGCCAGAAGGCCCTCAGCAGATGGAACACATTACCTTGGGTTTCTCGGCCTTCAGAACTGTAGGGAATAAGTTCTTTTCTCTGTAAATTTCTCCATCTCGAGCATTCTATAGTAGCATCAAAAGTAGACTAAAACTGCTTCCTCCCAGCTTTTCTCAGTCTGAAGGAATTCTTCCACCCTACACTCCTGTAATACTTGCTACTTGGATGAAAGCATATCTTTCTCCTGTATAAAGTCTTAAAGTATCCATGGGAAGGTTTTGTGTTACTCATGTTTGTAAACTCAGAGCCAAGCACAGGGCTTGTGTTTAGTACAGGGTTGTTATGAATAATGAATGTGTTCTGGGAATGTTTACAGAACTGGCCAGAGACCAGCATGACAGTGCAAGCAGCTTCTGTGGAGTGATTCCGAAAACACTGTTGGACATCCTTGTTTAAAAACAGCTGCTTAGACTGCCTCCACGGCTTTGCTTTCTCCTCTGTTCCACCATGAGATTTTTTGGGGTCTTCCATGGCATAGTTAAAGAGGGCAGTGAGCTCCAACACTTCTCCACTAATATACATGCTGTGAGCAGGTGCGGAATGTTCACTGAGGACGTCATCATGAGCCTTCAGGACAGCAAGCCAAAGGGCAGGGAAATGAAAGAAGGATGGAAGGTTATGGTAAAGGGTGCACAGAGAGAGGAAAGGATAGTCATGTAGCATGACAATACAATAGTAATTGCACCTCTTTTTAAAAAAAAAAACTATTTCCCCTTTGCCAGGTAGTTGTCTAAGCTCTTGGCATGCAGAAATGTATGCCAGCTCTGCTAGAGTAAGGCCAGGCTCAAGGTCTCGGTGCACAGATGCAGCTTACCTTGGTGCTTGGGACCAAGGTAGATGCACAGTGGTGAGAAGCTGTTTGCTAAGGGAGGAGAAGAAGCATTTTAGCAGCCAGATAAAGTGAGAAGCAAAGTTTCAGACCTTACAAACCATGTCTCCCTCACCCTTCCTTCCTAGTCCCTGGCATTTATGAATACGGTTCACTGTGTCTGAAAATAAAATAGAACGTTACTGCTTCTTCAATATATCACACGACACTACTCACATATCTGGCATTCTCGTAACAGTTGGGAATGTACGCTTATTCTTTAGACCAATTAAAAAGTGCAGATCCTATTAGCTAAACCTGTTCCAAGAGTGAGGTGCGGTAGGTGTTGAGGCAGGGCCCAAAAGAAAATGACCTCATACTGCAGCTCCCCAGATCAGCAGTGTCAGCATCCCCTCAAGCTCATGTAGAATTCTACATTCTAAGTATGGGGCTCACGCACACCACTCAGTGTGAGTGTGTGCTTTCATAAGGTCTCCAAGTGATACATGTTTACATTTGAGAACCGCTACGTAACCAGGTAAGAAACAAATCTCAACTGATTTGTGCAAAACAAATCTCAACTGACAACAAAAATGGGTGGTAAGTGCATAGGGCAATGCGTGAAGCCAAGATTCACTGCAAGTCAAGAGTTCAAGATCTGGGAGTCACAGCTTAAATTTCTGTCTGTCACTCTACAGCATCTCCATGCTGAAGGGTCACAAGAAGCTTCCAGGGGACTCCCTCAAGTGATGCTGCAGTCATCTGTCTGTCTTCCCCGAGTTTGGAGCAGTAAGGATGGGAAACCCAACCTCTTACTGTGTATAATGTCTCTTCAGCCCATCTCTACTCTTTAGCCCTGAAAGTTAGAAAAGAAAAGGATGGTAAGGGAGTTGTGTGGCCACAGGCGACGATGTTTCTTGGATTACTTACTTAGAACTCACCCTAGCGGGAAAAAAATTAACTTGTATAAGGACAGTAAAGAAGAATTGTTTTAACAGATACAAATTTTTTTCAAAACTCAACACATCCAGGTCTGAAAAAATGTGGAGCCAAACACCCCACCTTGATATTGCCATTGTCGTTTTCATTATCTTTTAGTTGGAATCTACTTGGTGTTCATAGCTTCACTTGTACAGTTTCTCATTCTTATAGTAATGTAATAAAAAGATGGTGTAAAAACTAGGGTTCTGAGGGTAAAGCTAAGTGCCAGAACTGAGGTTCCAGTCCACAACCCACTCCAAAGTACTTATCCCAGCTGGGTTCTATTCCGGTGCCATTTTTTTCTCCTGTCTTTTACAAGGTCATGTGTTTTTGTTTTGTTTTGTTTATACTAGGGATTGAATCTAAGATCAACTCAGCTGAGCTAAGTTCCCAGTCCTCTTTATTTTTATTTTCCTGCTGTTTTTTATTTTTTGCCTTAAACAAGTTCCTGCCCAGTTGCTAAGCTGCCAGGCTGGGCCTAAATTTACCACCCTCTCTCCTGCCTCTGTGGCTACCACCATGGCCAGCTATAACAATGCCCTTTTGAACATTTGCAGAAACAATCTCTTCTTCCTCTGGGACCTTGACATTCTCATTTGTAAACCCACTCTGTTGGAAGAGATGCTCGTAGAGTGAGTCCACATTTTTATGATTTACTACAGAGACAACCCCATACAGGCAGATGTCCAGGTGCTTAACTCTAAAGCTTGCTCAAATAATTTTGCTCATTTTTAAGTATAAAGCACAAAAATGACAATGTAATAAGCTTCCAGCCATACATGAAATAAAGCCCAATGGGATTCCCTATGTGCCACATCTTTATTTTCTCCTATTCTTTCTCTCTGCTTAGTGCATTAAGTCTACAAAGATGACAGGGAAAGGACTTCAGATGCCCAGGAAAGGTATTAGTGAAGAAGACTGGGAGGGAGAGGAAGACAAGGAGGAAAAACAAAGAGACAAACCATATTTCAGTAAGCACTCACTCTATTCCTCTACAGATTTAAAAAGTTGAATATTACATTTAAAACATTAGTTTAGTGTTTTCTGAGAATGAATGAGAAATGTAATGGTGACAGCCAGGTGTGGGAAGAGGAGAGATAGCAACCTTTTCTGTTGTAATCTTTCTTCTCAATTAGAGAGCAGTGCAGTTCTCCTTGTTCATCATCATTTCAGAGAATCACTCATAACACTTTTCCCAAAATAATCAGCAAATATTGCTGATTGAATTTTTCCATAGCAAAGACTGTTACAGTCACTTCAGTGATAGAAGTATATGTGAAAAACTCACAACATTTTAAGATAATTTATTTTAAAATTTAAAGGTTTGAGCTGAGAAAGTGACTCTAGTCTTTTCAAGACATACACAAGGCTGAATATAAAGATTGCTAGAAAGAGCAAGAAACAAAGTCTGCAAGTATACAGCAGTGTATGCCTTTTTACAATGTATTGTTCTTTAGAGCCTTGAGTCCTCCAAACAAAACAGGAAGAATACTTATGCCCAATATATCATGTTAGCAGAAATGCAAAATACAGCCCATATTGGATCAGATAAGAGTTGTTGCCTATCTTTTTAATGAGAAGCCAGAGTACAATTAATGAAAGCTATGTAAATGTGCTCCAGGCTGTTAAGATTACAAAGCAAGTTCAGGGCGGGGGATAAAGAACTGGGAGAATGGGATCCACAATCAATTATGGGGAAGGTCTCCCTATCTCGGACAGGCACACACATTCTGATATCTCATCAGGGAACCAATTGCATCCAGGTGCCTTTTAGAAGAAAGATGTAGGAACATGCTCCCTCCTATTTGGGGAGTGATACAAGGGGGCTATTTTTGAATGATTAATTAAAGAGAATCAATCTTCATTGCTTTGCTACTGACGTGAAAAGCGCCAAGCCTGTGCAATAATCGCATGCAATTATTCAACTACCCCTTTGGCAAGGACAACGTAATTAGTCCTGGTGGTGTCGAGAGATTCTCTTTATTCCCAACAAATTGGCAGTTTTAATCAAGTGTTGCTGGAAATTTATCATAACACAGGGAAAACAATAGGTGAAGGTACAGGGCCCCAAGCTGTGTGACTCCTATCTACAATGGTACAAATTTACAATGCTAACGACATGATAAATGCTACCATTCCGTGAATGCATTGATTATAATTTCATATCAGCACCAAGCCTTGGCAGTTCCTATTTGTTTAGAAACATGGCTGTAACCCTTTGGTTCTGCCATGCATCTGTTTGCAGAGGAAGCTGAGGTGAGACTGAGTGCTGTATATAACCTGAAAGTTGGAAGGTTTGAGAGCCCAGGCAACAGAGGAGGCATCTAGAAACGCTTCTCCATGAGAAGGTGCTGAAAGAAACACAGAAAGGCCAAGGACAGGCTCTGGTGTGGTCTATTTTGTGTTTTTCTCTTTAAAAAAGCCTTTTGCTGGATGATTTTCAGGGTATCTAAATACAAGCTTTCTCTGCCCTCTCTTTTCCTTTTGTTCACATATTTTCATGTCTCCAAAAGCTTTGACTTAAAAATAATGGCCAATATTTGTCAATTAAATTGAATTTTTTTTTTTTCTGGTATGAGGTATTGAACTCAGGACCTTACATTTGTCAGGCAGGCAGTGTGCTGCTAGGCACTGTGCTATCCAGCCCTAACTTGCATAATGTAACAATACAGGTATCGTGCTATGTCATTTACTTGAGTGGCCTTAGTTAATCTTTGTAACATCTTATGTAAAGCAACTACAACTACTTTGTCATTCCTCATCTTGCTGATGAGGACACTGAGCCTTGGAAATAAAGAGGTAGAGAAAGGACAGTAGTCCCAGGTGGCCTCATTGAGAGGTGGGTGCCTAACCAGGGTCCTGAAACTCTTCCTGCCCCATCACTGCGGCTGCCGCACCCTGCAGCCTTTGAGCCCAATACACTGGCTCATCCTACTAGCCCAGCAAGAAAGATGTAGTATAATTTTACATGCTTGCAATTGGCACAGAATGCCACTGCCTACATGATCTCTGGCTTCTTTTTCCAGGAAGAAGTGCTTTCCCTTATCTTTAGCAGTTTGTGTGCTTTGTGTTTGAGGTGAGGGGTCAGGGGTAAGAGAGTAGATATACCAAATGTCAGAATTTCTGAAGCTCACCTCATCATAGGGATCACTTGGAGTCCTTCTTTAATATCAGATTCCCCAAAATGTCCTAGGAACTGTTAGGAAGCCCCAAAAGTGCTCTAAGAAGAAATATCTCAGCAAGTGCCTCCTGCCAAGATCAATTCTGTGAGATATTAATGAGAATATGGCAAGAAGTTTTTCCCTGCTCAAATAATTTAGTGACACACAGATTAAATGCCATTAACAATTCTCTTCTAAGAAACTTTAAGTTTAATGTGCAGTGTGAATTTTGAGAATGATAGTATTCAAATGTTTCTCTAACTCCTCTGCTGGGCAGTACTCTCTTCAAGGAATATGTATGGGTCTAAGGATTTGCAGTACCTACCCTAGGATATCCAGTTCCTCGTGATGCTAAATGAATATAAGAATGGGTATGAAAACTTCAATGGCCAGCCTGAACAGTTATGGAATCATTTGGAGGTATAATCATCAGCATCTCCCTCCTGAAGGCATTTAAAGCAACTCTAGAAAACGTTTATAAAACACAGTGCTCGTCTCGCCCAGGAATTAGAGGGTGTGCTGAGTGTACTCAAGTGTACGTGAACGTACACTTGAGAATGTATTTTTTTTTATCTGATGTGGGGTTTAGCAGTGTCTCTTTGGAGCCATGTGAAATGGTCCTCAGGAAATAGAATGATCCAATTTTTCTTTCTATTTCTGCCACCAGAGTAGCAGCATAGACTAAGGGATAAAAGTGGTTATTTAAAGCCTGTTGGGGCCTTCAGAAAGGATCCTCGCCTGAAAAGGGCCTGAAAGTCTATCTCAAAAATCAAAGGATGTAAACCTGAGTCTCACTATTTACAGGTTAGTCCTCTTCCAAAACAAATCTAAATGCTCCAACAAGTCACGATCAGTGCAGTTAACACTAACACAACCAGCTTCTGGCCTTTGCAAAACACAGTGAGGTTAGAGCAGGTATCAGGAAGAACGCGTCAAGAACTAACCCCAACCTCACTTGTGGACAAGGCCTTGTCGATTTGCTGCCCTGATCTCACTTTCATTCCTTTGTTCTACTTGTTGCATGAAGGAACAGCTGGCTCAGGGCCTGGAAAACAGATCCCATCCTCCAATTGCACCTGCCCGGGAGGAGAAGGAACAGAGCTTTACTGAAAAAAGGTAGTGGCATTCCTGCCCATGAAAGCAGCTTGTTTGATCCCTTCAAAGCTCAAGATCAAAGGCAGTCTTTTCCGGAGCTGCCAACCCATAAAACTACAGGCAGAGAGAAGGACCTCTTTGTTTTTACACAGCCAGGTGGACTCACCATTCCAGTTCTCAGCCAGAGGAGGGGCAGTGAGCTGCGTGAAGGGTTTTCCCACACCTGGCGGACGACACCTGAAAGCTGGACCTTCCCAGCCAAGCAGGAGCCACTCCGGCAGGGTTTTGGCAATCAGCACCCTGCTTGGCACAGAACCCTGCGGCACCTTCTCTTTCCTTGCCTCCACGTGGAGTCCAGATTACCAGCGCTCATTTTATTTCCTAATCCTGAAGTATACCCCCCCAGCACCTCTCCTCTGCTGTAATTTACCATACCCAGTCACAAGAAAACAATGTGTAGTTTTAAGAATTTTTAAAAAATTCTCCAGTTTATGTGGAGTTTGTTGGCTTTGACTGCAATGGAATGTACATACCAGGGAAATTAACTTTGATGTGTTTTCCCCAGAAAGTGTGAGGAGAGGATTCGGAGCCCTCTCAGCCCGTTATCACCTCAGAGCCAGTAGCCGAGGCCTCTTGGCCACAGGCCAGTGCCACATACTGCGCCTGGCCACAGCTCAAGGAGAAAGGGGATTTTTTTTTTTGGTGGGGTGATAACAGGAAGACAGATTGTGACTTTCTCTGGCAAGGGCAACACTGAGCTACAGACTTGTGCTTTAAAAATAATAACAACCTTCTTCATGCACAAACAAACATTTATACGCATATCCAGCAATAACTCTCCCAGTCATTGGAAGATGCATGGGAACTACAGAGAAGGTAATCATGGGCTAGATCCAAGGAGTGACACAGCTTTTGTAAGAATTCATAAGTGGAAGAATTTCAGGCCCATTATAAAGTGCAGAGGCGAGAAGAGAGGAGAGGAAAACTCTCCCTAGATGCCTGAGCATAAGGACAGAAACTGAGTTCAGCCAAGGCCGGGGAAGTGGGGATGCCAGTTTCTGGAGATGCTGAGGGTGCAGCATATCAAGACTGCTACTGATTTAGAAATTGTGCCTTGGGACTTTTTTCCCACAGAAAAGAATCTTAATGAAAACAAAGGGAGGTCACAGGATTCTATATGGAGTAGCCTTCTGAAGCAGTCTTGTTCATTTCCTTTTTTATTTTTTTAAGCTGTGTTTCATTCACAGTTGGAAGAAGAAATGAGCTGATCTCAAGGCCAGGCTTGCACATAAAGGGAAGTTCCAGGAATTAGTCAGACAGTCCTGAATGGATTCACTTGGAAGCAAAGAGAAAAGCTTCAGTCATCAAGAGGGTCAGCTGAGGGCACAGCCTGAAAAGTGGCATGATCCCAAACCACAGAGGAGAAAAGAGAGGCCCAGCTTTGTCTGGGACAAAGCTGGGGCAGATGGAAGAGATTTTGAGGAAGGAGCTAACTGCAAGCCAAGTATGTTGGGCAAGTCAGTCAGTTCACACCTCATTGTGGGCAGAACTGCACTGGAGAGGACTCAAAGGCTTTAGGGGGTGTGCAGTCACTGTCTCTGTCAGGGCTCTTCCTGAGCTGGTGTTCTGCTCCTTTTTCTCCAGTTTGACTTCAAGTAAGTACTGAGAAAGAATGTGGAGCTGAGTCTTTGTAGCTTTTTCCACTGATGAGAACAGGAAAAGGGATTGCAAAGGTAAACATCAAGACAATAAGACATAAACAGGGCCTTTACCGCTTGGAGAGGTCAAGCCAGAATATAGAGACCAAGTCCCCATTTCATGAAGTCTGAATTGGAGAAAGAAAAGTAGGCCTACAGGTCCTGCTCCATCGCCTTTCCTGGGGGCATAAGGAATTTGCCTAGGGGGGCTGGGGATTTAGCTTAGCGGCATAAGCGCCTGCCTTGCAAGCAGACAGTCGTGAGTTCGATCCCTGGTACCGATAAAAAGGAAAAAGACAAAAAAAAAAAAAAAAAGGAATTTGCCTAAAGTTTGATCCGCATAGGTCTCTTTTTTCTGTCTGTGTAAGGTAATGCTTCAGCAGTCTATGGGCTGCACTTTGAAGAATGGATTACAAATCTGTCAACTCTGGCACCATCTCCAGTCCCATCTCATAGAATACAATGAAAGAGAGTCCACCTTTTCGCTTTTCTGTTACATGCATGGACTCAGGGTATTGAAGCCAAAAAGTGCCTCCTAGTGTTTGCACAGAAACTGAGGCCCATTGAAAACAACTGAGCTACTTGGGCCCAAGGTGAGGAGGAATGAGTGAGATTGTGGGAACAAGGAAACACAGAAGCAAGTGACACCATCTTGATCTGCACAGCCACTTGATGAATCAGGCAGTGGCCATTCGGGGGGAATGGCAAGGCCATCCACACAACAGAGGCAGGAGCCCTGTCTGCCCAGGGTGCTGAGGCTCCAGACACACGGTGGGACCTGAGTAGAAATAACTGCTCCTCACAACGTATGCCTCATCTTGTAAGACCTAAAGGACAGTGGCTTCTCAGCACAGAGTCTTCTCACCACCTCTGCGGCTACCATTCCGGACCGTCAGTGTCACATGTCGCCTGGATTATCAGGACTGTTTCTGTGTTACTTTACTGTGGCCATCACCATTTCTCCATGTTCTGTATTCTTTCCATAGCAGCCAGAATAATCCCTTTAAAAGGTAAGGTAGGTGGTACTGGTTCTCCGCTCAAAACTGTCCCTTGACTTCTGCACCAAAACGTACACATCACTGACTAAATGCATCTCCTCAGTGTCTTATCCTCTGGGGCGTGACACCCTCTGCTGTCATTGAAACCACCAGGCACTCTACCTCCTAGGGCCGCGGGGACTGCTGTTTTGTCTGGCCAGTAAACTCTTTCCCTGGATATCTGCGGGGCTCATGGTTCTGCTTTCTTCACACCTTTTCTCAAATGGTGCAGGAATGAATGCCATTCCTGACCACGCTCTCTCAACTTCTTTTCTGTTTTATTGTTTCCCATAGCATTTAAGTCATTTTATCTCAACACGATTTCCTTGGCTATTGTCTATCTCCCAATGAATGTAAATGACACAAGCTTATTTCTGTTTGTTATATTATCAGTGATTGGTAGAAGTAGGCACAGGATTAATCAATAAATCATGCAGATACTTTAAATAAAGAATTAGCTTGAAAAAATTGTATTTCCTTCTTCCTGCTTAAGTAATAAAGTTGCAATGCATTTATTTTTTCTAAAATTATTTTTGGTGACAAAACTAATGGGTGTCAAAAGCCTGACTTCCAATTCTGGATGCACTATTTTAGTTTGTGACTTCTTTAAGCATCAATTTTCATAAAAATTGAAGTTAAAATGTTAATATCTGTCTTGTCTAACTCAGAAAATTGCTATAACAATAAAACATTGTATACCCAAAAAATATTTTGAAAAATATAAAGTACTCTTTTGCGTGCAAGTTATTATTTTCTGTGAGATCTTCTGCCCCAGGGAAGTTGTGTTATACTTCAGGTAAAGACAAGTCACCTACTCAAGCAAGACAAGTCACTTTAGCAGATTAGATGCCTTGTTAATTTTATAGGCCAGAATAAGGGAGGTGATAGCGCTCTTTCACACTATTTTACCATGAATTCTAAGCAGCAATTATCAGTGCTGACAAGTTTTCTGGATATGCACCTTGGTGGAAACATCCTAGCAATTCATTTGAAACAAAATGATTAGAAAATTATCTGCAGGGTTTTCTTAATCTTACTCAATCCAAAATATTTATTGAATATCATCTACGAGCTCACATGTTAAGACGAAACATTGACTCCAGAAGCTTGTTAGCCCTTTGGCCACAAATTTAGTCTGATAAAATTTAGAATCCTAGCATATATCTGCTATAGTCAGGAGTTGTGCAGAGAACAATTAGAATCAGGGCCCAGAGATTATAATATTATTTTATGATGGTCACCCAGAAGTAACACAAGAAAATGCAGGAGAAACACTTGAGGAGCTCCGGCAAGACTTAGCCGCTTGGGACTGTGGGCCCTGGGCCTGGCCCTCCGCTGGAAACATGTGGGCTGGCCCAGCAGGCCTGGATCACCTTGGACTGCCACTGCTAGGCCCACTCCTTGGCTGTGAATACCTGGGATGTCCCAGCATGACCTAGCCACCTGGGACTGCTGCTCCTGGGTCTGCCCCTCTGCTGGGAACACTTGAGCCACCCCGGCAGGCCTGGGTTGCCTCAGACTATGACTGTGGGCCCGTCCCTTGGGGAACCCACCCACCTCCTGGATCTGGTACTGCAGAGGATCTTTGGATCCAATCCTTCTCCAAGAACCTTGGACTATAGTGAATTATATTTGTGGCTGGATGAGAGTCTCAGGAACACCTCATTCATACAGAAGATTTCAGCAGGCTGCAGTCAGTGTGGTGAGTTTGCCTCTAAAATAGAGGTCTGCAGTGGGTAAATAAGAGCAGAAGTGACACTCCCTCCAACTATAAGACCTTGATGAACCTGACAAGAGAGGGTAATCCCCTCCACAAAGAAAATCAGACAGATTGAGGAGTGTGCCAATAAGGCCTCCACAAACTTGGAGAAAATTAAAAAAGCTTATGAGACCCCCAGTGACACAGTAGGGCCTCAGCTGACACAAACACTATAGACAGCAAGAGCTGGTGACCTGCAGCAACCTGAAGACACAGCAACAGCAGGAACTAAAAGTTGACGGACATCTATACTTCTAGGCTAGTTATCCCAGAAAGAATATAGGACTCACCCAACAGGCCTGTAAGAGGTATTCAGGTGACTGACTCTCCTCTACATTTTGGTACCCAGCAATTGAACAAACAGCAACCACACAGTAGGACCCCAAGACCCACACTATGGACAGTTGAGACTGTTAGGATTGAAAGACCAAATATTCATCCAAAAGGTGAAAATGACAAAACAAAAAGGCAAAATGCAATCTCAAATATCTAGTCCATCAGGAGCAAGCACAGGCAACATTGAAATAGAGGACTATAAAAGTCATACACCAAGATTCTCTGAAAAGATAGCAAACAAAGTAAAGAAACAAATCCATGAGGCTATGGAAGAAATAAAATTAGAAATAATGTCTTATGTAAAGACAGAAATAACAATGCTAGTAAATAAGTTGCTCAACATAGAGAAAAAAATGCAGGAGCGTGGGAAATTGATTGAAACATTGAATGAACAATGCAGAAAACAAGCAGAATCCATGAAACAAATTCAAAAAGATATCCAATAAACAAAAAACTCTATTGAAAGCTGGCAAAACCATTTAAATGAAGCTGAGAATAGAATTTCAGACCTTGAAGACAGGATCACAGATAGTGACCATGAAAGGGTAGAACTTATAAAAACAACAAAGCAGCATGAAATGACAATCCAGCAGCTTCAAAACGATGCTAAGGAAAACAATATAAGACTAATGGGCATCAGTGAAGATGCAAGAGTCAATGCAAATGATATAACTAAACTATCCACAGAAATAATAGCAGAAGATTTTCCACACTATGAAAAAAATCTGATATACAAATAAGTGAGGCATACAGAATGCAAAACAGTCACAACCAACATAAATCTACACCCAGACATATAATAATTAAGATCTCAGGCATACAGCATAAAAAGAGAATACTGAAAGCTGTTAGAGAAAAGATACAGCTCATCTATCAAGGAAAGCCTATTAGAATCATGGCATACTTTTCAGTAAACCTTTCAAGTTAAGACAAGCTTGGAGTGAGGTATTTCAAGCCTTGAAAGAAGACAACTTTCAGCCCCGACTGATGTACCCAGAAAAACTATCTTTCAAATTTAATGGAGAAACAAGATACTTCCATGACAAAGAATATTTAAGGAATTCATGCCCATGAAACCAAACCTAGAAAGAGTACTGAAAGACATGTTAGATAGAGACAATCTCCAGAACAACAACAGAAAGAAAACCACCAGGCTGCACAAGAAAATAAACAAGGGAGAAAAGCTGGAAACCAGCAATAGGAACACAACATGGCAAAGTCAAGCCAGTACATATCAGTGATATTCATAAATGTAAATGGGCTCAATTCACCTACCAAAAGAAACAGGTTGACAGAATGGATCAAGAAACACAATCCCACAATATGCTGTATACAAGAAACACATCTGACCCAAAAGGAAACTCATAGAGTTTCACTTTTAGTGAAAAGATGGAACACAGTATTCCATGCAACAGGTATCCAGCAAAAAGCAGGGGTTATTATTCTATTTGCAGACAATGTGAACTTCAAACTTAAAATGATTAAAAGAGATAAAGAAGGTCACTACATACTCATTAGTGGAAAAATTCAAGAGGAAGAACTAACAATTATAAATATATATGCACCAAATACAGGAGCACCCAACTATATAAGACAAATACTAATAACATGAAAAACCAAATACATAAGAACACAATTATAACAGGGGTCCTTAACACCCCATTGTCTAGTTGATCTAGACAAAAAGTCCACAAAGAAATAATAAAACTGAATCATACCTGCAAACAATTGGACTTAGTAGATGTTTACAGAGTGTTCCACCCAACCATATCAGAATACACATTGTTCACAGCTACACATGGGACATTCTCCAAAATAGAACATATATTATCCCATACAACATTCTTCAGTAACTGCAAAGATATTGAAATTATCCCATGCATAATATCTGACTATAGTGAACTGAAATTGGAAATTAATGGCAAAAAATTGCAAAACCTGCATAAATACATGAAAATTAAATAAAAATCTTTTGAACAACCAGTGGGCTACAGATGAACTTAAAGAAGAAATAAAGCAACCTAAAATTCAATGAAAATGCAGAAACAACATACTGTAATCTGTGGGATACAATGAAAGAGGTCTTAAGAGATAAATGTATAGCAATAAATTGTCATACCAAGAAAACAGAATGAGCACAAATAACCTAATGCTTCATCTCAAGCTTCTAGAAAAAGGAAAGCAAATTAAACTCAAAGCTCATAGAAGAGAGGAAATTGTAAAGATTAGAGCAGAAATCAATGCAATTGAAACTAAAAAAATAAAAGAATTAATGAATCAAAAAGCAGTTTTTCTGAGAGAATCAACAAAATTGACAAACCTCTAACTAATCTTATAAAGCAAAAGAAAGGAAAATCTCAAATTCACACAATAAGGTTTGAAAAGGGGGAAATTAATACAGATCCCATGGAAGTTCAAAAGATCATGAATATCTGTTTGAAAATCTCTACTCACATAGAGTAGAAAACATGGAGGAAATAGACAGATTTCTAGAAACATATGAACTACCAAGCTCAACCAAGAAGATACAGCACTTTTGAATAACTCAATATTAGCTGTTGAAATTGAAAGCATAAACAAAACTTACCAACAAAGAAAAGCCAGGTCCTGATGGATTCATGGCTGAATTCTACAAGAACTTTAGAGAAAATTTGATGCCAATCCTCCTTAAACTCTGCAATGAAATTGAAAAGGAAGCAATGCTCCCTAAATCATTCCTGGAGGCAAGTATTACTTTGATACCAAAGCCAGAGAAAGACCCAATCAAAAAGGAGAACTATAGGCCATCTCACTAATGAACATTGATGCAAAGATTGTCAATAAAATACAGGCAAATAGAATGTAGCAAATCATCAAGAACATTATACATCATGACCATGTGGGATTCATCTCAGGGATTTAGAGATAGTTTAACATATGTAAATAAATAAATGTAATACATCACATCAACATAGTCAAAAACAAAAACCACATGGTCATCTCGGTAGATGCAGAAAAAGCTTTCAAAAAGTCCAACACATGTTCATGATAAAAACCCTTCAGAAACTCGGAATACATGGTGTCTAACTCAATCTTATAAAGGTCATCTATGACAAACCAACAACCAACATTATACTAAATGAACAAAAACTGAAAGCTTTTACTTTAAAATCAGGAACAAGCCAAGGATGTCCACTATTACCACTCCTATTCAATATAGTTCTGGAAACACTGGCCAGAGCAATCAGACAAGAGAGAGAAATAACAGGAATAAAGATAGCAAAGGAAGAAGTAAAATTATCACTATTTGCAGATGACATGATACTCTATATAGAAGACCCAAAAAACTCCATTAAAAGACTAGTAGAAGTCATAAACAAATTCAGCAGTGTAGCTGGATATGAAGTTAACACTCAAAAATCAATGACATTCCTGTACACAAACAAAAAACATGCCAAGAGATAAATTATGGAAATATCACCTTTCACAATAGTATCTAAAAATACAAAATACTTAGGGATCAACCTAACTAAGACTGTAAAAGACCTATATGCTGAAAATTATGCTATGCTAAAAAAAGGAGATTGAAGAGGATATTAGAAAATGGAAGGATGTTCCTTGCTCTTGGCTAGGAAGAACCAACATTGTGAAAATGGCCATACCTCCAAAACTCCTATACAGATTTAATGCAATCCCAATCAAAATATCATTAAAATACCTCATATAGAGAAAACACTGTTGGGGGCTGGGGATTTAGCTCAGCGGCATAAGCGCCTGCCTTGCAAGGAGGCAGTCGTGAGTTCGATCCCCGGTACTGGTAAAAAGAGAAAACACTGTTAAAATTCATCTGGAAACAGAAGAAACCCAGAATAGCAAAGGCAATTCTGGGCAACAAAGGCAAGGCAGGAGGAATTTCAATTCCTGACTTGAAACTATACTACAAAGCCACATGACAAAATCAGCATGGCAAAGAAATAGACCTAAGATCAATGGAACAGATTAGAAAATGCAAATACAACTACAAAGACACTCAGTCACCTGATATTTGACAAAAGGGATAAACATGTTTACTGGAAGAAGGATACCCTCTTTAATAAATGATGTCAGAAAAATTGGCTCTCCACATGCCAAAGACTGAAACTAGATCCATGCCTATCACCATGCACAAAACTAAAGTCTAAATGGATCAAAGACTTGAATATTAAAACAGAAACACTAAATCTACTGGAATACAAGATAGGTGTTATACCTACCTTGAGGAGTCATGATAGTGGACATCCTTGGCTTGTTCCTGATTTTATTTGTCTTGGAGACATAAGGGTAGGCAGAGAATTCATGAATAAAATGCAAAGTGCATGGGGAAACATTTTAAAGTTTCAACACCTGGGATCTAATATTATTGAAAAGTTTCTGCACTTCAAAAAATCACCAACAGAGTGAAAAGAAAGCCACAGAATAGGAAAGAATTTTAGCCAGCAAGCCCTCACACAAAGGACTTATATCCAGAACATATAAAGAATTGAAAAACATCAAGCCCCCCAAATTCAAGGACCCTCTCCAAAAATGGGCATCTAAAATGAACACACAGTTCTCAGATGAAGATATATAAACGGCAAGTAAATATATGAAGAAATGTTCACCATCACCAGTCATTTGAGAAATGTAAATTAAAACAGCATTAAGATTTCATCTCACAAGCCAGGGCTGTCCGGCTGCGATGGAGGAGATTGTGAGAAGCTCTGGAGTTCTGAAGCCGGCACCGTGCAGTTTTCTGACCGTTTCACACTGTGTCGGGAATGCAGTAAAGGCAAGCGGCATAGTGTGCAGTAGACTCAAGAGGAAGACCTGCACTGAGTCCTGGTGAGTACTGGGGACTGGGTCCCATGGCTGCTGTGGCTGGCTGGAAGATATCTTGAAATTTTTGGCAGAGCCCACCACCACAGTGGCATCAATAACATGGAGAGTCTGGTGGAAGACATCTTTGAGTTGGGCAGAGCGCGCAGCTCAGTGACATCAGACAGTCACCCCTGGTGTAGAGAGGTCTGGTGGAGGACATCTTGAAAGTGGGCAGAGCCCGGCACTGCATCAGCATCAGCAACATAGAGAGAACTAGTAGAGGACATCTTGGAATTGGGCAGCCCCGCAGCCCTGGGGACATTACATAATCGCTCCTGGCACAGAGAGGTCTGAAAGAGACAGCTGGGATTTGGGCAGAGCCCTGTGCCATGGTGACATTATCCAGCTGCTTCTGGCACAGAGAGAACTGGCAGGACCTGCTGGGGCTGAACTAAGCCTCTGGTTGGGACCCCATAAGCAGATACAAAATAGTCACGATTCTGTGACATGCACAAAGTACAGCCTAATTTGCATATTGACTGGCACAGAGGCTGGAGGCTAGCCTGCACCATCCCTGCATCCCTGCCTACCCCAAATAACAGCAAATTGGGTAGGACAACAAAACTCAAGTCAACATACTTCTGAAAGGCCCTAAGCAATATGGAGAGGGCCACAGACCCCCAGAACACTCCAGTCTGAAAGAAATCAGAAACATGACAAGAGATAAAAATTTTTTAAAATGGCCAGCTGCCCAACATGAGAAAATAAGTCCAGGAGAAGTAAACACTGAAGAGAACAAGCACAATCACCATCCAATACTGGACACAGCATCAGCTGAAACAAAAAAATACCTCCAAGACCTCATAGATGTATTTAAAGCAGTACTCCTGATCCAAGTGAGGCAAGTTATAAAGAGATTAATTAAAGAAATGACAAGCCCCATCCAAGAGAACACAGATGGAAGAACTGAGGAAATCAGAAAAGAAAGAGATAATTCTGAAGAAGAGTTTAAACATAACTTAGAATACATGAAACAGATCCAAAGAGATTACCAGGAAACTAAAAACTCCATTGAACACTGGAAAATTGCCTTGACAGAAACTAAAGTCAGCCTTTTGAAACTTGAAGAGAGATTTAACATATATGATTGTGAAAGAAAAGACCTCTTAAAAATAACAAGGAACCAGAAAGAAACAATTCAAAGGCTAGAAGATGACAAAAGGATACATAACTTAAGAATAAAGAATGTGAGTGAGGAGTCAGGAGCAACCAAAAATGAAATACAAAGAATATTCACAGATATATTAAAGCAAAATTTCCCATGTATAGCAAAAAGAAATGATATCCAGATAAAAGAGGCATACAGAACACCAGCTACCTACAACCAAACCAGATCTACAATAATACCAGATCTATAATAATCAAGAATCCAGAAATCTACCAAAAGAACAGAATATTAAAAGCAGCCAGAGAAAAAAAAGCAGATTACCTACAGTGGGAAAATTATCAAAATAACAACAGACTTATCAACACAAACTCTTAAATCAAGAAGGGAATGGGGAAAAATATTCCAAGTCCTGAAAGAAAATAATATGCAACCAAGACTCATATACCCATCAAAACTCTCTCTCAAAATTAATGGAGAAATAAGATGCTTCCAAGACAAGGAGGAACTGTGGGAGTTCATGGCCACCAACCCAACCCTACAGAGAGTGCTGAAGGACACTCCAGAGAAAGAGAAGGGATACCAGCATTCCAGCAATAGTGGCAGAGAGGCCTCAATGAACAGGGCAGACAGTGGAAAGAAGGAGTAAGGTGGACAAATTATAGCAGTAAAGTGGAGAAGCAGATATGAGGCACAGACAGTAAGCTATAGGCTTTAGTATAGATAGCTTTGATACACTACAAAAAAAAAAGGCAGACGTCATTGTTAATAGTGTATCAGGATTTAAAAGTCACAATAGTCTTATCACCCTGTTTAGTTTGAATTTAATTTGTTCTGGTCTGTCCACTCATATTGGATTTGAGGTCACAGACATCTGACCCAAACATAGCAGGTTATACCATGGTAACTATCCTTAATTTCCTATTAACTTATACTGAAACCCTGTATTACTTACATTGTCTATGACTGATCTTATTTGAATCCAATTCATAAGACCATGGTTTTGCTGTGGCTGATTTTATTTGAAGATAGTATTAACCCTAAAAGTTGAGGCAACTACTCTGAAGATGACATGATGTAAAAGATATCCATACCAGTATTAATTATTAACAGCTCTCAAGTCCTACAATGTTTTCAAAGTTGTGCTATTATAAAAATAGCTAGGTAATACTATGTTCAACTATATTAAGCCCGATGATGTTGACAAGACTATGGAAAATAACAAGAGAAAGCATAGTAACTATGGTAGATCACCTAATATTATAGTCTTATGTGTCTTTTTCACTACATGTTTTTCTAGGAATTTGTTTTGCTGTCTAGTTATGATTTGTTTTCCCCTATAATACAGAGAGGATAGATATACATATAGAAATTCACACATGAGAAGATTCTTTTAAAAAACTATTTACGGGAACAGATTATATGATGCAATACTCTGAAGAAGAAGAGACACTAAGAAACCCAACGCTAATTTTGTAGAATTATGATATAAAATCTAGCAATACTATTATTCACTGATCAGAGTGATACTAGTCTAGTCTCTTAAGTTCAATATCAGCATATGTAAAGGACAGCTACTACGAAGAGAATGAGAAATGCAATGGTAGTTATTATTGTCTTCTCCAATGTCAGATCTTGAAGACCTAAAAAGCCATCATCTTCCTGTAATGATTTGATTAGTTCTATAATATGCAGTATGTATTTAATGTGTGTGAAGATGGGGACAACTATTTGGAAGAAACTAGAGACAATTAGATAGACAGTGAAAATCTCCAGTGGACTTGCTTTGAAATCTGTATTTCTTTAAATTGTTTTGTTCTGTTTTGATATGTTTAATCTTACCCTCTTTAAGATATAAAACAAGTGTGTAGGACTGATAACCATATTACTAAATTTTTGTTAGATCATTGAGCAGACCTGTTGACAGTGTCACTATTTGAGTGTCATTTTACATACTTTAATTTTGTAACCTGAACAGCTATTTCTAAGATGACAATTATGTAACTTATCAACTGGCAATTTCTTACCATTTATTTTTCTGTAATTCTGTATTATTTTTACCCTTTTTTAAATCTCCATGTATTTTTGTTTCTTTTTCTTTAAATAAAAAAAAATTTCATCTCACTCCAAAAAGAATAGTTGACATCAAGAAATCAACTGGCAACAAATGTTGGTGAGTCTGAGGGGAAAAAGGAACACTCCTCCACTGTCAGTGGGAGTGTAGACTGGTACAGCCACTATGGAAATCATTATGGGAAATTCTCAGAAGACTAGGATTGTAAGTTACATTCAACTCAACTATTCCTTCCTGAGTATTTTCCCAGAAAAACTGAAAATGTCATATCTGAGTGATATATGTGCCCTTGTGTTCATAGCAGCACAATTTATAATAGCTAAATCTTGGAAACAACCAAGATGCCCATCAACCACATTGTGGATGAAATAGATACGGTATTTTTATACAATAGAGTATTACTCAGCTATAAAAGGATGATCTTGAAGCCTTCATAGGCAAATGGAGACAACTTGAGGCTATCTTCATTAGTGAAATAAATAAGAATCGTATTTATAAATATCACATTGTGTCTCTAATGTTAAAAGTAATAAGAAATGTAGGAGTAATAAAACACAAAATGTATAACTGCTATTGTAAAAAAGAGAGGAAAAGAAAGTGTGCTAAAGGATATAACTGCATGTATGTTTAAGTGTGTAGGACTGATAACTGTATTACTAAATTTTTGTTGGATAGTTGAACAGAACTGTTTGCAGTCTCACTGTTTAAATGTCCACTTTGTATGCTTTACTTTTGTAGCTTGAACTATTTCTAAAAAGACAATAGGTAATTATCAACTAGTAATTTCTTACCGTTTGATTTTTTTGAATTATCTCTACTCTTTTTCTGTTTTTTTTTTTCTTTAAATAAAAAAGAAAATGCAGGAAATCTATCTATAACCCTAAAGACATAGAATATTTAGCTAAGGGCCTTAATCCCACAGCAGTGTCCCACATGAGTCCAGATGGAGACCCAGAGCTCATGACAATGCCTTCCACAAATCCAACTGATGGTCTAGAGACCCTAAGAAGGACTCACACCAGTCTCTTTTATGGATTAATGCTGGGAAGGCCCAAGGTCAGTGGTGGAAGCTATAAAGTCTATGCCAGCGGGGTTAAAGAGCTGTACAGGTAGGTTGAGGGTTGTACATTGGAGCTGAGAAGTCATACAACAAAGACCAGCGCTGTCCTGAAAAGCACCACAGTCAACCTCAGCTACCTGGAGGTCCCAAAATCCTCCCACAACAAGCACAGTATGTGTATGAGCATGTGCCCAGAAACTAGCATGATGAGTTCATCCTGGAGACCAAGAGGCACACGTCTTCCCCTCTGGAACCAGGAAGAAATGCTCAATGTGAGGACCAGAGCTTCTCCAGGAGAACCAATGGCTCAAACAGCAACTCGTAGGAGGCACAATGCCTCAATTCTTTTCTTCTCCTTCTCCACATCTCTATTTATGCTGGCAACTTTCTTCAGGAGGAACATCTATTCTCAGTGTCCTGTTGATTTAATTCAGCTGGTGTTAAGTTGACCACCAGTTTCCAATCCATAATATCCAACAAGTACATTTCATAGGTGTGTTTAACTACACCAGTAAGGTACTGGTGTGTGTAACTACACCAGTAATTCCCAGCATCTGTTCACTTCTGTCTCATGTGGGGTCTGTCCTGTCTCCTATTTTGTGTTTTAGAACCTCAGCACTTTGACACTTTCTAAAGATGCCACGAAATTTCTGTCTATTCTTTTTATAAACAAGGTTTTATTTCAGAATGTTTTCTTCACCTTGACTGTCTTCTCCTTTTGCCCTGTTTTCCTTTCACATCCCAATCTTCTTTTCTACTTCCCTCTGTCTGGTAAAACATACTAATCCTTTAAGATTCAGTTTATCCATAAACTGTGGCAGTTGATTGAGATTGTCTCACCCTATCAGTCTTGAGTTAGATGACACTATTCTCTACTTCTGCACCAGCAGATTAAAAAAAAGTCTAAGTTGTAATTGGAATGAAATACAAAGTCTTTTTTCCAAACTGTATGATCTGACTCTTGTCTCCTGCTGGGTCTTATTTCTCACTGAGCTTCCCTGAAAAGACTAAGCTTCTTGAAGTTCTTCAAAGTCTTCCAACATGTCAAGTTTAGGATTTCGGATCTTTGCATTTGCTGTTTCCTTTGCCTAGATAAAATACTCGGGTGCTAATTCAAATGTTGTCTTCTCAAATATTTGTGAAAAAGTTGATTGCATGTCAGTGCCCCTAGTATGTAAAAAGTCTGAAAAAATATTTGTTGAGCTGGCCTGAAAAGATGCCATTCACAATCTCTGTGAATAACTGTCAAAATGTGAGAACATATAGGAACTATACAACTGAATATTATTCACACAGTAGCATCACTGTAATGCCAACTTCTGAATTTCTAGGATATTGCTAACTAATAACTTGTAAGAACTTACAGTTTTTTCTATATCTGAATCAATGCAACCTCTTAATTTAATAAAGGAGGAAAGTGTTGTCTTGCAATTATAAAATCATAGGTCATTGCACTTTCATGATTCTGCAAGCAGGAGCTGGAATTCTGAGTTAGAAAGACAGAGTTCTGAAATCCATGTATGCTACTCAAAGCAAAGAAGTACAATTCTAACTTTCAACACAGTGAGAATCAGGACTCACCATGGAGTGTGTGCTACATGCCAACCTGCCAGTCCCTCTGAATTTCTGGCTCTTGATTCCCAGCATGCTGCCCCATTTCATCTTCATGAAACAAGGGTGACAGGAGGAAGCAGGTAGTGAATATTTTTATAGCAATATCTTAATGCTCAACCTGTCTCTGACAGTTTGGAACTCTGTCATAGAAGAAAGGCAAAAGTGCTTGTCTCATGTGGGTAGCATGGCTTGAATTTTGAGAGCCTCAGAGTCTTTGCACCATCTGCTAGTTGCCCAATGTGAATAACAAGCACAGTGTAAGAAAAAAAGGCAGAGAATAGTTTCCCAAAGTTGGAAGGATTCGGTGTCACTGATTTGCTTGGACCCAGATACTCTTCAAGACTCAGTTTCCATTGGTGGTTACCCTTAGGCTTTAAAGGTGGAAGGATGCAAGTGCACCTAGAGATCTGAAATCAATGACTACAGCTCAGGAAGGATTTCTCCACAGTCCATTGCAAACTATAGTCTTCCTCTAGCAACTACTATCATCTTACTAAAACTGTAAGTCAATACCAACAATCCAAGAATCACAGACAAAAGAATCACCTGGTTTTAGCACTTCGTGTTTACAGAAATCTGTTGAAAAGTATGATGTGGAGGACCACCAAGATGGCTGTCCTGGAAAAAGATGATTTGCTTCCATGTTGGTTCACCTTTGCCCTACTCCTGTGTGCTGATGTGCAAAGAGCTTGCTAGAGAAATACTCTATCTCCTACCTACAAGCAATACAAATGGGTATCTAGCCTTTGAAGTATAGTGACAGGTCCTGTCTATAGCTCCCCACTACTAAGTGTGAGCAAGGCTGACAGCTACACTGTCTTGACTGGGATGGAGCTTTGAGAAAGAAGCAGTGAGGTACTGGGGCAATAAAGGCCAACGTCACAGCTGAAGTAGCTGACCCAAAAGACAAGATACCTCCTCAGTCAATGTTATGCAGATCCCTCCAGACTTGAAGGCTACCTGTCACTGAATTAAGCACTCTTTCTGTATACCTCTCTCTGCATATTGCAAAGGTGCCCTTGTGCCTGCTACCTATCACAGCTTACAGCACTCACATAGTTCCTGCCATTTTCACAGTCATTCAACCCAGAGTCACTCCCTTCTTCATGAATTAATAAAATTTAATGCATTTGGCCCTGGGTCATGGCCTTTGTTCTGCCTGTGCATTGGACCCCTTTGGTTCCCCAAAATTGCAGATATGTCTCTGGCTCTTTTCACTCATTGTGGTTTTCATTGGTAGTGGTATATTAGAATTTACTTGTGAGAATTCCAATAACCTTTTCCTGGGATTACAATTTAGAAACTTCTCCAGAGCATGAAGAGGTTCAAGGGGGTATGAATAGTGTGACACATGCAAGGCCTGTTTTTATTGGCAAAAAGCAAACTAAACTTCAGCCAGAAAACATTTTCCATATTTTATTCAAACTTTAGTGAGCACATATATTTATGTATAGAAAGCTCTGACCTACTAGCAAAAACAGTTGAAAAAGAAATCCTCAGTTGTCAAGTCCTATTTACTACTTAAAATCATAATTTGGCTGCTGAATTTTCTCCCCACATTGTCCCCAGTCTAGCTTTAATCAATGTATTGTATTGCTTAAAGACAATGTGTAACACTACAAAATTACAAGTTTTTGTTGTATATTTGCTAAACTACTGTAATTGTCTAAATTTTTCACTAAATGTATATTTTATAATTATGATTATTATAATTACAATATTACTGTTTGACAACCTTGGGTAGAAAGAGTATCAATGAAAAATAACAACAAATATTGGCCGATTACTTTTATTTGAAACAGGAGGGCTCAATGAAATATAATAGTGAGTAGAATTGTGTTTACCACAGGCTGAGGCAAAAGATATTGGTCATAGGCACAAAGTTTGAGAAAGATATGAGGAAACCAGATCGAGTGGCACATGCCAATAGTCCCAGCACTTGGGGATGGTGAGGTAGGAAGATTGCTGTGAATTTGAGGCCAGCCTAGGCTGTATAGTAAGTTCAAGACCAGACTAAAGTACACAGCAAGACCTTTTCTCAAAAAATACCAAAGCAAAAAAAAAAAAAAAAAAAAAAAAAAGAAATTTGGACATGAGGAATATCTGAGATCTAATACACAGCATGGAGACTATATTTAAGTGTATTTCAAAATTGCTGAGTGTAGATTTGAAATGTTCATGTCACATACACAAAAATACAAGTATGTGAAGTGATGAATTTTTCAATTAGCTCAATTAACCATTCTATAATGCTCATATATATCAAAACATTACATTGTACCACACACACACACACACACACACACACACACACACACACATTTTGTTGCTGTTGTTGTCAATTAAAATACATTTTTTTAAAAGGGAGAGGTAGAGGGAGGGAACTGCGCTGCTGCCTGAAGAGGTGAGTTCCTGCACAGCATCCCAAGCCCCAGGAGAGTTTAAGATCATTGCTCCCAGTGGTCTATGATCACCCAGCTTCCAGCCACACTAGATGAGGCTTGGGTGGGTTTAGAGCCCAACTAGATTATACCCAGCACTGTCTCCAATCAGGGGAGTTGAGGGCACATGAAGTGAGTTCCAGTGCATTGTACTAGCCCAGGGAGAGCTTTGGAATTTCATTCACAGTGGTTAGGTGCCTGCCCAGCTTCCTGGAACAATGCAGGTGGCACGGGAGGTCCTGAGGGGCTGACTGGACCACACTCAGCAACCTGCATTCAGTCCCAGGAGACCAGGACACAGGAGACGATTTCCAACATGCCCAAGGGAAACATTGGAACATCACTTGAAATACGGAAATATAGGAAAATCACAAAACAAGAGACTAAAATGCAATCTTAAATCTCCAGCCCATCCCAAAAGTCTAGGAGCCAGGTACCTAGAAGAAAATATGTGTAATACATCTGAAATACCTGAAATAATAGCAACTGAAATGAAGCAACTCTGGAAAGGGTTAAAGGAGTTCAAACTAGAAATAAACTCCCAAGAAAAACAAGAAATGATAAAAGCAATGAAAGAGATGCTGAACACATGTAAAGAAGACACAGTTAAAAATTAGAGGAAGAAAACAAAAGCAAAGAATCCTTGGATAAACAATATAAGAAAAAAAATACATGAAGCAGATTCAAAGAGATATAAAGGAAATCAAAAATGCCATTGAAAGTTGTCAAAACTGCCTCAATAAAATTGAAAATAGAATTTCAGACCTCAAAGACAAGATTGCAGCTAGTGAACACTAACAGAAAGATCTTTAAAAATAACAAGGAATCAGGAAATAACAATTCAACAGCTGCATGATGATTCAAACAAAAACAACGTAAGATTGATAGGGATAAACGAAAAAGAAGGGGATAACACAAATGATATTAAGAGGCTATTTACAGAAGTAACAGCTGACAATCTCCCAAACATGAAAATGGAAATTGACATTTGGATTAGTGAAGCATATAGAGCTCCAAATAGCCATAACCAAAATAAAACTACACCGAGGCATATAATATCACCATCCCAGAAATCCAACATAAGAGTAGAACATTAAAAGCTGTTAGAGAGAAAAGACAGATCACCTATAAAGAAAAACCTATTACAAGATGAGAGTACTGACTTCCAGGAGAACATGGCAGACAGATAACAGCAGCTACGGAGGCTCTCTGAAAGACTCAGCTCAGAAGTCAGGAATGGTGCGGAGTAAGGAGACATAAGCAGGTGGAGATATGCTCTGCTGACCCAGGAACGAACTGGGCTGAGAGAAACCAACTTGGAATGCAGTCCTGGTGCTAGAACAGGAACAGAGGGGCCTCAGTGTGGAGGCTGGAGCCCGCACCATTGGAAGCTGCGATTTGGGTTTCCCGCCATGCAGCGGCTGCGTCTACATCGGCTCGGCAAGGAGAGAGACGTGTGGAAGCTCTGAGAACGGGAATCGGTGAACGGAGTTGAAAGCAGGATGGGTGGGGAGCCATGCACTGACTTGTGGTGAGGTGAGTGAGAGAAACTGACACTCTACCACAGTTTGACTCCAGCGGAGGACAATCTGGGACTGGGCAGACTTGCAGGAGCGGGGCACTGCAGCGACTCCAGCCACGTATCCCCCTCTCAAGCGGGATTGGTGAGAAGGGCCTAGCCTATGTGATGCTGCTGGCGGACCCAGTAGGCTAGCCCAACCCAGATCCCAGAGGCTGAGGGTGGTCTGGAGGGGCGGGCCCCACGTAGGCTGCCTGGTCTACAATTTCCTGGTGTGCTGCAGTGGGCAGGAACACCTAGCAGGCGCAATTCGATCAGGCTGTGGCTGATAGGGAGGGAAGCTGGGCCTCCTACATAAGCTTGCATATATAAGGAACAAAGAATATGGGAAGAGGGAGCAACAAGAAAGGCTCCTTGGCCCCTAATCCTGAGAAACATCAATAGACATAAAACACCATCTAGAGAGCCTCATAGATCAGTTCAGGAATGAAGTTATTAATGACCTGAAGCTAGAAGTAAACAGAATAGTTAGAGAAATGCTAAGCACCACCCAAGAAAAAACGGATGGTGGAATGGAAGAACAGAAAAAGAGGGGAAAATTGTTTGATGGAGAAAATAGAGAAAGCATAGA
This sequence comes from Cavia porcellus, assembly GCF_034190915.1. Lineage (NCBI taxonomy): Eukaryota > Metazoa > Chordata > Mammalia > Rodentia > Caviidae > Cavia > Cavia porcellus. Next base: position 24,550,197 of record NW_026947504.1, read on the forward strand.
ATATGTGAAGCAGGTTCAAAGGGACTACCAGGAAACTAAAAACTCTATCGAAAACTGGCATAATAGCTTGAAAGAAACTAAGGACAGACTATCTGAACTGGAGGGCAGATTTGTAACATGGGAGAATGAAATGAAAAACTTCTTAAAAATAACAAAGAAACAAACAGCAATAATACAAAGACAAGAAGATGATAAGAGGATCCATAACTTAAGAATTAAGAACATAAAAGAAGAAGCAAGGACACAAACAAATGAACTACAAAAGCTACTCACAGAAATAATCCAGGAGAATTTTCCTAATTTAGCAAAAGGTAAAGATACTCAGATGTATGAGGCATACAGGACCCCAGCCACCTACAACCCAAACAGAGCAACACCCAGGCATATAATAATAAAAATTCCAGAAATTCAATACAAGAACAGAATATTAAAAGCTGTAAGAGACAAGAAACAGACCACTTACAAGGGAATACCCATCAGAATTACAGCAGATTTCTCTGCACAAAACATCAAATCATGAAGAGCGTGGGGGGAAATAATTCAAGCTTTGAAAGATAATAATCTCCAGCCAAGATTGAGATATCCTGCACAACTGTCCCTGGAAATTGATGGAAAAACAAGGTGCTTCCAGGATAAAGAGGAACTGGGGGAATCTGCAACCACCAATTCAACTCTACAGAGATATTGCAGGATATTCTAAAAAAAAAAGAAAAATACAAAGAATCCAGAAATAGTGGCGGGGAGGCCACAATGAATGGAGCAGAGAACAAAATGAAGAAGACAAACTGACAACTAATGACAGAAAAAGAGCTCAACAGAAATGAGGCAGAGAAGATTGGATGATAGGAACAGCTATTTTGGAGAAAATGACATCGTAATAGATAATACTGATTTAGTATCATCTTGTTTTGAAGTCTCATCAAGCTTTTGTTATTCTGTCTCCATTGGTCTAAACAGGTTATATCTTATTGGATTTTATTATGTATGATAGTATAAGCAAAAACTTTTATAGACAAGGAGATTATACAGAAACCATTGTTCATTTTCTGTTAGTTGATTCTAAATACCCTGTAATGCTGTCATTCTCTTAAATGGTTTTACATTGTTTATATATAGTTGATGCTACAGTATACGAAGTTGTACTCAAGGATTTCAAGGAAAGAGACAATATGGTAACTACTTTTATGTCAGGATTATCTTGTGGTGAAACACTATTCTGCTTAAATGGTTATGTTTTGATCTGTGCTGTTTTGCTGTTATGCCCTCTTTTATCTCAATCTCCACTCCATTATTTACTTTTTTATTTTCATCCTTTTAATTAAGGGAAAAATAAATAAAAATAGCAGGATATATTATAGTAACCCACTTTGACTTTCCATTAGCTTGATTTGAAGCCCTGGGTTGCTCTCACCTCTTGTTTTTGACTGATGTCCCCCTATTCTGTTTTGCTGGATAGTACCAGGTTCGAAAGTTTAGGCAACAGCTGGGAAGATAGTGAGATTCATTATGACACCCATTCTCGATGACTTTTATCTACTTTTGAAGACCTACAATGTCTCCAATGTTTTGGTTTTGTCGGTTTTGTTCTTTACTGGTTTGTTCAATTTTATTATAACTGATGACATAGGCAATTCTATTAGAGATAGCAGGAGGCATTATGGTAACCATTATTGATCATGTTGTATTATGCTTTTACATTATCTATTATGTCCACCCTTTTGATTTGATTGACTCTGTTCTGTTATGTCACATTTGGTTCTACTCCCTTCCAAACAAGTAGTAAGAACTGTGGGAGTAACAAAACCCAAAATGTGTAATTGTCATTGTACAAAAGAGAGGAAAAGAAAGTGCTCTAAGTGATATAACTGCAGGTATATTTAAGTGTATAAGATAGAAAATGATATCACTGAGTTTTATTGGATCATTGAACAGAACTGTTTGCAGTATCATTGTTGGAATGTCCACTTTACATGCTTTAATTTTGTGACTTGAACAATTATTTCTAAGATGACAATATGTAATCCATTAACTAGTGATTTCCTACTGTTTATTTTTTTCTGTAAATCTGTATAACTTGTACCCTTTCTCTGCTTTTTTTCTCCTTAAATAAAATTAAAAAAAAAAAAAAGAAAAGAAAAACCTATCAGAATTACAGCAGACTTCTCAACACAAACAATGAAGTCAAGAGGACCATGGAGTGAAATATTTCAGATCTGAAAGGAAAACTATTTCCATCCTAGACAGATGTACCCTGAAAAGCTGTCCTTCAAAATGAATGGAGAAATAAGGTACTTCCATGGCAAAGAACAGCTGAAGAACTTCATGATCACCAACCCAATCCTGCAAAGAACACTGAAAGATAGTTTAGATACACATAGGAGAAAACCACTAAGCAAGGCAGACAATTAAACAGAATGGAAAGATAAAGATGCAACAACAGAAAGATAGCATGTTAACAATAAACCAACATATAACGTTATAACCACTAATGTGGATGGTCTCAGTTCACCAATTAAAAGAAACAGACTGGCAGAATGGATCAAGAAACAACATCCAACCATATGCTGTCTACAATAAACCCATCTAACCCAAAAGGAAACTCACAGACTGAAAGTCAAGGATGGAAAACAATACTTCATGCAACAGGAATTCAAAAAAAAAAAAGCAGGAGTAGCCAATCTGTTTGCAGATAACGTGAACTTTAAACCAAGAATTATCCTAAGAGATAAAGGAGGTCACTACATATTGATTAGGGGAAAACTTCAAGAGGAAGAGATAACAATCTTAAATATCTATGCACCAAATTCCAGAGCACTCAGTTATACAAATCAAGTATTAATAGAAATGAAAAAATCAAATTAGCAATAACACAATTATAACAGGAGAACTTAACACACCATTTACACCAAGGGACAGATCAATCAGGCAGAAAATCAGAAAAGAAATAACAGAACTGAATCACACCTGTGAATAAATGGACTTGATAGACATATACAGACTATTCCCTCCAACAACATCAGAATATACATTCTTCTCAGCAGCACATGGCACATTCTCTAAAATAGATCATATTCTACCCCACAGAACATATTTAAATTCATGCAAAAGAGTTTGACTTATCCCATGCATGTTATCAGATCATAGAGCCATAAAACTAGAAACTAATGATAAAAGAAACTGCAAAATAAATAGCAAGAGGCACAATGGTAAACACTTTTGATCACCTAGTATTCTATTTTTGCATCACGTGCTATGCCCACCCTTCTGTTCTAACTGACTCTGTTTTGCTTAGTCACATTTGTTGTTATTCTCTTCAAAAAAGTAATAAGAACCATGAGAGTAATAAAAGTCTAATTGTTACTGTAAAAAAGAGAGAAAAGTAAGGTGGACTAGGATATAACCACAGATATGTTCGAGAGTGTAGGACGGAAAACCATATAACTGGGCTTTTGTTGGATCATTGAACGGAACTGTCTCCAATTCGACTGTATGAATGTTCACTTTATATGCTTTAATTTAGTGATATGGACAACTGTTTCTGGGAAGATAATGTGTAGCCTGTTAACTGGTGATTTCATACTGTATATTTTTTTCTAGAAATACTGTATTATTTGTCCCCTTTTACTGCATTGTTATTTTAATGTCCTTTCTCTTTTTTTTTCTTTTTTCTTCTCTCTTTAAATAAAAAAAGAAACTGCAAGAACCCCACGGAAATTGAATAATACACTCTTGAGCAATCAATGGGTCACAGGGGAATTTAAAGAAGAAATTAAACAATACCTATAAGCAAATGAAAATACAGATCCAAATTACTGGAAACTGTGGAATGAAATAAAAGCAGTCTTCAGAGGAAAATTTATTGCACTGATTCCTCACATCAGGAAAACAGAATGAATACAAATAAACAACCTGATGCAACACCTCAACATCTACAAAAGGAAGAGAATGTCAAGCCCAAAACCTAAAGAAGGGAGGAAATTATAAAAATCAGAGCAGAAATTAATGCAATAGAAACTAAGCAAACAATCCAATGAATCAATGAATCAAAGAATCAAAGTGTTGGTTCTTTGAAAGCATAAATAATATTGATAAGCTCCCAACCAACTTAATTTAAAAAAGGAAATAAAAAAGCTCAAATTCACGCAATAAGGAATGAAAATGGTGAAATCACTACAGACTCTGTGGAAATACAGAAGATCATTAATACCTATTTCAAAAACCTCTACTCTCACACAATTGGTAACACAGAAGAAATGGACAGACCCTTAGAAACATATGAAGTACCAAAGCTGGGTCAAGAATATGTAAAACTGCTGAATAACCCAATTTCTATTAATGAAATTGAAAATGTAATTAAGTCCTTACCTACAAAGAAGAGTCCAGGCCCAGATGTATTCACTGTGGAATTCTATAAGAAATACAAAGAAGACTTAATGCTGACACTCCACAAACTCGTCAATGAAATCAAAAGGGAAGCAATGCTTCCTAAGTCATTCCTAGAAGCAAATATTATTCTAGTACCTAAACCTGAGAAAGACCCAACTAAAAAAGAGAACTATCGGCCAATCTCCCTAATGAACACAGATGCAAAAATCCTCAATAAAATATTGGAAATAGTATGCAGCAAATCATCAAGATGATTATACGCCATGATCAAGTGGAATTCATCACAGGCATGCAGGGATGGTTCAACATACAAAAATCAATAAATGTAATCCACCATATCAATAAAGCCAAAAGTAAGAATCATGTGATCATTTCTATAGAAGCAGAAAAAGCTTTTCATAAGGTTCAACATTCATTCATGATAAGAACTTTACAGAAAATTGGAATGGAAGGTCTTTATCTCAGTATGATAAAGGCCAGCTATGACAAACCAACAGCCAGCATCATATCAAATGGCCAAAAACTGAATGCTTTATCTTAAAATCAGGTACAAGACAAGGATGTCCCTTATCATTACTCCTATTCAACCTTGTGCTGGAAATGCTAGCCAGAGCAATTAGATAAGAGGGAGAAATAAAAGGGGTACAGATAGGAAAAGAGGAAGTTAAATTAACATTATTTGCAGATGACATGTTATTCTACATAGAAGATCCCAAAACTCCATTGAAAGTCACCTAGATATAATAAATAAATTCAGCAATATAGCTGGATACAAAGTCAATACTCAAAAATCAATAACATTCTTGTATACTAAAAACAAAATCACTCAGAAATAAGAGAAGCCACACTTTTTACAATAGTATTCAAGAAAATGAAATACTTAGGAATTAATCTCACAAAAGAAGCAAAAGTTCTATATAGGAAAATTGTAATGCCCTGAAAAAAGAAATTGAAGAGGATCTCAGAAAATGGAAAGACATCCCTTGTTCATGGATAGTAAGAATAAATATTGTGAAAATGGCCATTGTCCCAAAACTGTTATAGAGATTCAATGCAATCTCAATGAAAATACCATCAATATACCTCATAGACCTAGAGAAATCACTCCTAAAATTCATCTGGATCCAGAAGAGATCTAGAATAGTGAAGACAATTCTAAGCAGCAAAGGCAAGGCAGGAGGCATCACAATGTCTGACTTGAAGTTATACTACAAAGCAACTGTAGTAAAATCAACATGGTACAGAAATAAAAACAGAGCCGAAGATCAATGGAATAGATTAGATCATACAACCACAACTACAAACACACTCAATCACCTTATCTTTGATAAAGGGGCCAAACATATTCACTGGAAGAATGACAATCTCTTTAATAAATAGTGTTGGAAAAACTGTTCTCCATATGCTGAAAACTAAAACTAGACTCATGTCTATCACCATGTACTAAACTAAATCTAAATGGATCAAATATATGAATATTAAAACAGAAACCCTAAATCTGTTGGAAGATAAATTTTGTAAAAAGATTGAATACACAGGGGTAAGTAGAGAATTCATGAACAGGAATCAAACTGCACATGAAATACTTCCCAGAATCAATAACTAGGATCATGTCTTATTCAAAAGTTTCTGCATATCAAAAGAAATCTCCAGCATAGTGAAAAGAAAATCCACAAACTGGGAAAAAAATCTTAGTGAGCTGTCCCTCAGACAAAGGACTTCTGTCTGAAACATATATAAAGAATTAAAAAATATCAGACCCCAGAAATTCAAAGACCCAATCCAAAAATGGGCATCTGAGATGAATACATAGTTCTCAAGTGAAGAAATACAAATGGCAAATAAATACATGAAAAAATGTTCATCATCACTAGTCATTAGAGAAATGTGTATTAAAACCACTCTGAGATTCCATCTCACTCCTGAAAGAATGGCCAGGATCAAGAAAACTAACAGCAACAAATGCTGGAGAGGCTGTGGGGAAAAAGGATCTCTCCTGCACTGTTGGTGGGAGTGTAGACTGGTGCAACCACTGTGGAGGTCTGTCTGCAGATTCCTCAAAAATTTGTGATTGGAAGTCCCATTTGATCCAGCTATGCCGCCTCTAGGCACATTTCTAGAAGCACTAAAAACATCATACTACAGTGATAGATGTGCACCCATGTTTATAGCATCACAATTTGTAATAGCCAGATCTTGTAAATCACCTAAGTGTCCATCAACTGAGGAATGGATAAAAATTTGTGGTATTTTTATACAATGGAGTACTACTCAGCTATAAAAAATGTTCACATTGAGTTATTTATAAACAAATGGATGCAATTTGAGACTGTACTCATAAGCAAAATAAACCAAACTCACATGTATAAATACCATATAGTCTCCCTAGTGTAAGAAATGATAAGAGTACATAAGAGTTTATGGTAATCATGATTCCCCATTATGTTGTTTTGAAGTCTTGTAATGTTCTCATTCATTAGTTGGAATGGTTTTCTCTTGGGTTGTTTGATTTTATTATCGGTGATGGTATGAACAGCTATTTTGAAGAAAACAAGGCATTATAATAGCCAGTTCTGATTTAATATCATCTTGTTTTGAAGTCCTACCATGCGTTTGTTCTTCTGTTTCCACTGGTTCTATCATGTTGTATCTTATTGGAATTTATTATGTGTAATAGTGTAAACAAATCTTTTATGGACAATGAGATTATACGGTAACCATTGTTCATTTTCTGCTATTTGGTTCTGAATGCCTTGTAATACTTTCATTCTCTATTGTGTATGAAGGTATGCTCAACTATTTCAAGGAAAGAGACATTATGGTAGCTACTGATATATCAGGTTGTCTTGTGGTGAAATACTGTATTGATTAAATTTTTCTGTTCTGATTTGCTTTGTTATGTTCTCTTTTATCTTAATCTCTTTAAAATAAAAAAAAAGTAAAAAAATAAAAGGGACTCCCAGGTTTCAGGTCTTGCTGTGGTGCCTACTACTGGCCTCTTGGACAAACTAGTGGACTGGTTTAGAGCAGAGCTAACAGATTAGACATCTCCATTGGACCCATGCTGGAGGCCAAGTTTGTTTTGAGACTTTGGGAAACTGGCTTATTGGATCTCAGGAAGAGAACACAACTCAGATTCCTCCACCTCCATGGATTCAACAGAGCAAACAGAGATGTGCATATGTGCATATGTGGACTCTCATTCTACTTTAATACTAGATTTCACTTTTTAGAGAGATTTTAAGTTCCCAATAAAACTGAGCAAAATGTAAGAGGTTGCTCCTTAACCTTTGCCCTCATAGCTGCTCAACTTCCCCAGTATCAATATCCCCAGCAAGAATTTCATTGTATTTAGTTTACAGTGAAGACAAATTGTTCTGGCTTGTGTTTGAATGGCTTCCCAAATTCTCATGCAATTGTAGAGGTGACTGAGTGTAGCATTTGTGATTGGTTCATTGTCAAGTTCTGTGATTGGTGGTGTGAGTGCTGCACCCGCCCAGGGGCAGAACTGGCATATAGTGTAAAGATGGGAAAGAGGCATGCTTTTCCTCTTTTGCCCTTTTAGCTCTTGCTGTTTGTGGCCACCATGAATGATTGCCCCTCAGCCACACCACTCTGCCTTGGAGCCAGCTGAATATGGACTGAAGCCTCCAAAAAGCCTCAGAAAGAATTATAAACCTTTCCTTTCCTAATTTTCACATCAGGTATTTGTCTCAGCAACAAGAGAAAGGTAACCAAGACAGAATTTGGTACCAGTATAGTTTGGTCATTGCTGTGACTATACCTAACCATGTGGTTCAAGAGCCTTTAAGGAATGGTTGTGGCAAGAATTTGGAAAGGTTCAGAGATGTCAGCTGAATGCATAGAGCTTAGGCTGCTCTGAAGGGGAGATTCTGATCAGAGCTCAGAAGACCAGAACACTGATAGAACTGCTGCCAGTAAATACCAGGAGGGAGGTTCCTGCTGAGAAGAAGGCCTGCATTGGTTGTTGGACTCCATATGATGTGTGTTATGGCTTGGAAAAAAATTTATCTGCATTTTGCTCATGGCCAGAGACTTTGCCTGAGACTGAGATTAGGGGTAGCAAACTGGTTAATCTGACAAAAGAAATCTCAAGGCTCTTGAGTGTGGAGGCAGTAGCATGGCTATTGGGAACTTTTAGCCGGATTTATATTATGAATCAAGAGGAAAGATTCCACTGTGATGATTTAAAACATGAGTTTGGCTGGAAAGATGTAAAGATAGAGCTGAGATCTTAATTGGTGAAAATGAACAGGAAACTAAAAAAGACAGCCTGGGGGCTTCACAGGAAGTGATGGTGCATACTCAAAGACTCTACTTGGAGGAGAAAGCTGCAGAGCACCATGTTCCAGTATGGCAATGGAGGCCACATGAGATTCCAAAATGTTAGCGGCCACATGAGCTTCCAAAATGGCAGTGGCTGCATCAGGTGCTACAATGGTGGCACCATAGAGAATCTGTTTCTCACAATCAGGTTCAGAGTGCTCAGCAATTCAGGCACTTGTCTCTTGCAGCCAAGTGAGAGGAAAACCTAGCTACTGCTCCAGCTGGCAGCAGATCTTGGCAGCATCCACATAGGTTTTAGGTGCATGGTGAATGCACAAGTTCTGAGGTTAAAAAGACTTCCACCTTGATTTCAGAAGAAGACGTGGGAGACCAGACAGTGTGTCCCTGAGAGGGCAGTATATGAAGCTGTGAGGATGAAGCCAACAGTGCAATGGAGAACCCAGAAATTTGAAAAAGCCTGGAGAGTAGTTCATCTAAGGAAAACTTATAAGGATGGGAATGAGGCATGCTTTTCCTTTTTTGCTTTCTTAGCTCTTGCTGTTTGTGGATGCCATGAATGATTGCCCCTCAGCCACACTACCCTGCCTTGGAACCAGCTGAATATGAACTGGAACCTCAAAAAAAAACTGTAAGATAAATAAGCCTTTTCTTTTGGCATCAAGTATTTTGTCTCAGCAATGAGAGAAAAGTAACCAAGACACAAAATTTTTTAAAAAGCTTTTTATGAACTCTACCAAATATATCTAAGTATACATTTAGACTGTGGACTGGTTCTTTGCAACCTTTAGACAAAAAGGCACCTCAAATTTATCCAAGATGGAAAATGTCCTGAAGGGAACACAGTTATGTCATGACAAGTGTCATATTGTCTACTATCTCAGGAGCCAGTGACCAAAGCAAAAGGAACATTTTTTCCCATGAGGAAGAGCTGGGCTCTCTGTGTGGCATGCTGCCTCCTGCCATCCTTCCCCTGATAGTTTGCCATGGCACCAGGCTCCCTCAGTAGCTGATGGGTCTCACCAGCTGGGAGAATCACATGATCCAAGAAGAATATCAGCATCCCACTCAGCTCTCCACATCTGAAGTTCTGGTAAACGAAGAGGAGAAAGCCACTATCATGTTGCCAGTAGTTACTGTCCCTAAGTGCAACTTTAGAGAGACAGGAATAGGACAATGGACTAGTCATGGACAAGTATGGTGTTTTCTCCAACTTGGGCTACTTGTCTAGCCTAACACACAAAATGAGGGCTGGAAAATTCTATAGTGAATATCCTTTAGTTGAACAGTATGCTTCATTTAAATTGCCTCTAATTATATGTGGAGTTGGATTAATTAATTATATATGGAGAGAAAGCTCTGAACAGCTGGGTAGAAACTTTGAAGTTCTCTTTCTGTGCTGCTTCCTAAATAATATCATAATTTGGTGGATATAATTTCCTCCTTACTCAGATTGTCTGTTAAGTTTTATTGTGTGTAAGTCCCACAGGGTAAACAATCTTGATTTTTTTTTTTTTTTTTTTTTTGGCTTCCGACTGACAGTGGATTTTGAGGTCATCAACTAGTAACACTAAAGTATGAATATAGGTCTTTTATTAGTATGAAAATTCTGCAACTACTAATCATTGCACAAGCACATATGTACATTTACGGGATGCCATTCATTGGTTTATCTTGGTTGAATGCACAGTCGATGCTTAGTATTAACCCAGTTCTCCCATGATTGCCATCACCAGAATCTTGGGAAAAAGGTTGTCTTTAATATTTGCTGTCTCTAAAATCACCTCTGAAATTCGAAGGAATTTTCCTCCCTTCAGGCTACATTTTCATGTTGAATGTTTCATAATGTTGTAAGTGAAATGGTTTTACACACCACTACAAACCTACGTTCCTTGTGGCAAAGGGATGATTTGTTATACTGAATGACATTTAGTTAAAGATACCTAAAAGAAATGCAAGATAAAACAGAGGGAAAGAGAACAGAAAACCACACTCACACAAAGAGGCTTTGTGTCTAATCTGAATAACTTCCATCCCTGCTGAGGTCTCCTTATCTTAATGACTTTGCTAAAGAAGTTGTCTTGTCAAATCTATTTAAAAGCTTTTGCCGTATATGAATAATTTACCAACAGTGGCAATTTGGGAATATCCTGATGAGATTAAAAAATAGCCTAGTGATAAAGAGCAAGCTTGAAAGGGCTGAATGGAAGAGTAGAAAAATAGAAAAGGATCCTGTGGGAGTTGTTCTCAAAAAGTCATCAGATCCATTCTAGTTTGAGAGAGATGTTCCTAAAGATTTTTGTTTAAAGAAATAACCCATTTAAATCAAACAAATTCAAGGAAGGAAACTCACAAATTTCTCACAGTGACTGAGTCTTTTTACTTATATATAAAGAAAATTGTATTTATATTTTTATAATTCTCTTTTGATAACTGTATTTGAATAAAGTTAGCCTGTAAGTAGACAGGGTATTCATATCACATGACTGCATCAACCCTGGGATGCCCATATTTCTATAAAGTTCATGATTTTTGTTGAGCAATATTCTGATTGCTAGAAGGGACCATGCTTTTACTTTTTGATTCATTTTTATAGTCAGAAAATAATTCTTAGGAATTACTCTGGAAACACAGACTGAAAAAAATCTTTGAGGGCTTCTGGTTCTGGGGTATTTATGAGTTTCCATTTATTTGAAAACTGAATATATCTCAATCAGGAAAGAACAGAATATTTGAGAGCTTCTACTGTATGGCAGGTATGCAGAAAATGTGTTGCTTTACGGAAGTTAGAACAGAGAATGAAGGAAATTTAACCTTGCAAGAAATAGAATGATGGTGTGGTCCCTAATATTTGTTATAAAAATCATTCTTTTCCTGGTTTCCTCACTGTCTGTTTATTGGAGAGAAAGCAGATACAAGGGAAATACAGGTCACCTAGGATACTGTCACAGGCCTAAGTGCTTAGAGTTAAGTCATAAAAGCCCTATCCATGGTTGCTTTAATGGAGGAAATCGCTCTACAGCACAGAATAATTTAAGCAGATAATGGGCATGAAAAGGTTTCTGTTTACTGTTGGCTTTTTAAGGCTGGAATCTTGCCCAAAACAAATATTTCATCACATGCATTAAGTTCCAGGATTAGAATCTGACTGGATATTAGAGGCTTACATGTAAGTAGAAAGCATGTCAAGTGACACTGTGGCAGTGTGCATAGGGGAGGAGAGTCTAGAGAAAACTGGCGAAAGTTATTGTGAGGATATTAGCTTCTGACTGGCCCAACCTCAGGCCACAGTAGGATGTTTGTCAGAACCAAGGGACTCTTGCTGGTGTTTCTGGTAAGGAGATTCTTTACTGGAAGCATGCATACAGGTAGGTGACAAGAATGACAAATCCATCACAGCATGTGGCAGGAGACTGGGACAGGCAAAAGGCCACATCCGCACACAACAGAGCCAGAAGACCAAAAGCAGACAATCTCCTCACTGCAAGGTCTTTGGTGGCAGTGCCACCACCTTCTGCTGGCACTGGAAAGGATTCTGGGCTTAGCATACTGCACGAACCATGGAACACTGATACAGTACGCTGGGAAGATGTGGCCCACAGGGCTGAAGGTTCGTATTATCTACTATTGGTTCCCAAACCTCTGGGACACCTTGGATCAAATTAAAAATGCAATTCCAGTGCATTCTTGAGTACTGGGATAGCAACGTGAGTCCATTTACATGTGTTTTGGAACTTTTCATGATGTCCATTGGCACTCTAATAAATTTTAATTTGATAATGTTTATTAATTTTTTTTTTTTTTTGGTACCAGGAATCAAACTCATGACCTTGTGTTTTCCAGGTAGGCACTGTGTCACTGAGCCATATGCCTGGCCCTATTAAGTATTTTTTATGGGTCTTGGGGGAAGAGAGTTAAGTAAGATACAATCTTTGCTATAATGGGCTCTAAGAGAAGGCCTTCATGCCAGGTAACTTTAATAGCCGATTTGACTGGATTAAGAGACTATAGAGAAACGATTGGATTATGGGATACTACACATCAATAGGTTAGTATGGTGATGTTCATAGCTGAATGTACTGTTAAGGAGGTGGGGATCAGTTGAAGTGGGTCATTGTGAGCAGGCCTTAGAAGACTTTATTTTTCTCAAGGACTCATACTCTGTGCTCTGCTTCCCAGCTTTCATGAAATGAGTATCTTTTCTCTACCACACACTTCTGCCATGAAGTTGCTGTCCTGGAGCCAGTTGACCATGGACTGGGTCTCCTGAAACCATAAGTCAAATTAAACCTCTCATCCTTTAATTTGTAGATGTCAGGTATCTTTTCCTAGCAATAAAAAACCTAACTAATACAGCCTGTAATTTTTCTTTACATAGAAGCTACTTATTTTTTAATTTCTTTGGAATTTTTCTCTAGTATGCAACCCAACCAATCAGCCAATCATTCTAACTAGAATTGCCAGACTTAGAAAATAAAAATAAAGAATGTGTCTTAGTTACTTTTTACTTATCCCTGAGACAAAATACCTGATGCCCAAAGGTAGAGCAGGAAAGTTTTATTAAGAAAGAGGTTTAAGTCCACACTTAGTTGGCTCTGATGCAGGGTGGCATGGTGGGGCCACCTTTCATGGTAGCTGCAAGGAGGAAACTGGTAGAGAGAAAAAGAGAGAGAGAGACAGAGAGAGAGACAGAGAGAAAGACAGAAATCTTCTTTTTGCCATTACATCATATTCTGGCTCCACCCCTAGGCAGGTGTAGTGCTCTCACCACCAATCTGAGCACTAGACAATGAACCAATCACAACGCATAATTGTATGAAGCTTAGGGGCCACTGACATAAAACCATGACAGGACGCTTGGTTAAATTTCAATGTCAGATAAACAATGAATAATTTTTAATGTAAATATGTACCAATGTTGCATATTTCAAATATGCATTTGAGAAACATCTGTTTTGCTGCATTTATACCTTTTATTTTCAAACATACCTATAGACTGTGAGATTTATCAATAGCAAATGAAAATGCAAAATTTTATGTCTAATTTGAATTCATAAAAAATAAATAATTTTCATTGTAAGCACATATAATGCTTAAAAATTATTAGTTCTTTATCCATATTTTCCACCTTGTTAAACTCTTTGGATCCTTTCTGGGTACAAGCTGTTATAAACTAAATGCTCCTGTCTCTTCAACATTCATGTGCTGAACTAATTCCCAACTCTCGATGTGATAGTATTTAGACCTGGAGCCTTTGGGAAGTAATTAGTGTTTGGTAAAGTCATGAGGATGGAGCATTTTTTTGAGGAGATTGATGCTCTTACTTTAAAAAAAAAAAAGTCCTAAAGCATTTTCATTCTCCACCTCATGCTCCTTCTGCACTCAAAGAGGTCCCATGAATGTACAGCAGGGAGTTGGCCATCTCTAAGCCAAGGGGACATAGCTCACTAGGTACCAGCCAATCTGTGCCTTTCTTTTGCATTTCCAGCCTCCAAAGCTGTGAGAAAATTAGCTTCCCTTGTTTAGATCATCCAGCCTTGGGTATTTTATTATGGTAAACTGAGCTAACCTGCAAAGCAGGGTAGTATAAATGTTGTAAAAGAATCTAAAGAAACAAAGACATGGACTCTTCCCTCAAAGGCCCCACCTTCTGAGAAAGATAGAGACCAGCACAGTCATGCATGGTCTTCTCCATTGCCCCAGGCCCCTATATCCATTCTGTTTTGCTGAGATTAGAAGCTCTGTACCAGAATGGACCCCACAGGTTTTATGTATTTATTTATTTATTTATGCTTTCATTCATTGGCACAGGAGAATCTAACTCATGACCTCGCACTACTGGGCAAGTGCCTGAACCATTGAACTAAATCTTTGGCCCTCCCACAGGTTTCTACAGGGCAGTAATAATGTCATACATAATGTCCTTCCTTCCAGATTCCCCAGAGTCTACTACACCCTCAACACTGCCATTTCAAAATAAATAAATAAATAAATAAATAAATAAATAAATAAATAAATAATAGTTCTGATTAAACTGTTACACTCTGTAAAATCCATTAGTTCTCCCTCCCTGCAGAATAAAAACGCAACTCTACAGCATAACATTCCAATCTAGCCTTGCTGGCTACCCCTGCCTGCTTACTAGCCACTTCTATTTCTTTAGGCATTCTATACTCAAGCAATGCCTTATAGGGTTAACTTGTAGCCCTCCCCACAAAGCATGCTGCAGTCCTCACCTCTACTGCCACAGTATTTGGAGGAAAGCGTCTCGTGAATTAAAATGAAGTTCATTAGGGTGAGACTTAACTCGGTGTGACTGGTATCCTTATAAAAAGAGAAATTTGGACACAAAGACAAATGTGCATGGGGGGAAATGATGTGAAAATACACAGGAAGTGCACCATTGGAAGAGCTTGAATTAGAGTGAATCATTCATAAATGAAAGGTGCAAAGACTGGCGGCAAAGGACCTGCGAAAAAGAATTATGGATTCCTCTGCAACCAAAGAAGGGTTTCTCTGCATGTATCAGAGGGAACATGATCCTTCCTGAAGACGCTTAACTGTGATTGTCTAGCCTCTAGAATTATGTAGCAAGAATTTAGATTTTGCCCTTGCCACCAGAAAGGCGGAGATAGGACCTTATAAATGAAGAGAGTGACAAGAGCAAAATCAGATGACATAAAATGATATGACAAATTCAAAAAATGTGATGAACTAATTTTGTAAGGCTGTCATTACAAAATGAAACAAGCTGGGTGGTATACAACAAGAATTTTTGTCACCCTCTGCAGACAAAGTTTGTATATCACCTGTGTTCACATAGCAATTTGATTGTATCTCCAGTGTATCACTATCATGTGCTGTCATTTTTAGTAACTTAACACTATTCGAATATTTGTTTGGCATATGAAGTGCACAACAGACTCTTATGCACTCAGATGCTGTCATTTAACTTTAATTTTCATGTAAACTATGTGTGGATCAGGTTTTACTGGTTCCCCTCGTGCAGATGGAGAAATTTTATGTAGAGAAGTCCAGTTGTGATTTGTGCAAGCTCATGTATCTAGTATGCTCAAAGCCAAAATTCAAATAGTCTAATTCTGTTCCCTGCTCTCCTACTACTGAACCATTACCTTCATTTATGTGCCTTTCTCTTGTTTTTCAGGGTTTAGCATACTATCCACAGCAGCACTCAAAAAAAAAATGCATGTGGAATTGAATTACACTGCATTCAGTTGCAATAACTGTAACATAGGTCATATGTCTTAGGTTGAAAGCTGGAGAAGCTACAAAGAACTGAGATCAATTTTACTAGAGAATTGACAAAAGGTTTTAGTTAATATGTGATTGCAATAGTTGTCACATATTTACCTTTTTGTGTTGAAGAACACTATTAATCTGTCCTTAAGATAAATATCATATCTCTTCAACATTTACTATACTCCCAAACTTTTAGTTCATTTCTGCTTAATTTCAGAATTCTTTTCCAGTATCTCCACTGACCTAAACTGAGAAAAAGCTGAAAAAAATTGAGACATAAAATTTGTATGGCCTTAGAGCAGAAAAAGTGTTTTTCCCTACACGTGTCTATTGAAGGATTACTAAGTACAAACTACAGTAGTATCAAACAGAGTTGATATAATAAATACCCAGTGAAGACTGTCATCTTTCTTTTTCTTTCTTTTTTCTTTTTTTTTTTTTTTTTTTTGTCTTTTTCGTTTTTATCGGTACCAGGGATCGAACTCACGACTGCCTGCTTACAAGGCAGGTACTTATGCCGCTGAGCTAAATCCCCAGCCCCCTTTTTCTTTCTTTCTTTCTTTCTTTCTTTCTTTCTTTCTTTCTTTTCTTTCTTTCATTCGTTCTTTCTTCTTTCTTTTTAAAGAGGGTAAAGTTAAACATACCAAAACAGAACAAAGCAGATCATAACAATGTAAGAGACACAGACTTCAAAGCACAACAGCCAGAGAACTTCACTGTCTATCATATTGTCTCTTGTTCTCTTCCAAATACTTGTACATATCTTCACATACAATGAATTCATACAAAACAAAATAGTATAAAACTGATCAGAGCAGGATGATGAAGGCATTTTAGGTCTTCAAAACCAGACAATAGGGGCTGGGGATTTAGCTCAGTGGCATAAGCGCCTGCCTTGCAAGTAGGCAGTCGTGAGTTCGATCCCTGGTACCGATAAAAAGGAAAAAGACAAAAAAAACAAAAAAACAAAAAAAAACAAAAAACAAAACCAGACACTAAGGAAGTCAACAATGGCTGCCATAAAGTTTCTCATTCTTTTCAAAATAGCTATCCATACCTTCATGTATGTTGAAATTAAACAAAACAGACTAAAATCACTCTGAACAAAGAATAATAGTATTGCTGGATTTCACATCATGATGTTATGGAATCAGGACTGGGTACCTTAATGTCTGTTTTTCTTCAAAGTAGCTGTTCATTCCATCATATGTTATATTATCAATTCTTATAAACTGTTTAGAAGTTCTCTGCATGCATGAGTCTCTACATGTGTACCTATCCTTTCTGTATTAGAAGGAAAAGCAAAACAAATTCCTAGAAAAACATGAAATGAAAAAAATGTACAAACAACAATAGCAAAAAGCCCAGAACACTGACAATATAGGCCTTCAAAACAAGTTGGTATGAACATAACTAAGGTTGTTATTTTACATAATGACCTTCAAGAGTTCCTCAGATCACTATACAATGACACGCACAATTGATCCAATCCTACGAATGTTAACTACTTTGTTCCAAGAATTTATAGAGTTTGTAGCACAATTGTCTTACCTGTCTTAAGTGTATTTATATAATTTTAGGCATTTTTTCTTTTATCTTCCTTTTTCTTTTTCCTCATTTTCCATAAGATATAATTTTCCCCTTTAAGCAGATTCTTATCCTTTTACTGTATTTATTGAGCTTTGTATCTTATGTAGTCTTATCAATTCTTATACTAGGGAGACTATACAGTATTTACACATGTGAGTTGAATGTATTTCACTTATGAGTATGGTCTCAAGTTGCGTCCATTTATTTATAAATATCTCAATGTGATCATTCTTTATTATAGCAGAGTGGTACTCCATTGTATAAAAGTACCACATCTTTTTTAGCCATTCCTCTGTTGATGGGCATTTAGGTTGTTTCCAAGATCTGGCTATTACAAATTGTGCTGCTATAAACATGGGTGCACATGTATCAGTGTGGTGTGATGTTTTCAGTTCTTTTGGGAATATGCCCAGAAGTGGGATAGCTGAGTCAAACGGGACCTTCAAGCCCAGATTCTTTGAGGAATCTCCAGATTAACCTCCATAGTGGCTGCACCAGTCTACACTCCCAGAAACAATGCATAAGAGTTTCCCCATAGCCTTTCCAGCTTTTGTTGTTGGTAGTTTTCTTGATCCTGGCCATTCTTTCTGGAGTGAGATGGAACCTCAGTGTTTTTTTAATTTGCATTTCTCTAGTGACCAGTGATGCTGAACATTTTTTCATGTATTTATTTGCCATTTGTATTTCTTCATCTGAGAACTGTTTATTCATCTCAGAAGCCTATTTTTGGAATGGGTCTATGGATTTTGGGAATTTGATTTTTTAAAATTCATTATGTATCCTAGGCAGAAATCATTTGTCTGTGGGACCACTCACTAAGATTTTTTCCCAATTTGTGGGATCTCTTTTGGCTATACTGGAGATTTCTTTTGACATATAAAAACTTTTATAGGACGTGATCTCAATTATTGATTCTGTGAATTATTTCACGTGGGGTTTATTTCTTGTTCATGAATTCTCTACCTAACCCTATGTCTTCAAGAGTTTTACCTACTTTGTCTTCCAACAAATTTAGGGTTTCTATTTTAATATTTAGATCTTTTATCTATTTAGACATTAGTTTAGTACATGGTGATAGACATGGGTCTAATTTTAGTGTTCAGCATATGGAGAGCCAATTTTTCCAGTACAATTTATTGAGGAGACTATATTCCACTGGACATGTTTGGCCACTTTACCAAAGATAAGTATGTTTGTAGTAGTTGTGTCTTCTAAACTATTCCATTGACCTTCAAGTCTGTTTTTATTCCAATACCATACTGATGTATTACAGAAGCTTTGTAGTATAACTTCAAGTCAGGGATTGTGATGCCTCCTGCCTTGCCTTTGTTGCTTACAATTGCCTTTGCTATTCTAGGTCTCTTCTGGTTCCAATGAATTTCAGGAGTGATTTCTCTAGATTTGTGAGGTACGCTAGTTGGATTTTGATTAGAATTGCATTAAATCTGTATAATAATTTTGGGAGAATGGCCATTTTCATGTTTGTGAACAGGGTATGTCTTTCCATTTTCTGAGGTCCTCTTTGATTTCTTTCTTCAGGGCTTTAAAAATTTTCCCTCAATAGATTTCTTGCTCCTTTTGTTAGATTAATTCCTAAACATTTTATTTTGTTGGATGTTATTATAAAGGATGTGGCTTCTCTTATTTCTCTCTCGGTGATTTTGTTGTTAGTGTATAAGAATGCTATTGATTTTTGAGTGTTGACTTTATATTCAGTTTCATTACTGAATTTACTTATTATACCTAGGAGTCTTTCAATGGAGCTTTGGGGGTCTTCTATGTAGAATATCATGTCATCTGCAAATAATAATTTAACTTCTTCTTTTCCTATCCTTACTCCTTTTATTTCTCTCCCTTGTCCAATTGCTCTGGCTACTATTTCCAGTACTGTATTGAATAGAAATGATAATAATGTAAATCCTTGATTTGCTCCTGATTTTAGGGTAAAAGCTTGCAGTTTGGGGCCATTTAAATAGATGCTGGTTGTTGGTTTTTCATAGATTACTGTTATCATGTTGAGTAAAGACCATCTATTCCAATTTTCTGTAAGGTTTTTATCATGAATACATGTTGGACCTAAAAGCTTTTTCTGCATCTGTAGAAATGATCATGTGTTTCTTATTTTTGGCTCTATTGATATTGTGGATTACATTTATTGATTTGCATATGTTGAACCATCCGTGAATTCCTGAGATGAATCCCACTTGATCATGGTGTATAATCTTCTTGATAATTTGCTGCATTCTGTTTGCCAACAATTTATTGAGAATTTTGCACCTATGTTCATTAGAGAGATTGCTTGTAGTTCTCTTTTTTGGTTGGGTCTTTCTCAGGTTTTGGTATTAGAGTAATGTTTGCTTCCAGGAATGAGTTAGGGAGAATTGTTTCTCTTTCAATTTCATTGAAGAGTTTGAAATGTCAGCATTAAATCTTTGAATTTCTTGAAGAATTCTTCAGTGAATCCATCTGGACCTGGGCTTTTCTTTGTTGGTAGGAATTTAATTACATTTTCAATTTGCTAATAGAAATTGGGTTATTCAGCAGTTTTACATATTCTTGAACCAAGTTTAGAACTTCGTATGTTTCTAGGAATCTGTCCATTTTTTCTGTTATCCATTGTATGAGAGTAGATGTTTTTGAACTAGGTATTGATGATCTTCTGTGTTCCCACAAGTTCTGTAGTGATTTCACCCTTTTCATTCCTTATTGTATGAATTTGAGTTTTTTCTTTCCTTTTTAAAATAAGGTTGGCTAGAGGCCTGTCAATTTTATTTATTCCTTCAAAGAACCAACTCTTTGATTCATTGATTCTTTGTATTATTTTCTTAGCCTCTATTGCATTAATTTCTGCTCTGACCTTTATGATTTTCTCCCTTCTTTGGCTTTCGGCATGACTTGCTCTTCTTTTTCTAGATGTTTGACGTATAGCATCAGGTTTTTTATTTGTGTTTGTTCTGTTTTCCTGATCTGGGAGTTCACCGCAATAAATTTTCTTCTCAGGACTGCTTTCATTGTATTCCACAGATTCTGGTAAGATGCATTTGTATTTTTTCCTTGCCTGCAAATATTGTTTAATTTCTTGTTTAATTTCCTCTGTGATCTACTGATTGCTCAGAAGTGTATGGTTCAATTTCTATGTGTTTGTGGAGTTTTTACAGTTTCTTTTGTCATTAATTTCTAGTTTTATGGTGCTATGATCCGATAACAAGTAAGGGATAATTTCAGTTCTTTTGCATTTACTTAAACATGTTCTGTAGGCTAGTATGTGGCCTATTTTAGAGAACATTTAATGTGCTGTTGAGAAGAATGTATATTCTGATACATTCTGTTGTTGTTGGATGGAGTACTCTGTGTACATCTACTAAGTACATTTGTTCAGAGGTGTGATTCAGTTCTGTTATTTCTTTGCTGATTTTCTGTCTAGTTTATCTGTCCCTTTGTGAACAATGGCAAGTTAAGGTATCCTGTTATAATTGCATTAGTGCTTATTTGATTTTTCATTTGTTAGTATTTAGTATAGTTGGGTGCTCCCAAATTTGGTGCATATATATTTAAGATTGTTATCTCTTCCTCTTGAAGTTTTCCCCTAACTAGTATGTAGTGATCTTCTTTATCTCTTTGGATCATTCTTGGTTTAAAGTTCACATTGTCTGCAAAAGAATAGCTATCCCTGATTTTGGGGTGGATTCTATTGCCTGGATTATTGTTTTTCATTCTTTGACTTTCAGTCTATGAGCTTCCTTTTGGCTTAGATGGTTTTCTTGTACATAGCATACGGTTGGATGATGTTTCTTGATCTATTCTGCCAGTCTATTTCTTTTAATTGGTAAATTGAGGCCATTTACATTAATGGTTATAACTGATATATATTGTTTTGCTTTTGACATGTTAGCCTTGTGCTGTTGATTTTTTACCTTTCAATTCCATTTAATTGTTTGCCTTGCTTAGTGGTTTTTTCCTATGTCTGTCTAGAAAGTCTTTCAGTATTCTTTGTAGGATTCTTTTGGTGATCATGAAGTTCTTCAGCTGTTCTTTATTGTGGAAATATCTTATATCTCCATCCATTTTGATGGACAGTTTTTCAGGGTACATCTGTCTGGGTTGGAAGTCATTTTTCTTTAGGATCTGAAATACTTCACTCTGTGCTATTTTTGACTTTATTATGTTGAGAAGTTGCTGTGATTCTGATAGGCTTTCCTTTATAGGTGATCTGTCTCTTCTTTCTAGCAGCTTTTAGTTTTCTGTTCTTATTCTGGGATGTTGATTATTATATGTCTGGGTGTAGTTTTATTTTGCTTATGGCTATTTGAAGTTCTATATGTTTCACTAATCCCATGTTTGGGAAATTTTCAGCTATTAATCTGTAAAAAGTTTCTTGACATCATTTGTGTTGTCCTCTTCTTTTCCATTTATCCCTATTAATCTTATGTTGTTTTTGTGTGTGTGTGTGTGTGATCTTGCAGCTGTTGAATTGTTATTTCCTAATTCTTTGTTATTTTTAAATGATCTTTCCTTTCCTGTTCACTAGCTGCAATCTTGTCTCAAGGCCTGAAATTCTATCTTCACTTTCACTGAAGCAGTTTTGACAACTTTCAATGGAATTTTTGTTTTCTTGTATATCTCTTTGAATCTGCTTCATACATTCTGGTTGTTTCTTACATTCTTCATTCAGAGTTTTCATCTTTTTGCACAATTACTCTAATTTTTTAGCTATATCTTCTTTAGATGTGTTCAGTATTTCTTTCATTGCATTTATCATTTCTTCTTTTACCTGGGAAACTATTTCTGGTTTGAATTCTTTTTATAGCTTGCCAGAGTTGTTTCTTTACTTCAGTTATTATCATTTCATGATGTGTGGCTTATATTTTTTTCTGTGTCCATGTTTCCTAAGCTTGCTTGGGTAGGGCTGGAAGTTTGAGATTGTATTTTGCTCTTTTATTTTGTCATTTTCCTATACTTTCAGGTTTTGAGCAATGTTTCAATGCTTCCCCCATGTGCTGAGAATGACCTGGCCCACTCTTGGCTCCCAGGGAAGACAGTATGCAGCAACCAGCAACTTGGAGTTCACTGGGAATGGGCCAGTTAGGCCTATGGGGACTCCTGTGCATCCTCCTATGATTTCAGATATATAGTGTGGTCTTACCATCTGAGAGCAAATTTCCAAGACTTCCCTATGTGCTGGGTTTCCACCCTTGCATTCTCTGGGCCTGTGACTGAATTCAGGGCCCTGCCAGTTGCTTGAAGTTCACTGAACATGGCCCAGCTTGGACTTCCCATGGGTCCCCTGGTGATTTCAGATGTTAGGTGTGGTCTTACTGCCTGGGAGTGAAGTTCCAAGGCTTCCCTGTGTGCTGAGTTTCAACTTGCACATGCTCTGGGTCCATGTCATTTTTTTTAAGGGTGTCAAAATTTACAAACAGTTATTTAGATTATTTTCTTATGTCTTCACAAGGCATGTCATCATGTGGCAAAATCCAAAGTCATCGAAAGGAAGGGTATGTGCTTAAATGTTATTGAGTTTTATAGGAAAAAAGGAGTAATGTATAGAGCTAAAAAAAAAACCCAATAATATTCATTTTAACAGCAGAACATCTCAAAGCCTCAATTTGCTAGTAGTCACTTCAAATCTCCCAAATGAGAACACTTCATTTTCCATGTGTTTTGATGACAGAATTTTTTTCTTCTTTACCTTTTCCACATGAAATGACCTAAGATAAACATCTTAGGAATGGCTGGCTTAATTCTACTTTTCAGGAATTTACAAATGAACTTTTACTATTAATTTCATATCAGTTTATTCATTTTGAATATTGTTTGTCTTGAATGACCTTCATTTGTGAAGAATTTGAGATTTATCTCTGTACAATCTTGTTTACATATACTGCACCAGTGGACACATTTTAGTGTTTCTTTTCCTTTATAAAGAAGTTACAAGTAAGCATTGTTCCCTGTTGAATTTATATCAAGAAGCACATTTTGACACCTTAGTAAGTAGATGAATTAAATAAGCAAATAGCATACTTCATTATTTTGAATATTTAGGAAGATGCCTGTATAATTACCATTAAAGTAGGACTAAATTAAGCCTAAACAGTGAAATCACAAAGATTAGGAAACAGAAAAGCAGTAGAGTTTAATCAATAACCACCTCTCCATCAAGTTGCATCAAATGATGCTCAACAGCTAAGTGGCAAGTTAATATTAAGATTAACCAGTTAGCTTATCATGTTAAAATTAAAGCTGAGTTGATAGAACTGAAGGAACTTTGAATTGGGAACTCAATGTTATCATTCCTAAATTGACCTTATATTCTGAGAAAAAGTTCTCAAAGAAAAAGTACTGGCTTAAAATTTCCATTCTTTATACAGAATGTTACATTTTGCTGGAACCTGACATCTGGGGACAGAAAGGAGCAAGGTAAAACTCATATATGAGTTCTTGATAGTCATTTATAATAGTGACAGTGAATTTACTAACATTACAATTCAACGCAAATTCTCATTTTATCTGCTTTGTCTTTTTGATCTTCTCTTTCTGTCTGTCTGTCTGTCTCTCTCTCTCTCCTCTCCTTCTCTCTCTCCTCTCCCTCCCTATCTCTCATTCTTTCTCCTTCTCTTGCTCTAGTCTATACTTGATCGTAACTATTTAGGAATATTGACTTAATATTTGTTATGGGAATCTAAGGTGCAGAGGAGAACATACTAGATCACAATCTGTCATGGGATTTGGTAAATATTATTCTACAGCTACCAAAATGCTCAATAAAGGATCAAGAATCCAATCAAAGATTTTAATTGTGACTAATAATTCAAGATGAATCTTCCGAACTGGGTTAAAAATCCTTTCCCAGAAGAATTTTTAAGATAGAACAAATGAACGCTTATTAAATATCTATGATAGCTACTTTCTACATGTTATTTTATATAATCTTTATAACACTATGAGGCAGATTCTATCTCCACTGCACAAATAAGAATATTAAAACTCAGAGAAATTATACAATGTGATTATATGAACATATATAATATGGAGACAAGCAGATTTTGAACTCTTGAATCTTCTGGTACCTTCTTGATTCTTTTATTTTTCCTCTTCTTCTATTTCTCCTTCCACTGTTTCCTACCTCTTTTGTTCCTGCCTTCTCATTCTCTTCTTTTTTATATTTTGTGGAATTTTCTAGATGCCACTTTATATACATTCTCCATGTTCAGCGTTTAGAAATTCCCCTTTGGTTGTGATGCTGGGATTAATGTCACCTATTGACCGACAGCCTGTCTTGATTGGCTTATGCCAAAGCTATATAATCTCACTCTTTTTATTTTAGCCATTGACATTGACATTTTAGCCAAGATAAAAGAAACTCTACAAGTTTCAATATTTTTTTTCTCTTCCCCTGGATGACGAGATCATACAAATATAATCTTTGATACTGATAGAGGCATTTTGCTTACAAAGGAAAAGCTAATCCAAAGAAAAAGCTACTACTCAGGAGGGCAGATCAGAGAAATTCTTAAACATGGACATACAACTGTCTTAATTCTGTGAATGCTATAGCTTTTGGATTTTTAATTTATATGATCTAATAAATTACTTTAGTATCTAAGACAACTTAATATGAATTTTTATTTATATATTAAGGAAAAGATTATAAATTATAAACTCTGCTTCCTTCCTGTCAAAGAGAATTTGTTGAGTACCTATTTCAAAGTTCTATATCAATCTACTTCGTAATCTCGTAAAGGCCATCTATGACAAAACAACAACAGTATACTAAATGGACAAAAATGAAAGCTTTCACTCTAAAATCAGGAACAAGGCAAGAACGTCCACTATCACCACTGTTATTCAATATATAGCTCTGGAAACACTAGCCAGAGCACTCAGACAAGAGAGAGAAATAAAAGGAATAAAGATAGCAAAGGAAAAAGTCAAACTATCACTATTTGCAATGACATGATACTCTATATATATATAAAAGACCCCCCCCAAAAAAAAACTCCATTAAAAGACTACTAGAAGCAATAAATAAATTCAGCAATGTAGCTGGATACAACATCAACACTCAAAAATTAATAGCATTCCTGTAAACAAAAAATTCACTGAGAGACAAGTTATGGAAATATAGCCTTTCACAATAGCATCTAAAAAATGAGCTTCTTAGGAGTCATCCTAACCAAGAATGTAAAGACTTACATGTTGAAAATTATACTATGCTAAAAAAGGAGATTGAAGAAGATATTAGAAAATGGAAGGATATTTCTTGCTTTTGGCTAGGAAGAATGAACATTGTGAAAATGGCCATATTCCCAAAACTGTTATACAGATTTAATGCAATTCCAATCAAAATACCATTAACATACCTTACAGATCTAGCGAAAACACTCCTAAAATTCATTTGGAAACAGAAGAAGCCCGGAATAGTAAAGGTGATCCTGAACAACAAAGGTAAGAGAGGAGGCATCTCAATTCCTGTCTTGAAACTATATTACAAAGCCACAGTGATAAAATCAGCATGGTACTGGCAAAGAAATAGACCTGAGGGGCTAGGGATTTAGCTCAGTGGCATAATGCCTGCCTTGCAAGCAGGCAGCCATGATTTCGATTCCCAGTACCGATAAAAAGGAAAAAAAAAAAAAAAGAAAAGAAAAAGAAAAAAGAAATAGACTTCAGATCAATGGAACAAATTAGAAGATGCAAACACAGGGGAGTGGAGCTAAGATGGCAGATAGATAGCAGCTGGCTACCATGGCTCCATTAGATAGTCAACTTAGAACTCAACAAAATACAACATTATGAGCCTCGAACAGAAAGAGAGGAATTCTCTCATCCCAAAAAGAAACTAAGGTGAGAAAAACGAATCAAACATACACTCCTGGCTGTCTGCACCACTGTCCAGCCCTGAGTGCCTCCGGGCCACTGGTGAGACAGGCCATCCCCACACCACTGCCTCTAGCCACCACCTCCAACTCTGTCGCCAGGGCCCAACAAAGGCTGGGAGAGTGAAAGGACTTGGTGCCCACCAGCTGCCCCTGCCCCCACCATCACTGTTGCCTCCCCATATCAGGGCCACGTCTAGGAGGGCACGAGGAAGAGGGCGGGTTGCAGCCCTGCTGGCTTGAGACTGCATTATTGGGAACCATCCCCACCTTCGCACTCGCAGCTTGTGCAAGGACCCGAGCCTGCAACCTTGGTGCTGAGCAGGCCCCCACTACCAGAGCACCCCTAAGGTCCCCAGGCAGATAAGTGTGTCTTCACCGCCACCAGGCCTGTGCAACTGGAGCCCCATGGAGCCGCCACCGCCTTCACCCCCTCTGTCTCCTTCCCAGATCCGTGCCACATCCCGGAAGGTGCAAGGATAAGGGTGTGTAGCAGCACCACGGGTGCAGGACCAGACCTGCTGGGACGCATCCCCACCTTTGCACTCGCCACTCACGTGAGGACCTGAGCCCATGGTATCAGCGCTGAGCAGGTCCCTGCCACCGGAGTGCCCTCAAGGTCCCTGGGTGAGTGAGTGTGTCTTTGCCACTGCCAGGCTTGCACAGCTGGAGCCCTACAGAGCCACTGCTGCGAATGGAGCCCAGAGAAGCCTCTTCTGAAAACACCTCTTCAGACAATAATCAAAAATACAGAACCAGAACTTTCCAGTTTTCTGCTGTGATTGACCAGCTTTAGGGAATTGGGCCTGCCTGCCTGTGCCCTGAACTCTGGACTGGGAAGCCTGGCAAGAGTGTCCCTGCACCATCCCAAGCCCCTGGGAGGGAGTTTAAGATATCTCAGGTAACAGCAATTTGGGGAGGGCAACAAAACCCCAGTCAGCATGCTTTGGAAAGACCCTAAGCAATACGGAGAGCCAGAGACCCTCCGGACACACTATCTGAAAGAAACCAGACAAATGACAAGAGATAGAAATTTAAAAAAAAAAAAAAAACAAAAAAAACAAAAACAAAAAAACCTCCTGCCACTGACTCTGGAAAAATAAGCCCAGAAGAGATAAATACAGAAGAGAAACTGCAGTAATCATGCAAGATTAGATACAGCTCCAGCGGACATAAAAATATACCTTCATGACCTCATAGATGAATTCAAAACTGTACTTCTGATCCAAGTGAGGCAAATTATAAAAAGATTAATTAAAGAAATGATTCTCCCAAGGGAACACAAGTGGAAGAACAGGGGAAATCAGAAAAGAAAGAGAAACCTTTCACGAAGCATATAAACAAAATCTAGAATACATGAAACAAATCCAAAGAAACTACCAGGAAACTAAAAACTCCATTGAAAGCTGCTAAAATGCCTTGACAGAAATTAAAGTTAGCCTTTTGCAACTTGAAGAGAGATTTATGGTGTGTGATTGTGAAAGAAAAGATCTCATAAATAACATGGAACCAGGAAGAAACAATATAGAGGGTAGAAGATGACAAGAGGATTTATAACTGAAGAATAAAAAATGTGAGCAAAGAAGCAGGAGTAACTACAAATGAACTACAAAAAATATTCACAGATATAATTAAGGAAAAATTCTCAAGCATAGGAAGAAGAAATGATATCCAGATAAAAGACACATACAAAACTCCAGCCACCTACAACCAAAACAGATCTACACCCAGACATATAATAATCAAGATTCCAGAAATCCACCACAAGAACAGAATATTACAAGCAGCCAGAAAAAAGAAGATTACCTACAATGGAAAAATTATCAAAATAATGACAGACTTATCAACACAAATTTTCAAACCAAGAAGAGCCTGGGGAGAAACAGTCCAAGCCCTGAAAGAAAATAACCTACAACCAAGACTGATGTACCCAGAAAAACTCTCTCTCAAAATTAACAGAGAAATAATATGTTTCCAAAACAAGGAGGAACTGTGGGAGTTCATGGCCACCAATCCAACCCTACAAAAAATACTGAAGGACATTCCAGAGAGAGAGAGGAAAAAATACCAGGATTCCAGCAACAGTGACAGAGAGGCCTCAGGGAATGGGGCAGACAGTGGAATAATGGAGCAAAGTGGACAAATAAGGACAGAAGAATAAAATAGCAGAAATGAGGCAGAGACGGTAAGATATAATTTTAATATACATAGCCCTTATACACTAACAAAAAAAAAGAAACACAGGCAGAGTAGACTAGGAGGCAGGATCCATCAAGATGCTCTGAATAGGCAATACACTCAACCTGAAAGAGGGTTATTAAACTGAGAGTCAAAGATGAGAAAACAATGCTATATGTGACAGGAAACCAGAGAGAAATAGGGACAACTCGTCCAGCAGCCACAGATAGATTGGAAAGCTATGACACTTTTGGGCAGTGTAGAACTACACAGCTGCAAGGAAGGAAAACCTTGTGACTTTAGTAAGTAAAGGAGTGCAGCTCAAGATCAAGCTGAGGGGTAAAAAGGTTTAGCAACACTCAGATAACAGGTTGGCCCCTAAACTAAAAACAAAAAGAGCTAGTGGGACCCAAAATATACAAAGCACCCTGAGAAAGGGAAAAGGGAGGAACTGTCTAAAAAAGGAAGGCAGAGGACATTGTTAATAGTGTATCAGGATTTAAAAGTCACAGTAGTCTTATCGCTCTGTTTAGTTTGATTATATTTTGTTCTGGTCTGTCTACCCATATTAGATTTGAGGGCACAGACAGCTAACCAAAAATAGCAGGTTATACCATGATAACTATCCTTAATTTCCTAGTAACTTAAACTGAAATCCTATATTACTTACATTGTCTTGCTATGACTGATCTTATTTGAAGCTGGTTCGTTAGACCATTGTTAGCCTTGACTGATTTCATTCGAATATGGTATCCTTGATAGTATTAAGTCTGGGAGTGGAGACTACTCTGAAGATGACAAGATGTAAAACATATCCATTCTGTTCTTGATTATTAACTGCTTTCAAGTCCTACAATATATTCAAAGTTGTGTTTTTAACAAAATAACTATGTAATGTTATGTTCAACTATATTATGCCTGATGATGTGAACAATTCTATTGAAAATAACAAGAGAAAGCATAGTAACTGCGGTAGATCACCTAATATTGTGGTCCTATCTGTCTTTTTCATTTCATGTTTTTCTAGGAATTTATTTTGTTGTCTTGTTTTGATCTGCTTTCCCTGTAATACAGAGAAGATAGATGTACATGTAGAGAGTCACCCATGGGAAGAATTTCTAAACTATTTACAGGAACAGATTTTATAATACACAATGTAATGAATGGATGCTCTGAAGAAGAAGAGACACTAAGAAACCCAGTGCTAATTCTGTACTGTTCTAGCAAGACTATCATTCACCGTTCAGAGTTATATTAGTCTAGTCTCTTACGTTCAATTTCAGTATACGTAAAGATAAAGACAGCTACTATGAAGAGACTGAGAAATATTATGGTAGACATTATTAATTCCCCTGAAGTCAGGTCTTGAAGACCTAAAAAGCCTTCATCATACTGTAATGATCTGATTAGTTCTATAATGTCCAGTATATATTCAATGTGTGTGAATAT
The DNA here is from genome assembly GCF_034190915.1 of Cavia porcellus. NCBI lineage: Eukaryota > Metazoa > Chordata > Mammalia > Rodentia > Caviidae > Cavia > Cavia porcellus. The sequence continues at coordinate 24,580,241 of NW_026947504.1, forward strand.
GGGGCAGTGAAGATCTCCAGTGGACTTGCTTTGAAATGTTTAAGTTTTTTTGTTATAAACTGTTTTGTTCTGTTTTGCTATGTTTAATCTTACCCTCTTTAAGATAAAAAACAAGTGTGTAGGTCTGATAACCATTATTACTAAGTTCTTGTTGGATCATTGTGCAGAACTGTTGGCAGTGTCATTGTTTGACTGTCACTTTGTATGCTTAAATTTTGTAACTCAAGCAACTATTTCTAAGATGACGGTATGTAACTTACCGACCAGTAATTTCTTACTGTTTATTTCTCTGAAATTCTGTGTTGTTTCTACCCTTTTTATCTTTTCTCTTTAAATAAAAAAAAGAAAATGCAAACACAACTACAAAGACACTCAACCACCTGATATTTGACAAAGGGGCTAATATTCACTGGAAGGATAGCCTCTTTAATAAATGGTGTCAGAAAAATAGCTCTCCACAAGCCAAAGACTGAAATTAGACCCATACCTATTACCATACACTAAACTAAATCAAAGTGGATCAAAGATCTAAATATTAAAACAGAAACACTAAGTCTCCTAGAAGACAAGGAAGGTAGAAGTCTTGGGGACATAGGGATAGGCAGAAAATTCATGAACAAAATGCAAACTGCATGGTAAACACTTCAAAGAATCAACAACTGGGACCTCATATTATTGAAAAGTTTCTGCACTTCAAAAGAAATCACCAACAGAGTGAAAAGGAAACCCCAGGATTGGAAAAAAATTTAACCAACAACCCCTCAAACAAAGGACTTATATCCAAAACATATAAATAATTATAAAACATGAGGCCCCCCAAATTCAAAGGCCCTCTCCAAAAATAGGTATCTGAGATTAACACATATTTCTCAGATGAAGACATACAAATGGCAAAGAAATACATGAAGAAATGTTCCCATCACTGATCATTCAAGAAATGAAAATTGAAACAGCATTGAGATTTCATCTCACTGCAGAAAGAACAGCTGCCATCATGAAATCAACTGATAATAAGTGTTGGCGAGGCTGAGGGGAAAAAGGAACATTTCTCCATTGTTGATGGGGGTGTAGACTGGTGCAGCTACTGTGGAAATCAGTATGGAGATTCCTCAGAAGACTAGGATTGGCAGTTCCATTCAATACAGCTATTCCCCCCACCCCGGGTATTTTCCCAGAAAAAAAAAAATGAAAAGGTCATGTAAAAGCAAAATATGTGCATTCACATTTATAGAAGCACAATTTGTAATAGCTAAATCTTGGAAACACCTAAAATGTCCATCAACTGCAGAGTGGATGATAAAAATGTGGTATTCTTATACAATGGAATATTACTCAGCTACAAAAAGGATGATCTTGATATCTTACCTTTATAGGTAAATGGAGGCAAATGGAGACTATCCTCATAAGTGAAATAAATAAGAATCATATTTGTAAATATCACATTATCTCTCTAGTGTAAAAAGTAATAAAAACTGTAGGAGTAATAAGATCCAAAATGTGCGATTGTTATTGTAAAAGGAAAGGAAAGGAAAGTACTCTAAAGGATATAACTGCATGCATGTTTAAGTGTGTAAGATAGATAACTATATTACTGTTTTTGTTGGATCATTAAACACAATGGTTTGCACTCTCGTTGTTTGATTGTCCACTTTCCATGCTTTCATTTTGTGACTTGAACAACTATTTCTAAGATGACAATATGTAATTTATCAACTACTGATTTCTTAGTGTTAATTTTTTGAAATTCTGTACTATTTCTATTCTTTTTACTGTTTTGCTTTTTTTCTTTTTTAAAAAAAGTCTTATGTGTGTCAGGAAATACAAAGAAGTAAAATATCCTACAGAAATGGGCTGTCTTCCCATTTACTGGTTTATAAAATTCGTTTGTCCCACTTCTCTAAGTTTTAATGGACAGCCCAACTGTTGTGCAGGGTGTTAGGACTAATCATCAAACTCCCTTGACCTTCCATGTGAAACCTTGTGTACTGGGGAGAGGAATTACACAGCTCCTGGGTTAAAGATCCCTAGAACCCAAATACAGGTCCACTCTTCAGGGCCTCTTTTGCTTCACTGATCTCTGGGGAACCATAGTGTGTTTTCTTGTTAGAACAGATTGGATTCGGATCATATTTCCTCCAGTAACACTGTCTTTATACACTAGTGAGGCCCAACTGTTACAGAGGAAAGTGGGAGAAATAAAGAATAAAACGCAAGATTTGGTTGTGGGAAGAGTTTAAGCTGGAGGCCAACTTGATCTAAAGCTAACAATGGTTATAGATCCAGGGGAGCAAAGCCTACCTTCCACTACACACCGCAGTGTTAGTACTGTGAAAGCTGGAGCCAGGAGAGTTAAGACAGGGTCAAATAGCCGGCATCCTGTATTGATCATCCATTTATTCTTTCAGGGTATTTGATAAACTCTAATATACACCGCACACAGGGGACACAAAAATAAATAAGACCATGACTTTATGATGTTCACATTCTAATACAGGAAATGGATACATAAGCAATGAGTTACAAACGATAGATTTTAAAATAGAACTAAGAGGAAAGAATCCTTCTAGTGTCAGGAAAGGTTGCTGTAGCAGACGATGCACGGTCTGAGGGTGAAAACACCATTCACCTATGGTTCTGGAACATCTGCCTCCCAGGCTAAGATAAAAATGAATCAAGCCACCTTGGAGTGAAGAGCCAAAGTAGATGGATACTCAGAGGAATAAAGTTGGAAATGAAATAAGAAATTTTGAGAAAACAAAAAACCCCATACTCTAAGGAGTCAAATATCAGCACAGAAATATCTCTGCGAAGATATTGAGTTAAACCTGAAAGGTGGGGTCACATCGAACATGTTGTCCTCCAAAATTAATCTGGGTGAGAACACTGACTAGCTATGATGGCAGACCACAAGGTTGGGCTGCAGGTAGACAGGAGCCTTGGAGAGCTGCTCTGATGATACACTAACATATCTTTTTGGTGGCTGTTCTTTCTGAATCGTGGTCATTTGGGGTTTTCAAATGACTGGTTTATAAGAAAGAAACTTTCCACTGACACTTGGTAGGAATTTTCTAAAGGTAAACAGAGAACTTTTCTTACCATTCCACGGATTTAGACTAAGGGCTTACTTTGTGGCGGTCACTATTTTAGATATCGTTCTTCTAACCTTTATCAAGTTATTTATTTATATACTTTCTAGTTCAGAAAGAAATACAGCTGCTAACAAAGATAAATAAAATAAAAAGGCATAAATTAAAATATTTCCTGCCACCAAAGTCAACTCTCGGAAATCCCCCTGTGTACACTGTATGAATTGTATACTTTCGCCCTGATTTTGGTTGTGAAATTTTAATCTAGCCTAGTTGGAACTCTAGTCTCCAAATTCCAACTCAGAGCCAGTGTAAAGCTCTTCTGGACAAGTTAGAGATCGTTACAAAGACATGGAGCAGGGGTGGCCGGGGATGCTAAGACTCCACCACACTCCCTTGCGAACCTCTCATTTCGGTTCCTCCCTCCTCTTGTGGTGTGGGACACTCATGGAATAGATGATAGGACCAAAGATTAACTTTTTGTAGTTGCTCATTTAACAGATCCATGGTGGGAAATGGTGCAAACTTCTCTTCTCTGGTTTTATGTAGTTTTAGTTGCTGCTGGAAGCCTCTGCAGACCCAGCATCCTAATAGATGAATGGAGTGGGGATTGATTCTCTTTGTTTCCCAGCCCACACTCAGGAAGGGGCTGGGATCTGGCTGTTTCTTTGACAGCAGTAGCCTGCACATGGCGCTGGTACAAGAGGTGGGCTTGCCTCTTGGTGAGGTCTTGTTCTCTCCTTCTGCAGTCTGTGAATGACGCTGACTCGGGGGGAGGCTTGACTCTGGCTGTCTCCATGCCCGCACATGACAATAGTTCACAGAGGGGCTTCAAGATTTTTAAGATATCAAAAAAAGTCATTGAATACGGAAAATTTAAAACATGAAGCCCATCATGGTGGCACATGCCTGTAGTCTCAGCATTCTGGAAGGCCGAGGCAGGAGGATTGCAAGTTTGAATCCAGCCTGAGCAACCTAGTGACTGAGTGAAATTGGATCTCAAAATAAAAAAATAAAATGAACTGCCAGTGTAGTCAGCTCAGGGTGAAAGCCCTGGGTTCAACCCTTAGTACCTAAAAAAGTAAAACATGATTAGTGCATACCTTCCCACGGACTGTCTCTGGCCACCCAGCCAGCCATGGGCATTTCCACCTTCTGACAGTGGACTCTGCAGAGGTCATCGTCCCTCTGCCGGAAGCAACACAAGGAGCACATGGAGCTTGCAGGCTGTGTGTCCCAGGTAGTTCACAGGAGTCCTAGAAATAGAGAGGCTGCCTCCCTACACCCCCAGTCCACCTGCATAACTGAAGGATGAGTCTCTACTCTTCCCCCCTCAGGAGGGGCACAAAGGAAACGCATTATCTCGTACTGCAGAGGGGCCTCCGAACCTGTGTATTATAACCCTAGACCTTAATAGGAGCACACTTGGAGATAGGCCTATGAGGAGGAGATGCAGTTTAAATGCTGTCATAAATGGGGTCCTGCATTGGGTATGAGTAAAGTCCTGCTAAGGAGGGACACCCACATTTACACATATGAAAGGCCGTGTGAGGACACAGTGAGAAACCAGCTGCCTACCAACCAGGGAAAGTGGCCCCAGTACGAACTCTCTGTGCCTGCATGTGAACCTTGGATTTCTCCATTTCCAGAAGTAGCAGACATATGTTTTCTGTTTGGGTCAAACAGTTGGTGGTACTTTGTCGTGGCAGCGTTGACTACCCAAGAACACTTAATTCCCACAGGCTGGTGACAACCACCATGGATTCTTTGGCTCTGCTCATTCCTGTCTTCCATAGCGGCAGTGACAGTAGGACCACATCTTCGTAAATTCTGGGATATGTGAACCCGGGAACTACCACAGCTCCAATTTAGGCTTTATGTACAGTTCTAGAATGGGCTCCACTCAATGCCCTGTGGGCTTCGTCTCCGTCCACAGGAAAGAGGAACACAGTGTGGCTTGCTTTACATGGGGTGTTTCTTCCTGTGTATGAATGCTTTTTCTTCCCACTGTTATGAATCCTCAGAGCAGATATGCCAAAGAGCCTGGCACAGTGCTCGCTGGAAAGAAGAAAGAGATGTGCCTTGCTGCTTCATTTGTTTGGAAAGTAGCATTTTGGGTCAGTGACTTAGCCTACAACTGTGTTTCTCCTCCTATCACCTTGTAGAATTCTGCTTTCAGACCCAGCAATACTGAAAACTCAATAACTCCTTTAGAAAGGAAAGGTCGTTAGTCACATGAAATTTGCTCACAAGCAAATTCTAACTTGCCCCGTAAACCAGAAGGCGTACCACATGAATCGCTGTTTGAAGAAGCAGCCACTCCGCTCTTTCCTGTTTTAATCCTGCTGTCTGCTTTCCCATTTCTTCGATAGGCAAGCAGTGCCTGGAAGCTGCAGTTGCTTCAGAGAGGTGTTGAGCGGCCTCCACGGGCCGTGGAGTCTCCAGTCAAGAACAGGTGCAGTCACACCCCCTCCGCAGACAAAGATATTTTGTTTGAATGGGCACAACACGGAAGAATGGGATGTATTAATAGCTAAATAGCGTCTTTATTAACAGTAGAACAGCTGGCAGTTCTATATGACAGCCTCCTTCCAATCCATTTTATCCAATTGCAGAACTATGAGCGTCCTCCACCAGGGAACTAAGGGGACCACACACAAGCAATCAGCCATTCAACAGCACTCTAATTGCTTCACAGTTGGAAGTGCGTCCTCCTCAGCCACTGTTATTCTTTTAGGGGGAATTGTTGGTGCACCGGCCTATCTAGGATCAAGTGCTGTTGATGCAGATAAGCCGCCTGAAGACACTTTCTTTGTTTTACAAGGTCTTGTGAGAAGTCCGCTGTGGGGGGCTCTCTGGTCTTGGCTGATCATAAATCTCTGGTGCTGGGTGCCAGGGGGAAGCGAAAGCAGGGAGTCTCGGCATCTCTGTCATCTCCTAGCAAAGTGGTTATCCTAAAGGGGGAAAATAAACTCCCAACTCATAAAGCTCCTGTTAGACCCTGCCTGAGTACCTTTCTTCAAGGCGCCCTACTGAGTCGAAGAATAGACTCCAGGAGGATGCAGATGTCTGACTGCACTCTCAGGCTCCCAGCAGTGGGGAACGGACCCTGGAAGGGACCCACGTCAGGGCATAATCAGGTACACAGGTAAGAGGAGCAAAGCAGAGAGACAGTGGGAGGGTGAGTGGAAGCACAGGCAAAGAGGCAAATGAAAAACAAACCACGACTATGAAGCAGATGGAAACACAAAGGGTATCCCCTCACTGGATTTATCAAAGAAGGATCTGGCTCACCATTAGGAAAATCATTTGCAATGTGAAATAAAGGCGGCTGGATTACTGTCTTACTTTTTTCAAACTGTTTAATTTTCTTTGTTGTGGCTGGTTTATTTGCAGTTTCCCCAGTCTAAGAAAATACTGTTTGCAGAGCATTGTGTCTCTGCCTTTTTACAGAGTAATTCCTACTTGGTGAATTTTCAAAGTATCCTTTGGGGAGAATATTAAAAAGCTCTTGGCAGTAGTTAGCCCAGACAAATATAGGCAGTTATGAAATTATAAAATCTTCCTGATATGCAGGACTTTCTTTGTTCTCTCTGATCGTGTGGGGATTAAATGACTCCAAGGACTGAGAGTTATTGTTTAGGATTTGCCAATCAGGTTACTGACCCATCCATAGCCGAGCTATTGTGGAGATTTACTTTGTCCTTGTTAGCATGGCTCTCCAGGTAATAAAATTATAGGTTACTGTCATTTATCTACCACCTTTTTGTTAAAATGCCCCCAAATGGGTTTCAGACAATATTTTTTTCCACCTCTACTGATGGCACTTTCTGAATAAAGAAGCAGCACATCTTTGGCCACTGATAATAGATTCAGATGAAATGGAAATCATTGTTGAAAATAAAACAGACCCTGGAGAGCTCAGGACAGAGAAAATCACCCGTTCACAAAGAAAGTCACTAAAGCTTTAATAAAAGGCAACCAAGACGCAGGAGGCCAAGTTACAGACTCCAAAAGGAGGCAAAAGGTCGCGTCTTTTATAGGAGCTCTTTTATGTTGCTTCCATGATGGGTTAAGTTTTCAGAGCAGCATAAATTCCCTGCAAGAGTCCTTAAATTCTCAGCTCTCCTGCCAAGAAAGTGAAGATGCATATGCATCTGTTTGGAAATCTCCCAAATGCATGTGCACAACGGGCCAGCAGCCTTCACTGCCAGGCATTCCGTGGGGCCTGTTACCATCTCAAGCAGAGGGCTTCATTTTTAGGCTGAGAGCACCTGCAGACCATGCTGGGAAAGGAGGGGGTGGGGGTATTTCTGGCAACAGGATGTCGGGGTGTGCTTAGAGCCAGGGTGTGCTTTGGGTGGAATTAACAAATGGATAGATTCCTCCCTACTCACAGTAGACTTTAGCAACATGCCTAAACACATCTGTTTTTTTAAAACAACATTATCCTCATGTAACACTGAGTTACTTTCCTCCTACTTTCTCCACATTGTTTTCCTATTGTCTGAGTTTCTAGTCAGAGCAAAGATAGCATGTCTGGCCCTCAGCTAAGATTCAAGGGTTCTGGATTGGTTAAAACTGCATCTTCCAGTTCAAGGGGATGTGTGTCACAAGGGAGGGAGGATCTACGACTTCCCTCTGCTCAGACAAGTATGCTTGAAGAAATGTCTGACTTCCACTCCTCTCTAGAATCTCGTACCCTGTGTGATCTTGAGTGAACTATTTCTAGTACTTAGATGTTGTCTTTATTGCTGTTTGTTGATTTTAATAAAGCTGTGAATCCTCTGATGATTAAGGCTGTGTCTTTCTTTTCCCTAGGAGCTAGAGCAATGTCCTAAATGTAAATGCTGTGAAATGTAAGGGGCTCTCCGCTCAGCCACCTGTCTTAGCTGGGTGATAGGGGCATTCATGTTGGGGTTCACTGTATAAGTCTAATAAGAGTGCATTTTTAGCATCTGTTTAATGCTTTTAATCTCTCAAATAATACAGTGGTATTATGAGATATGGTATTTATTTTTGTGTTCATCTACATAGAGTAGTAGTACTAATGATTTACAGGGCTCACATCTAGTGAATGGCACTAGAAATCTCCCTGCTAGGGGAAGGTTTTCCCTTCATCAGAGGACTAATTAATTTTTAATAGAAGCAAGAGTTCAAAGAGAGGCATTGAATAAAATTGCATCCCCAGTGGGAGTAACAAAAGCTATGTGTCTCATCAGGATTTCCTGAAAGAAAAATGTATTTGTCATCTTTCTGATGTCTGTTTTTCCTTTCATGTCAGTCTACCTAGATGCTAATCCAACAACACCAGGAAGATGTGGTTCATTTCAGCCTCGCATCACTTTCTGTGCGGCTGTGTGTCGTAGTTTTTTCATGTGTAGAGCTGAGACACTGGTCCCGGTTTCTTTTTTCACATAAGGGATAGTAACTGTGTAAAGATGGTGCCTTCTGGCCAGGCATGGTGGCACATACCTATAATCTCAGCCTTCTCAAGGCCAAAGCCGGAGGATTGCAAATTGGAACCTAGCACAGCCAATTTAGTGCTTGGGGCCAGCACTGCTGGCAGGCCCGCAAAGCCTGTCTCAAAAAAAAAAAAAAAAAAAAAAAAAGAAAGAAAAGAAAAGAAAAGAAAAAGAGAAAGAAAGGACTGGGGATGTAGCTCTCCAGATTCAATCCTCGATACTAGGAAAGAAAATATTTCTCCTAACTTTGAGGCTGTTCCAGTTTTATGTGATGACCACATGGTGCTCTTGCTAATCCTGTGAAGCCACTTCCTGTCTTTGCTTTCAGTAGGGCGCCAAAGCTCAGCCAGGGAAGTGTGCTGGCCTTCGGTTTGCCGGGTTTCCTAGGAGGCTGCTGCCTAGGGGTGGTCAGGATAGGCTCCCTCCTGCTCCCAGGCTGTTGTGCACCCAAAGGTCCTGTTCCTTCCATGGAGAAGAAGACAAGTTTCCAAGTTACATGGAATCTATGAGAGCAGCTGGCCTCTCTCTGAATGTCTCTGGGGTTGTGGTCAGCTCCCTCTGCTGATCTGATGTGGACTTTGGTATGTGGACTCTCCATTCTGACAAGGAACAGCCTGCTTCCGGTCAGGGCCTCTGGCTGGCGTTCACTGCCCGTGTGAACTGGCCCAGGATCTTCTCAGAGGCCATTACCAGGTTCACCTGGTTCTTGAAATCCGATCTTTTTCAAAACAACAGATGAACTGACTAAATAAATGATAGTATCTCCATCGAAGGAATACCAAATCCTCGCTGAAATAATAATAATAATATAGTGCTATATTTATTGACCTGAAAGGATGCTCATGACATACCAAGTTTAAAATTATTCCATTTATTTAAAATTTTAGATATTTATCTCCATACATGTTTGTATGAGTAGACAGACAACTGCAAGGTTGTTCATAAAGTAACTCTAGTCATCTCTGAGAAGTAGAATTTGATAAGACAAATTTTTTTTTCCTAAGGATTGTATATGTAATTTGAACTTTTCTGGCAGTGAGAAAGTCTCATTTTCAGTAGCAGGAAATAATAAAACTACTTTTATTACAAAAAACAAATATGTGTTCTACTGTTTTTCTTTCTTTTTATTTACTGAGCAGCTTTGCAATCCCATCCTCTTTAGCAATGTCAGAAAGCATCTACAAGATGTGTGTTTGTGACTAAGGTATTTTTAGACCCCAGGCACAACCATTTAGATAGCTCCTTAACTCTATCCTTCCACAGAAAAATAAAGTAGGTACATAGGAGTCATACTGACAACCAAATAAAAATGAAACTCACATCCCACAAATCTGAGTAGTCAGTGTTTACCTAATTTCTATTGATTATTCCATCTTCAAGTCTGTGAATATACCAATCACAACCAATTTATATGTACATCATCTGAGTGTGAAATTCTGAATTGTTCAGCTCTAACTACACAGAGTGTAAGAAATTCAAAAGTAGACAGGACATGCAAGGGCGTTTAATTCAGCCGTGCACCTCATACATGGCTCTCTTCATGCAGGTAGCTATTATATCTCGTGAGAAGTGAGCAAGCTTCTGATCCTTTCCATCGCCAGGGCTCTCAGGAGAGAACAGTGCCTGACACTTCTCTATGTTCTTAGGTGTGTTCTGTCTCAGTGCCTCAGAGTCGGGGGTACTGACGAGATGGGACGGAAAGCTGCAGAGAGGCGGCCCCTGGAGAAATTCTCAGAGCATCCTTTCAGTGAGACTTGTGATACAGCTTTTCAATAAGTAATAAGGATAGATGTATTTGTTGGTAATTAGTAATACTTAAAGAATGTCAGAGTTAGGAAGGGATGAAAAACTAGACAAGAGAGGAACAGGGATGTCTGAAACAAGGGATGACATAAAAAGCAAATGTTGCATGCAAAAGTTGGAATGACACAGGAAAGGACAGAAGAAAGGTGACATGCAAAAGCTTCATCAGTGGCACACTTTGTTTTTCTTTTAATTGAGAAAGTTCAGATCCACAAAACTGAAACCACATATTCTGGTACCATTTTTACATACTGCTCAGGCAGCAAGACCTTGTGTATTATGTCCAGAAATGTAGTAGGAATAGAGATCTTATCCTGGGTCCTCTACGTAGTTCAAGGATGTAATTTGAGACCTACGAATGCACAGGGGGAAAAACAACTACTGATTTCTAATTGAAATTCACTCTTCAATTATGCCCATAGACAAAACATCACAGCAGTATCAGACACACATATGACACTGTCGCTAGTGGAATTCATGGCTAATTTTGTGTTATGTTAAATGTTTTGCAGAAATATTATGCCTGTCAGTTAACTCAAGATTTGACAGATATTAAAGTCATTCTTGCTTTGTTATTTAATGAGTTAATAAGTATATATGCACATTGTCTTAGCATAAAGGTATTTGCTTAAACATTTTGGTAAGTATGTTTTAATATAACTGATTATCTTGTGAATTTTATTTTCTCTGTGTAAACACATCACCCTATGATGGGGTGTAGAATCTCTCAAAGTTAAGATCCTCTGCCTTCAAGTGAGAAAAAGTACACTAAGAGAAAACACTTGCTCTGGAAAGCAGTGACCCCACCTCAGCTGAGAAAACACTTACAGAGCTGTCTGCACCCCTTCCCCAAGTGCCTCACATGGTACCCCACAGGCAGCTGGAGCCCCAGGGCCTGCCAGCAGTGCTGGCCCCAGAGCAAGACAAGCAACACTTTTCTTGTCAAGGGCAGGTTCTTCCCTCGATGTATTAATAAGTTTGGTGGGACGACAAATCTTAAATTAATGATTCTCCTTGAAAATTAAAGTATGTAAATGTATTTAATAATTGCACGAACATGAAATATTACAACTATGTTTACAAAGGAAACAGGTATAAGAACATGACATTTGTGACACCTGCTCGGGATGGGGGTGATTTCAGTATTCACAAGCTGACAAATATCAGATGTCAGAGCTCATATTCAGAGTGTTCCCACCCTTTAATTAGATGTAATGATCCCATCCCCAGTTGAAATCATGAAAGTGCAAGCCAAAGATGCAAATACCCATTTGCTTTGAGCAATTGTATTTTGCCCACATTGTCTATACCACTTTGTGCGTGTAGCATTCTTGTGACAATTCTGTCCAAATGGACAGACGTTGGTGAAGTTAAAAAACACTTCAGGAAATCTCCATAGCTACGGTCTGTGTGTTTCCAACAAAGGACGCACCTACCCAACACTGCCTCACTCAGAAATCTACAGCACAGAACACACAGCAGATGGATCCACCACGTCACACACAGCTGTGTGTTCCCCGCATAAGAATAATGTTTGAATTCTGTACAGAAATTTTTTGAGATATGTTTCTTGTTGCTTTTTCATGAATTGAATTTGGTAATTTTTTTATACCATAAAGAGTTTGGAGGCCATACTGATAAAATATTGGCAAAGGAGATCTTTTTGTAAGCTAGTGAGATAAATTTAAAGAGGATCAATCACACATAATTCTGGGAAAGAGGCAGCCCACTGGCACTCATTGTGCATCACAATGAATTCGGAGCTTTAACTGCAGCCTGTGTGTGCCATATTCCCTGTCCTGCTCTCTTGAAATGAGATTCTTTACCAACTTTCAGAGCGGGAAAGGAAGAGGTCCTAAGCGCTTTCTCTCTAAGTGTACCTGACATGTCACTAAAAACTCCGGGAAAATAAAGTAAAAAACATTCTGAATTTTCTTATAAGTGTAATGCTGTCTGATTTCACAGAAATAGTGCCAGGACATTCCTGAGGCCACTTTTGTCATTTTTATTCCAGGAAGAGGCTTTATAAAGTCAGGGGAATGTGTCTATGGTCACTCTACCTCCTCCCTGACCCCAAGCTTTAAGCTTGCAGGTGGGGTGCATGCACTAGGTACATGCTTGCCTAGACTCTAGTGCTAACGGTGGACTTTTCCAGGATAACTCACCAAGTCAGAATAAATCTAGACACAGACCATATGCCTTTCTAATCCCAACCTCATGTAAAATTCAGCATGGTCTGCTAATGCAGTTAACGAATACTAAGCTAGCCACTTTCTTTCAAACAGAGATGTAAGCACTGCATGGGTTTTAAAACATTTTTTGTTTTTAAAGAAAATTCCTATATTCTTTCTGGAAATCCTGTCATTTCCTCCTGGATCCCTTCATCTTAAATTTTGCACTGGTAATCAATGCAGGGCAGGTTTCACTATGTTGGTGAGAAAATGATTCAGGGCCATTCACAGTTATGCTCAGTAATGTGGAGGTCTCCTGCAGCTAGCCAGCCAGCTCCAGGCTGCGATAGGAGCCATTCCTCTGACAGTGTCCTGTGACCAGAGCCAGAATCACAGTAGCCACATACAGAAGCTCACTCATATTTGATAGATAAAGCAAAAGAACCTGCGATGAGATCCATACTAATCGCTGTAACCAGCTTTCTCTTTCATGATTTTCTTCCTTTTTGTTTTGTTTGAGATTGAATTTGAAAGTGAACTTCGTTCCACACTGTAGCATATGGCAGTAGGCGAATGAGATGAAGCCACACACATGCATACGGCACAAACAGAAAGTAGGTGCATGAAGGGTGGAAACAACACGGGTGACTGGGGTTGGCTGCCTTTTTACAGGAGCTGACTTCCACAGGAGTCACAGGAGGACGCCTATGGAGGAAGGCACTGAGTTTTAGTAACCCTACTGGGCGTTCCTGGAGAGGAGTGAAAGCCAGTTGCAAAATACTCAAGCAGATGTGAAAAGCAAGCAAACATTCACGCCAGCACTCAGGACTCAGATCCTCAGCTCACCTCCATTTGGTGGGTGAGATGCTTTCTAGGGCTAGGAATCAAGAAGCTTTACAGACTGGGTATTGAAAAGAAGAATCAGAATAGCTAGTGGTGATTACCTGAACAACACAGAGCTGTCTTCAAAGAACAGAAGCCCTCACCATAACCAAGTCTCTTCCACGCGTGTCTTGCCCAGATTCTGTCAGAGACGCCACCCTGGAATAGGAGTAAAGACATGTTACTCACAATGAAATCCACTGTAAAATATTTCTACCCTTCTGTTATTTCTCTGGAAAATGTTTTTTCCCAGTCTGTGGTCTTTCCTCTCTTTATCTTGGCAGTGTCACTTAACCAGCAGAAGTTTTTAATTTTAATGAATTCCAATTTCTCAATGATTCCTTTCATAATTGGGGCTTTGATATGAAGTCCTCACCATAATCAAGGCTGTCTAGATTTCTTGTACCTTACTTTATAGAAGTTTTATAGATTTGCATTTTACACTTAGGCACATAATCCATTTTAATTCATTTTTGTTAAAGATGTAAAGTCTGTATCAAATTCTTCTTCTTTTTCTTCTTCTTCTTCTTCTTCTTCTTCTTCTTCTTCTTCTTCTTCTTCTTCTTCTTCTTCTTCCTTTTCCTCTTCCTCTTCCTCCTCCTCTTCTTCTTCGTCTTCTTCTTCTTCTTCTTTTCTTCTTCTTCTTCTTGCATGTAGACGTCTGGTTTTTCCAGCAATGTTGAAAGGCTATTTTCAGCCTACTGTAATCCTCTGGCTTCTGTCAAAGGTCAGTTGACCAGTGTTCACTTTGTGTTGCTATAACAGAAAGCCACAGATTTGGAGATTCATAATGAAGCCTCAGAGTTCCAGAGGCTGGGAGCTCTAGAATTGAGGTGCTAGCATCTAAAAGGGCCTTTGTCTCAGTGTACTTTGTGTTGCTGTAATAAAATACCTGAGGTTAGTTACTTTCTAAAGAAAAGAGTTTTGTTTAAATTATAATTTTGACACTTGACAGTCCAAGGCTGGGAGGACTCATCTGGTTGGCCTCTGGTAAGGGCTTTCAGGCTGTGTCATGACATGGTAAATGAGATCATATGATAAAATTATGAAAGGGAGAGAGGCAGAGAAAGAGAGAGAAAGAAAGAGAGAGAGAGAGATCATATGGCATAATAGAAAGTGGTGAAAGATTGCAGGGGGTTTAGATTCCCTCTCTTTTAACAGTTCTTTCACAGGAACTAATCCACTTCTTTGGGACCTAGCCCACTCTATGAGACTGGCTCTATCCCTTTTACAAAGGTAGTCATAACACGCTAGCCCTTCCTACAGGTGTCACTATCTTTTGATATTATTTAATCTCAGCATGTGGAGACATCCTAGTTCCAAACCATAGTCAAATTGTTGCTGCAACATTTCTTGGTTGGTTGGCAATGGGAGAGGGCAAGAAGAGGAGAGAGAAAGAGGGAGAGAGAGAGACAGAGAGAAAGAGAGAGAGAGAGAGAGAGAGAGAGAGAGAGAGAGAGAGAGAGACCTAAATCATCTTTTTTGGAAGGTAGCCATTCCCACTTCAAATAGCAAATCCACTGCTGTGACAGTGGCACTAACCCTTCATAAATGAGGAGCCCACATAGTTTAATCACCTCTCATTAGGCCCTGCTCCTACCACTGCTGCACTAGGGATCAAGTTTCCAGTAAGTGAACTCTAACAATTGTACTCCGGTGAGTCATTGTCTGAGTTTTCGGTTCTGTTCTATTGATTTAAGTGCCTGTTCTCTTACCAATGCCATGTCATTCAATTACTGCAGCTTTATGGTGAGACTTGAAATTGGGCAGGGTCAGTCCTCTGGCTTGTTCTTCTCTTTATGGATTTTGTTACTTTTCCTGGGACTTTTGTCTCTTCATGTAAACTGTAGAGTTAGTTTGCTGATCTCTATAAAATAACTCATTCAGAACATTTCTGCTACTTGTTTAACTGAAAATCTCACAGAGAGATTTAATTTCCATAAGGAATTTTAAAAAATGCTAATGACCAGTATTCCCCACAAGGATTCCATTTTAATTAGTCTAGGGTGAGTGATCTCTGCATCACTGTTTAAAACATTCCACAGGTAAAGCCTACACACAAAACCAGAATGTCTACATATCAAATTCTATAACAAGCCATGCATGATGAAAACCATTATACTTGTTCTCATAACTGTCTTAACATCCATGCTGACAAAGTGTTTCCTTAACATTTGTTTGAAAAGGCACGACTCAGTCCAATGTTCTCTGGGGATGTGACTTCTGCTCAGCCTGAGCTGAGGTTTTCTAGATTTCCCTGTTTCCTGTGGACTTCCCTTTGCAGTGAGAAGCCTGGCCTGTTTTAGATGTATTTTTAGACAAAGGAAAGCTTTTCCTTATGATGCCATTCATACCTCTCCCCTTTGCTTTTAACAACAGTTTTTGTAAGAAAAGTTGTTTTCAAAACAATTTCAAGTTTGACCTTATTTTTAGGATTTGAATATTTACTAGATATAAAATATTGATTTACCACTTCATCCCAGATCCTTGCTGGTGTCTAGATTTTCTCTAGGTCCAACTCTACCAATACTTTCTCCTTGTTCCTTGTACTAGTTAGCATTTCTGTTGCTGGGGGAAAATATCTGACATCCACAACTTACAGGAGAAGAATTTAGTTTTGGCTCACAATTTCAGTGCATGGTCAGATGATTCCAAAGGAAAAATACGGAGGAAGGGTGTGATGGAGGAACATCGCTCAACTGATAGCATCAAGGGAGCAAAGCGCAGAAGAGACCAGAAAGTAGCTATAGACCCCGCCGGCACTCTTCCATGACCAACTTCCACCAAATAGATCCCACGTCTCCTACCTTTGCCTTCCTTCCTTCCTTCTCTTACATTCCTTCACCTTTCTTACTGCTGTTATCTTCCTACCATCCCCTGACTGCATTTCTTAGTCTACTGTCTTTGCTCTCAAAACACGTCCTTTAACCTGCTAATTTACTTTAATTGAGGGAGTAGGAGCAGAATTGAAACAGGTTTAATGTAAGAGGCCAAGTGTGAAATGTGAACATTGGCGTTGCCTACCTACTTGGGATATGATCTTGGAGACGTTTTCAGCCACTGTACCTCACTTTCTTTATTTTTAAATTAGGAATCTGGTAGCATCCATGGCCAGCACTTTGTAATATGTATGGAGTTGATGTTAATGTGGTTGCACTGTATCTGGCAATGAGTAAGAGCTCATTACATTTTGACTATGATTGTTAGTACTAATTTTAAGGTAAGAGAGCAGTTTTGAAAAAACAAAGCAAAAAAGATGTTTTAATAAAAAGATGAATATAATTCTCATGCAACATGTTGTTTGGATGCTACAGCTACTCTACAGCATCAGTTAATGTTTCTCTTGTTGATACTATTAACATTCACATAAATTAATTTGTTCATAAGCCAGGTGTATTTCCATTTGAGCAATGTTTTAGAAAAAGCATATTCCTGTGAGCCCACCATGGAATTAGGCAGCTTACATGTGTTAACATGAGTGTGACGTAGTCTCTGCATCAAATTATAACCTATTCAGTAAATGCTAGGTGTCTTTTAGCTACATCAGATTTGCGTAAGAAGTAACTGTGTCTCTGTGTGCTATTTTGATAACTGACAGGGCAGGAAAAACATAGAGTGGAATTGCTGGAAAAATCTTTACTCTTTGTCCTACTTTGAGGTAAGAACACATTCCACCATTTTTTTTCCAGAACTTAAAAATATTTAAGCAACATACAGAGCACACACTTTACAAATTTACAAGTCACAAGACAAAACAGAAAATACACAAAGAAGAGGAGCATGAAAACTTCTGATCATTCTGCTCCCAACTCAGAGGGTTCTCATTAGTGCCACAAAGACTCCCCTAGGAACTACTTTTCAGTCTCCAAGAAGCAATCAGAAACATCCGCTTAAACCTCTAGGTTCCCTGAACCCCAAAACAGTCGAGGTTCAGCCATGCTGATCACTGCCTTCCCTCGGACCCCACGTTTACCCTTAGTAGCGTGTTGAATCTAGAGGCATTTGGACTGTGAAGAGTTGAGAACTGTTTGGGATCCTTTTCCTGTCCTCCAAAAACATGTTTATTTACACAAGACGCCTCATGATAGATTTCCTCCTTCATCTATAGACTAGCTCATGTGTGATATGGATAATTATTTAATGTAAGATACAGCTAAGGTCTAACTATTCTGGCTCATCCAGGTCTGACTGGTTTCCCAGTACATGGCAATTACTGTGTAAAACAAGGATCATCCCAGGCTAATGGGTACGAGTTGGTTGTCATAAAGCTGAGAACCACATGTGTGACAGAATTATTTTATTAACTACAAAGAAAGGTTCTCAGTGTGAATAGATAACACAAAAATGAAATATAACAAAACATATATAAAAGGTTTACCAGTTTGTATACTACTCACCCCTCAGTTCATCAGTGCCAAGCTTCAGCTTAGCAAGTAAAACTTTACTCTGTGTTGAAGGGTATTGTGTTTGCTGTTGCTATGCAATGCACTTCCCCAATACTTTAGAGGCATAAAATAACAACACATTATGTCACAATGGTAACTGAGTTAGGGATGCTGGTAGGACACCAGCTCCACGTGTCCAGATCCTTGTTTGCAAGGTTTAAAGACTGGAGACTAAAATGATACAGAAGCTTGACTGAGGCTGGAGTTTCCTTCTGCAGAATCTCTCTCTGATGGCTTCTCCCAAAGGCTGCGTGAGTGTCCCAGCTTCCCTCAGAGCTAGTGATCCAAGACACACTGTGGCAGGGTGAACACGCACTTTAGGATCTAGCTGTAGCATGTACACACCCTCGCTTCCAGGATGTCCTAATCACTGGGGGACAGCCACTAAATGTAGCCCAGTTTCAAGGGAAAAAGCACACCTGACCTTTTGAAGAGTAGAGTACCAGAGAATATACGAAAACACTTAAAATCCACTAAAACACTGAAAATAATGAATAGTACATTATGAAATCTGTAAAATTTAGTGCTAACATATGATCCCCACATAGGGTGGCATTCATTTCCTGTCCCACTTTCTGTCTCTCAAGGTAAAGCAAAACCAACTAGGGTCCAGGTAGTTTGGAGAGTTGGTATTAATTTGGTCTTAGCTCCTGAAGACTCTTGGGGTTTCTCTGCTGGCTGCTTTTCTGCAGTAATTTCCCCCCTCTTTCCTAGTACTCTGTGAACTCACGAAGTAAGTGTCAACTAGACTGTGAAGGTTGCAGGGAGTGAATGAATGAGCCTCTGTGTCTGGGTCACTGCTGCCTTCCCTGAGGTATATAGTTAGGCAAGATTGGCCTTGCTGCTTGGATGTCTGGGTGTCTATGCTCCCCAGCTTCACAATACTGATTCCCACAGTGATAGTGTTAGATGAGCTCCTGGGGCACAATTAAGATCCCTTCTCACAAATGGGATGAGTGCCTTAGAAAGTCCCAGGAGAACTTGCTGGACCCTTGTGAGGGTAAAGGAAGATGTTAGCTATCTGTCTGATCCAGGAGAGGTCTCCCACAGCCTGTCCACTCTGGCGCCTACCTTGGACCCCCAGCTTACAGAGAGCTGTGAGAAGTATAGGTCTGCTTATAAGCTACTTAATTATGGCTCTTTGTTAAACAGCCCAAATGGTTGAAGACATACAAGAATCCTAAATACGAACATAGGGATAAGAAAAAGTTAATGCAAAAACAATCCCAATTTGAAAGGAAGAGACAACAGCAAAACCAACAGTGAAAACTGTATTTATTTGTCAAACAAATAGCACCTACCATATGCCAGCAACTCCTTTAAGCTCTTTCAGCTATTAACATTTATCCTCAAAACAACTCCATGAGGTCGCAACTACTTAAGGACCTTTATTATAGATGAAAATTCTGATCAGATGCACAGTGCAGGGCGGTTACCTGTCCAAGTGCACGCAGCAGGTAAGGAGTGGGGCTGAGATCTCAGGGTGTGGAGTTTTTACTTCTGGGTCCTGGTTTTTATCCACTCTGCTAAACTGCCTCAGAATTTGCCTCAAAAAAATCACATTGCTGCTGATCTCAGAATAAAAGTCTCATTCTTGTTTGGTTGCACAAATAGACATTTCCCATGGAGAGCAGTGGGGCTATTATGTGAAGGGGGCACCTTGGCAAACCAAATGTCAGTAGCTAAAACCCCTAGCCAGAGCGATATATATATATATATATATATATATATATATATATATATTGCATCATGCGGTCTGATATTTCCCAGATGTGTGGGTATAATATTAAAAGATCATTTAATTTAATAGTCCTTCTGGCATTTAAATATAGGTGACAAGAACACTTTAAGGCTGCATAAACAGAGCACACAGGTGCTAGA
This sequence comes from Cavia porcellus, assembly GCF_034190915.1. NCBI lineage: Eukaryota > Metazoa > Chordata > Mammalia > Rodentia > Caviidae > Cavia > Cavia porcellus. The sequence continues at coordinate 24,599,974 of NW_026947504.1, forward strand.
AAAACAGCTGTGCGGAAAGGCCAGGTCTTTTCAAACAGAGAGAGAAATGGTGCAATAAAAGGGCTATAACCTTATGTTTTTAGGCTTATGACCTTTGTTTCATTAGGTGCACCTTTAACTGTGATAAACATCCACTTAAATGAATATCATTTCCTTACAATTACAGAAGGGTCATACATAATACACTAAGTTTCCCTAGCAGCCTATGTGTTAGTCATGCATATTTCATGAGCAGTTTTATTCCCCAAGTCACTTTCAAGCAATGTTCAATCCCATGGCTTTGGTGCCGAGGAAATAAAGGTCTTGTCCGTAAAGAGATCTCAGGGCAATTATTGTAGCTCTGCACTTTATCAAGGAGAGCAACCAAATGACCTGCTTGTAACATCTGACCAGCACCATTATCAATTTTCTTTTTAATATACATGATTGCTCTTACTTATCAGTGGAAATGGAAAACATGTTCTTCTGATTTTATTTGCCTGATGTAAATTGTTTGGATGAGGCTGAGCGATATGAGGCAATAGGCTCGTAGCAACCTAATGAACGTGAAAAGGAAAGAAAAAACAAGAGTCATGTCCTCATGCCTACAACATGCTCAGTACTTGTGGGGCGGCAAAAAATAGATCACGGTCCACAGAGCATGGTCAGGCAATTTAAGGGAGCTGACATCTGTTTGTGGGATGTGATGTTTTCCCCAGCTGTATCAGCTGGTAGGAAATAAAGTGTTGGAATGATAATAATAAGCTGAGAGGAAGATTGCAGTCACAGTGAAATATAAGCCTCTTTATAGCCTCAATATCTTTTGTGGACAATTTCCCTTTTTCTCTTCTCAAGACTATTGAGTTCATCAGAACAGCTTCATCTTTTCGAGATCTCCCCTCACGCTTGGAATAGGATCCAAGGAATGTGAATTCCATCTGCAGCCCTTGCAGGTTGACACCGAGTTGGAAAAAACTAAAGCCTTAGAATCACGGCCAGGCAGAGAGTATGTCAACGACTTTTGCCCTTACAACTGCCCCTCGTCTGCCACGGTTGATTTACTCTAAAATACACGGCATGGGCAAGGTTAGGGCCAGGGTGCTCAGATTTGTGAACTGAACATCCTCCCTTCCCACCCCATCTCGGCCCAAACAGATTTTGATGGAAGCCTTTGTTCTACATTCTCCAAGAGAGAGAAGAGGAAAGAGAGAGAGAGAGAGAGAGAGAGAGAGAGAGAGAGAGAGAGATGTTTTCTCCTCAACCAGTTAAATTAATATTTACATTGCTAAAATATTAGAGAAGCCACAGAAAAGTATTAATCTAAGAAGGTTATAATTATCTGTAAAATGGTGGCAGCCATTGAGATGTAAATCCTGATGTGAGCGAGAAGGCTCCGGTTCCCACCCTGGGGCTGCCTGCCTGCCTGCCGCAGCTGCAATTGATCACAGCAAATCAAAGGGAGAGGGAGAGGGAGACGTCTCTAGCGGCACAGCGGGGTGGGGAGAAAGATGCACTGTTCTCCAGTCTGTTATTGCTGAGAGAGAGAGAGAGAGAGAGAGAGAGAGAGAGAGAGAGGAAAGGGAGGAGACAAAGTGAGCCCATGAGCTGGAATATGTTTCAAATCTCTCTTCTGTTGAATTTGCAGCCCTTCAAAGCTTATCCACAATAGTTTCCAAAACCCACAGACTTGAAAAGAGTCACAGAAAATTCCTCTGAATTGTCTCCCTCAGTCTCCTTTCTTCTCTCCCTGTCTCTTTCATTGCCAAGGCCAGCAGTGTGAGATAAAAGTGATTTGGATGGTTAATTATGAGGAATATTTAAATTCTTTTAATGCTTTCTGTAGCTAGTCTAGCTACTGTTTTGGGCTCAGATGTCTTAAAAAGTGAGCAGTATCCTGGCTACACTTTGTTCAAGACATCCCCAGTCTAAGGAGGAGAACGAGAGGGCAGGAAGGCTCTGTGATAAAGAGAGGGAGGAGAGGAGAGAGGAGAGAGGAAGGCTCCGTAATAAAGCAGCAAAGAGAGTCCCTCATGTCAAAGCGTGGTCCCAAGCCCCAGCCTTCAGAATCTCACCAACAAATGACAGGAGACAACTGGAATCTTCCTCAGTCCCTGAATATTACTGACTGTGTAGACATTTCTCAAGGTCCATTAAATTCTATTTGACGTACATTAAAAAAGATTTAATCACAGATGCCAGTCAGCTAACCAACCCATTAATCTAGCTGTTTTTCCTAAGAAAATTGTATTTAAAAAGGTCTTTTTTTCTCAATTTAATTTAGTCATCCTTTTAAATTTCATGTATTTATCATGTAAATGTGCCTTATTTGCAAAAGAAAAGCACAGAATTCAATGAAATAAATAGTTATTTCATTAAAATGGATACAAAAAACCCTGTGATTAGGGTAATTAATTTGCACACTAAAAGCTATCTTCCTGGTTCAGATCATTAATATTGATGGCCTTCGATTTTGTTCTCAGTAATGTTCCTTGAAATATACTCAGAGCTAGCACCAGGGCTGCAAAAGCAGCCGTCAGAACAAGTGTAACTGAGGCTTGAGCCAGTGTTGGGGGCTCCCTGCTCCGCAGCCAACAGCATACAATGTGGAGACCCGTGTCCCGAAATAAACTCAGCCATTCTGACTGAATGAGCCGGTCTGGCTTATCTTATCTCCACTGTCAGTTATTGATGCTTGGCACTTATTGACACGTGTCTTCTTTAGGAGGAGGGAAAAAAAACATTTAAATTGCAAAATAACATTACAGGAGATTATGTCTAGGTACCACATGCTGTTAGGCACAGCAGTGCCGGATAACAAGGCAATGTCTGTCAATATACCTTTCTCATTAGATTTCATCTGCATATTATGCAAATGGCTTGGAGCAGGTTTCCACTTTGATAGCTCTCTGCCACAAGTTTGAGTCAAGGCACATATTTTGTTTCTGTTCTGTTCAGCAGATGTATTTCACCGAAGACCTTGTAGAAAAGGTGTCATATCAATGTGGTGCACTATAAAATGCAGCTGTAGGCTGCACTCCCAAGAAAATCAAATCCTGGAACAATTTTAGATTGCCTCACCTGGCTGTGTCAGCGTGCTGAACAATCCTGCTGACGGAAAATGAATTAACATTCCGTGCCAGATAGATATACGTGCAAACAGAACTGATCACACAGCAGCAGAGGCACCCGGTGGTATTTTAACTTGTGTTTCAGGACTTGCTGACAGCAATACTGCTAATGTTTTTTAATTACAGATAGGAGTGTGATTTTTAAGACTGTTCTCTCTCTCTGTCTCTCTGTCTCTCTTTGTCACTCTCTTTGTCTCTGTCTCTGTCCCTTTCTATCATAACTTGAATTACCCTCAAAAGAGATTACAAAGTTATCTAAAGTTATCAGAATTACTCTCTTATCTCTGCTATTTTGAAGCTTCTTTGAACCACTAAAGGTCTTCCGGAAACGAGGACACCAGACCACAGGCCTTTAACATGCTCCCTTGTTTCAGTGTCAGAAGTGCCTGTGTTAAAATCTGAACACTTACTGAGGGCAGGTCGTACTTAGGGCTTCATCCCACCTCTGATCCGGATCGGTGAATTCTCCTGCTGATCTTTCCTTTTAAGATGCTTTTAGGCTTTTACTTCTATAGCTCAAACAGCTGAGAAGTAATTCAGACACTGTTAATCAAATAAAGCTTCATGTATTTTTGTATTTCTACCTTGTTTTCTGAGCAAAAGAAAACACTTGGCCAAAATTGTTTTTAGAAATTGATGACAACTTCTTCTGGGCAGGAGGGGAAGGAGGATGACGGTATGGTACAAAAAAAAAAAAAAAAAAAAAAAAAATTGAAATTTTCTAAATGTACTTAGACTACTGCTCATCAGATCTTCTTTGCCCATCTTTTCCAAGCACTGCTCTCCAGGTGCCATGTCGTAAGACAGGGTGCCGCTGCAGAAGGCAACGTGCTAATTAAAGAGGGACACAGCTACAAATCTGCTCATTACTATTCATGCCAAGTGTGCGGCAAATCATTTAGTTGTTTGCTTTTAAAATAAAACCCTTTTTTCCACCTACTTTTCTTTTCCTTTTCTCTCTTCCCTCTCCTCTCTTCCTCCCTCCTTCCCCCAGTCTGCCTTGTTTAAAAAGACACGCCTAATCTCAAAGACTTCTTTCTAAAGAATGGCATTGAAAAGACATTGCTCTGAGGTTTGCTAGTGCAAAAGCCTGGATCATTTGAAGTGTTTAATGTCATGCCTTCCCCCACCCCCAATTCTTTTTTTTTTTTTTTTAGCAGCTATTCGCCCAATACAAATGCTTCCTTTAACCAAGTCCAGATTAACAAGTAGGCCAGATGAGTTAGAAGCATTATTCTAGGTTTTCTTTTTAAGCATTAGGAAGAAATGGTAATAGGAAAATCAGTTTCCTATAACTTAGATCAGCTAAATGCTGATAGTAGAGGGATTTACAGCCTGACTGGTAAGCTATGTTCACATTTATTAAGATGCCAGACACTGAATAAAGCAGAAATAGAAAAATTTTTAGAAACACAATCAATCAATCCTCACCCAAAACAAAATCTAAGTTTAGATCCCACAAACCTGAGCTTGAGATTCCATCATTTTATAAAAGGCAAACCTAGCATTATGGACAATGGTTTTTGTTAACATTCACCTTCTGCATTGATTTTCTGCACTGCATCAGCATTTAAAGGAAGCTGTATAATTATTATTTCAGATTTACTTAATCCTTTTCTTATCAGGCATGTAAATAGTTATGAATGAGCAGTCCCCACTTCATCAATATCCCTGATGCTGAGATTTTCATTTTCCAAGTGCGTTGGCTCAAACCTATAAATGTTCCCAGGCTCTTCAGGAAAACCGGAGGAATTTGCCCCTTCACATAAGTACTTATCCTGTTGGATTTGGAAAACTTGAGAAGTCATTTAAATGTTTGTTCTTGCTGTTGTTGTTTGTTCCCAGTTTGTTCTGTCTTAAGGAGCACCTCTGAAATACGTTGTATTTCAGACTCTTTTTGTGGCAATTCAGTTTGCTTGGCTCATAAAAGTATCACCCTTTTGCTCAACGAGACTGTCTCTATACAGAAAGACAGAGCTGAACGGTTCCCCAGCCTTTTACAAATGGACTGCATCTGTGGAAGCTGTGGTTCTATGCTCAGTGCTGTGATCCCTGCACCCAGCTGCTGGGCTGTCCTGGTGACTCCATTGTGACAGCAGAGGTGCGATGGCCCAAGTCTCACTTCACTACCAGCAGACTGGCTGGCTCCTATGAAGTCGTCTTTGGTGATCTTGTCCTATGCCTTGATGCTATTCAGCAGTGTCCATGAGTTACTCAGGGAACTGGGTAAGATCATAGTAGTGGCTCCAAAGGACTGTTGAAGTCTCACAGCTTGTGTTTTTTCATTTTGGAGTAAGGCTTGCTGCTGTGACAACCTGATAGGTTGAATACTTTAGGAAATCTCTGTTTTAGAACAAAGGTTGACTCTCTCTGTCACTGCTAGATTAGTTACTGAGGGATAAAACTTCTTTGCTAGTAATGTCTTATTTCTCCTTTCCTTTGGGATGGACTGTACCTTCCCCCATTTATGTGCTAACGCATCAACACTCATATTTCCAAAAGTGACTGTATTTAGAGATGCGGCCTTCAAAGAGGTTATTTGGTTACAATATAGCTGTTTCAGTGAGCCCTGCTGCAATCTGATGGGTGTTCTGGTCAGAAGGGAAAATTTGGACACATGTAGAGAGATGCCAGAGAAATGGGTACATGGCGTGGGTAGCAGGAAGGTGGAGAAAGAGGCCTCAAAAAAGACCCAATGGCTCCCACACTTTTGTCTTAGACTTCAAGGCTTCCGAAGGTGATAAACACCCTGTGTCTGCAGTGTTTTGCTATACAGCCCTAGTGAATGAATACATTTGTTTTGAACAATTTGAGCTGTCCTTCACTTGATTTTAGAAAAGTAAACTTCAGCCATAGACTTTATAAGATACTGATGAATAATCTATAGTGTTCACTGTTTTCCAAATGGTTGTTCATGTTAATTTCAAGTTGGTAAATGAGAAAATAATTTGTGATGTTAATCTCCAAATGCATTCTTAATTTATTGACTAAAAATCTGTTCTAATTTCCTCCTTGGCATTCTTATATGCAAGAGGATTCATAAAGCATCTTCAATTTGAATTTTCAAAATGAGGCAAGCACAAATTTTATTTTTCCTTAATTGACTTGTTTTAAAAAGTAAAAAGCACCCTTCACATAAAGGACTTTACTAGATTAAAGTGATTAATACAATTATGATAATAGTATTAATCTTGTCTTTTTAAATTTTTGATATTTTGTTTCTTATAGATTTTTGGCATTAATTTTGCATTAAAAATATTTCACTGCCACATTATTCTTCTTGATTACTAAATTTTTGGGACCCACTTAATTTTTTACTTAGGACAGACTCCTCATTTGCTTCACCTATAGCTGTGCTCCTGAAGACCAGATGATGCTGCCAGTCAGACCCCGACACTGCTTCTCCACGGCTCCTGAGTTCATTTCTCTAAACTTGTCAGAGAATTTATTCCCAGTGAACAGCTGTGCAGATGACTGTCAGGGAGGATACATGCAGGCGTGCCCTTTCACCATCCAGAAATTTCAGGTGGTTTTCAAATCATTCTACTTTCCAGTCCCTATAGATCAGTAGATTGTTGGCTCTTTTGGATAATTTTGCAAGAGAGGAAAACAAATCTAAAATCAACTATCGTGATAAAGTTGGCATCCAATGGGGAAGAAGGAAATCACCTGCGGTGGGGTATATGTGGGTGAGGGAAGAGATAAACCAGAATGAAAAACCACCAACAGAGAAAAATCATTGCAAACCAGGGAACAGGCAGAATTCTTTCCAACTCTAAAATATGGAGGAAAATAGGTGTGGTGATCCGAGCCCTCCTGGAGGCTGAGGCAGAAAGATTGCGAGCTCAAGCCCAGCCTAGGAGACTTAGTGACTTGGTAAAACACAGACTCAAAACCTAAAATAATAAAATAAATTGTCTAGGGATGTAGCTCAATGTGAAGGTTCTGGATTCAATCCCCAGCATTTTCAAAAACAAACAAGTAAGCAAATAAAAATTCTATATAAACTACTGTATTAGCAATTATTGGCAAGGTGTGAAGGACTAGGAACTCTCCTGTTTTGTACATAAGAATATAATTTGGGAAATGTTTCTTTGAAGAGAAAGTTGGTATGGATACTAAAGTTTATACTGGACAAATCCTTAGAGCTCAGAAATTCTGCTATGGCTATAACTCAGAGAAACTCATTTCTAAATAGAGAGATATTTTCCTATCAAAGACAGGAAATAACCCAAATTTTACCTTTAGGGAATAGATAATCTATGATTTATCCACAGAAAGAACTGTTGTACAGTAGGTAAAATGAATGAAAGATCTACATGCTTTGATATGAATAAATCTCAAAAATAAAGCTTAAAATGTTGACAGAGACAGAGAGAAAGTGGAATCCTTGTGTGTTGCTAATTGGAATGTAAAATGGTAAGCCACTGAGGAAAACTCTATGGTAGTTCCTCAAAGCATTAAACACAGATCACCATGATAGAGAAGTTCCACTTTTCAGTATGTCTTCACAAGAACTGTAAACTGAGGCTCATCTGTAGATTCCTAGACCAGTGTTGGTGACAGCATCATTTACCACAATCAAAGGCAGAAGCCACCCATGCACTGATAGGCACATGAATGTAGGAACAGCATGCAAAATGTATATAAACCACAATGGTTTTCACCTTTTAAAATAGATAGAATTTGAATACACTATGTTGTCAGTCATAAAAAGAAAAACAGCATAAGATTCCTCTGCTATGAGTACTGAGAAGAGTCAAGTTCTTCTAGACAGACAGTAGAATGAGAGTTTTCAGGACGTGTAGGGAAGAATTAGGACCTACAGTTTAGTTGGTAGGCATCTGGTTTAGGCAAAATGAAAAAAGTCAGCAAGATAGACTGTGGTGACGGTTACAAAATAGTGGGAATATATTTACTGCCAGTGAACTGTACCTTTAAAAATAACTAAACTGATCAATTTTATGTCCTAGATACATTAGTATGATTAAAAATGATGAGTCCAAAAAACAGGTGAAAGGACACATTAGATACAATTGTGTGAATTTTGTGACTATATAAAACTATGTACAAAAGGACATATTACATACAATGCTATAAATTTTGTGACTACACAGAACTATATATTGTTTATGTAAGAGCATTAAAACATGCAAATGCTCTTATTAAGAACACATATCACTTTTAGAACAAGGCTAATTGAAGAAGAAAGGAAGGGATCAGACGGGATGGTAAGAAGTAAAGACTTGTGTTAGTGACATTTTCATATCTAAGAAAAATGATCGAAATCTTCAAAATGAATACAATTATTAAATCAAAATGTTGGTTATGTGACTTGCATATGATACCTAGTTTATTATGCTATAGCATTCCCTATGTTTGAAGTATTTCACTATTAAAGACAGAAATTATTTTCAAAAGAAAGAAAGTACTTAAGGCACAGTAATATGCCCTTGCTATTCTATCATAGCTTCACAGGTGGGTAAGGACACAGAATCTCTTCAGGTCATGTGGCTAAGGACCACTACATGAGTTTAGATGTGTAGTGGGCCTCAGCAAACTCAAAAGTGTATGCTTTTTCCTGTCTTGAGCCCTGAGAAATAAAACTGTCTTCTTGGTTTCATGGAGTGCCATGGAGGTCATACGAAAGGGAAAAACAAAACAAAATAAAGTGAGCTTTTCTCATTCTTCCATGTGCAGGTCTTTGCTTCCATTTAGACTTGCTTAATTTAGTTGGTTATTGTATCCCGGAGTGTGGAGGACCAGCTGGATGACTCTTCCAGAAAGAAGAGCAACTATCTCTACTTTGGTTAAACCTGCCCCTATTTCCATATCCTGATACGTAGAGAGCTGGCTAAGATTTTTCCTTATCCCCTCAGTTGGCTTTAAGCAATGCAAACTGGTCTGGCTGAGTTACTGACGTGTGGTCTGTGAGCAAGGTATCAGGTCAGTGTGACCCTGGCCTGTAGCTCCCAAAGAGCATGTGTGAGCTGGGCAGAAGGAAGAGCCACACTCTACATTATCATCTGGGATCGAACCTCAAGATAAGGGGCTATGGCTTCCCAGGACATAAGAGATTACAGGAGCAGAAACTTTGACCCCAAAACATTAGATAGTACCTTATGCAGGTTATGCTTTACTGCATACCCTTCTTTCTGCATATTGTGGAGGTGATTTCAGACCTCCTTCCCAGCTAAGCACACAGCACATATTTACTTTCAACCACTCTCATGATCACTCATTCTTGAGCCACTCACTTGTTTGTGAATCAATAAAATTCAGGATAGGCCCTAGATCGAGGCCTTTGTTCCAGTTAACCGGCCCCCTAGCTGGACTTAGGACCCCTTGCCTCCTTTAAACTATAGATATATCTTAGTGTCTTCATTGTTGCTGTGGGTCGTCCTGGAAGTGGTAGATTGGAATTAACTTGCTAGAATTCCAGGAACTTTTCCATGGGATTACAAATATAAACTTCCCAGACTGCGATGAGGTTTGGGAATGGCTCTCTATAATGGAATATTGTTCTTTTATATTTATAAATATTCTGTACTCATCTGTTATAAACTTACTGTGGCATTTTTCACATAGATGTGTGTGGCCACTGTACATTTTGAACCTTGACTTACTCTATTATTGATAAGTAATTAGTTTGAAAGGCTTGCATTTTTCATGATTTTTCTAACCCTACCATTTTAGTATAGGTTTGTTTTAATGTTGGGTTTTTCCAGGCAGCCAACCTACATTTTGGCATCCAAGTTTACAAATATGATTAGGAACTTTTCTATATCAAAGTCTATTGAATAATGACCTTCTTAGGAACTTTTATAACTGATAAAAAACATAAGCTACAGTGCTCATACCATGCAATAGTAAGCTTGTTGTATGATTATGGAACAACTCAACTCAAGCAACAAGAGCAACAGAAGCAACTATTACTGTTATTTGTCGATGAGCGGTGCTGACTAAAAGCAAAGGTAAGAGAAGCAGGTATGTGGGACTTCAAAACTCAGTCTCACTGTGAACTTAATTGAATTTATTCTTGGTTTCTTAATCACTAAATAATGTCAGCTTTGTAGGATTGTAGCCACATCATGCAGGCATGTGATGGCCAGCACCTGCCATCATTCAACAGACAGCATTATGGAAAATTCATTGCTTACATCCTTCTTGAAAATACTTACTATTCTCACTTTTTGTCATCTGAAAGTTGTATCTTCTATTTCCAGTGTAGACAATGAATACATTCAGAAGCTAGCCAGCAACTTCTTTACTAAATTAAATACTTCAGTAAAAATGCCATTTAGTTCTACAATTTAATCTTTCTTCACGACTCCTGCTGCAATACAAACCTCTTGAAAAGCTAAGTGAGACTCCACTAAGTTATCATACTTGAGCTTATGGGATTTTTTTTTAGCTTCGGTAGAGGAAGCATTATTAAAAATTTATTCTGATGCATAGTAACGAATGCCTGTGATCTGAAAGCGAGGCTTCTAGGGGAAAACATAAAGAAGAAGGAGGCAGAAATTCCGGATTGCATTTCTGTGCTATTTCCCAGATTACTGATTGACCTTGAAATAGTAACTCTGCTCTGGGTTTCACTTCTCCCAGGGGTCAAATGAAGATGACGGTACCCATTAGCTACTACACATTTATACCTTATAAAGAAAAGAGTTGTGATCAGGATTAATGAGATGATGTTTGTAAACAGCTTTGAGCTCTTTGGGAGGCAGATGCTCTATAAATACGAATTATTAATAAAGTATTTATACTGATGATTTCAGGGAATGTTAACAGTTCTGCAGTAAAGATGTCATCAATTATGTGGCACATCCGGGGGAGGGAAAGTGTAGCTGGGTGCTCAACAGGCTGGTATGATTCTTAGAATATCTCATGTGAAATTTGAGTAGCACCACATACAATGATATCAAGGAATTTTATCAGGTTGATTATTTCTGGTGCTTTATTGTAGAGACAAGGAACAAGAGACCAAGTTCTACAGACAAAAGTCTCATTCCAGAAAAGTTTAATTTCACTGAACCCTGTCTGGGGTTAAACAAAAAAACAAAACTCTTGACACCTCAAAGGGCATCTATGTCCTACTTTATTCTATTATGCTTGTTTCCTGTTTTTTTCCTCTTTTTTTTTAGTGTAACAGCATCATATTATCCTCCGACCATTTCTGTCTCCATTCTTTACCTCCTCCCCTTACTTTTGATGCTTGCTTGCCTGCTACTGCCTTGTTTCTGTTTGTCTTCCAGATGTAGCTTTGGTCTTTTGCTCCCTCTCTTGCCAGTGGCTCCTTTTGTGTTTTAATGCCCAGCACAGAGGATTTGAGCAGTTTAGTAAGGCTGACAGTCACCAAAGCAGCAAGCGTGCACTGGGGAAGTTGTGCGAGGCTGCTCCACAGGACGGAGCGTGCTCCCTAACTTCTGCTCCCTTTGCATTCGGTGCTGTGATGGCAATGGGTTGCAGAACGAGTCCCAGGGCACATTAGAAAAGGACGGGAAGCCAGCAGAAGGAAACTTCCTGGGAGCATCCGTCTCAGATGGGGATGACAGTGTGGCAGTCACCAGTAGGGAAGGAGGAAGAACAAGGCATAGTGTCCAGGACTCTGATGTTTATTTTTATAAGTGTGTAGGGTAGATCAACTTGAAACATTCCTTTGTATGTTGCAAATGCTTGCTATTTAAAATATTTTGTTTATAGCATCTTTCATGGTAAGTACTTTTCGATTTTGTATTTAAATAGCTAATTTTTAAATGGATTCTAGATTTTGTATCTTGATTTTGGAAACATTTTCTGTATCAAAATAATAAAAATATTTTCTTATAATGAACTTTACCACCTGGTTCTCAGGATATGAGTGAGTTTCCATGGGTTAGTACTTAAAAACTCACCTGGGAACAAATGCAAATTTCTGTACCTTACTGGCACTTATCTCTAAGAGAGTCTCTTTTACCTCTGACCGTGATCACCAACTTTGAGACAACAGGAAGAATTCATCCTGATATCTTTTCGCATGAAGAACTACAAAGATAGAATTCCTAAATTGAAGTCTTATTATGTATGTTCTTACTTCTTCCTTCAAGGTTTAGTGTTTTATTATATGAGGATTCATTTTACTAAAAAGAAGAACAAATATAATTTCATGGTGTCACCTTCTTTGCACACAATTATGTAAGGTATATTTCCCATATCTCCAAAAATCCTATAAACAGGTCAAAGAAAAGAGATATATCATGAATGATCAAGGGAGGTAAATTTTTTCAACTGTATGAAAATGAAACAAAAGGCATCATAACATTTTTCTTTATGATGATTTCACTTCATTTGATCCACTCAAGTAATATTAAAGCAGACATCACAAACTTACCCAGTGCTTTCATAGATTCATCACTCTTATCAACAAATCATCATAATCCTGGTTGACTTCTCGTAACTCATCCTTTACCTGAACATAAATTGTACACAACAGACCACTGAATGGTTTCCCAGTATATCCAAAGGATGTGAGCAAAGGGACACAGTGCTTATTCCTGTGGGAGAGACCGGTGGGATGACCCGTGGCCAGCCTCTGCCTGGCTGGAGGGTGCAAAGGCCCGGCTTCCCCACTGTGACCTAGGCACATGGCCTGGGGGCACTAGTTGACCACAGTGTTTGTAAATTGATTAGTGAATTAGATGAAAATTTCTTCTCTATTGAGTGTTTGTAAACATTTACATTTTTAAAGAAATTAATACTCTCGAAGTATTATAAAAGATGCACCCAGAGCTCCTTCCCATGAACACGAAAGCCTCTCTGTACTTGGTTAGAACATGTGTAACCACAGTGCCTGATGTGCTTCCTTTCCTGCATCAGGGAAAGGATTTAAGTTAGTCAAAGCATGAATTACCCTGAAATAATTAGGCTAACTTCTGGCTATTTACCTCCTCAGATTTGTTCTGCTTATCATAATATAAAGTGAATTAATATTCTATGAAAGAACATCAAATAGAAATTTTTTAACAGTCTATACTATTAAAAACTATGATAAACTATATGCTGATACTTGATACATTATTATAGATTTATTTGAAGTTTTTCATATATTAGATGTTGTAGTAAGTGATTTTTATATAAAACCTTATTTAATTTTTTAATAATACTTTGCAGGGATAGAACTACTAATTTGTCTCTAACTTATAGAGGAAGAAATTGGCCCCAAATTCATTAGGGCCCTAGACTGGCCTCGAACTCCAGCTGATCCTCCTGCCTCATCCTCCTGAGTGCTGGGATTACAGGTGTGTGCTGCCGTACGCAGGTCTGTCTTATTCCACAACCAGACACTGTCAGTGCTACTCTGAATTCCCACATGGGCTGTGCGCTGTTCTGACAGACACACAGTGATAGACCTGTGCACTCTGCAAATTCAACTTCCACAAGTGTCAGCTTCCTAAACCAAGATTCGTCTCGGCCTCTGAACACTCAGGATGCATTCCCTTTATAGCTTCATTATATTTTCCTCTTTCAAAATGTGTGATTTTTTTAATCTAAGAGAGAAAATTCAATCAGTTTAAAATATGAAAATAAAATAGTAAAAGAAAGAAGTCAGCCAACTCATTATCTAGAAATATTCACTGTCAGTGTTTCCATCCTGGGCCCTCTTACCCTCATTGTCTATTTAATCTGTTTTTAATTTTTTTAAAACAGCACCGAATTGCATTTCCTGGTTTGGCCTACTTCTTTCCCTTCCATTTAGCAATAAACAAGCTGTTCCATGGTGTTTTAAATGATATGCTTCCCAAAAATGTGTTTGCAAGCTCAACATTCACTCCAGTGGGAAACTCGCATCATCTGAGTCGCGCTGGGAGAAGGAGGGTTCTTTACAGAACAAGAGGGCGTCACAACATCTGTCATTACATTCTAGGCATGTGTTGTGTCGTGGGCACGAGCAGTGCAGGAATGTGAAGGATGCTTTCTGGGCCCTAGCAGGGCCTGCGGGGGGTGACCACTTTGTCCCCAGCATTAGAGCAGCAGCGGGCACAACAACTCTACCAGCTGACAAGGGCGCTTTGGGAACTTGCCGACTTGGTCCTGCACTGTCACTCAGTTTCCTGCTTTCATAGCTGTGTCAGATTTGGGAAGAGGGTGGGGCGCACCTCAGCCTTTAATTATGCAAAGGTGGCCTGCGTGTGTTGGATGGTGACATTAGATTTTATCACACTTATATTTAAGGAGCTGGTGTTGCTTTCTTTTGACTTGCAGTCACCCCACATCAGACTGTTTCCCAGGACTACAAAGTCAGATTAGCTAATGAGGTGGGGGTGAGGTGTCTTATGACAGCCATGTGCTCTCTCACAGGGATGGAGTCATCAAGAGTTCACCACTAAAGAGAGTGAGGGCCACCTTTCCCTCACTGAGTCCCGCAGGGGACACTCCCTCCTTTCTTCCTGTTTCTTTGGTTGGCATTTATGGTAAAACATTCTATTCTCTGCTTCGTCTTACATGGCCACTCCCAAAGAGGGTCTTTTCTTCCCTCTAAGCTCCCATCAGTGAATTTAAGCAACTGTACAATAATTCAAGACAATATCATCTAGAAATCCTAAATTTAATTATAGCTTCAAAGAACATTTTTCAAATAAAGTTGCAGTGGCAGGCTCTGGACATCTCTCTCTTTCTCTTTCCCTTGCTCTCTGATATTATCAAATCCACTCTACCCCTATGTTCCAGGTACATTAAACACCAACTAGTACAATAGACATTTAAGAACTTAAAACATGATTCATAAATATGAGAAAACACTTGTGGCCAGATCGCTGTGGGACATAAAAGCAAAGCAGACATCAGGGCTGAGGAGATGTAGGTGTCCAGGAAGCCTCAGACAGATGTATGTTTCAGGCCAACATAGTGTGATTGATTCTGGGTTTTGACAAATGACATTAGAAAAAACAGAAAAATAGTTTAAATATCCATTTAAATGTGGTCAGTAAGTGGAAGTGATCTTGCATTAGTGTTGAACATTAGAGACCAACAAGGACTGTGGAGAACCAGAGAGCAAATTAGTAACTTGGGATGTGCACGGGTCTAAGTGGACCGAGGAGACCCCACTGCATCACCTCCACGCAAATGCGTAGATTTCCTCGTTAAACCCAGTGAGCTGGCCTTTCTCTCCACCAATGATATTCTTTTCCTACTGTTTTTAAATACATTAAAGCATTGCTCTGTCCCTTGTCCCTTGTCTCTCTGGCATGTTCTGGTGAGTCTGCTTCCACTTCCTTTGCCTGCATGAAGCCTCCAGAATTCGGACCATTTTCCCTACCTCATCTGTCTTTCCTGGAAACCACTAACCACTTTACCAGCCTCAGATTGCATCTATTGTCCTGCCCATTCTCCTCACAACCTTGAAAGTCCCAGTGTCTTATTGCTTTTCTATCTTTATTTTTTTTACCAGTCTGTAATATAAGGTTTTAGTAAATGAATTGTGAGGAAAATGAGCTTCTGCTGTTTCCATCACGGGGCCTAGCAAGTGCCTGGCACTTAAGATTTATTTATAGTAATGTGAGTAACATGGGCATTGTTAGTTTTTTTGGTTCAGTTCAGAGACAGAGAGAAAAAGATTTTTTTTTTTTAAAGCCTTTATTGAGGACCGAGAGGGCTGCAGGAGACTGCAAAGACCCTCAAAATGGGGGAGCTGCAGAACAGCCATTATGGAGTTGGTCTTGGGTGGAGTGCTTGCATGGTTGTAGTCTTTGGATTGGTGAGGGCTTGGCACAGGTGCAAAAAGGGAGCGGCAGTTTTATTTCTGGAACTGGAGGAAGAGCACAGAAGTTGCTTTTGTAGAGATAAGTTGCTTCCCTGGCGGTGTCAAGTTGTGTGGATCTCATGTTGGAGACAGCACAGCCCCAGGCTGGCAGAGCCATCAGGCATGATTTGGTAAATAAATAGTGCACCTAGACCGAGAAGGACACTATTTTGTTTTTCCCTCCAAATCAAGCTAGCTGAATTCAGTCCACACCTTGGTGACATAGAAAACAATTTATTGCTAGTGATTTTTGGGACTCCCTTCTCCTTTGTCCTTGATTTGTAGAGATAATAAACCCATTTTTTTTTTTTTTTTTAGAAAACATAAGTTAATGACACTTTTCTGAAGGATGGAAACATACACTGGAGTACACTATCACCAAGAATTTCATATAGCTCATAAAAGTATGAATCTGCCTCCAGCTCCTGCAAAGCACTTGTGGCTCTTAGAGGAGTGATTGAACTTTACAGTTGTGAATCTGCACATAAAAAGTCCTGGTTTCTCCACAGTAATTTTCTTAACATTAATTGCAGCTTCTGCGTGAGCGATGGTTAAGATCTGGTGTTTCTATGACTATATTTTTCAGCAACTCACATGCTTTATATTAACCCATTTGCTGAGGAAAATGCCATGATTTGTCATCACGAATAGTCCCTCGTGGACACTTACATTTTCCTGTTTCTATCAGTGCTCAGCTTCTGCTTAGCTCTTAGCAGCTCATTTCACTTTCATGTTGCTCTTAAGTTGTTCTGCTTTTAAAGCATTTAAAGATATGTGTGGTGTCTTTTGGCCTTTTTAATCTGAGGGGCTGGTCCTATTGATTCATCCTCACAATTAGTTTAGCAACAAATATTCATTTGAACCTGCTTGTTTGGTATCTGCCTTTCACCTACCTCAACACACTTACTATGCCTGCTCTGTGTCCTCATGTTCTATTGCCAGCACCCCAGACACCCAGGAGCTGCATGCCAAGAGTTATTCTCCAGCCTGATCCACCTGCTTATCCCCCTGCCAACCCTCTTGGATGTGAACTCTGCAGTGATTGTCTTGCTTGGATTAGCCATGAACCATCCACGCTGCTCTTAAGCTTGTTTTGGTACAATGTGGTTAAACACAGGGCAAAGTTAGTCACAGCGTCAGAGCAAGTGGTACCCGCTATGTCAGTGTCTTTCTAAGAATAGGTAGGAAGGAATCAGTATTGTAAGGACGTATAACTCTTTGTTTTTGATCGCTTTACTTTCACAAGTTGGAGAACTTGGTCAATACAGAATTATGCTTGCCTCTAGGGAAGGTTGCGCCGGAAACATGGTATGAACACAAGCATGAGCATAAGCATCTGTTCCGGAACTGGGGACCCTCTGGTTCTCATCTCCTTTATTTATCTTTGCTTATAAACAGTATGATCAGGAATGTTTTATAGATTTGAGGATTCTGTTTACCTTAAATTACCTTCATTTAGATCTAGAAAAAGGACGAAAGTAGAATTGTTATCTTCCATCTCTTGGTCCTGTGTTAATTAATATAAACAAATCAAGGACTTGTTTCCAACATGAATATTGCCTCGTTGACTAGTGAAACTTGGAAAAATAAACTGCCTTTCATTTGTAGATATGAAATAGGTAAAGTATGAAAGACATGTTACATTTCACCACTTTATTCTTAATGAAGAAAATTTATATTAAATTTTATACTTAATTTAATGGCAAAGCTGAGATTGATGAGTAGGAATGATTAGACCTGACTTCATAAGGTCTTAATTTTATAAACTGAGGTTAAAAAGACATCTAAAATTTGTAGTAGTGAGTTTACAAAAGCATGAAAAGAAGATTTAAGGTATGTGCTAAAAAAATTGTAACTTCTTATTTTTATGTTCATACTAAAAAGCAGTCTTTGCATTTTTAGAATCAGTCTCCCAAAGTTTGGTTGGAACCAGAATCATAGCACATGCTCGTTTACACCTTACCCAGCTAATAACACATATACACGTCTGTGTGCACACATACAATACCCAGAACACTTACAACATATTATAAAATAGGTCACCATATTTTCATTCTCACCTTAAAAGTTTCCAAGGCAGCAGACTCATGCCTTTGGAAAACGACAGAGTCAGTTTTTAAGTAAGTTTCATGTTTCCAAATCACCTTCCTGCCTCAAATAGAAGTACTGCAAAGAATGGACATTTGTTAGCAAAATTTCTCCAAAGCTAAACTATTTAAGTTAAAACCTTGTGTCCTTCAATTTGTTCAGATTCCTTGTCTCTTGTAGTTAAAATGAAGGAAGAAATGCTCAGTAAGATGTCTACTCACTGATTGCATCAATTTATGAGCAGGATCAAACAAGTGAAATGAATCATGCAATAAGCTTTATACGCTGGGAAATGGATCATCTTCTCTGAACAGTAAAATATTTGGAGCCAAACCAGGTTTGGGTGGTTGAAAATGTCATTTAAGTAGATCCTTTAAACTTGTTCTTGAAAAAAAAACAGTCACTGACAACTATTTGTCTTCTCAAAGACACTACTTTCAAATATCTTATCCTGCAAGCTGAAGAATATATTTAATTCCAGAGAAAAGCCTTTCAGCACCCTGAGAAATCCTTTTTGTTCAAAACTAATCAATTTTTGCTTTGTGCACAAAAGTAAAATACTTTGTCAAACTCTCTGCAGAAATCCTTTTAGCTATCTTAAAAAATACATTTGGTGCAGCCCTGGCTGATTTCTGTTATACGGGCAAAAATTTACTTTGTCAAATTATATTCTTCAGAAAGCCTTTCAACTGGCTTAAAAATCCATTTTCTGCAAAACAATGACCATGCATCAGCTCAGAGTGATTGCACAGTAGTTACTTAGCTTGGCAAATGGCAGCAAAATGTCAGCTGAAATGAAAGACACACAGACCAGAGCTTATCAGGAAAAGTGCAGATGATTCATGTAACATCATAAATAAATAATGCTGACTTTGTGTTGAGGTAGGTTTAACAGCAGAGGCTTTTTTACCAACTATGGTGTGTTTCAAAGCAATAGGTGCGGGGCCTTTACCCGGTGACAGTGACATGCACTAGGAGAAGGCATGATGTTTGTAACACTCATATTTCAAGGTCACTAACACTGTATTTGTGGGTGAACAAGAGAAAAACCCTCTGCCCAATGACAGGGTGCAACTTAGAGTATCATCAGTGTAACAATAGCCATGAGAGGAGTGAAGGTTCTCAGTCCATGACCAGAATGGCCATGTCATCTTCCTGCCTGTCGGCTGGCTCTTAGGATTTTTACATGGAGGAAACAAAGGGTTAGAACTGTAAAGAGGAGGTGTTAAAGTAGGGATGAAGACCATGGTTTTGTTTCATAAAATACCAGTTTCCAAGCGGATGATGGTGCCATTGGCCAGCTATGAGGAACAGCTGGAAAGGGCACCTTGCTCTGAGCACCGTGTGTGTCTCTTCAAGGTCTTCTGTTACTACATTAAAGGGCGTTTTAATATTTAGTTTGCTTACGGCCACGAGAGCCACAAAGCTGCCCATGATCAATGATAACTTGTTCTGCTTTGTAACTTTGGTGGGTCCAAGGCATTTTTGCCTTTGTGAACTGCTTTCTCGATTAAAAAACACATTAAACTCAGAGTTTACAACTGCATTGACATAAAGATGAATACATTAATACTTTCTATTCTGTCTGTAACTGAACTTACCACCTCATCCTTGCCAAGTAGGCTCTGTGCCACTGAGCTAAAATCCAAGGCCTACATTAATACTTTTGAACCTAAAATTCTTCTTTTTCTGATTTTAAAATGAATGAAGACATTTTTGTGAACCCTAAAGCCATCATGAGCTCTGCCCTGTCCCTCCTATGTCCAGTATGGTGCTCGGTAACAGAGAGCAGAAACTGTATGTCAGTTGTCCATCGTTAGCAGTGCCATGGAGTTAATGGGCTGGCTGGAACCAAATGCTCTTGGATGTCTATAATTTTCTCACTGAGAGACGGGGCACTTCTCTATGCAGAATGGCACAGAACACATGTGGTCCTTGCTGCCACTAATGAGCAGAATTGTTAGAGAGAAGCTGCCAAGGTCCACAGTCTTCTCTATGAGAACCAGACATGTTCTAAAAATTCCAAATCAGAATCATCAAACTTTAAAGCTGATTCATATCACACACACACACACACACACACACACACACACACACACACACACGATCTGTTATGATTTTAGCTTTAGCTGGGTAACACAGACACTAAAATCGAGCATTCAGAATTCACTGTAGATACTCTTGTATCTCTCTCTGCATCCTCTATAACTTTTAAGCCCCATCCAACACAGGCTTCCCTTCACTCCTCTGCAGACCAGGAAGCCCTGCTGTAGAGGCTCGTGGGGTCTGGGCTTCTGGACTCAAACTCTACAGCTTGTGTTTCACTTTTCAACTCTGCATCCCTTAAAACATTCTGTCTACATAATTGTGATATCTTCCCTCACACAACATGGAATTATAAGTGATAAATTTTAATGGAATTTAACAATGTCCCCATTTTGATTTCTCAGCTCTGGTTGTCCATCCATATAACTAGAGGGGAGAAAAAAATCAGATGTCCAGTCATTACTATTTTAAGTTAGTTAAATTTTAATATTCAAGGTATCTGGAGCATTTGTGCTTTTACAACAATACCCAGATGTTGTAAAACACCCTGAATTGTAGTCATCTATTTGTAAGACAGCTGCTTCTCATGACAAAAATTGTATGTAGTTTTTGCTTCATGTATAGTGCCACTGTACATGGTCAATAAATATTTGCAATAGATGCTTAATAATTTGTTACTATTCAAATGAATCAAAGTAGATGGACTTCTCGGGATAAGTCATTTGCAGTATCTTCGTTAAATAATCACTGGGGCTTTTGCTGTTATTTTGTTATGCTGTAGTAGGGTTTAAACCCAAGGCCTTTATCATAGTAGGCAAATGCTGAACCACTAAGCTACATCTGTAGCTCTTTTTAAAAATTTTATTTTGATATGGTGCCTCTAAATTGTCCAGGCTTGTTTTGAAATTATGATCCTTCTGCTTCAGCCTCCTGAATAGCTGGGATTGCAAGTATGTGTCACTATACCTGCCGTAAATAATCAATTTTGATTTGCCCCCAAAGAAAGAACTTATGACTTATTTATAGATTATATATTTATAATTTTCAAAATGTATGTAATAGTCTTTCTTGTAAATTCTTCTGGACTCTTTCTGTTTGGAATATTTGAATTTAAAGTATTTCAAAGAACATCTTATGTTACCTAGAATTTACCATTCAAATAGGTTTATTTACTTATTTATTTACTTACTTCCTTATTTTGGTACTGGGGATTGAACTCACGACCTTGCACTTGCCAGGCTGGTGCTTATGCTACTGAGCTAAATCCCCAGCCCTCAAAAAGGTTTATTATCACTATATTTACAACATTCTCATAGACTCACACATCAAAAGAGTTTTAATGGAACAAAACATTTTAAACATCACTTAAAATGTCAAAGTTATTTGCTGAGGCTCAGTACCCTGAGGACGGCCTTTGATTTGAACTGGGACCATGACTCCTCAGTGAAATCTATGAAGTGGAGACTGTATCCAAGGAACACTGGACTTCTGTCTGTCTTGCATGGCTTGAAGAAAAAAGAGTAGGAATTTAGAACCTAATTTATCAAGTTAATATCCCTAGAGTAGCTCACTTTACAACCCTATGTCCCTAGGTCAAGGTCTCAAATTCTTAACCCTGTTGTCCAGGATACACTTGTAAGTGCAAACATCATTTCTGGTGTGGTTATTCTTAATAATTACAATCTCTCAGGAAACTCAGTGACCTCAGTGTGACCTTGGGCTTTTCTTTCTCCATTCTTTGCTCTTCCCTATTGTCTCTCACTGGGGATGTCCCTTTGTCTCTTTCAATGCTCACTTGACCATTGCTTTGCTTTTGCAGATCCGTCAGAATTACAAAACTGGCTGCGATCACCCAAACACTCTGGATTTTCACAATGGTCAGTTTATCTATAGAATATGTTTTAGAAGTTCATCATGCAGTACTTATGCCCACTTCACCTTCAAGTGTGAAAAATTTTTCTGCCTAATACGTACATAGCTGCCTATGAACAGGATGTTATGTAAAGTCAGATAGCTAACACAAGAGAGGAGTGTGTGTGTATGTATGTGCATGTACCTCACAGTATATGTAAATTATATGCTTACTCTTCTCAGAGTGCAAAGAAGACATTGTGATTTTTTTTTCATATCAGTCTCTGTTTTATTCTTCCCCCTTTCTCTTAACAGAGAAAGAATGTATTTTGGTTAGCAAGAAGGAATTTATCAAGCTATATTTTCCTGAAGTTGGTTTGGAATATGGTATTAAGTATTTCAATTTTACTGGGTCCTGTCAGGAATAAATCACACCTTAATCACCGTCTGTGTCTCTACAATGGTTTTATACATTTAAGTGTAAGTGAATTTGATTTATTTTTCCTGTGTCCACTCAAATTATTTCATCCTATTAGTATTTAGGTCAGCTAGGTTGGAGAGTGTTTTATACCTGGGACCCACAGTCTCTTCAAATTCCAATTTTATGAGGGGTCTGTAATAAGGTCACTTTAACCTCTGCAAAATGAAGAGCATAAAGACTTGGAGCTTTTTTGTCACTTTCTCAATACACGTCAGTAAACATTTAGCTGGGCTTGTGCCATAATAAGTTTATGAGAGAGAAGCTGTCTGGATACAAAGACTGACATGATGAATGATGAAAATAATTCTGAGCTTCCAGTGTACTCCTATAGGAAGTGTTGTGATGGAGTGTCCTGGGCAAAAATCACAAGATAATTTCTGTGTAGGAGACAATTTATGCTGAATTTGCCTCCTTGCTCATGATACCCTGCTGAGTAATGTCCTCTAGCTCTGGGTAACCTCAGGTTATAGCCAAACATTGATTATTTGTCAGATAATGCTATCAGACTTACAAAGACATCCACTGTGCTCCTGCAAGGAAATAAATGACTCCAGCATCCTTGTTGAAAAAAACACACAGAGAGAGAAAGCCCAGTAAGATGCACTGCAAAAACACTCTGTGAGTGTATAATAGAGTGAATGTGGATTGGTCAAGATCATTGACAAGATTATTAAAATGCATTTTCTTTACATAACCAGACATCATTCTGCATTTCAAAGTGGGAACAATCAGAATTTGAAATTCGTTGACCAGTTCCCTATGTCAGATTCTTTGGTTTTATTAGTGGCTGGTCCTGTTGTCTCAGCAATCAGGCAAGATAGATACTGTCCGATAATGCAGATGGAAAAAAGGAGACTCAGATAGCTAAACCACTTAATTTATATCCTCTAGAAAGTTCATCATCTGAAAAATCGATGATTAGTGGTTAAAAATGCAACTGTATGTTTATACACAAATATTGTTGGTTTGTGCTCCTTTGATGCCAGTTTGAATGAAGTCCTAAGAGATTTTTCTTTTTCTATTTATTTATTTATTGTCTGTGGGATGATATAGAAACAAAGGGTCATAGGAACTTGGTTTCTGGTAACATAAAGATTTCCCCCGTCCTAGACATCTAGTCCTTGATTTCTCTATTCACACCTCTGCGATGATGTTTTCCTTTCCTTATTCTTGATAGCAAAGCACTTGGGGTGATTCTTTGCTGTTTTGAAACTCTTGCTTTATTTTGTGGGACTTACTGTCCCGTGATACATCTCAGTTGTGAGGATTTTCTCTGGAACAGGTCACAGGCTGGTTATTCTTGACATTTATGCAAGACTAACAGAGCATGCAGTGTTTTGGAAAAAGTAAAGTGAAAAATGACAATAAAGACCTTGTAAACATAAATAATGAATAAATAACAAGCAGGGACGTCTGCCGGTGGTAAAATAGTTTCTCTCTTCAAAAGGTATAGAATTTTCACCAGTAGGATCAAAGTAAAGCAAGTACCCAGCCTCGCCCCACACTGACGTGAGGGCACAGGTGGCACACTTCCTCCCATGCGTCAACAGGCCCCATTTTTGGCTGTGCACTTCATGTTCACTTGCTTTAACAAGATTTGCACAGCCCTGACTCACTTATTAAATGCTTCAAGATCATTTCAAAGCAAAGTCCCTCAAAAGGAATGTGCGTGTCTCAGCCATCAGTCTCAAACCTACTGCATGGAGTTCACTGATTTAAATGCGTCCTGGAGTTAAAAATAACTCTTAAATGTCTCTTATTTTTCTAGCTCTGATTTCTGCTCTAGCACTCTAGCACTTAAATTCCATTTACCTTATCACCTTCCCCAAACTGTACTCAAATAATAATTTAAAAAGTTTTGTTGATCTAGATTTGAGAACTCATGGGTATTGGGTTTTTGAGTGTGCGGTGGCCTGATTTGGGGAGCAGCAGGAGAGAGTGTGTCCCTTGGGCATGGCCTCAGAGAGACTGGAAAGGTCAGCTGGACATTTGTGCAGGCTTAAAGCAGAAGGTTAAATCACACCAGGAGCCCTGTAAAATGTGTTTCAAGGTGGCAGGAACTAATTCCTGTGACTAGCAATCAGTAAATAAGAAGGCGTGCAGTGGAGAGGTAATGAAGCAGGCAGAAGCCCTTCTCTAAAGAAAAGCACTGACTTGCCAGGATCATTGGAAGGCTTAGTTATCGCGATCAGCACCTGCGGAAACCCTGCACCATGTCCTAGTTGATTTTATGCAGAGAAACGGGTAAGAGCATTTGTGTGAGCAGAAAGATTTTTAAAATTCCAATTTGAAGAAAGGGGAGACTGAGAAGAAGGGACCAAACAAAAGGCAGTTGTCTTTTTGTTAGTTTAACTCCCACACTTCTGGCTTAGGAAGAATGTTTTCTAGAGATGAAATATCATGTAGACAGCAGGAAAGAAAAGGCCCAGGACACTGACAGTTTGCCTACATTTAGCTCTATTAATCTCATTAGGCGGGAGGAGCAGGGCCAGTGCAGCTAAAAGCCAGAGAGGAGCAGACCAGCGCTTTATCTCGTGTTGCCAAGGACTACATGATGAACTCTGCAGTGACCCAAATTTATTACCCAATGGTGCTCATTGCCACTGCATCAAGCACTCTGCTGCAATTACAGCACATTAGGTGGAGGAATGAACCTCAGGGGGAAATGTCTAGTCTTTTAATCAAGTGATAGAACAGTCAGGGTGCATAACATCGCCATGTGGGTTGCACATGCTCATGCATGTATATCTGGCAGTAAGCTTAATTTTGTCCAGAAAAAATCTTTATTATAAAATTCACCAGATATATACACTTCATCTGTTCATATTCCCTCTCTCTCTATGTATATGTGTGTGTGTATACATATGCACACATTTGATTTGTGCCCATACATCATCTATATTTGACAACAGTCTTAATTTTGCCAAGAAAATGCTTTCATTATACACAGGAGTCATGAGTGTACAGGGCCCTCATTTAATCATTTCCCTACGAGGGTCCAATTTCTTCTAATATTCTCAATCTTTAAGAATTTAGAAATTCAGGAAAATTACATAAGATAAATTAAGCACTTGACAGAGTCATTTATATATGCTATTTTGCCTCTTTTCATCTTTAAATATTTCTTTATTTTTCTTACCTATTTTTTTAGCCACAATTTTCAATAATCAGTAGGATCAAATGACATCATTCCAAGGGAAGCATTTAGTATTCAATGCAAACAGGAAAGCTCATGCTACAAGCACACAGAGTCTGATAAGTCATTGATTAGTTGTAATGGATGGGAAGAAAGCTTGTCTAAACAGAGTGAGAAGAGACTATAAACATGTTTTACAAGAGAAAGAAGCAATTGCTTTACACAATTTCTGAAATATCTTTTAAGAAATATGAAAGTATTATACACTTAAATAATAAACTGAATCAATGTTGTTAAAAAATTTATCAAGGAACTATAACACAATGGCACAAGGAGAGAAAATGCCAAGGGAACCAAAAGGAGAAAAATGATGCGGGGAACAGAGATAGGGGCTGTGTCTGTCCGTATCAACTGTCGTGAAATAATTTTTTTATTGTCATCTTCATTGTTTGTATTTAAATAATATGTGACTTACAAACTCATTTAAAATGATGAAACTATTTTATGTGGATGATCACAGCCTAAAAGAATATTTCAGTTATAGTCAAGTTACAAGCTGTAGTCATTAAACTGACCATAACATTTCAAAATTTCTCACTGATATCTTTTCATGGTAAGGGCCCTCACTATCTCAAAAAGCTAGCTGAAATATATTTTATGTATTTACATCTTGAGAAGAATATGGCATAAATAAGAGAAAACCAGTGCACCCGTAAGAACTGTCCTCAGAAACTTCTGTAGTAGAAAATCTTTCTGGTGAGGATGAGCTTTCACCTATCTGGCAGGTCTCCATGAATACCTAGGTTCAGCCCTAGTGCTGTTGCACGTTAAGTTAGGAAATAGCTGGTTTTCACTGTGGTTCTGCTTCCCTGCATCTCTCTCATACACACTTCCCTGTCAGGGACACTCTGGTCCCTGAGAAGGAGACACATGTAGGGTCAGAGTGCTTAGAGGTTTGGTTTCCCATCATGATCACACTTCTATGGCTCCAAAATGTGCCCAAAGAGTTGGGACCTGGTGCTTTCCTGAAATGTCAGTAATACAATTTCAAGCCCTTCAGTAAAGGCACCTCCATCAATATGTCTGTACTCTAACGTATGGATCTCTGCTTCTCGGATCTGCAATCAGAAGGAATTTACACCTTCCAATTTGGTCAATTTTTACTGCCTATTTTGCATGTCTGATTTTGTGCAGTACTAAACAATATATTGACAAATTAGATCCGCGGAACACCATTTCAGTGGTAGAGAAATTGGTTCCTTCTATAATTTATAAGCTCACCTTTTCCCACTTTACCCTTTTTGGAGTATTAAATAAAGCCAGAGCGAGGTACATGGGAGAGCAGTGAAAGAAAATGAGATGTCAGAAAGGTGGACAAGTCAGGGTTGAGGAGAGAACCTAAAAGGCACAATGGATTTTTCAAAGTAAGATCTATGACAGAGTAAGAGAGGTTCTGGAGAGAGCATGAAATTAAATCAGATGGACTAACAGAGATGGAGAGGTCTGGGGGAGGAGGACCTAGCAACAGGGAGACATTTTTCTGTTATCTTTGGAAGTGAGAACTGGAGACAGGGCTATTACAGGAGAGAGAGAGAGACGAATGAAGCAATAGAAAAAGACACATATATACAGGTCTCTGTGATCAGTGCCCCAAGAAAGATAGCAAAGTCAAAAAGAATTCACCAATATATACAACTGGGAGAGGATGTTATCAGTATTTAGCTTTTACAGAGTACTTTCTAGTCAGAAAGAGCTTCTATTTTTCTCTTTACAAAGCACGAGAGAGAAATCAATATTTTTATCCAGAGTTGAGGAATTTGAGGCACAATAAAAAGTGAGCTACCCTAAAAAGAAACATGAGAAGCTAGTGCCACAGGCAGAGACTGTGTGTACAGCCCCTTGTTTTTGTTTCTTTTGGGGTAAATGATGGACACTCAATGGTTGGTCAGTTGTTAAAATAGTCTATGATTCCACCTTGTTCAAGAACACTTACTTTAAAGAAATGAAAGCCATGCATCTCTGTCCCCAACCCCCATGGCTTCCTTGTTTAGCTCAGGTTGCTCTGTGAGAGTTGCAGTGTATTTACACTTTGGCTAAGAGTGAGTAGGTGATCACTATTAGGAAGTGTTTCTGTTGGGGGTAGGGTGAGATTGGATTCCTGGTTGGTTTGTAGTCCATTTAATTTTGACAGAGTGCCTATTGGAAGGATTCTTCCAGAGACCCTAAGTATTTAGAGTCTAAAATTATGCAAAAATTAGACTAAAATTATGCAAAAGCTTTATCTCTGGGAACTGGTCACCAGTGATGAAGCCTAGGAATTATGGTCATGGAATTACATCTGGGAGTAGTCCAAGGGATACTGCTTCTAGGATGAACCTCAGTGGAGGTGTTTTAAGACTAGCAGCAGCTAATTATGCAATGCGCTTACTTTGTCCTTATGCCAAGAAGGACACGAGAAGTTGTGTTAAAGGCTTTCTTGATTTCTAAACCTTACCTGCATTTGACTGAAAACTCCATTTTCATCTCATCGGTTTCTTAAACCTATATGTCCAAAACCTAATCAATCACCTTTGGTCTCTCATGAGTATCCAAACCTTGCGTTAACGTATGTTGTCTTTTATATATATGAAATGTTGGCAAATGAACCCCAAGTTTCAAAAACCCTACTCTTTCTAACCTCATAATCACATTGATTTGGCCGCTTTACTTCGTGTGTTTTTTTATTCTTTTTTCCCTCTTACAGAAAAGTGTTCCAGTTGTGCCAAAATTAACAGTGTGGGTGTTGTCACTGTTCTCACAGTGCTTTGTCATTCAGCTTCATAATACTCCAACCAAGCACCTTGTAGAACAGAGTGAATCTTTAAAAGTAGGGAGCTGTACGTAGGATTATCTCTGTAATTCTAGGTCAGGTAATCAAACATGGCAAGTCCTCACTGTCTCTACCTTTCTAATTAAATCTGCACCCCATTTCTTTTTACCAGATACCCTAAGTTTCAGTGCTCCCAGATTTGGTATGAATACCGCCTCTGAGGCTGCACTGATCTTCCCATCCTCCTTATTTATTCCCCTAACTCTTCAGTGTCCGGGTAGGCTTGCCCTCTTGAAGACTTCTCCATCTGATCACCTCACTCTTGGAAATGGAACGGAGCCACTAAAGACCATTCAAATTAAACTTCCTCCTCCAGGTTCTCCTGTGCTCCTTTCATGCCTTTGCTTCCAAAGTTGAGCTATGTTTTTTTTCTGCTAAACAACAAATGATCCATAACAGAGACATTGGACAGTTTATCATCTTCACAGAGAGAGGCTTAGAACTACCAGACTTTGGAATAGTGTGCAAGGGAGCATATTCAAACGAGATCTGCATATTTTTACTGTGGCTTTTTTTTCAGAGCAGATTTTGGAAATTGATGGAGGTTAAAGCATCTCCATATCTTGGTGTACCATAGGGGAAAACATATCAAGAGGGTCTTTTCAGAACAGGAAAAAATTTTGTCTTTTATTGAAAGTAACAGAATATAATCTCCAGTAAGTAAACAGTAAATATTTGTTCAAAATAGAAAGTAAGTTTCAAGCAAATATTGAAAATACAATTTCCAAAATATTACTACTTAGTATATGGCTTTAAGTTCAATAAAATTTTTAGGCAGCTAAGCTTTAAAGGTTTTCTATTTTGTTCTGTATTTTACCTAAAATAATTCCCTCCCCTTCTTCTGGGTCTCATTTTAGAAGACTGATAAAAACTGACTCGTAGCATAATTTTCAAGGAAAACTCTTAACCTTTTTAGAACTGCATTTTGTTACATGGCCACACAGTGAGACAGTTGCACTGTGAATTCTTTTTTTCTATTGTAACTGACTCCAAAGTAAAGAGGGGCAGAGAAATGACCATGAACAGATTTTAACCGGAGTTTAATCATTTGTTTCATTTAATTTTGGTCTTATTTTTTCAGGCTATTTGTAAATAAACCCAAGGAGTTATAACATAAAATCCTTCAGAAGGTAATTTATTATCTTTTCACCTCAATCTTCAGGATTCAAATAATATTCCCAAGTTAAAAATTAACATCATATACTTTCATTTAAGTATTCATGAAAAATAATTTCTATAAATAGTATCTCTTACCAGTTGGGAAATTTAACAATTTCCAGAACATTTATATACAGAAAAAAAATTTTGACCACATTTTTTCATACAAGATACAAGTCTAGAGCCTACATACAAATATTCTTAGCAGCTGATAACAGAATTAGAGAATAAGATTTTTACATCAAAAGAAAATGTATTTTCTGTCAGTCATCTGCCCAGCCAATTATGAGATACAGTCTTCTTGCCGCAGCCGATGGAAGGAATTGCTGTTTCTTATACTAGCCCAGTAAGAGTCAAGTATCTGAAGGCAAAACTGAATGTGCAGTTAGAAAATCCAGCTGAGTGCTGGCTGCAAACGAGGCGTGCCTGTCTCCTGTCTGAGCCTTTAGGTTATAATCAGAGGATTCGGCAGTTGTAAAATGTCAAGTTCTTGCTCCTGCCTTTCAGTCATCTCCTCAAACACTAGGAATATCCATAGCCCAGATCTAGCTTAACCAGAGCAAAGAAGCAAACTGCAACTCTTTGGAGAAACAGTTACTCTCAGCTCACTTGGCCTGTTCTCCCAATGCTATTAATGCCTTGGGGTTGACCTTTAAATTCTTCTGTTGCAAATAGACTTATTCACAGCTCAGCCACGTTGCATCCCAGCCCAGCCCAGTTCTTTCCAGTGTTTTCTTTTGCTGGGTTCTCATGTTTCTCGCCTTGCAGTGGTTTCCTATCTGAATTCCTTTCTGTATTTCTACCTTTTTCCAATCGGTCACCACATATTTCAGCTTCCTTTTAGAAATCTCCTTGTATTTTTCACTTTTATTCTTGGATGCTATACATTGTGAACATAGTCTGGTAGCCCCATTACCATATTTCATATCGCTTGGTTATACTTTCTTTGTTATATTAAATGTTTATTTGGGGTTTCCCATTTGCTTACTTATATTACTGTATATCTCCAATGAAAATCTAAGTACCATGAAGATATGGTAATATTGTTATCTTATTTCCAAAGCCTAGATAATATGGCCTACTAGTTACTTAGTGAATGAATAAATGCTGTGGTATTAAAAAACAAGCAAGATCCTCACTGTTATTTTGCCTAGAATTTGAGAACTGACTTTCCAGATGCTGGAGGACACTTGCTGCTTGATACACTTGTGCGCTGGCAGCGCGTGGACACTGCCTGGGTTGGGAATATCCTGGGATGCTCTGACCATCTCAGACTGTTCACTGTCAGCTGAGCCTTACCCAACAGGATAGATCTTAAGGCAGATTCATTTGGAGTAGGGAATAAATACCTAGTTCAGGGTTACCCATTAAATGACTTTGAGGCCATCACCTTCCCTTCTCTTCCTTTGAATGGAAAGGCTAATTATTCATCACTCTCCCCGGGCTAAGCTCAGGCTCACATTTACAGTACTTCAGTTACTCAGTACCAATGCTCTGGACTGACACGTCACTCTTCCAGAGCTGATTGAACTTTATGCCCAAAGCCGTTCCAGGTGGTCATTCAGCATCTGCTTGAGCAATGTTCATAGAAGTACATCACCTAAATCCTAATATTTTGAATAATTGTAAATTTTAGAAATGCTCCTAAAGTGAGCCCAAACCTGCCCATCTCTATAAGACACCTAATTTTGGTCACTGGATTGGAAAAGAATAGAAATAATTCCTAACTTGTCAAAGTACATTTTAACGTCAGATTTTAATATCAGGAAGACTAACAAACTATAAGAACAAACATTTACTAAACCTTTGTTACATGACAGGCGTTATCGTAAGCACTTGGTAATATCTCATTTAATTCTCATAGCAAGTACCATAATTACTGTTTTACTGATTTTAAAAAATGTGATACAAAGTGGTCTTTTTATTACTCACTCTTTTGTGTCATCTCTATTACAAGCTTTATCTCTTTGAACAATTACAGGTACACATACATCTTCCGTGTGCTAGACTGTTGCTTTTTCTAGTGCTATGTGCAACATCATTTTCTCTGTGCCTTGCCCAGGATCTAGTACTCATGCTTGGTTCTCTAAAGATATGCTATTTAGTGATATGACATAACGTCAGCTTGAGAAAATAATTTCAGCTCAGTTTTGTTAGCATATAATCATTAAGTAAATTAAATTATTCTAGTTCAGATGTATATGAGTCTAAGATATGTAAAAACCATGCAGATGTGATCTCAGAACCAAACAGTCTTTGAAAAATCATGCATTCACACCAAAAAATCTAAAATAGAGGTATGTGAAGTCTTAAGTATTTTTTTTTAATTTAAAAACTCTAAGAACAGTGAATTTGATAAAAAGTTCAAAAATATTTTAGAGCATTTTCAGTTCATTTTAGATTTCTCAAAAAAGTTTTTGGTCATTGTAGAAACAAGTGTCAATTATTAAGTATAAATCAGGCCAAAGTAAGCTGAAAACGAAAAAGACAAAAAAAAAAAAAAAAAATTGGTGATGGTAGAAAGGTTTGCCACTATACTTCATTAGAAGAATTCGCTATATACAACTGTTGTACCTTTATTTAGCCAAACCCTTTATTGTTTCTTAGGTTATTTTGTAACGAAAGTTCTTTGCTCCATGGTAGTATATTCTGAGAGGTTTCTACTTTGCAATTATGTTTTAAAACACAGGTTAATGGTGTTTTGGGAAGCCTTACATGTGGGTTCGTAGAAAAAAATCTTAGATGGCATGGCTTCTGTTATTTACAAATGATCTGATTATGACTCTGTCACTTAACCTTTTTGGGTCTCAGTTTTCAACCTGGCTCAAAAGTCTTTTGCAAGACTAAATGAAACCATTTGCCAAACTCCAAGCACTGTGACACATAGCTCAAGGTCAACACAAAGGCTGGCTTTTAGGGAAGGACTTTGGCTCTGACTCTGCCACAGAATATATTCTAAAGTAAGGATCGGGAAGGCATGGATCATTTGACTGTAGATGATTTTATCTTGGAACAAGTAACCCATCAAATGATAAATAAAATAAAGGTATGACCAAAAACTAATTTAATATGTGAACTATTTGAAAAAACAAGTTAAAAGTAATAGAAATATATATCTTTGATTTAAATAAAATATAAATTTTGCAAATGCAATGCTAAACATATTTGACAGCTACACTTCTTTGACAGTAATCAAATATTAGATGGTAAAGTAGAATATGACCATTTAACAATATTGTTAACATTTTTATTTATATTCCACTCTGGTGGTAGGTGATAAGTTTCCAAAGGCAGAAAGTATCTTTTTGCATGCTCATACCTATCAAGGTGTCTTAGAGATAGTTTATGTTTTGAGTTAGCAAATTCTAATAAAGCCCAAAGTCCCAGTCATCCAGTCTCTGTAGCAAATTATATTTAAACTATTCAAGTCCAGCAAAAAAATATAATTTATACATACTTTGCATATATTTTTATGTCTTATATCACACTCTAGCGAGCCCATTTATGATAAATGTTAATTATTTTAATGTCATTACTTTTCTCTCCAATTCTTATGTAATGCAAAACAATCATTCACTAAGTTCTCTGAAACTCTTTTCCCAACGCTAAGGAATTATTTTCTACCTGACTCTGCCCATATATTCTCATTTTTTGTCATAGTACTTTTTAAAAATGTCTATCAATCGCATGGTGTATAGCGAAGCAGAAATACTGCGTTTTATTTTCTTAGGGAATTATTGAAAAAACAATGTCTACTTCTTAATAGACTAGTGTGCTTTGTTTGAAAATGAGCAATGTCTAGTGCAATGAGAATTACTATGGATTAATGTAGAAAAATGTCTACATCAGGAGGGTAGTAGAGTTCTCCTGTCCTATACTGAGTATTAAATTTGGTGTAAGTCGTTTGATTTTTGAGTGCTAAATTTAGAAATAATATTGACCATCAAGTTAGTATCTGAAACATGGTGTAGAGAAGTGTGAATAATCTGTTGCTCTGCCATACAAAGAATGAAGATACTGTGCTCAGAGAAGAAAAGGTGAAATGGGATACTGCAGTCCTCCCGAGGGCAGAATAATTTTGAACTAAAGCTGGTAACTGGAGATGTAAAAAAGCCATCCTGAGAGAAATAGAAGATGGTAAGACGAGCTCTGTGCGCTGTCGCACACGCAGCTGCCTCCTGATTGGACAATCGAGCATTTGAATATGGAAATTATGACTTTGTTTTCAAAATTATGATGACTTTGTTTCACTCATAAAGATTTTTAGATATGAGGAACTTGAGAAAAATGTGCATTGGTTTGGAGATGTAGCTCACTGGTAGAGTACTTGCCTACAGTGCCCAAGCCCTGAGTACCATCAAAATAAAAAAAATATTAAAAAAAAAGAAAGAAAAATGTGCTTCAAAGACCTCTAGCTTCATGTCAAAATGCTGTGCATTTCTAAGCCTTTAGTAGCTAGGACTAGTTCATTTTCAGGTACACATGGCACACAAGACAAAAGACCTTAAAAATGCCTTCATCAGTTTGCAACATACTGCCTCACTTGCTTTCCTAAAAACTCAGAATTTTATTTTTTCACATTAAAGTTTCTACACTATTAAAATCCATCAAGCTATTATGAAGCGGGTTTACTTTATGTTAATAGGAATCCAATCAATACTTGAAATGGAAGAACATAAAGGGGTTAACTCCAGGCTGTAAGAAGACTGACATTATGGAGGAAAACAGAGTGACTGGAACTTGGGGGCCAGCATGGATCAACCAACCAACTTCCTTAACCTTTGAACTTAAGACTATACTGTACACAGAACTCATATATTAGGTAACTTACATTTGGATTCCCTAGAGTGTATTCAAAGGGTCAGCATTCCAGCAGGGTTTTACTTGGAAAGGGCTGTCTATGTTTGGGCAACATGGATGTTAGGGATGTGGACAAACTGAAACGATTTAAATCAGTATTTCCTGGATTAATCATCATGGTCGGAAAAGTGAATGGTTGGCTAATGTTAACACTGTGCAGATTTCACATCCTCTGAAACACACTGTGGGAAACACTGCTCATTCAGCTTCAGAGAAATATAAATCAGCCGGAGGGTTCCAACTAACAGTTGCCACATTGCAGCTGTAAAGAACTTGAGAAAAAAGCAGATTTCTTTGGAAAGCCCTTGTTGGGAGGATTCTTTGTTCCTAATTTGGCCAATCCTGTCTAATGACCTTCTACAGCAGAACTGTAAAGAAGTGAAAGACACATCTCTTTACTGTGACGTCTTACTTATTTTAATATATGCCAATTGTCCCTCCCCTCTTCCAGCACTCTGATTGTTATCCTTTTGAACTTTTGCCCCGAGGCAGTTTAATCATGATTGGTTCAATTGTGTAAATCCAATAAACAAATCCTGGCCAACATCCCCTGGAGGTAGTGTCTGACATTTCTTTGGTATGTTTACAGAGTCCTTTTACCTAGTCTTAGAACCATGGCCTTTGCCCCGCGTTCTTCTATTGAGAAAACCTAAAGCTTTATGGAAAAACCATCTTAGGACTTTTAAAGGTCCTTCGTTCCTAAAAAAGAACACAATATTTTACCAATTTTAAGTCTCTAATTCAAATTCATATCTTATAAACAGTCTTTACAAAGCAGAGACACAAGGAGTCAGCTGCTCCGAGGATCCTAAGCCCTTATATGGAAATAGGGTTAGCAAGCATCTTGTTTTGTGGCTATTTTTCTTAGGAGTAATTTCCAGGGTTTTTACAATGTGCAAACACTGCTTAGTCTACAAGGATGTTTTTCTTCTACCTTTAAACAGTTTATTTTGTTGAAAAGGTCAAGATGTGTTTTTTATTTTTTCCTTTCAATTGAAGCTTCTTTTAACCAATTACAAGTTTTGCTCAAAATTGGTCTCCAACAATAAATGTGCAAAATATTTGACAGCAGATTTATTTATGTATCCCCCTACAGAAATAGAAAAGCACAATTTGGGAGCTATATCTAAGACATGACTATTTTTCTTCAGGAATTGTCAATGTAGGTGGGAGATTTTATATATTAATTAAAAAACTTGAAGAAATTATCATTTTAATAGCCCTTATCTTCCTTTTGAAATGGAGAAAAATGAGCCACTTATGTGAAGATAATTTCATTTCTCCAAGCTGTTTAGATAGTTATTTTCATGTGGAATATTTACATCGGCTTGTAAACTGATACATACGAACTAAAGTTAAAATGTTTCCACTCCATATACTAACATTTAGCTCTGGTATTCATCCAAGAATTGAGCCCCTCACAATTATAGCATCTGTTTTTGTTTGGTTAATTTTATAATCTCAGATGTTTCCATAAATCCTGAATTAAACAGAAAACTGCTGGGACCAATTTCTGTGGGTAGGCTAAGTGTAATCGTGTTTCTCTCTGTTTCTCTCTCTCTCTCTCTCTCTCTCTCTCTCTCTCTCTCTCTCTCTCTCTCCTCTCTCTCTCTCTGTTCTCTGGCTTGTTATAACATATATCATATTTTAGCAAATGCTTCCATTCCTTAAAAAACAGTGACACTATGCACAAAATGGCCCGTTTCATCTCGTTTCAGTTCAATTATATTTGGAATCAAGGCCATTTGTACTGTTGAAAAGATGAGAACAAATGAGTTGGTTATTTTCTGTTCTATCACAAAATTTTCTACATTGTTCATAGCTGCGTCTAATCCCTTAATTTAGAGTTGAAATTAGCTCAGTGCACACTGAACCCAAAGTACATTTTTGTAGTGGAAAAACAGGGTTAGTGCACAGGATGACCAAGATAGGAAATTCACTTGGGGGGGTGGGGAGGGAGGAAGGAAGGAAGGTAGAAATTACCTTTTGCTTTTTTTCCTATGGACTTCTCAAAAAAACATGGTAAACATGAAAATGTGAATAATCATAAAAAGTTTGAAAATTATGTCTTTTTAAAAAATCACTGATCAGATTCTCACATACAGAATAATCAAAAACTGGTAGAGTATCTTTTCTGATTCCTGGGCTGATCACAAAGAAAGAGAGCAGCTCTTTTTATGCTCTGATCATTGCAGGAAGAATTGAGCAGCTAGAAATCTTTTAAGCAGCTCTAAGGTTATAGCAGAAATCAAGGAATCTAAACACATGGGAAAAAACTGTTGTAAAGTTCCATCAGATTCTCAGTTGTAGGGTACAACCCACATGGTAGTACTTTGAGGATTTAAGAGCTTAAATGTGTATTTGATCAATATCAGGGTAGTAAAAGTCTCATAATTATTGAAAACAATGGAATCTGCAACAAAATAGGCATAATCATCAACCATTATTCTTTATTATTTAGAGCATCTTAAGTTTTACTTATTTCTGGGTGAAAGATTTGGGGGTGTACAGGAGGACTGATATTGTACACTGAATCCTAGTTAGTAAGCCTGTGAGGTTTGTTTTGCTAATCATAATTTTTCTTAAGAATGTGAAATTATTTATCTACTTTTTACTTAGAAGATCAATGAACTTTTCCAAAATGCTTCTAGTTCTCTTATAAAAATTAACTGATGACATTCATTTTAGCCTGACTTCTGAATTTTTAATTTTGGAACTAAATTTTGTGTTTTGGAGAGCATAGTTTCTTCTTTACTGAGAAAACTAGTGTAACTTAAATTATCGCTGTATCTCTGAGGGTTGTCCTTAAAATAATGGTACCCTTTATTAAACTTTCTTCTACATGGTATTTGAATTTATGCTATTTTAGATAACTTGTTACTTTAAGGAAATGTTTGCAGTTAGCATTGCTTATTTGAAAAGTGGCGAAAGACACAAAATATACTGCAGGAGAAAATGGCATGTCTGAATACTTGGCCCTGTAATGAATCAGAGGGATAGTATGATGTACATGGTGCCCTCAGATGGAAGATCCCTGGTATCTCCAAGCCACAAGTATGAATACTAAAATGAACAACACTAATGTTGAAAGGATATAGTGAGGATTGGGAGAATCCAGTGTGTAGCAACTATATAACTACATATATAATTAGTATCAGATAAGCACACAAATGAATATGTCACTATTAGCTCTATAATAAAGATTTCTATAGCATTCATAGGTGTAGGCATAGATATAGATACATCAAATCAAAAAAGTTTTCAACTACGTCATAAATGAGGGAAAAAATTTTCCCTAAAAATTTCAAATTCAGCCAGGGATATAACTCGTTGGCACAGTGCCTGCCTGTCAAGCATGAGGTTGTGAGTTCAATTTCTGATTTAAAAAAAAAATTCAATTTCTTCTTTGTCAAGATTTGTCAGTAAGTTGGATATGATGAAGTAGAAAAAAGTGCCAAAGTAAGTAAGATTTGCTTTATATTTATAGAATTACCATTTAAGTCTATTTAGAAATGAACATATGCTTACACCCATGACAAAAAACCATAGAAAGGAAGTTGAAAAATACCAGTAATATTCCAGTTGATACTTCTATTTTATTTAATGTAAAATCCTGGAATATAAAAGCTTTTATCTAGTGTCAGGAAATAATTTATTAATAATAATTTAGAAATTCCAAGGGAGCTTTTTATTTTTCCCTGAAGGATATCAAAGAAATTCAGTCTTATGTAAACAAATTATATTAATTATTTTACTGAAATGAAATGTCAATATTTCTTTTAAAACTTTCTTACATTTTAAAATTTAAGTTTCCATTCCTGCCACACAAATGCTTGTTAAAATAATGTAGGAGACATGGTATTTTGAGTTTTTATAATTTACTTATATTATACAAAAAATCTGTAGTCAATGTATTGCTCAGTGATGAGGGTATATGAGAAGTGTGTTTTTAGCTGTTGTTGCTATTGTGAGAATATCATAGAATGTACTTTCACAAACTACTAATCTCTAAGACTTAACCACGTGATCTAATTTATGGGCACCCCAACCGATACGCAGACCATCACTAATGGTCATTATTCTGCACCTAACTACAATTTTTTTGAAAACAACAAATGAAAACTTATCCCTAATTTTAGTACCTTTAGAATGACTATTAATGTTTTATGTCGTTTTGGGGGTTGGTCTCTCATATGCTAAGTGTGTAACAGGAAATGGGGGACACAGGATTAATTGAGAGAATGCTCTCTGGTTGCAGAAATTGACAGGGCCTGGAGAAGAGCTAGCTTAGGTCAGGAAATCATCTGAGGTCCTGGCCTGCTGGTTTCCTGAGCATGGAGTACACCAAAGACTTGCTCACAACTGGGCCAAGGGGCCAGGTGTGGACAACACAGTTCTTTAGCCTTCAGGTAGACTCTTCAGAAGGAGGGACAGGGCAGGTTGAGGATGACACAGTATCACAGCTCCTGGGCACTGGGCCATTAAGGACGACAAAGAGGATAAAAATCTTATCCAGTAATTACTTTAACGCATCCAGAAAGAGAAAATGATTGGGCAACACCCCTGGATGATAAAACCTTTGTTGAAGTGTGTATAGGAGCATCGTATCTCAACTTTTGGAAAGCTTTATATGATAAACACACAGCCAAATCACACTGCATGAGGAAAAACAAAGCATTTACTCTAAGATGCAGAACAAGGACAAGGGTTTCCACCCTGGTCCATCTTATGCAATATTTAATTCTAGAAATTTTAGCCAAAGCAGTTATGCAAGAGAAAAATATACGAGTGATACCAATAGAAAAGAGCATCACCAAAATATCCTTATTGCCAGCTTATGTGATTCTATATTTAGAAAAATCTAAATATTCCACCAAAAACCTATGGAAATAGATAAACATATTCAGTAATATTAGAGGACACAAAATCAACATACAAAGTCAGTCACATAACAATGATATTGCTGAGAAAAAATTCATATCCACAATATAGGCAGGAAGCAGTCCTACCCATAATAGGTGTAAAATACAATCAACACAATACAGCACAGTACGTTGGATTCAATTTTTTCAAGAAAGTGAAAGACTTCTAAATGAAAATTATAAATCACTGATGGAACAATTTGAAGAAGACACATACACATAAAACACACACACACAATGGAATGACTGTCTATAGACTTTAAAGAGTTAATATTGTTAAAATGTTTATAGTACTCAAAGTACTTTATAAATTCAATGCAATGTGCATTAAAATACCAATGACATTCTTCACAGGATTAAAAGAAATTTTAAAATTCTTATGCTTGCACAAAAAAACCCCAGTAGCCAAAGCAGTTTTGGTTTAATATTCATTTGCAACACAATATCTGATTTCAAAACCTGTCACATAGCAACAGTAGTAAAAATAACACTATTAGAGTATAAAACAGACAGAGACCAAAGGGATTGGACAGAGATCCCAGAAATAAACCTTTGTATCTACAGCCAACCAATTCTTAAGAAAGAGTCCAAAAATATACATTCTAGAAAAAGATCACTTTGTTGTTGTTTTTGTTGTTTGGATGGAAGAATATATCTTCATGTAAATATTTCTTGCCTCAGAAGACACAGGTATTGAACTACCTTTAATCTTTGATATTTTCATGTGCTATAGTAGTACACTTCCTACATTCAAATTAAAAAAATCTATATTTATTTTTCTGAAGTTATTTTTCTAACTAGTTTTCCTTTCTTAGCATTGGTCAAGATTGCAAAATATACTACTGTCATTGTAATCCAGGTATTTGAATTAAAGAATAAATTAAATTAGATATACATCTGCTTTAATTATGAAGAACATAAATTACTCCTGCTTTGGAGAAATTGGATAAAGAAATTTTTATTACTGCTATAATTTGGGTCTTGAATGTCTCCCATAGTCTCCCACTGTATTAGTTTTTCTACCACTGAGACACAATAACTTACATCCTAACTTAAAGGAAGACAAACTTACTTTGGTCATTGTTTCTGGGGATTCAATCCATAGCCAGCTGGCTCCAAGGCATAAACCTTAAGGCAGAAAGATTCAGCAAAATGAAGCTATTTTCTTGTGGCTGAGGAGCAGAGCAAGGGAAAAGCACCCGAGAAGGAGCAGGAGACTCTCTAGAGTATCTTAGACTCATCTGGAAGTGCACCTTTCTGATCTCCTCTGCAGCACCCAAGCCAATGAACCTGCAACAGTGAAGCATAATCACCACATCAGTGTGGCAAAGGCTGGACCCCTCTCTTGCTGTTCTGCAGAAGTGGTGAACACTGTGTGTGTGAGATGGACCTGTGTGTGTGGGATGGACCTGTGTGTGTGGGATGGACCTGTGTGTGTGGGATGGACCTGTGTGTGAGGCCCTTGGTTCACTGAGAGTGTGTCTGGAAAGGGACTCAGGGGTCCCGACCTCTTCTTTGCTACTTTTTTGCTTTGAGGTGGTTTGTTTCACACTGTTGTGCACACTTACTGTAACAGAATGCTTTGCCACAGGCCAAAGGCAGTGCTATCGTAGTTCATGGAGTGGACTCCAGGACTATGGGCCAAAGGAAACATTGTCATTTTATAAGTTGATTGTCTTAGCTACATATTTGTTACAATGATGGAAATATGACTAACTCAACTAGTGAAATCAGTACTTATAAAAAATCTGCTTTAAAGTTTCTTTACAGATCTCAAAATTAATTTAATTTCATATTTTTGTTCAATTAACTAAAAGATAATCATAAATTTCTGAAATATTGTTTCTATGATATTACAAACCATCTGAAGCTGAACATATTTAAAATTTTTCAAAATTTCCTTTGATGTCTATCTTCTTTATGTTTAAAACAACTAAATCATATACATTTCCACTTTTTATATAAATTTGGAAACTTTTAAACTTTTGCTCATTTTGTTTTTGTTCTAATTGTACAGGATCAACAAAAAATTACTGAGTAGCTATGTGTTCATTATTGGATCCAAAGTTGTAGGAAATAGAAAAGTACTCATAGTTTTTTCTAGCAAGGAGTTTAAAATCCAGATGTGAGGAAAGTCAAGTAATAATACCAGAGCAAATCAATAAAATTGAGATAGCAAAGCAAACTATTAATAGTCAAATAAATTATAAGGAAGTACTTTAAATACTTTCATGTGATAACATGTGAACCAGTATGAAATAGGATAATCTCACCAAACAATGAAAATTGAACTACTTTTGAAAAATATAGAGAAGATGAGAGTGTGTAAAAGAGCAGAATATTTCAGAAAAAGCCCAGGAGTAAGAACGAAGGTCAAGAGTGGAGTATTCGACCTGAGAGTTGACCAAATTTTCTAGGAATGAGATGCGATTCATTAACTGAAATCAAGAAGGAAGAAAAGAAGGGAGAGATGGGGGAAGTAAGAAAATAGAAGGAAGGGGAGAGGTGGGAGGGGAGAGGAGAAGGGAAAAGAAAGGAGAGGAAAGGAAGAAGGAAGCATGACTGGTGTTATTTTCAGAGGGCACTGGACTGCATGCTGTCTGTGGTTCTCACTGTACTGCAGATATGATACAGAGTGAGAGATCAGCAAAAATGCACTGTTTCTTTTTTTGGCTCATTTCCAGGAGTCAATGACATTGTTTGTCTCCCCTCTATCTTTTTAAAGACTTAGATCCTGCTTCCTTCACTAAAAGTAAGTAAAAAGCACTTTTAAAGACATTAATATTGCATTTTTTAGATCACAATAAAAGGTTCTTGTATTTCATTAGAAGTCAGCTTAGTTTAGTACCTTAATTATGAGGATTAGTAATACAGAATTTATAAAATTATATTGGTAAATTAT
Organism: Cavia porcellus; assembly: GCF_034190915.1. Classification (NCBI taxonomy): domain Eukaryota; kingdom Metazoa; phylum Chordata; class Mammalia; order Rodentia; family Caviidae; genus Cavia; species Cavia porcellus. The sequence goes on from NW_026947504.1 coordinate 24,642,175, forward strand.
ACAAATGACAAGTACTCCTACATACACAACTAAATATATTTACAAAGCTGCAAGTTCACCCACATCGTTTGAACCTTTGGAATCCTAGCTTAGACTACTAAATCATGAGACAGGTGCAAAGATATCTGCAGTCATTTTATAAGTTGATTGTCTTAGCTACATATTTGTTACAATGTTACAGTACAATCTGCAGTGTCCTAGCTCAGCCCAGCCTGGTGTTGCTGCATCAGATGAGTAACAAAAGAATCATCCAAGATGTAAACCTAAAGATGTGAAAAAAGGAAACATCCTTATTGCTTCAGGTCATTAAATTTTTAGAACAGTTACCTCTCACATAAGTACCAAGAGACACTAAACTAAACTCCAACTAGGTTTCAAGCATTTCTGGGTAGGTCAGGGAAACTGGGGGAACATGCTTGAGCATCATAGTGCAGCAGCAAATACCTCAGACAGTGCTTGCTGCTTGCCCTCATGTACCGAGTCTGACCCACAGCTCACTGTTTCCGCCAGTCCTTCCAGAGACCATTATATGGCACATTGCTAGTTTGGCTAGAGATGAAAATCCAAAGTTAGTAATGTGACCTTTCCTCAATGTATATGCTGAATGTGTGTGCTTTTTATGCTATCTTTCTTGGTTACTTTTTCTTATTGCTGAGACAAAACACCTGACACCCAAGATTAAGTAAGAAAAGGTTTATTTAGCTCCCAGTTTGTGAAGGTTTCAGTCCATAATGAGTTGGCTTCAAGGCAGGATTTCATGACACAGGAGCAACAGTTTGAGATGGTAGAAGACAGCAAAACAGCGAGAGCAAGAAGGCAGGGGAGCAAGCCTCTTCGCCTCCCTTGTATTGTAAGCATGCGTTCATGCTCTCAGGCTGGTATATCAATGACAAAATCTCTGTGTCCTCCTCTTGCACAGGCTCATGATGGTTACAAAATGAGGAACCCTGCTGAGTTCCTTAGCTAAACACCTAAACTTTTCAACTTGACACAGTGTATCTACCTTTACAATCCACCCCTTGTCAACTTGGAAAATAGACACAGTTCTTTAAGTCAGTCTCCAGATAGAGACATGCTTATTCTTATAATTTTGTAACTTAAACATTATAACACAGGTCTAACATTCTTTAAGTACCAGTATTCAGTTTATCAAAATTTTATTACGTCACTCCCAGCAGTTAAGGACCCGCCCAGCTTCCAGTCACACTAGACTGGGCTCTGCAGGTTTCCCAGCCTGGCTGGGTGATGGCCAGTGACCTTCTTTCAATCCAGGGAACTGGGACTGAGCAAGGTAAGTTCCAGCATCCCGGCGGGGCCCTGGCAGTTTCAGATCATTGCTTCTAGCAGTTAAGTGTCCACCCAACTTCCAGCCACACTAAACTAGGCTTGGGAGGTTTTGCAGGCCAGGCTAGATCACACTCAGTGACCTTCTTCAATTAGGGGAGCTGAGGGAACCTGAGGTGAGCTCCAATGCATTGGTGCTAGCCAAGGGAGAGTTTTGGACCATCACCCACAGTGGTTAGGAGCCTGCTCAGCTTCCTGGAACACCAGAGGTGGCATGGGAGGTCCTGTGGGCCTGACTCGACCACACTCAGTAACCTCCATTCAGTCCCAGGAGCTGAGGGCATTGGAGGTGATTTTCAACACTCCCAGGGGAAGCTTTGGAACATCACATGAAACACAGAAATATAGGAAAATGACAAGATGAAAGACCAAAATACAATCTCAAACCTTCAGCTCATCCCACGAAAGCCTAGGAGCCATGTACATAGAGGAAAATATATGCCATATACCTGAAATACCTGAAATAATAGCAACCGAAATGAAGCAACTCTGAGAAGCTTTAAAGGAAACTAAAGAAGACACATTTTAAAAATTAGAGGAACAAGCAAAAAGATAGTATCCCTGGATGAACAATATAAGAAACAAACAGAATACATGAAGCAGATTCAAAGAGATACACAGGAAATCAAAAATTCCATTGAAAGTTGTCAAAACTGTGTCAATGAAAGTGAAGATAGAATTCAGACCTCAAAAACAAGATTGTAGCTAGTGAAGAGAAAAGGAAAGATCTTTTGAAAATAACAGGGAATCGGGAAATAATTCAACAGCTGCAAGATGATTCAAACAAAAATAACATAAGATTGATAGGGATAAATGAAAAAAAAGGGGACAAAACAAATGACATCAAGAGGCTATTTACAGAATTAATAGCTGAAAATTTCCCAAACATGAGAATGGAAACTGACCTTAGGTTTAGTGAAGCATATAGAACTCCAAATAGCCATAACCAAAACAAAAGTACACCAGGCATATAATATTCACCATCCCAGAAATCCAACATAAGAATAGAATATTAAAAGCTGTTAGAGAGAAAAGATAGATCACCTATAAAGGAAAACCTATCAGAATCACAGCAAACTTCTCAACAATAACAATGAAGTCAAGAAAAGCATGGAGGAAAGTATTTCAGATCCTAAAGGAAAATGAATTCCAGCCTAGACAGAAGTACCCTGCAAAACTGTCCTTCAAAATGGATGGAAAAGTAAGACACTTCCATGACAAAGAACAGCTGAAGAACTTTGTGATCACCAAAACAACCCTGCAAAGAATACTGAAAGACATTTTAGAAACACATAGGAAAAAAACACTAAGTAAGGCAGGCAATTAAACAGAATGGAAAGGTAAAGGTGTAACAGCAGAAAGATAACGTGCCAACAAAAAACCAATATATGACAATTATTACCATTAATGTAAATGGTCTCAATGCACAAATTAAAAGAAACAGAATGGCAGAATGGAACAAGAAACAACATCCAACCACATGCTGTGTACAAGAAAACCATCTAACCCAAAAGGAAACTCATAGACTGAAAGTCAAAGGATGGAAAACAATACTTCATGCAACAAGAGCCCTCCTCCCAAAAACGGGGTAGCTATTCTGTATGCAGACAATGTGAACTTCAAACCAAGAATGATCCTAAGAGATAAAGACGGTCATTACCAACTAGTTAGGGGAAAACTTCAAGAGGAAGAGATAACAATCTTAAATATATATGCACCAAATTCCAGAGCACCGGGCTATACAAAGCAAGTATTAACAGAAATGAAAAATCAAATAATCAATAACACAATTATAACAGGAGACATTAACACACCATTGACACCAAGTAACAGATCAACCAGACAGAAAATCAGCAAACAAATAACAGAATAACAAATGGACTTGATAGACATATACAGAGTGTTCCATCCAACAACATCAGAATATACATTTTTCTCAGCAGTACATGGAACATTCTCTAAAATAGACCATACACTAGCCCACAGAACATATTTAAGTAAATGCAAAAGAGCTGAAATTATTCCATGCGTGTTATCAGATCATAGAGCCATGAAACTAGAAATTAATGATAAAAAATACTGAAAAAAACCCACAAACACATGGAAATATAATAGTACAATCTTGAGCAAAGAAGAAATTAAACAATACCTACAAGCAAATGAAAATACAAATACAACTTACCAGGATCTGTGGGATGCAATGAAAGCAGTCCTCAGAGGAAAATTTATTGCACTGAGTTCCCACATACAGGAAAACAGAATGAAAACAAATAACCTGATGCTACACCTCAAACATCTAGAAAAGGAAGAGCAAGTCAAGCTCAAAGCCAAAAGAAGGGAGGAAATTATAAAAATCAGAACAGAAATTAATGCAATAGAGACTAAGAAAACAATCCAAAGAATCAATGAATCAAAGTGTTGGTTCTTTGAAAGAATAAATAAAATTGATAAGCCCTGAGTCAACCTTATTTAAAAGAGGAAAGAAAAAGCTCAAATTCATGCAATAAGGAATAAAAGAGGTGAAATCACTACAGACTCTGTGGAAATACAAAAGATCATCAGCACCTATTTCAGAAACCTCTACTCCTGTAGGTTTGTTAACACAGAAGAAATGGACAGATTATTTGGTTCTGAATGTCCTGTAATACTTTCATTCTCTTGAATGGTTTTATACTATTTTGTTATGTTTAATACTATTGTATGTATCAAGGAATGCTCAACTATTTCAAAGCAAGAGACATTATGATAGCTACTGTTAATACTGGGTTGTCTTGTGGTGAAGTACTGTGTTGCTTACATCGTTCTGTTCTGATTTGCTTTGTTCTGTCCTCTTTTGTCTTAATCTCTTTAAAATAAAAAAAGTTAAAAAAATTTTTTATTGCATTAGAGTCATAACATTTTGCCCCTGGCTCCCAAGCTCATGCACATCCCTTTATGCAAAAGGCATTTAGTCCATCTCTAACAGTGGCCAGAGTCCTAACAAAGTTCAGCATTGCTGAAAAGTCCAAGTCCCAAGACTCCTCAAAGATCGAAGGCAAACTCTTAGCCACAATCCCCCGTACAAATGAAAAGTCAACTACTTCCAGCATTCAATGGCACATGATACACATTTTCATCCTGAAAGTTTCAAACAGGGAAATACATAGAATTGGACCAAAGCAAATCCAAAATCCAGCATGGCAAACATTGTCTTGCAGGTCCATGTGCAGCATCCAATGCAATCTGGGACAAGTTGTAGCTGCAAAGAGGTTAGGTGGCTCCACCCCTGTGGCCCTTCTGATGACTGTAGCTTCCAAGGCTTCTCTTTTGGGCCTGTTTTTTGCTCCTGCCTTGCAGCTTTCCTTAGATAATGCATGTTGCAAACTTCTCCAAACTTCTCGGGTCTCCACTGCACCTTTGGCTTTACCCTCACAGCTTCACACAATACCCTCTCAGAGGCACGCCATCTCGCCTCCCAGGCTTTCTAAAATTGGGATGGAAGCCTTTTAAACCCCACAACTGTTGTATTTCTGCATGCACCTAAAACTAGCACCACGTGAGTGATGCCAAGATCTGCTGCCACCTAGAGCAGTAGCCAGGCTTTCTTCTGTCTTGGATATAAGGGTCAAGTGTCTGAATCATAAGCACTCTGCATCCAATTTTGAGGAACAAATTCTCTACGAGATGATCTTTCTGGAAGCTCTGCAGCTTTCTCCTCAAATCAAACTCTTTTACTTTTTCAGTTTCCAAGCTACAAAGGGTAGAGATTTGCTTCTTGTGATGTCCTGAGGCCATCCTTTGTATTCTCCTGTTCCCTCTCATCAAGCAAGGTCTCCTCTACTCTATCTTTACCACTCCATAGATTTACTGGAACTTCTAGCCAAACTCACAACATTTTAAATATTCATGCTGGGCTTTTTGTTCTTGTTTGTCAGTATAGATCTGGCTAAAAACCCCAACAATAGCCATGCCACCACCTCAACATTAGATTGCCTTGAAATTTTTTCTGCCAGGTTAATTAGTCCACCACTTAGTCTCAAGAAAAGTCTCTAGACATGAGAAAAATGAAACTTTCTGCTGAGCCATAATACACATTGTCTGGGAAGAACAGCCAATGCAGTTAGTTCTTCCCAGTAGAAACCTCCTGAGCCTGCTCTTTACCAGCAGGACCCGTCAGTCCTCTGGTCTTCTGAGCTGACCAGAATCTCCCATACAGAACAGCCTAATGCATTCCAGCACTACTCTTTCAGGCAATATCTCTGAACTTTTCCAAATTCTTTGCACAAGCCATTCCCAAAGGCTCTTGAACCACATGGCGAGGTATAGTCACAGCAATGACCACATTTCTCTGGTACCAAATTCTGGGTTGATTACGTTTCTCACATTGCTGGGGCAAAACACCCAACACCCCAAATTAAGGAAGGACAGGCTTATTTAGTTGGCTCCAAAGCAGGGTGGCATAGCACAGGGGCAACAGTTCAAGGAGGCAGGAGAGAGCAAAGCCACAAGTACCACCAAGCCACAAGTGCCACCACTACCACCCCTACCTACTGGGGAAGATGTAGTACTCACGCCCTCTCTGTGCCCTCCTGTTGCACAAACTTAGGGTGTTTACAAAGTGAGGACCCTGGCCTCCCACTGAGTCCCTTAGTTAACTGTCTAAACTTTGCAGGTTGACATAATGTATCAACTGTTACACTATCATAATGTAAAAAAAAAAAATCAGTTGAACTATTGTCAATTGAGGATCATCTTTTAATACACACATGTGTGCATTCATCTACACACATAAATTCAGTTTGAAATAGTGTTACTTGTTTTCACAAGCTTGAAAGAAAAATATGCATTTAAAAATTATTAGAATAGAGATGACTACCTTATATTAAAAAATGGATACCTCTCCTAAAATCTGTAATATATGTTAATTCAATATATTAAAAATATTTGCTTATACTTATGTATCCATTTCTTAAATACTGTTCTCGACAACATATTTCTAGCATATAGTGTGGGGGTTTTTTTTGGTACCGTCATTACTGATATAATGTTGTCTAGCAAAAAGGTTATGCATCGACAGTTTCCACTGAAATAAGCTGTCATCAGCACATTTACTTATGAAATAATATTCATTAAAATAGGATATTCTCTTAGCTAAAGTGACAGCTCATCACCTTGCCAATTTTCTATAATAATATACACTTTATAATACAGTGCTAACAAGACAGAAGGTAGCATTTCAGTCATCTATTATAGTGTCAAAATGCAGAGTAGATCTACAGTAGTGCTTTAAAAGAAAAGATGCCAATTAAATGAGCTCTCTCTACAGTCAGTGCTCCAGTATCTATAACAATGTGATCTTTACCCTTGTTATCCAATATTAGATACTGGTGTTCCATCACATTCACTGTTCTTGCTGTACTTTTTCAATTTTAACCTAAACACAATGTCATAACTTCTATAAGAAGTGGCATTGGGATTGCCAAGCCAGGGAATATTTGGACATGGATCCAGGCAGACCCACAAGAATGGGATAAAGAGCAATATGCTTTGAATCTATCACAATGAAGTTTAAACTTTATCACTGGATAGCTGCCTGACATTATGAAAATAATTAACTTTTCCGATCTTTAACTTCTTTCCATTAAAATGGGGGAATTAGCTCCATCTTATGAGCAGGATAAGAAGATTACAGGGGTTGTTTGTAAAGGGTTTATTCCAGAACCTTGCACACGACAGGAACCTAACAAATGCCAGCTTTGCCCTGGCGCCTCCCTTTAAAGATAGCATTCCACTCGTTTCTGGTTTTCACCATTCCTGTTGAGAAGTCAGTTCTATCATACTGTCATCTCACTGAATGCTTTAGGAGGATTTTACCAGGCTTTTTCAACATTTTAACCAAATTTATGCAGTTTATTACATTAACTACACATATGGCCTTAAATTATGTTATTTCCTTTGAAAATTTTAAACTATCATTTTAAGAGTGCATCTAGTCCATTTGGCTTTGCTCTTTCTCTAAAATTCAGTTATCCATATATTAGACTTGATTGCTGAGTTTGATGCCCATTTCTATAATTTTTTTTTTTGTTTTTATTCTATGTTTCAACTTGACTAAATCTCTCTTCGGCTGTATCTAATTTAACAGTAAGCTCCTGTATTTCATTCTTTATTAAGTAATATTTCACTATAAAGTTTCTGAAGAACAGAAGAATTAAATAATTTTACAATAAACAATCATATGCATCACATAAATTCTAACATTAACAATATATTATACTTGCATTATCACATATCTGTCCATTTATTAGCTGTCTTAATTCTTGATATATTTAAAATTAAAGTGTTTACATTGGCATGCTTTATTCTAAATATTTTGGCATGCAGAGCAACTGGAATTCTATATTTGTTTCACTCGTTTTATTTCTTCTGAGGTAGAATACACACACAATGAAGTCACAAATGCTAAATACTAATTTGTTGAATTTTGACAAGTATGAACAGTCATGCTTACATATGTCTTTTGAGGAGACATTATTCAATCCATAAAATCCATAGCATCCTTTGGATATAAAGCATGTTCACCACACAGAAAATTTCTTCAGGTTCCTTCCCAGTCAATCAGTCAGTCTCAACCTCCAAACCTATAAGGAACCACATGTCTGAGTTTTTTCTACTATAGTTAGGCTTGCCAGGTATAGAGTTCATATGGAGTGTATTCTACTCAATGTATTTTTTCTAGTGTTTTTTTTAAACTCAACATAATGTTTTGAAATTTATCCATGTTACCAAATGAATAAATAGGTGTATTTGTTTTTTAATATCGTCCAAAGGCATTTAGAAAATTAGGTGAGTTAAAGCAACAGAAAGTTCCGTCTCACAGTTCTGCAGGTTGGAAGCCTGGCAGCAAGGTGTGGACCAGGTCGTGTGCTCTCCGATGGCCGCAGGGGACTCCTTCCTAGCATTTTCTGGCTTCCTGGGGTTGTGGTCACCACCATCTTTGATTTTCCTTGACCTGCAGATACATCACTGTAGTCACATATCTCTTTCTCCCTGTGTTATCTTTTTGTCACCTTCCCTCTGTCTGTCTCTCTGTCCAAATTTCTCCTTTTTATAATGCTATGACTCCACCTGCAATGGAGTAGGACCCACCCTGATGATCCTATTTTAGCTTGATTGCCTGTGCAAATGACCATATTTCTAAAAGGGCGCATACTCTCATACTGGTGATTCAACTTACAATATTTTATTCCTTTTTACTACTGATTAGTTTTCCATTTTATAAGTACTTCAATTATTTAATTTGTTCTGTTAATGGCCAGCTAAATTGACTCTACTTTTGAACTACTATAAAAAAAAATCTGCCACAAATACATGTGCACAAAACTTTCTGTGATTTCTTGCTTTTCATGTCTCTTGGTTAAGTATCTAGAAGAGATCTTAGGAAAAGCATACACTTAGTTTTATAAATTTTATGTGTTATTTAATTTTGCTATCACAAAGCTGTTGTACCATTTAATATGCCCATTAACAATGTGCAGGAATTGTGTTTGCCCCGTATAAGTAGGTTTTGTTATCTTAGTAGATTTTTAGTGGCCTCTGCTGTATGCTTAATTTCAGAAATTATTATTCTTAGTTTCTATTCTTTTCTTTTGGTATAAATTCCAATTTCCTGATTGAGTTTTCAACTTGTAATCTATTATTTTCACGTATTAGCCGCAGTTATTAGGTCGTCTATACCTGAGAATCAGTATGCAGGATGTGTCTGCACTGTGACTATGGCCTATTTTTCCTCTTTACCTTCTCTTATGCCTGGTAACTTTGTATTGATTTAAGAAAATTATGTGCAAAAGTAGGAATTCTAGAAAATGTTATCTTCCCTTCGTTAGTTTGTGGTCAGTCATAAAAGTAATTGAATTAGTTTTTTTTGTTTTTTGAGACAGGGTCTCTCTATACAGTTCAGGCTGGCCTTGAGCTCACTTTATAGTCCAGGCTGGTCTCGGACTCATAACGATCCTCCTGATGCTGGGATTACATGCTTGAGCCACCATGCCTGGCTAGTAATTGAACTAGTTTAACCCAAACAGACTGGGACCATTTACAACTGGATCCCAGCTTTTGTAAGGGTGGTCTGTTTCTAGGTTAACTTCACTCTTAGACTGTCCTGTCTGGACTCACTGGGGGTTTTCATTAAAAGCTCACATTTTGGTGGCCTTTCAATCTCTATTTTTTAATCTTCTCAGATTCACAGAACCTACAAACACCCTGTTTAGACTCTGAGCCTCTTCCCAGTCCCTTCTGCTCCTGCTACGCTTTCATCCTGTATGACTCATCCTTGACTTAGCTATTGGCAGGTGCATATAAAGGAACAGAGCTCAAAGCGCTGGGCTCATTTGTTTGAACTTTCCAGGATCTCAGCTTCTCAGGTCTTGGCTGAATTTGCACTTTAATTTCCTTTTCCTACACCCAAGAAAGTGCTGAAGTTCTTTAAAAGATACTTAATTATTGAACAAGATAATCACAATAGATTGTGGGGCTTGTAGAATACAATGAATTTTTTGTTTGTTTGTTTTAAAAAGATAAAAGTAAACAAAAAACTCAATAATACAGAGTTTCAAAATAGGATATTCACCTACCTGGCAAGTGTGATGTCCTGAGTTCAATTCCTGGTTCAAACAAAAGACAAAAGCAGGATAATAAGAAATTAACAATGGTTAATGTATTGTGTATTGTTTCTTTAAAGTATTTGCTCAGATACAGGCATGCAAAGTTAATCAACCAACATAAGCACCAACTGATCCCTTCAATGAACTGAAAGAAATTAGTAGTATAATTGTGTTAGCTATTTGTGTGTGTGTGTGTGTGTGTGTGTGTATATATATATATATATATATATCTGTGTGTGTGTGTGTGTATATATATATATATCTGTGTGTGTGTATATATATATATATATATATATATGAGAATGCAACTAATTGAAATATGTAATAAGAATAAACACAATGGAGTAACATCACATGAAATTATACCGTTAAATAGTTTTTAGAATGTTTATGTAGTATAATCTTATCCAAGTAACACTGTGATAAATATGTACATTGCATTCTTTAGTGCAGCCACTAAATTATGTGAAAAAAGACACAAACACACGTGCAAAGCACAACCAAAGAAGTACTGCTAAAAAATCAATAAAATTAAACATTTGAATAAAAATATTCTACAAGTCCACACAAAAATAAGACTATTCTTTCCTATGAACTGTAGGCAAAAGCAAAGACAAAAAAGAGAGATCAAACAAAATACAAATATCAAGATTGTAAAATTTTAGTAAGATGAAGAAACTCATAAGGAATGCAAGTGGACTTAGCACTCCCTTTAAAAATGAATTATTTATCTGAGATATGTGTACTTCAGTGTATGAGTTAAAATTAAATAAAAAGAAAAGAAAGACATGAAAGGAGAACCAAGTTTACTGCTCTGATGCCAACTCAATTTGTTGATATTGTCACATGCTTGAGTCAATGATTTATTTTTCATTTTTCTTGTTATATACAGCTACAACTTTTTGACATCTTTGTTCTATAATTTAGCTGTTTTTAAGGGTAAATTTATGGAAAGTTTATATTATGACAGACTTTCTCAAAACATTTTTAACTACGTTGTTACATGTGCCAAATTAGAAATATATGGACCCCAAACTGGGAATATACATGCACCATGATACTGCCCAATTTATTATTCAGACTGGAATTGCTAATGCTATGTTTTTATTTATTAAAAATTTGAATAACTCTTATATATAAGATAGACTTAAATTTTATCATAAAAACAAATTTAAATGTTTTTAAGTAGGTTTTTATTGAATAATGAATAAAGTTTAGGCATTAACTTAATCAATTAAACATTTATTGGCTACTATAAGAGTTCAGGTAAAATTTTATTTTCTCCATTCCTGGATATCTTTGATATTTTCCATAAAAAGATTATACTGTATAGAAAAGTGATTACACTTTTTATGTCCTTTGGTGTATATAATTCAATATAAAGCATTTCATAATTAAGCTATTGTCAGTATTAGACTATTACTGAATACATGATATTACATTCAATATTATATAAATTAAGTACAAGTTATGAATATCAGAATCCACTGCTACATGAGCCACTGCTTATAACAGATATTTTTACAGTGTGTTCAGTCTTCCATTTAGTTTCAGGTCTAGGCATTTTATCAGAGTAAAAATATATAATTCGGTGCCTGAGTGCCTTTCATAAATAATTGCACAGCCAGAAAGCTCCGCAATGTGCCTGGCTTGGATTTACTTCTACAGGTTGGGACGGTGAGTTTCCGACTAGAATTCAGTATTGCTAATCAGTGTTAGTGTGTCTGAATGCCTGCTCTTTCTATCTCAGACTGTTACTCTCTGACACTAAGAATGATCCAGAACAGAATCAGGAGCCTCAGTGCTGAGCTGTTTCTGTCCTATGCAAAACTTCAGTGTTATTTTCCAAACAGGGAGGGACTCGCTTTATCCTCAGGAAATGCTCTGAAGAGTGGCCTGTACTTGTGCACTTACTTCTGTCTCTGTCCCCCGCTTTCACTGCAGTTGCTGGAAGCTTCTCTGACTTCAGAACACAACCAGTGCTTGTGTTCACACTTTTATAATGTTCTTCATCATACCTTCACAACGTTCCCATCTCCCTTGAGTTGTACTTATTGATTTATTTATTATTTATTTTTTTGAGACAGGGTTTTGCTACATTGTTCAGGGCTGGCCTTGAACTTCAGGGTTCAAGCAATCTTTATGAAGACCTTTCTTTTTTTTTTTTTTTTTTTTGTCTTTTTTATTTTTATCGGTACCGGGGATCGAACTCACGACCGCCTGCTTGCAAGGCAGGTGCTTATGCCGCTGACCTAAATCCCCAGCCCCATGAAGACCTTTCTTGAGATCACTTATCAGGAGGCCTACTTCCCACCTCTAGTCAATCTTCACGTTGTCTGTGTTATTGTTTTATTGAAACTCATAATCTATGCGTTAGTTTATTTATGCATGATCTGTTTCTTTTTTAAACTACAAACAGGGCTGTATGAACGGCACTCCCAGCTCAAGATAGTGCAAGCCCACACCTCGCACTGCGGCTATGTAATGGTAGCCTCTGGTGACTTGCTGACCCTGCCTGGACACAGTGCTGGGCACCCACCAGATGCTCCAAAAATACTGCTGAAAACTGGACTCTTAAATTTTATTGTATCAAGAGGGGTAAGGGAGTTAGAGCATTTATTTTAGCAATCATATTTCTAGTTTCTATTGCTCTGGTGATTTATTGCGAAGAAAACCTACATTTAAAATAGTGAAGATACCCGTTTCTGAAATAAATGACAAAGAAGGAAATCAATTCTTTAGCTCAATGGCTTGAGAAAGCAATTGCTTAAGAACTGATGTGCTTAGGTTACCAATACTTCTATTTTAATGATCGCAGGAAGAATGCATTTTTCTTCCCATTAGCAATTGTATTTGTATTTGTATATTAATTATAAATAACCAATAATCTACTAGCATGGGATATCACTCCTATTTATAAATCTTTTGGAGTCGGACCACTTGGCTAGGTAAATTAGGTTTTGTAACAGTTTATATGAATTTTTGAACTGAAAACTACTCATTTTAAAATTTAAAAATGCTGATGAAAAGTAATACTATATTGTATCTAAAAAGAAGTAAAATACTTTCTCCTCAAAATTCAAGTAAATGTAATAATGTTGATAAATGAAGAAAATTTGGATTTGTGGATTAAAATTTAAAATGACTAGGGTTATAAAATTTAAAGTAGATGCATCACTTAATATGTATTAATTTACTTTTAGTGTAACTGTCTTGGATACGTTCAGTTTTCAATTTTCTAAAAAATATCTAAGCATGTCAGGGTAAGATTTTTTTTTTTTTCGTTCTGGGCTCAATGATCAGTGGGCATGAAAACTTTGCTCAGACTCTGTGATTGTGGTCAATCTGATTAGTAACCAACCCTGTGAACACACATTACATTCTCTGGAATTGACAAAACCACAAAAAAGCTAACCCCTTTGCTTCCCAAACTCATCTACAAAACACTAATGCTGCAGCTAGTGTGTTAAAAAAAATAGACATTTTATTATGCCACAGCAATTTTTCCTTTTTCTCTGTGGTATCATTTGAAGTCTGTTTTTTAAAACAGAAGTTGAACAAATGAATCCTTCTGTCCTCACTTTCAGTTGTCAGCAGTGCTTCAGTGTGAGATGAAATAAATTGCCAAGCCCTTTCATCTTCTATAATCAGCTCTGCACAGCTGAGTACACCCACAGCCCTGCACGCCGCCGCTGCCAGCACTCACTCTGTGTGGAACAGGAAGTCTTTGTTAGCATCACATTTCCAGTGCTCTGTGCAGGAGTGGGTTTATTTTGGTTCTCTTTCCTTTCTTGTTCCTTGCTCCTTTCTCCCTACTTGTACAATTAATGTGCAGTCCATTTCTTGTCAGAAAGAAGTTTTTAAAGAGTAACATTGCTTTAAAAAGGTATGTCTGATGAGAGCTTCTCTCCACTGTGCAGCCCAATCATGCACAATATTATTGCATGAATCATGTACATGTTGAGATACCATTGAAAAGTGGTTGAGGCCTTCACCCACACTTTACCATGATAGTACGCTTCAATTTTAAAATCAGAGAAGCACATTCACATTTAAGACACTAAGTCAAGGTATCCATATAGATTTGTTCACAGCAACTTGAATTTTGTATATCTAGTACCCAAATGATGTAGCAAACCAACTAGCAAAAATTTCCAGCTAGTTATTGCAATATTTTGTTGTCATTATTGTTTCATTCCTGAACTCCTCAATTTCTTTATGATTGCTTTCTTTTCCTCTTTTACGACTGTGTTTTCTGTGGGGCATCAGCCCTGATGACTGCTGCACATCCTCCTCCTCTTCCTCTTGTTTTTTTTCCTCTCAACCCTCTCCACCTTCTTCATCAGCATGGTTGTCAGCACCACTGAGCTTTGCCTCATTGCTAGGTGACAGGCACTGTTCAAAGTGCCTTCTGTGTTCTAACTCTGTTTTTCTACACAACAAAATTGCAAGTTAGGTACAATTCATTATTGCCTTCATGGTCTAAATGCAGACACGAAGCTAAATAGTTGGCTTAATACTATACAGTAAATAAGTGCTACAATTGAGATCTGAACCTGAGGAGTGTGACTCTAGATTTATGTCTGTATCTTATTCACTCTAGTGCTGCAGAGTAGCCAGACATCCTCACGCCTCAGCAAAAAGATTAGTTTTGGGCTGAGCATCCTGCCCAGGCTGGGATAAGGTGCGGGTAAAGTGGAGCGTACGCTGTCTTCCCGCAGGGACCACATAGCCAGCAGCACTCGGCTTCAGCTGCTAGGAGACATCACCCCCATCACAGTTAGAGATGAAGTCCTGAGGATATCTACTGAGTCCTGATCTGCTTGCCCCAGAATCCAATTTATCCCAGATTTTTAAAAAAGTGAGCCAATAACTTCCTTTGTTTGCTCAAGCCATCTGTATTTGGATTTCTATCACAGAGACAGGAAAGGTTATGGTGTTAGAAGGAAAAGGAGAAATTTCAAAACTTTCCAGGGTAATGCCAGATGCCACCTTTGACCTCTCTTTGGCTGTAGTTCCCCAGGGCTTTATCCAAATGAAACTACTAAGTACTATAACAATGATAGTGCACGGTAATGCATGACTGTAATCCTAGTGCTCTGGGAGGTTAAGGCAGGAAGATGGCAAATGGAGATCAATTTGGACAACTTAACAACCTAGTGAGAACACATCTCCATCTAAAAAAGAGAAAGGACTGGGGATGCAGATCAATGGAAAACCTTGGGTTCAATGCCCATACTAGGGGGAAAAAAGAAACGAAAAGTTAATATAAGCTCAGCTAAGCCTCTGGCCTTTTAAAAATAGACAAATAAGGGCCAGGGTTATAACTCAGTAGCACAAGGTCCTGAATTTAATGGTTTGATTTCTGATATCAAACAACAAACAAACAAACAAAAGACAAGTAGCCTTTTAGAGGTCAGTGGCTGTGTTAAACTGGAAATGTGTATGATTTTTAAAATTTGGACTTATACATTCAAGTTATATCTCAGGCAGGCAGTACTTAGAAACAAATTAGAGTATCTGGTCACTTTCTGATGACAGCATTCATCATTTAGAAACCACACTGGCCGATAAAGCAATTCTTAGAGCATATCTTTATCTGGAGGGCTGCTGAACACAGAAGGATGAGAAGTTCTTAAACTTTATTCATATCAGGTCTTTACCCAAGACACAATTCTTCCAAGCAGGGGAAACAAAAACCCTCTAGCTCTATGCAAATGACACATGCTCAAAGTAAAGATAAACACCTTCATCATCTCCTCTAAGTAGTTGATCACCAAGTGCTACCAACTGCAGTTATGGAAAAGACTCAATTGGTAACTCTCTGCCTGGCATTTGTAGAATTACCTTGTTTAATGGGCGGAAATTATGTTGTGCTTACTACAAAATTGCAGCATGGAACAGTGTGTGTGGTAGACTGAACTGATGGTCAACTTAAACACCAACTCAATTGAATCAGTGTGGTGCTGAGCATAGAAGGTCCACCTGAGGATTGTTGGTAGCATAAAAAGGAGGCCTGAAGAGGGAGAGGAACATTGTGGGTTCTCCTAAGTGAGTGTTGTTGGGAGCTGTGGGTTCTTTCGAAGCTGTTGGGTCTCCTGGAGGAGTTTGTCATGCTGGCTTTCCTAATACGAATTTAGTTATTATCATCGGAGGAGCTTGGGACCTTGTTACTGAGAATGGCTGCAGTTCACTTTGGGGGAGCTCTGGTTCTTACTTTGAGCATTGCTTCCTGGCTCTAGAGTGGAAGACATATGCTGTTCAATCTTCAGGAGAAGCTTGTCACCCTGGGTTCCCGATACGAACTCGGATGTTATCACTGGAGGTGCTTGAGAGATCACGGTCACTAAGGATGGCTGTGGTACATTTCAAGGGAGCCCTGGTTCTTATTTTATTTTATTTTTAATTTTTTTATTTAAAGAGACAAAACAAAATAGAAAATGGGCAGAAATAGTACATACTTTCAAAGAAAAGAAATAGACAATAAATAATAAATCACTAGCTGATGCATCCATATTGTCTCCCTATAAATAGTTGTTCAAGGTACACAAGTGGAACATATAAATGGGATTTCAACCAGGGAGACTGCAAACAGTTCTGTTCAACTATTAATAAAAACTAAGTATTATGGCTATCAATCATATACACTTAGACATGTACGCGTTTATCCATATCTTCATTTATGTTGAGACCTAACACAGCTTATTAGATAAAAATCCTTCTGAACAAAGATTAATAATATTGCTAGATTTTACATCATAACACTCCGGAATCAGGATTGGGTACTGCACTGCCACTTTCTTTCCTTCAAAGTATTTGTTCATTTCATCATGTATCATTAGTTCTCATAAACTGTTTACAGGTTTTACATAAGCGTGAGTCTTAACATGTATTTCTATCCTTTCTATATTAGAGAGAGAAACAGAACAAAGCAGGACAGAGCTAAACTTTTTCCTGTAGACATATAAAACTAAAAAGATATATAAATTTGCTGTATAAGGAGTTCTACCCTGGTCATTGTGCTGTTTCTTGTTATCATCAACAGAATTGGCTATATCATCAGATAAAGTATAATTGAGCATATCAGTACATAACACAATTAACAGAAATACAACTTAGTCAATAGTGTAGAGCTACAAAAACAGGTAGTAATCAAATCAGAATGGATATCGTAGTGAATCATTGTCATTTTCAATATAGTTGTTGATACTCCTCAACTTGTTACCATCAACCTTACAGTTTTGAATAAAATCTGTCAGTAATAAGCAGCAATCAAACAAGTCAGATTTAACTAAGATCAGTCATGATACAACAGTATAAGTCATATGTAGATCCTGATTGAGTTAATAGGGAATTAAAGACGTCCCCTACGCTATGGACTGTGCTGTCTGTGCCCCTCAGATTCAGTGCTTGTATACAAACTAGGACAGAATGAGTTCCAACCAAGCAGAGTGGTGCGAGTAATAGGGGTTTTAATTCCTGATACACTATTAGCTATATCTTCTGCTGTTTTTTTTTTTTTTTTTTTTAGGAGTATTCCACCCCTGTATTCACCCAGAATGAACTGTGTATTTTTGGGTTTCCCCAACACTCACAGTTTTGTATTAGAGGGCAATCTGTTATTCACCTAAGTGTTTCTGAACTTTCTTACTCCTGAGCCGGATTTTTAGTTATATTTCTTCGTTTATTAAAATCTGTCTGTTCAACCAATCCATAAGTACTGATCTAGTTACCCTTATTACTCTCTGGCTCCCTATCACATCGAATTCCATTTTCTCATGTTTGATTTTGGTCCATATAACCTCATTCAGGCTAATTATATTTGCTGTAAAGAGCCTCTCTGTGGACCCTATCTCTTGATCCACTCTGCCTGCAATTGTCTCTTTTTCCCCTTAAGTTAGTGTATCTAGGCCATCTATATTAGAAATTATATCCAACCTTCTCTGCCTCATTTCTGTTGAGCTCTTTTGGTGTCATTAGTTGTTGATTTGTCCTCTTCATTTCGCTTTCTGCTCCATTCATTGTGGCCTCTCTGCCACTGTTTCTGAAATCTTGGTATTTTTCTCTTTTAGAATGTCCTGCAGTATTCTCTGTAGAGTTGAATTGGTGGTTGCAAATTCCCCAAGTTCCTCTTTATCCTGGAAGCAACTTGTTTCTCCATTAATTTCTAGGGACAGTTGTGTAGGATACATCAATCTTGGCTAGAGGTTATTGTCTTTCAAAGCTTGAATTACTTTGCCCCACACTCTTCATGATTTGATGATTTATGCCGAGAAGTCTGCTGTTATTCTAATGGGTGTTCCCTTGTAAGTGATCTTTTTCTTGTCTCTGACAGCTTTTAATATTCTTTTCTTATATTGGATTTCTGGAATTTTGATTATTATATGCCTGGCTATAGTTCTGTTTGGGTTGTACGTGCCTGGGGTCCTGTATGCCTCATACATATGAGTATCTTTAACTTTTCCTGTATTAGAGAAGTTCTCCTTAATTATTTCTGTGAATAGCCTTTACAGTTCATTTGTTTATATCCCTGCGCCTTCCTTTACATTCTTAATTCTTAAGATATAGATCTTCTTATCATCTTTTAGCTTTTGTATTGTTACTGCTTGTTTCCTTGTTATTTTTAAGAACTTTTTCCTTTCATGCTCCCACATTACAAATCTGTCCTCTAGTTCAGATAATCTATCCTTAGTTTCTTTCAAGCTGTTATGCCAGCTTTCGATAGAGTTTTTAGTTTCCTGGTAATCTCTTTGAACCTGCTTCATATATTCTATGTTTTCTCTATTTTCTCCATCAAACAATTCTCCCCTTTTTTTCTGTTCTTCCATTCCACCATCTGTTTTTTCTTGGGAGGTGCTTAGCATTTCTTTAACTATTCTACTTATATCTTGATTTACTTGGTTAAATACTTCACTTTTGAACTTGTCTATGAGGTCCCAGAGATATCATTTTATGTCTATTGGTGCTGTGTCTGATATTACATATTTTCTGTCCTCATTCTCCATTGCATATACCTTTCCTGGATCAGTGTTCTCAGCATTGGTGGCTGAGGACCCTTTCTTGTTGCCGCCTCTTCTCATATTTTTGTTCCTTCCATACAGGCATATATAGGAGGCCCAGATTCTTTCTTTGTGGGTTACAATTTGTTTGAATCGTGCCAGCTAGGTGTTCCTACCCACTGCAGTGTACTAGGGAGACATAGACTAGGGCAGCCTATGCTGGACCTTCCCCTCCAGGTCAGTCAATCTGCTGAAGGCTTCACTGTGTTAGGGTGCACTGCCAGGCACAGGGACCTGTTTTGGGCTAGCTTATTGGGCTTCTATCCATGGCATCACCCAGGTCAAGCACTCTCCACCAATCTCACTTGAGAGGGAAATATGTGACTGAAGTCACTGCAGCATCCTGTTCTAGTTAGTCTGCCCAGTCACAGAATGTCCTCTGTTGGAGCCTCCTTATGTATGGAAGGGTCCCCATTCCTCTCACTCACCGCAGGTTGATGCAGGGCTCTCCACCAGCTCTGCTCTCAATTTGGTTTGCTGATTCCTGCTCTCAGAGCTTTCGTGTCTCTATCACTGCTGTGCCAATTCAGATGCAGCGGCAGCAAGGGAATTCAAGCTGCGGTTTCCAGAGGCGCGGGTTCCTGTGGTGACACTGAGACTTTAATTATTCCAGTCATAGCACTGGGATTGTATTTCCAGTTGGTTTCTCTCAGCTTAGTTCGTTCCTGGGTCAGCAGGGTACATTTCCCCCTGCTTAGGACACCCCACACTGCACCATTCCTGGAATCTAAGCTGGCTATCTCAGAGAGCCAATGTAGCTGCTGTTATTTACCCAACATTTTCACCGCTCTCCTCCCTGGTTCTTATTTTAGGCATCACTTGTTGGCTGCAGTGCAGATCCTTCAACCTACTGGCACAAGTCCTTCACTCTGCTGGCACAGACTTTCTAACTTTCAGCACTGACCTTTGGGTCTTTCCAGTGCAGATTCATGAAACAGACTTGCATGAATCATTGTTGGTTCTAGGCCTCCAGTTGGACCCGTGGGAGGCATTGTCATAGGCTTATGTTTTCAACTAAACTCATGTAAGTTATTGCTATAGGGTCCATGCCCGCAGCTGGATTTTCTAGGTCTTTAGTGTATGGACAGATTTCCTGCACTTTTTTTTGTATTTGACTCCATGGGTGACCATTGTAAATAACACCATAAATTATATATCCTGATTGTCTTGTTCTCCTTGCAAATGCTGACTACAAACAATGTGCCTTTCAGATTCCCAGTGAATCATCTAACATTTCTTAGGCACTGCTACATTAAGGCTCTTAAAACAAGTCCGTTCTCATTATTTAACCCTATGAAATGGCAACAATTCTTACCAGCATTCACATTTTAGATGTGATGAGGAAACTCAGTTGCTGTGTTCTTAAGTAACTTTAGCTGTCACTCAGATGTAAGCTGGGTGAAGCAAGGGTTTAATCAAGCAGTCAGCTCTCAAGGTTACACTGTTAACCACTGTTATGTGTCTTGGGTTGATTGTCCAATACATACATCTTGGCTTGTCTTAAAATTGTTGACTCTGACATGTGACTCAGCTGAAAGAAAATGAGGCTTTGTATTTTGAAAAATAAATTGCATCTTGAGGTTATAAGAAGTACCCGCAGTCGAAATTCCTTCCCTCTCCTGAGGCCTTCCACGGATCACAAAAATCTGTATGACTTTCTCTCCTGAGGATTTGATTACCTCCAGACAACTTCAACCTGAAGAATTGTTTTTTTTTTTTTTTTAAAGATTAAAAGAGGACATAACAACACAGGTCAGAACAGAACAATTTAAGCAACACAGTGTTTCAACACAAGAGTACCTGACATAATAGTAGCTACCAGAGTGTCTCTTTCCTTGAAATATTTGAGTATACCTTCATATACTATAGTATCAAGCATAAAAAGAGAGAATAAAACTATTCAAGAGGATGAAAGTATTAAAGGTATTCAGAACCAACTAACAGAAAACTAACATTGGTTTCTATATTATCTACTTGTCCATAAAAATGTTGTTTGTACTATCAAATATAATGAAATTCAATAAGATACAACATGATAAAACCAACGGAGACAGAAGAACAAAAGCTTGGTAGGACTTCAAAACAAGATGATATTAAATCATAACTAGCTATTATAATGCCTTGTTTTCTTCAAAATAGCTCTTCATACCATCACATACAATAAAATCAAACAACCTAGAATAAAACCATTCCACTTAATGAATTAAAACATTATTAACCTTCAAAACAATATAACGGGGAATCATGAATACCACAAACTTTTGTGCATTCTTAACATTTCTTATATTAGGGAAACTATTTGATATTTATACATGTGAGTTTGATTTATTTCACTTATGAGTATGATCTCAAGCTGCATCCATTTATTTACAAATATCTCAATGTGATCATTCTTTATAGCTGAGTAGTAGTCCGTTGTATAAAAATACCACAACGTTTTAAAATCAATTTCTCAGTTGATGGACACTTAGGTTGTTTCCAAAATCTGGCTATTACAAATTGTGCTGCTACAAAAAAGGGTGCACATATATCACTGTGGTATGATGTTTTCAGTTCTTCTGGGAATATGACTAGGAAGTAGAGTAGCTGGAAAAAATGGGACTTCCAATCCCAGCTTTCTGAGAAATCTCTAAACTGACCTCCACAGTGGTTGCACCCATCTACACACCCACCAACCCTAACCCTTTTTCCCCACAGCCTCTCCAGAATTTGTTATTGGTAGTTTTCTATATCCTGGCCATTCTTTCTGGAGTGGGATGGAATCTCAATGTGGTTTTAATTTGCATTCTCTAATGAGTAATGATGATGAAAATTTTTTTCATGTATTTATTTGCCATTTGTATTTCTTCATCTGAGAATTGTGTATTCATCTCAGATGCCCATTTTTGGATTGGATCTTTGAATTTTGGGGGTCTGATTTTTCTTTTAATTCATTATATGTTTTAGACAGAAGTCCTATGCCTGAGGGACAGTTCACTAAGATTGTTTCCCAGCTTGTAGGTTTTCTTTTTAGTATGTTAGAGATTTCTTTTGGCATACAGAAAGTTTTTAATAAGACATGATCCCAGGTGTTGATTTCAAGTATTTCTTGTGCAGTTTGATTTCTGTTCATGAATTCTCTACCTACCCCTATGTCTTCAAGGTTTTTACAAAATTTGTCTTCTAACAGATTTAGTGTTTCTGTTTTAATATTCAGATCTTTGTTCCATTTAGATTTTAATTTAGTACATGGTGATTGACCTGGGTCTAGTTTTAGTTTTTGGCATATGGAGAGCCAGTTTTTCCAAAAACATTTATTAAAGAGATTGTTATGCTTCCAGTGAACATGTTTGGCCCTTTTGTCAAAGATAAGATGGTTGAGTGCGCTTGTAGTTATGACTGTGCATTCTAATCTATTCCATTGATCTTCAGCTCTGTTTTTATTCCAGTACCATGTTGATTTTACTACAGTTACTTTGTAGTATAACTTCAAGTCAGACATTGTGATGCCTCCTGCCTTGCCTTTGTTGCTTAGAATTATCTTTGCTATTCTAGGTCTCTTCTGGTTCCAGATAAATTTTAGGATTAATTTCTCTAGGTCTATGATATATGTAGATGGTATTTTTATTGTGATTGCATCAAATCTGTATAACAGTTTTGGAAGAATGGCCATTTTCACAATATTTATTCTTCCTATCCATGGGTAAGGGATGTCTTTCCATTTGCTGAAATCCTCTTCAAGTTGTTTTTTCAGTGTATTATAATTTTCCCTATATAGATCTTTCACTTCTTTCATGAGAATAATTCCTAAATATTTCATTTTTTTGGTTGCTAGTGTGAAGGGTGTGGCTTCTCTTATTTCTCTGTCAGTGATTTTGTTGTTAGTGTATTGGAATGCTATTGACTTTTGAGTATTGATTTTGTATCCAGCTGCATTGCTGAATTTATGTATTATATCTAAGAGTCTTTCAATGGAGTTTTGGGGTTTTTTAATGTAGAGTATCATGTCATATGCAAATAATGACAATTTAACTTCTTCTTTATCTATCTCTACCCCTTTTAGTTCTCTCTCTTGTCTAATTGCTCTGACTAGTATTTCCAGTACTGTATTAAATAGGAGCAGAGATAAGGGACATGTTTGTCTCTTGTGCCTGATTTTAAGTTAAAGGCCTTCAGTTTTTGGCCATTTAGTATGATATTGGATGTTGCTTTGTCATAACTGCCTTTAGCATATTGAGGGAAAGACCTTCTATTCCTATTTTCTGTAAGTTTCTTAACATGAATGAATGTTGGGCCTTATCAAAAGCTTTTCTGCACTTATAGAAATAATCATGTGATTCTTACTTTTGGCTTTATTGATATGGCGGATTTTATTTATTGATGTATGTATATTGATCCATCCCTGCCTGCCTAGGATGAATCCCACTTGGTCATGGTGTATAATCTTCTTGATAATTTGCTGCATCTTATTTGCCAATATTTTATTGAATATTTTGCATCTGTGTTCATTAGGGAGACTGACCTGTAGTTCTCTTTTTTTAGTTGGCTCTTTCTCATGTTTTGGTACTAGAGCAATATTTGCTTTCAGGAATGACTTAGGAAGAATTGCTTCCCATTTGATTTCATTGAAGGGCTTGAGGAGTGCTGGCATAAAGTCTTCTTTGTATTTCTTGTAGAATTCTGCAGTGAATCTGTCCGGGAATGGGCTCTTCTTTGTAGGTAAGGACTTAAATATGTTTTCAATTTCATTAATAGAGATTGGGTTATTCAGCAGTTTTATACTTCTTGACCTAGCTTTTGTACTTCATATGTTTCTAGGAATCTGTCTATTTCTTCTGTGTTATCAAACCTTTGAGAGTAGAGGTTTTCGAAATAGGTGATGATGATCTTCTGTATTTCTCAAGAGTCTGTAGTGATTTCACCTTTTTCATTCCTTATTGCATGAATTTGAGCTTTTTCTTTCCTTTTTAAAATAAGGTTGGCTAGGGGCTTATCTATTTTATTTATTCTTTCAAAGAACCAACTCTTTGAATGATTGACTCTTTGGATTGTTTTCTTAGTCTCTATTGCATTAATTTCTTCTCTGATTTTATAATTTCTTACCTTCTTTTGGCTTTAGGCTTGACTTGCTCTTCTTTTTCTAGATGTTTGAGATGTTGCATTAGGTTATTTATTTGTGTTCATTCTCTTGTCCTGTTGTGGGAACTCAGTGCAATAGATTTTCCTCTGAGGACAGCTTTCATTGCATTCCACAGATTCTGGTAAGTTGTATTTGTACTTTTGTTTGCTTGTAGGTATTGTTTAATTTATTCTTTAATTTCCTCTGTGACCTACTGATTACCCGAGTGTGTTATTCAATTTCCATGTGTATGTTGGATTTTTGCAGTATCTTTTATCTTAATTTCTCATTTCATGGCACTATGAGCTGATAATATGCATGGGATAATTTCAACCTTTTTGCATTTATTTTATATTCTGTGGGCTAGTATATGGTGTATTTTAAATAATATCTAATGCACTACTAAGAAGAATGTGTATTCTTATGTTGTTGGATGGAACACTGTATATATCTATCAAGTCCATTTGTTCACATGTCTGATTCAGTTCTGTTATTTCTTTGCTGATTTTCTGTCTTATTGATCTATCCCTTGGTGTCAATGGTATGTTAGAGTCTCCTGTTACAATTGTGTTATTGCTAATTTGATTTTTCATTTCTATTAATACTTGTTTTATATAACTGAGTGCTCTGGAATTTGGTGCATATATATTTAAGATTGTTATCTCTTCCTCTTGAATTTTCCCCTAACCAGTATGTAGTGACCTTCTTTATCTCTTCTGATCATTCTTGGTTTGAAGTTCACATTGTCTTCAAACAGAATAGCTACCTTTGCTTTTTTTGGGTTCCTGTTGCATGCAGTATTGTTTTCCATCCTTTGACTTTCAGTCTGTATGTACCCTTTTAGGTTAGATGGGTTTCTTTTAGACAGCATATGGTTGGAAGATGTTTCTTGATCCATTCTGCCAGTCTGTTTCTTTTAATTGGTCCATTGAGACCATTTACATTAATGTTTATAACAGTTATATATTGGTTTTTTGTTTTCATGTTATCTTTCTGCAGTTGCATCTTTGTCTTTCCATTCTGTTTAATTGTCTGCTTTGCTTAGTGGTTTTTTCCTATGTGTATCTAAACTGTCTTTCAGTATTCTTTGCAGGGTTAGCATGGTGATCATGAAGCTCTTCAGCTCTTCTTTGTCATGGAAGCATCTTATTTCTCCATCAATTTTGAAGGACAGTTTTTCAAGGTACATCAATCTAGTTGGAAGTTGTTTTCCTTTAGGATCTGAAATACCTCACTCCGTGTTCTTCTTGACTTTATTGTTTATGCTGAGAAGTCTGCTGTGATTCTGATAGTTTTTCCTTTATAGGTGACCTGTCTTTTCTCTCTGTCACCTTTTAATATTCTCTTCTTATGTTGCATTTCTGGAATGGTGGTTATTAATATATGTTTGGGTGTAGTGCTATTTTGGTTATGGCTATTTGGAGTTCTATATGCTTCACTGATCCTGGTGTCATTTTCCATTCTCATGTTTGGGAAATTTTCATCTATTACTTGTCTAAATATCCTCCTGCCATCCTTTATGTTGTCCCCTTCTTTTTCATTTATCCCTATCAATCTCATGGTTTTTTTTTTTCTTTGCATCATCTTGTAGCTGTTGAATTGTTATTTCTTGATTCCTTGTTATTTTTAAAAGATCTTTCCTTTCCTGTTGACTAGCTGCAGTCTTGTCTTCAAGGTGTGAAATTCTATCTTTACTTTCATTGAGGTGGTTTTTACAACTTTCAATGGAATTTTTGATTTCCTGTATATCTCTTTGCATCTGCTTCATGTATTATGTTTGTTTCTTATATTGTTCATCCACGGATTTTATCTTTTGCTTTAGTTCCTCTAATTTTTTGACTGTGTCTTCTTTAGATATGTTCAGCATCTCTTTCATTTCTTCTATCATTTCTTCTTTTACCTGGGAGGCTATTTTTGGTTTGAATTCCTTTAAAGCTTCCCGGAGTTGCTTCTTTATTTCAATTGCTTTTATTTCAGGTATTTGAAGTGTATGCCATATGTTTTCTTGTATGTTCATAGCTCCTACGGTTTCTTGGTATGGGCTGGAGGCTTGAGATCGTATTTTGGCCTTTCATTTTGTCATTTTCCTATATTTCTGTGTTTCAAGTGTTATTCCAAGGCTTCCCCTATGTCTGGTGGAAATCCTGTTTTATGCTCTCAGTTCCTGGAACTCTGGCCACCCAGTTCCCAGGATTGTGAGAGGGTCAATGGGGGTGGAGCAGGCCGACCCAAACCCTCATGAGCTAGTTCAGTATGGCAGGAAGCCGTGAATTTCCCTGGCCTTTGGGAACAATGATCTTAAACTCCCTCCAGGGGCTCCAACTTGTGCTGAGACATACACCCCAGGCCACCCAGTCTCCAGAATTGAGGACACAGGCAGGCCCAAATCCCTGGAGCTCCACAATATTTTTGTTGTGATTGGCATACTCAGTAAATTACTTATTAGGAAAGTTAATACATTTAAATTTGTTTTAAATTAAGCTGACCACGAATAACTGCTCATCATAGAGAGTTTATGTATTATTCTACAGTTTAAGTACATTTTAATGACCAATAAAAGTGCTTCTAGAATCATGATAGTTGTCAGGTTTTGAAATTATAGTTGAAGATCCTGTTAATCATTCTTAAATTACTAATGTTCATTATTGACCTCTATATTGTCTTATTGTTCCTTACCCTTGAGAAAAATAAAATGGCTTCCCACAGAGATGCGTTCTATATGGCACAGAAATGTCTAACATATTAGTGAATGTAGTTAAACCATGGATTGCTATGTAACAAAAACCAACTTTACTATGAATGCAATTAAGTCCATATATTTAGCTAACTTTGGGAAAAGGGATCCAAATACAGTATATCGTTGATTACAACAATGTCATGATTCAATTATTTCCCTAAATAGATTTTCATCATTTTAAAAATACTAACATAGATTGATTTCTGTTTTATTGGTTTTAAATTATATATCCCTATTAGTAAAATGTGCAGGATAGCCTTTCAAATAGATTTCTCGTTGTTTGGAAATTTAACCTCAATTACAACTTTATTTTAACTCAAGTTATTTCATCAAAAATTCCAACATATAAATGACAAGGACTGTAGAAAAATGTTATGACTTCTCCATAAGAATTCACAGTAATGTATTCTTCATTTTCAAAATGGAGAGAAAGATTCCTTTGAATTATGGTTTTCCACCATGTTTAAATATGCTGACACCTCAGTGTAGTTGGAATTAGCTGGGCTTTGGATCTAGTTAGATTTATGTCAAAATTGAGACTTTTAACAGCCTCTTTTGGGGTATTTCTGTAATTTTTAAAACTAGTCTAAATACACATTATTTATCTGCCTAAAAGTATTTCATTTGAAGACGCCAGTATCCTTTTTATGACTCTTCTAAATTCATCATACTAACTGTGTGCAAGACTATGTGCTTTGCACTGTGAAAATCATAAGGATCATCAGACATGGAGTTTATCTCTTGGGAGCTTAACTAATAGGACAGACTCACAACCGCTTCTTCATGAAATTTAAATGTGCTACAAAGAGGTGAGAGCTGTATAGGGAACAGAGCAGAGATGAAGAATAACCCTTCTAACTGAGTGAAGAAAGCAGCTTCCCTTTAAGGACACCACATTTGAAGTGGACAGAAAGATGGGGACATGGAAACCAGATAATGAGGGCTTCCCATGACAATAACCTTCCAGAGATGAGACGAGAACACACTCAAGAATCCAGGCTACCGCGGAAGACCTGTAAAACAATGTGACCTTACAGTTCTACCCGTGGTTCAGTTTAGCATGAGCAGTGATGAAACAAAATAAAACAACTTGTTACAATTAAAGTAGCCCACAGTTAAATGATGCAATAGGACATTCTTAATTTCATTTCATCTGTTTTTTCTGCTCAGGTAGAATTAGGTTCAGAAGGAAAAGCTATAGTATGCAAATCCTTGATGTACGTAAAGATCACTATTATGTTTGTTTAAAAACTATAGATTGCTGGCCTAGAGAATCCAATATAATAGGTTTGGAATGGGCAGCAGAAATTTACATTTTATGATTTTTTTCACATGGTTCTGGGAGCATTGGCATGCATTTTGGGGGGAAAAAGTGAACACTCACAATTAATCAATTGGTTTGTATCCTAGTTTAAGTGTTTTTTGAATTTATTTGATTAATGCTATGGAAGAAGAACAATGCTGATTTTTGTGACTTTTAATGTAGACCTACATCTGCAACTGAGAAAAAAAAAAAACTTATACGCCCACAGTTTCCTGTGGTCTGTCCTTTCAATGACTTTCTGAATCAACCAGAAGACTTCTGAAGATTTCCAACAGACTTTTGGAACACACTTTGTTCAGCTGTCTTAAAATTATGGCATATTGCCCAGAAGCCGATATTTAACAACCATGGAAAAATATCTACTTGCAATCTTACAAGTGAAAACAATTTTGGGAAGCCAGTTTCCACTTCAATATTTGGCATGGGATAAAAGTTTCACATCCACATTAGAGATCCACATTCAAAGAGAGAGACACTTTAATGTTCACATTTAATTTCATTTACCTAAAATAACAGTGAAGGAATGCGCAGCTGATGCTCAGCTCTGACTGGCATCTTGTTTGTTTATGCTCTGTCTCGGCTGTGCCCATCACCTTGTCTACAGCCTGTGGCTATATTTTGAAGACCTACAGAATATTAAAATCTAATTATAGAGAAGTATAAATGCAGAACTCTCAGCAAACACATATCATATTTTCAACGAACAACAGCTATATTTGCTCAAAACGAAATGCAGCCGAGCAAGTAAACAGATTCTTATGAGATTACAGAATTAATCTGACCTCAGGTTATTTCAGTATGTTTCATTTTTATGTTCTTTTAAAGTGATTGTAGAATAAATGGCCTGTAGCGAACCGCACACATCAAAGGACTGTATATGCCGGTGACACAGTCAAAAATTATAAATAAATCTATCTCCTCATGTTTCCTTGTGCCTTTGTGTAATTGCTTCTTTTCCTCTTTGTCCTCCATGACTCTGCTGATCCCCAAGCAACCATTAGTCAGCTTTCTGTCTCTAGATATAAGTTCATGTTTTCTATAATTTTATACGATGGAATTGCACAATATGTATTCTTTTCTGGACTGTCTGCTTTCAGCATCTCTTTGTGATTCATCCCTGTTCAGCAGGTACCACACGTGCAAAGCCAACCAGTTCAACTTTTGTGTTCTTATCATATATTTTGCTTTTATACAGGTTATAAACACACATGCTACTTTTATTTCTGTTTAAATAATTATCTGCTACAGAAATTTAAAATGATAAAAAAACATATTCATTCATTTCTAATGCTCCTCATTTGTACAATGTACGTATCAATTCAGCAGCATTTTATTTTTCTCTGAAGGGCTCTATCATTTCTTCTCGGAAAAAAGGTTGGCTGGTAATGAAGTCTACCAGTTAAATGGTATCTGAAAAACACTATACTTGTATTTCACTCAATTTTATTATTGAAAAAACTACGTATACATTCCCAGGTACTAGTTATTTGTCAGATCAATGGTTTGCAAATATTTTTCCACTTTGTAGCTTTGAAAAATATATTTTCATCCTTTGTCACTGTTTGGAGAATAATAAACATCTTAAGTTCTAAAATCTAATTTATTGATTTTGCCTTTTATGTGCCATACCGTTAGTGTAAAATCTAAGGACTTTATTTCCTATCTACAGATCTAGAGACTTTCTCTGATTGTTTTTCTAAAAGGTTTATAGTTTTGCTTTCTACGCTTAACTTGGTGGTCCATTTCAAGTTCAATTTTGTGCAAGCCAAGACTTGAGTTGATCAATGTTTGTGCATTTGCTATGGGTGCCCCACTGCAACCCTACCACTTGAAATGGCTTTCTTCCATCAAATTGAATTGGCACTTTTGTCAAATTCAGTTGGGTATATTGGTATGAAACTATTTATGGACTTTGTTCTTTTCATTGACCTATGATCGATGTCTACCTCTTTAATCATGTAATCTTGATTAGTGTAATTATATAGTAAAGCAGGCAGATTCTTCATGCCTTATTATTCTTTTTCAAAATTATTTAGCTTACTTTGATTTTCTATATAAATTTTAGAATGTTTTTATAGCTACAAAAAGCTATGCTGGAATTTTCATAATAATTGCAAAAATTTTGCTATCAATTTAGGAAGCACTGATGTCTTTACTATGTTTAGTCTTCTCAATCATTTGAATTGTATCCTTCTCTGTTTATTTAGATCTTTTGCTTGGTAGTACTAGGACATATCTTAGGGATCCTCTACCATTGAACAATGTATCTAGTCCTTTTTAGTTTTAATTTTGACATAGAATCTCAATAAGTTTCCCATAGTGAACTTGTGATCTTCCTGCTTCAGCCTCCTAAGCAGTAGCTAGGGCTGTAAGTGTGCATCACTACACACAGTAGTTTTTTTAAAAATCAGTTGTATAGTGTTTAGCATATAATTCTTGTACATATTTTGTTAGAGTTATGTCCTAGTACTTTATCTGTTGGATGATTATATATCATATTCTGTTTTTATTTTGGTGTTCACATGTTTCTAGCAAGTACACAGAAATATAATTGATTTTTATTTATCTTTTTTCTCGGTCTTTTTGACCCAGGGTTTCACTATGCAGTTTAGGCTCCCCTTGATTTCACTTTGTTACCCAGATTGGTTTTGAACTCACAGCTCTCCTCCTGTCCCAACCTCTAAAGAGCTGGGATTACAGGCGTGCTTTACATGAGAGTACATGCCTTGTTCCTTATCTGGTAAGCTGAGACATTGTTGAACTCCCTTGTTAGTTTTTGGGGTGTGGTTTTGTTTTCTTTCATTATATAACATTCTTCTCTAGTAGCTGATAATTTTATTTGCCATATAGTGTAGACAGTCTTACTTTCCTTTAAGTAATATGAACATGGTATATAATTTTCCACTCTTAATTTCAACTTGTCTGTATAACTATATTGAAAGTAGACAGCATATATTTGTAAATTTTTGTTTTGATTTTTAAATTAAAATTAGTTTTGCTCATCTTTTAATTGAAGTATGTAAACTTCTTAAAGTTAATGAAACTATTGATATGATATAGATCAATTCTGATTTTTTCGTTTGTTCTTTGCTGCATTTCTGTTTTCTTTTCCCTGATTGTACTGGGAAAAGATGTGACAATATGTTTACTTGAACATTTTCTTAGTTTATTGCAGCTGATTTATGCTTTCAAGTGCATTTCTTTGTACAGTACTTTCTCTGGGCATTATATGATATATATACAACTTAGTGCAGTCTATTCATTTGTGATTTCAACATTTTGAGTGAAATATATAGAAATCTTATTTAACTTTATCACTCATTACCCTTCCCCATTTAAAATTGTCTTAATTTTTCCCTCAGCATGCATCAATGCAGACACCATTATGATTGTTGTTTCAGCCGTGAACCAAACTTTCAAAAAAACTTGAGAAGTGTAATATCTTCTACTTACCCACGTTTTTGCTTTTCATATTGTCTTCTAGAAGTCCCACACTTCCTTATTTTATAGTTTCTTTTCTATGTGAATTTTCTTTTTCCATTCTTTTAGGATGGTTCTGCTAGTGATAAACTTCAATTTTTTCAGTCAAACAACTTTATTTGACTCTTTTATCTAGACATGTTTGTTGGCCATGAGGTTTTTCCTAACACTTGGAAACTACTGTGCACTCCCCTCCATTCTCCACAGGTTCTGCTGCCCCTTGACTACCTGCCCTAGAGATAACCACTACTTTTTCTAAAAATGTTTTTCTCTTTGGTTTTTAGAAGTTTAATCACTCGTCAACTTAAAATGGGCTCTTTGAATTGTCTGTTTGGGGTTCCCTTTGCTTTTTGAAACAGTATGTGTATGCATCCATTAAACTTGAAAGCTTTGACTGCTTTTTCTTTGAGCACCTTTTTTCCTGCCTGTCCTTATAGAACTCAGCAGCAAGAACATTGGATTTTTTGTTGAAGTTCAACACTTTGCTTGGCTCTCTTTATTTTGTGTGTGTGTGTGTGTATGTGTGTGTGTGTGTGTGTGTGTGTGTGTGTGTTTTCTCTCTGGTGCTCAACTTGTATAATTTTTAGAGTTCTATCTTCTATTTTATTGATTATTTCTAATTTTTCTGCCATTCTGATCTTGAATCTATTTATTGTTTTTATCTCAGTTGTTAGAGTGTTTAGCTTTAAAATCTTCACTTAATTTTTTATGTCTTCTATTTATTTGCTCAAATTTTCTTTTTTTAGTGGGGGAGACCTCTTTTTTCACTAGTATATTTCTGATTTCTTTTTTAAAAAGGATTTCTAGGCTGAGGATTTAGCTCAGCGGCATAAACACCTGCCTTGCAAGCAGGCCGTCATGAATTCGATCCTCGGTCCCGATAAAAATGAAAAAAGACAAAAAAAAAAAAAAGTTAAAAAACAAAGGATTTCTATTAAGACAATATGAAAGTTTTTGTTTTCCAGTTTTTCTATATTCTCAGAATTGGCTTCTTTTCTCATTCTCATTTGAGACCTTTCTGTTTCTAGATACGAATGACGTTCATTAGAAACCTGGGATGCCACTAGACTCTGTGTTACTTCAAACGTTTGTCTTAGATGGCTTTCCTCAGCAGGGAGAGGAGCGGTGCTGGTTCCCTACCTCTTAATCCACTTCTTTGCGGTAGGGATCCTGAAGCACACCCCTGGAGTCTTGCAAGAGCGGAAATCCAGGGCCCTCACTGGCTCTTCACTGGAACGGATGCAGTGGGGTTGCATTCTCCCTGATGTCTGACTGGAGCAGAATGACTTACATTGAACTTTCCGGTCTTGGCCCTTCAGTTAGACAGAGTAGGCTTTTGTTCAGATATTTTCATCTAAATGTGTGATGTTTCTGACTTGCAAACTTGTTCAGTACCTTTGTTTTCATCCCTGCAATAAACCTGTAGTTCAGAGACTAGTTTTCGCATCAAATATTTTATCAAAATTTTATGAATACAGCCTGCTTTCTTTCACTTAGGCCAATTTTTATGACTTACTCAGCAAACGTTTATTTACTTTTGGTTTCTTCTTTGTATCTTTTTTGGTTTGTTTGCACTGCTGTGGATCAAACCCAGGGTCTCCTGCATCTTTGACAAGTTCTGTGGCATGAAACTACTTCCTCAGCCTTCTGTTCTTAAGGAGAAAGAGAAAAATCCCTTCATTATTTAAAATCTCTTCTGTTAGGAAAATGTATTCTATCCCAAAGGACACATAACCTTATCATTTTAACCCTAGGATTTTCTTGCACCTCTACACTTGTGTTTAAGATCGGACCTTTCAGAAGAGTCTGATGATGAAGCTGGATGGTATGAGCTTTCGCATCTTCGACACAACCATAACTATTTGTCAGTGGTTTATTTTAGAAAAATCTTGGGAGGATTGTAGTTTTTGAAATGAACACAGATTTCTGAACCTGTCAAAGACTTGCAGGACATGGTGAGAGAATCACTGATACGTAACTCAAGTTTGAGGAGACAGTGTCATTTCTTCCTGAAAACACAGACACCATGTTATGCATGTGAGAGTTGATCAAATACTTTGTCTGAATATCCTTTTGTTATATTAATGTTAGAAAGGTGAAACTTTTTTGTTTTATAAGTAAATAAAGTATGTTTTTTGTTTTCAGGCTGAATTTTAGAGACCTGTTTATTTCCTGCTGCATAATCAGTGCTAGAAAATATCTTTATTGGTGCCCAGCTACTGACATTGACAAAGAATTTGCTTCTCAGTGATGCATTATCATGGTGTCACAAGTGTTTGCAGAGCAGGAGCACACAGTTTTCTCTTCCAGGCAACAACTTCTTGCCATCGTCTTGACATAATGTACATTAACTTTACATTATGCCCTTTAGTCAGACAGAAAATCAAAATTCCTGCTATTCTCTCTCCAAAAGGGAGGATAACCTCCGGCATGAGGCTCCATCATGCCAAGATTATGTCCACATCATTTATCTCTTGCTGATCTAGTAACTACAATGACAGCACTTAGATTGCAAATTCTTTACTTTTTTTTTTTTTACCTCTCTGGCTTCTATTTTAATGAGCATTTATTTAGCTTTTGGTTAGAGAACATTTTACTAAGATCTGGGCTATGAAATCCAATTCTAACTTAAACTTTGTTTGACTTTTTAATACACAATCTCACATATGTCTAGATTTAATTATAACCTAGGAAGTATACTATGGCTGTCCATGGCAATTGTCAACTAAACTGGATTAAGAGACGCCCAGTGGATTAGTAAATTGGAGCTCCAGATGTGTTTGTAGGAGTGTCCAGGAAACTGATAGGAAGGACACCACCTGATGTGGTTGACAGCTAGTAAACTTGCAAACTAGATGATAAGATAAGGAAGAAAGAAAACTCCATGTGTACGTAGGGATGTCTCTTGCTACGCTCATCACCTGTGGACATTGGACCCTAGTTTCTTCGGCCTTTTGGACTCACATGGGTAAACTTCCCAGGAAGCTTCCAGGTGTCCAGTCGCAGCCTGGTGTGGCAACCTTGATTCCTCTTGTTTTGAAGCTTCCGGACACTGGATTCTCTGACTCAGCAGAACCCGGGCGGCCTTGGTGAATGATCCTGCCTCTGACTCCTTAAGCCTATCTAATAAATAGCCCTCCATAATTATATACATGTTTCTATTGCTTCTGTTCCTTTAGAGAAGTCTAACCATACACATGCTCTATGAAGAATCTGAGAAATCACAATGACCAGATTTCTAAGACTAAAACTAAACAAACCAGCTTCATGAAAAAGAAAAGTTGAGTATCAATGCCTGAAGGACCAGAAACCAAAATATCTGCAGTTAAAAATAAAGTAAAACAGGCTACTGGTCACTGAAATTTAAGTCAAGATATTTATTCAAAAGTAGTAACAGATGTTCAGTAAAGGGAAGTAGTGAATATTTGATAAACAGTCACCCAAATTAGTAGTCAAGGAGATTTCAGTGTGAAGCAGTTTTCCATCATTTATTCAAATAAAGCTTTCTTTGGATATTAGTAAAAGTGCAGTATCAAGGATTTATGAATGGAACATGGTATTTTACACTAAGGGCCTAATACTTCCTCAGGACGAAAGGGAAGTTAAACCCACAGA